>NC_138027.1:45309257-46004043 GCF_964106645.2 Podarcis pityusensis
TTGCTGACTATACAATAAGGTTAGATCACATGTATTTATATTTAATTTTGATTGAATTAAATGCCTCTGAGAAATTGAAATAAAAAGCAAAAATACTGAATTATCAGATACACCATTTTATAAAATACGGAATAGAGATGGCTTTAACAAAGAAAGGATATATGTGCAAGAGAATTTTTCTCATTATAGTTTGGATAGTGTGATACATTCAGATATCTCTGTTTACAAAAACCAATTTCAGTTGATATTTATGTTTTGCATGCAATGGCTCCATCACATATACAGGTATCTATACATTTTCCAGCAGATATGAGGATTGGACACACATACACACACATGTTTGTTTCCACAAACGTTGTTTCACACCAGCATTCTACTCTGGTTCTAGGCAAGCATGAACCTCAGTTGTGCTCTACTGGATGTTAAATTAACCAAGTTAGGGTGCAATGTGAACCAACTGTGAGCTGAAATTGTATCCTATACCTGGAGGTTTCAGGGCATTTCCAATAAGCACAATATTACCACACCACAACTTAATTTTAAAAACAAAATCCCATGGAGATTGAGAAGTGATTGTTGGTATAATCCACAGCTCAATGTTGCCACACCTGTTTTGATAAAGAAGTCCCTTAGTTCAATCCCTGTATATTTAATTTCAAAAATCTTGGATAGTGAGGTTGAAGAAATCTCTGCCTATGATCTTAAAGGAGTACTGCAGTCAGAGTATATAATGCTGGCCTAGATTGACTAATAGATTGATTCAGTAAAAAGGTAAATGTAAAGGACCCCTGGATGGTTAAGTCCAATCAAAGGTGACTATGGGGTTGCGGCGCTCATCTTGCTTCAGGCTGAGAGAACCAGTGTTTGTCCACAAACAGCTTTATCGGTCGTGTGACCAGGATGACTAAACCACTTCTGGCTCAACAGAACACTGTGACAAGTGCCAGAGCACACAGAAACACCATTTACCTTCCTGCCACAGCGGTACCTATTTATCTACTTGCACTGGCGTGCTTTTGAACTGGTAGGTTGGCAGAAGCTGGGACAGAACAACAGATGCTCACCACCATCAAGCGGATCCAAACTGCCAACCTTCTGATCAGCAAGCTCAAGAGGCTCAGTAGTTTAGACTACAGCCACTCATGTTGTACTGATTGATTCAGTACACAGCAGCTCCTAAGATTGTGTAGGCTTAAGAAGGAATATAATCCTATTATGACCAAAAATCTAGTGTAGTGAGAATTGTATGTTATGAGTTTGGGGGGGGGGAGTGTGCCAGACTAGTCTAATCCCTGGATCCAGCAAGTGTAAAAAATTATCAAGACTTCTAATTCAAGGGAATATTCAAACTAGTTTCCTGGTGAGGGGTGGGGGATTAAGGGACTCGATGCAAGACAACAAATGGGTGGCACCCCTGCCCTCAACAGAGTTACCAGGCTCAGAATTGGGAGTGCAGTGATGTGATGTGACCTAGAAGTAAAGCAGTAAGCTGGAGAGTCAGCTGCATTCAACAACGTTTGATTTTTGTTTGAATCCAATACTGAAGCTCTGGGAAGGACAATACCCTTTGGGGGATATATGTGAAAATAAACCATATATCATAAAGACACCACAGTCTCTGCTGTGCCTCATTCCCAAAGGAAACACAAACCCTAGGTAAGTGCCTGGAATCCCTGGAATCTCACACTGCCCAGAGATTGGGGTGGTGTGTAACTATATTTCATACATCCTCCATGATATTTTTTTTCAAATTCCTGGTGGTGATCCAGGTTTCAGCTGTGATGGGTCATTTCCTGCTGCATGACATTACATAATATTCAGTTCATCTGTTCATGAATCACAGTGCTTGCCTATGTTGTGTTCCTGGTAACATGAGAACTTTAGCCCCTTAAACCTGTGACTTGGAATCTACGTACTGCAGAGTGGCTTCCTTTCACTTTCTAAAGGTAATGTGTGGAGAAGTCTTGGTCTACGTGGAAGACACCATGCTGCAGTTCCTCCCTTTGCCAAGGGTAATGATTCCCGCAAACTGAATTAAGGTCAGCATGGGAAGGAACTGCAGCTCTGCAGTAGCCAAAAATTGTCATATTACCTGAGACAGATAGCGAGGAACTGTATTTGCAGCAGTGTCTAGAACACAAATGTAATATGAGAAGGGGCTCTGATATGTAAGAGAAACAGAGACTTGATGCTTATAGAACAATGTAATGTCATAGGTTGTAAACACATAAGGAGCTTTTTTTAAAAAAAAAGCAGAATGAAACACCACTTAAAGTTGTCCCCCCTCCCCCGCCCTAGAGTTCCAGTTGGAGGCCTAATTTCTCAAAATAGTTGTTTAGTGTTGCTAGGCCTCCTAGTGATGCATTTTTAGAAACTGAATTCTGGGTGATAACTATTTCACAAAATACAAGAAAGCATTTTTGTTTTGTTTTTCTGTAATAAGCAATCATTGATTTTACTGTCCTTGGTGAAGAATAAAGATTTACTAGCATTAGAAATTAATATTGATCACAGAACAAAGACACTGGTCAATGAGTATTAAATTAAGGCTTTTTAAATTTTTTGCAAGGTTAAACTAAGCATTCATGCAGAATATATATTTGTGCTGCTTATCATATAGTATAAAGTTATATGTCAAAATAGCATTCTTGTATGCTATTATTTTTTACTCTCTTTTCATTATAAATATCACCACTGGAAAAACTAGCTATACTGTTAGTTTCTGTATTATACTTCTTATACTATACTTATACTAAGTTATTTGGAAAAGAAATTGTGCTTTAAATTGGCATAGCTGAACATTTAATTACATTCTTAAGTGGTACTATTTTGTCAGGTGAATTTTAGTTATAAATTAAACTTGAAGTAATAATAATGCTGATCATTTATATAATATAGAATGCAAAGAGCTTCTCTGAAATCTGATTATGTGGTTATCCATTGTATAAAAGAAGTAATGTAATGTAAAGGAAGGACAACCCTTAGAAATTGAATTGTATCTTGAGCATTCTTAGCAGAATCCAATATTGATTTAAATGAAGCTAATCTACTTCAACATTCTAACATCATTTGCAATGAAAATTAGATTGTAACTAATTAGTATTTCTTCTGGATATTTTCCCTATTAATGTTCCATTCTGTGTCACTTTAAATATTATTTTACATTACAGAAAATGCTTCTATGTGTTATAAAATCTGAAATCTGGTTTAAACAAACAAACAAACAAAGTGTCTGAGGTCATGGTTTAAAACAGCCATGAGTTTAAACAAGTTTATTTTGAATAAGTCCAAATCAGCCCAAATTAACTTGAGCTAGGCTAAGGGACATTTAAATATCTTTAGTGATTAAAATGTTGTGGCTGCTTCTGCACTGAAAGTTTCTGCGTCTAGACTAGAGTCAAGTATCACAATCCACCACCAGGAGCAGTTAAATCCTAGTTCAAATCTTGCCTGACTTGAACAAGCAGTTCTGAAATTACATTTGCTAGTGCACAATATATTTTGATTCATAAGACATGCATAATTCTCTGCTCCCTTTTAATTATTTCTCTTGAGCTCTTCCCAAGTCTCTGGCTACCCAGTGGCTATTAGTGATTTGAATACACAGTGTTTTCATCTCTTATCTGAGCAACAGAGTTACTCTGTTTCTTTGTTCTCAGTCTATATTTCCAACATGTATTTCTGCTACGCTTTTGTTTGTTACAACCTATCTGATTGCTCTCTCTGATTCTTGAAGCCTCTCTCCCATTCCCTTGTCCATCTGGAGGATGGATTTGTTTGTTTGTTTGTTTGGCTCTGACCGGTGGTTCCTCTGGTTTGCATTTCTGAACCATCTTTTGCCTTCATTTTCCCATATTCTCTATCAGGCTTCTAGTTCCAGCTCTTACTTTATTCCGTAAGGAACATAACTCAGCTACTACTTTCTGCTCTTCCTTACAGAAGTAGCACATGCACAGGAAGTCAAGTATATTTACATGCATTTTTTCAGTTGATATGAATCCCTTATGAATGAGAAACTTGTATGTGAGCACTGAAATGGATGCATTTCTGAATTGGATGATGTCTATAGAAATAGACAATTTATTATCTACAGATAGTTTGTGCTCAAGGCATTTTATAGAAAACAAGCAGTAAAAATTCAGTAGTTATAGTACAAAAACTAGAAAAATATTAAAGAAATATTAGCACAACATAACACTAACAATTCCTCTTTACCCAGGCCTTTGGCCATTAAATAATCTATAGCCTGTTAAAGGGGGGTGTTATTGTGCTCCATAAAATGTGTTATTAATGTTGTACACCACCCTGGGATCTTTTGATAAAGAGTGGTATATTAAATGAAAGAATAGTAACAGCAGCAGCAGCAAATTAAAAATATATCTGTCAGGGCTGCCTCAAGTCTCAGCTCACAAAAGACCAACGCCTTTCTTTTCTTATATACAAAAGTGTTTATTGCAGTTCATTGTTTGCTTCAGATCCGAGGCGTGCAGCCCTACGTCTGCTAGGCTTAGACCGCTGAAGTCCCTTCTGAATCTGTCCCTGCCCTGCACCAGTTTAAGAGGCTTGCGCTGCTCCACCTCTTTCTCTCTTTCCTTTTCCGCAGGGTCTTTCTGTCCGCTGGGGTTTCGCCCCTCCTGGATTCCTCCGACGCGGAATCAGACTGCTCTTGCCCCCTCCTGCGGGCTTTGGGACCTGGCCCCTCCTCCGGGCTCCCTGTACTTCCGCGCGCCTCTACATTTGAACTTGGCGCGCGCCCCCAACCTCTAACTTTCCTTTTGACAGCTACGCTACTCCCTTCACTACTCCCCTCCCCTTCCGGGAGGGTGGCTTGCTCCGACCTCCCTCCTTTCTCTACTGCCGGAGCCGCCTCCCCTGATACACTGGAACCTCCACCCCCTTCGCTGCACTCTGGCGGGGAGGCTGGTCCTGACGCCCAGCTGCCACTTTGGGATCCCCCGCTGGCCCCCTGCTCCTGACAAGTCCCCCCTGGGGCTCCCCTGGCCTTGACCACCGGCGCCCCCTTCTGGGAATCCTCTGATTCGCTGGAAAGACTCATGGAATCTCTAGAGTCATTGTCATCCTCTTCCTCGCTGTCCTGGGATTCATCCCCATCGCTCTCCATCTCCTGCCTACCCTGTGCCTCTGTCCCTGAACCCCTGACATCCATCCCCCCCTCGAAGCCCCCCCCTTCCCCCCTCCCGCTGCTCGGGCGCAGGTTCCGGGACTTCCGTTGTAGCGGGGGTAGACGCTGGATACAGTTCATCGACGTCGATCTCCTCTGCTTCCAGTTCAGTGTATGCGTGCTCGAAACCGGGGTCCTCCCCCAACACATCCAAACCCTTCCCTCCCCCTGTTAACTCTCTACGTGGGTCTGGTGCCGTCCCTGGCTCCTGAAATCTGTGTGGGGCCTTGTAGGGTGTAAGCACCGACCTATGAAAGACCGGGTGCATTCGGGAACCTTCTGGGAGGGTCAACCGAAAAGCTACGGGATTGATCCTGCCCTCAACTTGGTATGGCCCTAACTGTTTGTGTCCTAGCTTCTTCTTAGCTAACGACTTGGCCGGCACCGCCTGGGCTGCTAACCATACCCAGTCCCCCACCTGGATGTCTTCTCCTGCCCTCCTGTGCCTGTCTGCCTGCACTTTGTAGGCGTGTTTAGCTAGTTCCAAGTGCCGTCGTAGCTCCTCGTGGACCTCCTGCAATTCTGCTGCTAAATGCTCAGCTCCCTGCGAATCCCCCTGCGTCGTTGTCTCCAACGCCGGGAAGGTTCTGGGATGTCGCCCATTGTTGGCGAAGAACGGTGTCACCCCCGTTGATGCGTGCTTCGTGTTGTTGTAGGCAAACTCGGCCATCGGCAAGTAGTCCACCCAAGTTGCAGGCTTTTGATTGGCGTAACATCGCAGGTACTGCTGCATGATGGCGTTGACCCTCTCCGCTTGGCCGTTGGTTTGCGGGTGTCTCGCCGACGCTAAGTTGATCTTGACATTCAGGATGCCCAGGAGCTTCTGCCAGAAACTGGAAATGAATTGGCGACCCCGGTCGGACAGGATGGACCGCGGTAAGCCGTGCACCCGGAACACGTGGTCTATGAACAGCTTGGCGGTCTGTTCCGCTGTTGCCACCTTCGCGCAAGGAATGAAGTGCGCCATCTTGGTGAACAGGTCTACAACCACAAGCACCGCCGTCTTGCCCCGCGAACTGGGCAGATCAGTAACAAAGTCCAGCGCCACCCGTTCCCACGGCTGTAGTGGCGTCTCCAGTGGTTCCAGCAATCCCGCTGGCTTCTTGTGCACTGGCTTGGACCTCTGACAAATGTCACACCTGGCGACGTAATCCGCGACCTCTCCCCGCATCTGGGGCCACCAAAAGTCTCTGGCTACTAAGTCCGCCGTCTTTTCTTTGCCGAAGTGACCCGCGCTGGGTGCGTCGTGTAACTGCTGTAAAACCTTCGCGCGGAGATCGTCTCCGGGCACGTAGAGAGCACCTTTGCGGGTCAGCAGACCGTCGCGTATCTGGAATTCACCGTCCTTTGCTGTCCCTCTTCGCACCTCCTCCATCTTGGATTGTGCGAACGGATCCGTCTGTAGCGCGCGTCGTACCGCGTCCAGGTCCACGGCAGCGGAAGCGCACGCCCACGCTTGCGGTGCGAAAATGTGCCTGGCTGCCACTGGTGCCGCTTCCTCGAGATACTGCGGTTTCCTGGAGAGCGCATCCGCTATGACGTTGTTGTCTCCCGGGATATACTCTATCCGGAAATCGAAATCCGCAAAGAACTCCGCCCATCTCATGTGCCTCTGGCTCTGGAGCTTCGCCGTGCGCCAATACTCTAGGTTCTTGTGGTCCGTGCGGACCTGCACGGTGTGCTTGGCTCCGATAAGGAAGTGCCGCCACGCCTTGAAAGCCGCGTGGATGGCCAACAACTCCCTGTCCCAGATGGTGTAGTTCTGTTCCGACTTGCTGAGCTTCCGGGAATAGAAAGCGCAGGGCCTCCAGTTCCCTTGCGGATCTTCCTGCAAGAGGACGGCCCCCACTGCTCTGTCAGATGCGTCAGTCTCAACCCGCATGGGCCTGCCGGGATTCACGTGTAGCAGCTGGTCTTCGGACGCGAAGAGACTCTTAAGTCTCCTGAAGGACTGCTCCGCCTGGTCCGTCCAGGTGAACTTTTTCTTCTTGGAACTGAGGGTGTCCGTGATAGCTGCCGTCTCTTTCGCGAAACCCCTGATGAACTTGCGGTAAAAGTTGGCGAAACCGACGAACCTCTGGACCTCCTTCCGATTGCGCGGACTATTCCAGTCCAACACCGCGCGGACTTTGGCGCTGTCCATGGCTAGTCCCTTGTCGGACAGCCGGTAGCCCAGGAAATCCACCTCCGTCACGTCGAACTGGCACTTCTCCAGTTTGGCGTAGAGCCTGTGCTCCCGTAGCCTCTGCAGGACCTCCTTTACGTCTCTCTCGTGAGTCTCCTGCGATTCTGAGAAGATCAGAATGTCGTCGAGGAAGCATACGCACTTCTTGTAGAGGAGTCCTGCTAGCACGTGGTGCATGAATGCTTGGAAACAGTGGGAGCCATTTTGGAGACCAAACGGCATAACTCTGTATTCATAGGTGCCCAGCGGCGTGAACATGGCCGTCTTCCACTCATCACCTTCCCTCATGCGTATTAGATTGTATGCTCCGCGTAGATCCAACTTGGTGAAGATCCTCCCCTTCCTCACCGTCGCAAGCAGGTCGTCAATCTTGGGCATGGGGAAGGCCTTGGGCTTTGTCATCGAGTTGATGGCCCTATAGTTCACAATGAGCCTTTTTTGGGGCGTGTCCTTCTTCTTCACGAAAAACACAGGACTGCCCCCCACGGCCTTGGATTCTCGGATGAATCCCCGCTTCAAATTGTGATCTATGAACTCCCGGAGTTCCTGCATTTCATCTTCAGACATGGAATACAGCTTCGCAGTCGGCAGCGTCGCCCCTGGTAAGAGGTCAATTGCACAGTCGTAGGGCCGGTGGGGTGGTAATTGGTCAGCTTCCTTTTCACAGAAGACCTCCAAAAACCCCTTGTACTTGTGGGGCACTGCCTGCACCATGCCTAGATGCAACTGCTGCCCTTCCTCCTGGCCCTCCTCCTCCTGGCCTGTCTGGATGCAATGTTGTGCGCAGTAGGACGAGCCAAAGGTGAGCTGCCGCTGGTACCACGCTAATGATGGGCTGTGTCTATCCAGCCAACTCATGCCTAACACTATAGGCGTGTCTGACAGTTGGGTGACATTGAAACTGATGACCTCGCGATGATTCCCAATTTTCAGCAGCATGGGTGGCGTCTGTTGTACCACTTGCCCACCCAGCAACTTTCTGCCATCTACCGTGACGACGTTCAGAGGCAGCGTGGCTGGTAGTAGCGCTATGCGATGCTGCTTGATGAACTGCATCCCCACGAAGTCTGCGTTGCTCCCTGAGTCAATCGTAATGGGGACTTCCAGGGTGAGTCCATTAGGTAGCTGGAGAGTAGTAGTGAGCTGCACCACTGGCTTGGGTGGTAAGGGGTCTGTAGGCTGCAAAAGCGCTGGGGACTGCTTCACTGACTTGCCTGGTGGAGCCCCAGCATCTCTGCTTCCAGCCAGGCATTCTCGTTTCCCTGAAACTGTTCTCCTTGGAACTCTTCCCCTGTTACTGTTGCTAAGGCTGCAGTGTGCTTCTGGAGCCTCTGGGGACACTCTTTAGCCATGTGCTGTGGACTGTCACAGATGTAACACTTCCTGGTCCCTCTAGGAGGCTTCGCCTTGACTGCTCCGGACGCTGAGGCTCCGGCAGCTGACTGAGCCTTTGCACGACCCAGCTCCATTGGCTCCTCCCCTCCCTTCAGCATAGGCGAGGGATTTGTACTTACCAGGTCCCTGGGAAGAAGAAAAGGAGGCGCTCTAGCTGGTGGGCGGACGTGACGCCCCTCCTCACTGTGCCAAGGGCGTTCTTCGTGGCGCACCCCTATCGTGAGTGCCCTCTGGACGACGTCTGCTAGGGTTTGAGGTCTGTCTCCCCTAGCCAGCTCATCTTTTACTGAGCCATGAAGCCCCTCCCAAAACAAGTCTCTCACTGCCAGGGAGTCCTTTTCCCAGCCCAGCACATTCAGCAATGCAAAAAAGCGAGAATGGTACTGACGCACTGTAGCCTTGCCCTGCCGCAATCCATGCATCTCCTGGCGCGCCACATCAACGTCAACGGTAGATTGGAAGCAAGCGTCCATGGCTTTGATAAATTCGTCAGAGTCCCTGCGGGCAAGACCATCTTCGCGCCACAAATTGCGTAACCAGGTTCTAGCTTCCCCATGCAAATGGGACACAATAAAGCCTACTTTCTCCTCCTCATCTTTGAAGTCTTTTCGAAGCAAATGCAGCGCGTATAGGACGTCTGCTCTGAAATTGGGATAATGCTTCAGGTTCCCATCGAAGTGGGCTACTAAATTGCCCCCCCTTCGTCCGAGAGCGATTCCCTCTGATCTGGACCCCGGGAACCCCTGTTTGCACGCCTGATCCCACCTGGCTTGCAGATCCTGGCATCGCGCTTCTGCTTCGGCAACTGTCTTCTGAGAGACCCGTACTGCAACGGAGAGTTCAGCGACTGCGTTTTGCAGGGTCGTTATCTGCTCCTCAGTAGTCATGTCTGCCAAACTTCGTGAGCTTTGCAAAAAAAAAAAATTTTGCAGTTTTTTTGAGAAGGGACTTACTGTCAGGGCTGCCTCAAGTCTCAGCTCACAAAAGACCAACGCCTTTCTTTTCTTATATACAAAAGTGTTTATTGCAGTTCATTGTTTGCTTCAGATCCGAGGCGCGCAGCCCTACGTCTGCTAGGCTTAGACCGCTGAAGTCCCTTCTGAATCTGTCCCTGCCCTGCACCAGCTTAAGAGGCTTGCGCTGCTCCACCTCTTTCTCTCTTTCCTTTTCCGCAGGGTCTTTCTGCCTGCTGGGGTTTCGCCCCTCCTGGATTCCTCCGACGCGGAATCAGACTGCTCTTGCCCCCTCCTGCGGGCTTTGGGACCTGGCCCCTCCTCCGGGCTCCCTGTACTTCCGCGCGCCTCTACATTTGAACTTGGCGCGCGCCCCCAACCTCTAACTTTCCTTTTGACAGCTACGCTACTCCCTTCACTACTCCCCTCCCCTTCCGGGAGGGTGGCTTGCTCCGACCTCCCTCCTTTCTCTACTGCCGGAGCCGCCTCCCCTGATACACTGGAACCTCCACCCCCTTCGCTGCACTCTGGCGGGGAGGCTGGTCCTGACGCCCAGCTGCCACTTTGGGATCCCCCGCTGGCCCCCTGCTCCTGACAAGTCCCCCCTGGGGCTCCCCTGGCCTTGACCACCGGCGCCCCCTTCTGGGAATCCTCTGATTCGCTGGAAAGACTCATGGAATCTCTAGAGTCATTGTTATCCTCTTCCTCGCTGTCCTGGGATTCATCCCCATCGCTCTCCATCTCCTGCCTACCCTGTGCCTCTGTCCCTGAACCCCTGACAATATCACAATCACATAAGCATTAACTTTGCAGTTGGTCAATTAACAATATCCCAAAGTAGCTTCAAAGCTGATGACATTAGTACCTAGCAATGCCACATCTCATTTATACAGACTCAAAAGGTTAGAAACCTCTTCAAGAATCTGTGGCAGCTATGTGATAGGGGTCCTAGGGTAGTAGGGTGGAACCAGGCAAGTGGAAGCTACCATCCCCTCATGGTGCAAATACCACCTCTCTTTGCACCCCTCTGTGTTTGGGGTTCATCACCTGAGCATTTAGTTTACAAAGCATCAATATAATACTATATTGCAACTCTTACAAATTTTGTGTACTCATGCATAAGTTGAAATCATAGCTTTTAAAAAAAAAAAAAGATAATGCAAAGGAAAAACAAACAAGTGTATATTAGAATTTTGACATCTGTATTGTCACACATGCACAACATATTTGTATGGCTGGTTTCCTGTCCAGTTTTCTGTTGTGGATTGTTCTGCAGCTCATTATCTGTTGTGGGATGTTTATAACCTTCCTCTTTTTGAATACGAAACTTGAACAGGATAAAAAAAGGAATTGTTTACTTCTTTTCTTACAAATATAAATGTTCACAACTTAAATGATTTGTTTAGTCTATTTTCAAATGCCCAATGCATCTGAAGAGTTTCTATCACTTGTGCTGGAAGATTTCCAGACAACATAATAGTTGTTGGAAACTTGAATGTATGCCAGAACTTGAGATAAATATAAAAAAAAAAGATCAAGACTACATTCACATTGCAGTTTATTCCGTTTTTATTACTTTTATTAACTGTTAAGTTCCTCATTATTTGAACTTACTTATAGAACCATAGTAGCATATAATGCAAGTTTAGTTATTTGCTTCCAGAAAAAAATATGTTTGCAAATAATTTGGAAATGAGCGCTAAACTTGTGCTATATTCCACTATTGTTGCAGAAATGTTGTATGAATATTGGGGCAGCAGGCTAGCTCATGGCATACATAGTTCTGTCCTATACTTCATCGCCACTCGCTTGAGGGTGAATTAACTTTAAAGGGCACTTTTAACCATGTGACGGTATTTGTAATCTTTTTGTAGAAATGGCATAATGTACTATCAAGCCTAAGCATTCCTGCCTTTCATGTACAGGAAGAATGGGCATAGGATAGGCATTACTTGTACTTTGATTGGCTCTTGAATTCCAGTAAATCCTTTCCTGCCTGTTTATTAAGGGAATTTGGGCAAGGGAATTTGGGCAAGACCAGTATGCAGGACAGAGTATGGGTGTGTAATTAATTTAATTTAATTCTAGACTGTTCTAAAATTTGTAGATTAGGAAACACATAGGTTTGTCAAAGGATTTTGTAAAATATGTCTATGTGGTTGCCACCTAGTATCCAAAGGGCAAATGTGTTTCTTGAGGAAAAGTTGAAACTGACTATGTTGTGATTCTGTGGCTGAACACACACTTCTTACTGACCTTGTGGAGTGTGAAGGTCACTTTTCCATATGACTGTGGTGGTGTTTCAGGGTCTCCAGTCTCTAATGAGTTTTTTGCTGGTCTATGAGGCCCAAAACATGCATAATCATGCCAGTTGCTGAAGGGGACCCTCATATCAGGCAGCCCTTGGATCTGCAGCTGGTGTTGCTGAATGCCATGTCGACTTTGAGGAAGAGCACCTTCATCCATGATCTGATTCTGGATGAGGAGGTTTATCTGGTATGTGTCACTGAGCCCTGGGTGGATGAGCAGGATGGAGCACCCAACTGCACATTTGGGTACTGGGTGCAGCATCAGGGCAGACTTGAGAGTCAGGAAGTGAGGGTTGCTATCTCTCTCTCCAGACTCTCTGTCCATCTGAAGCCTTTCTCCCTGTGCCCATTTCAAGGTGGTCCAGAGGGTTGCAGTGGCTCGCCACTTGTGGACTGCTCTCCCCAGGGAGACTTGCCTAGTGCCTTCATTACATACATTTAGACCCCAGGCAAAGCATTCTTTTTCAAGCAGGCATTCAGCTAGGAGGGAGGGAGGAAGATTGGTTTGTTTTATTATGTATTTTGTATTCCCATTTTGTATTTTTCTGTCATGAATTGCCCTGGGATCTTTGGATGAAGGGTAGTATACAGATTTAATCAATATAACAATAATAATGTTCTGTAGAATACTTTTTCCCTGTGCAGAAAGATTTTAATAATTTTAATTATTAAGTTAATAAGCTAGAGCTTTGGTTCATTAAGTGGTGGGACTTGATCAGGTAGATTGGGAAGTACAGTAGTACCTCAGGTTAAGTACTTAATTCATTCCAGAGGTCCTTTCTGAACCTGAAACTGTTCTTAACCTGAAGTACCACTTTAGCTAATGGGGCCTCCTGCTGCTGCCGCGTCGCCGGAGCCCGATTTCTGTTCTTATCCTGAAGCAAAGTTCTTAACCTGAAGCACTATTTCTGAGTTAGCAGAGTGTGTAACCTGAAGCGTATGTAATCCAAGGTACCACTGTAATTTTTTGGTGGGGCATTTTTATTCTTATTTGTGGTTATAATAGGAAATAAAAAAGAAATGAATTGTGATTTCAGTATGAGTTGTTCCGTTACTATCTTTAAAAGATACCTATATGAGATTTTGATAGTGTGTGAATTTTCAAAAATATATTAGTGAGTTTAAAATGTGGATGATTAAAATACAAAAAAAATAACATTAAGTGATAGGCTATATAGCCTTTCACATGTATAGACACCCTAAAAAGCAGCAACTTTAATTACAGCAAAGATCAAAGTAGAAGTTTACTAGCTGGATAAAATCCAAAGTTTCATTCCAATGTTCTCCCTGGTGCAAAGGGAGTTTATAATGTAGCGATTTACAGCAGAGAGTCACATTCTTGAAAATTTCTCTCTCTCTCTCTCTCTCTCTCTCTCTCACACACACACACACACGCATACACTTCATTTAGTATCTGTGTATTTTGCTAAAAGAAGCTTATTTAAGTGGATTGTGGCTTTCCAGTTAAACAGAGAATTTTTATTTCATTGCTGTGCCCACTTACGTTCAAGGGTACACATTGTTTTTTCATTAAACATGTCCTTTCCCCTAGTACTTGGACAAGTATATCACAAGCTTACTGAAGATTCAGATTGGTTTGTGAGCATTGTAGCACAAAACTCTGAATGGTTTTTGCCAACTCAGTTTCAATTTTGAAGTTTAATAAGCTTTTTCAGTGATTCCTCTGGAGCTGTTGACAAGTTTCTGTTGTGAGTAGAGTTTGAAGGAAAAATAATGCCACAACAAATTACTTTATTTTCTTTATTGCTGCTGTTTCTTTCCCCTCCTTTAACTTTTTAAAATGTATTCTTTGACCTTCCTTCAAATGTGATTCCCTCTAAAACACAGTGACCAAAACAACATATTTTTTTCCAGTGCTGCCAGCATCAACCTAACTCGTATTTTTTCTAATGATGTCTTGAAGAAATCTGTGACAAGAAAATAGAAAAGGATACATTAAGCATTTTGCTTCGGCAATAAGAGTAGAAGACTGAAACAAATGCAACACACATGGTTGTCAAGCTTTGGAAAGAAATAATTGTTTACAGAAAAGGATGTCTTTCTGACACAAATGTAATGTTTCCATTCCTCTGACTCTAAAATATCCCAATCAAAACCAGCTGGATTCATATTATTGTACTGTGGTCAACACTGGGGGGGGGGGGGAGATCCAGAACTTCTGCTGGCATAAATCATTGCAGCTTGTTTGAATGGCCATCCTTAAACTTTTTAAAATACATTATCCAGCATGAGTGACAAACCTCTACATCAGAGCCTTTTAGTGTTGCTGTGGCATTATGGTATATAAGAACAATTTTCCTAAAGTGGAGTTAAAATGGTCATTCTACAAGACACTATATGAAAGGGGAAAGCCACAGATTGCCAGAATTATATCTTTTTATAACCCTTTTCACTGCTTTTCTGTGTCTCGTGAAATAGTCCAAGATAGCCTCTTCCCAAGCATTACTGTTGCAACTGCTAAGTGGAATCACCTCTTTGAACTTCCAGCGTTGCGTAATTATGAATTGAGCTGCACTTAACAGAGGACTAAGTTGTTTCTTATGCAGAATTGTCTGTCCATATGATTGTTGAGGGAAAGCAGTGAAACAGCTGGGTCTGGCTCTACAGGTCAGTTTATCATTTTTCTCATTGTTTCAAATATCTTATCCCAGAATGCTCACACTAGCTATCACATATTCCCTCCATGAGTGAAAGTATGAGCACACATTACCACAATCCAACCAGCACAATGAAGACAAGGTTTGATTTATTTGGGTAAGCCTGGATAAAATCCAGTGCCACCTCAAAACCACCTTGAGGGATGCTTCTTACGTTCTCATCAAGATTGTTCTCAATGATGGATTATGTCAGATATTGTCCTGTGTTTTTTTCTGCAATAGTACCCATATCTGATCCCCATACATCTTTAAGAACTCTAGAGAACTCCATGGCATTGTCAATAATGATGCTATGTTGAAGCTTCCCTCTTTATATCAGATGGAGATCTAGAACAAAATGACTCAAAGAATGTGAGGAAGCTTAAATTTGCACCATCTCTACTTAGCTCTTTTTCAAAGGAGAAACCATGAGCATATGAGACCAATTAGACTCAGTGCTTTTTTTCTGAGGGGATGCAGGGAGAAGAAACTAAAAATTTTAAAATTCTTAGTTTCTTCTTTAGCACGGTGAGTCGTCAGTTCCGTTGCTACCCCCCCATGGCGGCCTCATGATGTTTCATGGTGTCATGGTGTTTCCTGAGGCGGAATGAGAGTACCCCTAAACATTTTTTTAGAAAACAAGCACTGATTAGACTCATTTTAAACTCTCTTTTTTAACAATAATCCAAACTGTCTCCTAAATATCTTTATTGTAGGAGTTTAATGCCTAATTCTGTTATAGTTTGTTACTTTTAAAGGATTCTTTTCCAGATTTATATTACAGATAGTCTTAGCCCTCCCCCCAAGAACCCTTTTAGACAGAAACCTGATTTTCATGTAGCGCTAAGTCGAACCAATGAAGATCTTGCAGCCTCTTTGCTCCGTCTTTGATTCTGCTGCTGCTTCTGTGCCACTTTGAGCTAAGCCATGATTTGGCTTAGAATTTCATCCAGACTCAGGCTTGTGATTTATCTCACTCCAGACAACCATAAGCTTTAACAAGGTCTGTTCTCAGTTTAAACCTTGTGATTTGTCTGAAGGAGACAAACCACAAACCTGGGTGTGGATTATATGCTAAGTCTTACCATGCCTTAGCTCCTGGTAGTGCAAAAGCAGTATGACTAGGGGTGGAGCAAAGTGGCTGCAATCTTCTTTCTTGAAATAGCCCACATACTTGTGCAGTCACACCAAGCCATAGCTTTATGTGTGAAGTGAGACAATGTTCATAAACAGACATTGTTAAAATTGTAAATAATATTTGGCTCCTGCTATTTTGGATTCATTGTTTACTAATGACAAATGTTTTATTGTTTTATAATAAATACATATATTCTTTTTCTTAAAAACCCAGAGCTTGAAGGTCATAAGGAATAGAGTTAATATAATAGTAAAATGTAATAATATCATTGCTCAGCCCCCAGTGGGTTATTTGTAGTGCCACATCACAACCCTGGGTTTGCATAAAGTTGGAGCACAGCCCCCAAGGGGATTTGTAGTGTCTCCCACACAAGGAGTTTCAGGACAGAAAGCCCCTACCTCCAGATATTATAATAAAAAGAAGCATGAATGAAGGCTAGCTAGCTGAACATGGCTGCTCTGATTAGAATATTTATCATATTGTAAAGCAACATGTCTAAATTATTCTTGAGGTGAGATTTGTACTTTTATTGACTTGTCTACAAAATCCATGTGCAATATTTCTACCATATTTAGCAGTGTAAATTTATTAGTGAGATTTTTCGCCCGATGACGTTTGTGTCTGAGAATTACAGCAGCTGTTCTAGTATTTTAAAAAGATTGTCCTTCATTGTGAATTGCACTGGCTATATTGTCTACCCTCCAACTCTAACAATATTATTTGCTACCAGCCACTTCGTCTTTTTGTCACAACATAAAAAGCTTCTGTACTGTCTCCTGCTCATCATTAGGCTTTATCACATCAGATGAAATCCTATACCAGTGGTGGCGAACCTATTGCATGTGTGCCAGAGGGGGCACTCAGAGCCTTTTCTGTGGGCATGCGTGCCCGTTGCCCCAGCACAGAGCCAGCAGAAGGCGAGGGTGACGCATCGAGTCCTCAGCTCAACTTGGGCAGCTGAGCATCCACCTTCCTCCTGCTGCTGCTGCAAGGTTGAGGCTTTACACACCCTCCAACCGGGGCAAATGGGAGGCACCGGGCAGGGCACGTCACGCAGGGGCTGGCAGGGGAGGGTGGCATTGCTGGCAAGCTTCAAGAAGCCACTTTGTTCCAGCACTGGGTAGTCAGGAAGGGCCGCCTCCGTCCTGTCATCGTCGCCCCTCACCTGGCACCAGGGCTCCAGGTCCCACCAGCCTCGCCATGCCATGATCGTCTCCCACTTGCTTGCGTACTTCTTCACTGAGCTCAACCACAGCCAAGTGCAGCGGGTGAGGGCACATCCGGGGCCATGCCAGACACACTGCGTAGGGGCCAGTCGGGGCTGGGCGAGGGAGTGGGGAAAACACTTTTGGAATTTATTTTCTCTAAAAGCTGCTCCGGCTGCTGCAAAAACAAGTATTTTATCCTAACAGGGAAGATGAGTACAAACCCAGTCTCATGGTGGTGATGTCAAAACATATTAACTACAGTTACCTTCATGAAGGCAAATAATGGTGCTGAGAATGGGTAATTGTTGGGCTAATGAACTGCAAAAGGATCTATATGCATCTTCTCTTTCAATGCAAACACTGAGAGAGCTTGCCTAGTCTTAGATACAATGCAATATGGTAACCAGGTACTTCTTTCTTAAGGGCTAAACAGAAGTCAGAGTGGTTAAATTGCCTTGTTGGCACTTTGCGATAAATAAGTGGGTTTTGGATTGCAGTTTGGGCACTCAGTCTCTAAAAGGTTCGCCATCACTGTCCTATACTATATGTCTAGTCAGATTGCTTGGTAATTCAACACCTAGGACTCAGCTATACAGCTGCAAATAAAATGTTTTGAATGTGTTATAAAGTGCAATATACAATTGTGACATTAGATGGTGACTGTGAACTATAGCAAATTCAATGCATTTTTCAAAACAATTTTTGTAAAGCATTTTCATAATGTTATTAATGTGTGTAGATTCCACTTACTAAGAACACTGACCTTTTTTACATTCAGGTAGGTAGCCGTGTTGGTCTGAAGCAGTCAAAATAAAAAAATAAATAAAATGTTCAGTAGCACCTTAGAGACCTCAGTATGATTGATTGCTTATTCTCATGCCAGTCACCTTAGTTTATTGAGTATTTTTAGTCAGCATTATAGCTTGTTAAAACAAAAACAAAACAACTTCCAGAAAACACTGAAACTGAACTAATATATTTCAAATTTAGCAGCTGTATTCATAAAGCTCCATGTGATAATAAATCATGGCATATTTCAGGATGGGCAAGGTAGTATACTTCACTGAAAAGAGTGAAATAGTATCTATTTCACCTGCCAAATTCAGTCTGTCACTAATTGGAATATTTGTGGTGGTTGTGTACTGCTAGTTGCTCATTTCTATTCAGGGGTGAAATATTTGTCCTCTGTCCTGCCTGTACTGACGTTTGGAAGATACAGAATCTCAGTAAACATCCTGGAAGCCCTAGCACAGGGATTATGCAGAATTACATCAAGAACTCTTGTCTGTAATGTCATACTTGCCAAATAGTGCTGTGTATTGTCACAGTGAAGCAGGAGGACCAGTCGATTGGTGTATGCCAATTTATATATTTAAAAAATCACCTTAATTTGCCAAGTGTGGGAACTGTGGGTTTTGAACAAGTGTCCAGATGGTTGCCAGCATGGTTCATGTCACAAGACAATATTCTTAAGCAGCTGCTGGAGCCTCAGTGTCTTAAGCAAAGGCCACTACTAACGTCTTTCCTTTCCCAGAAAAGAATGATCGAACCCCAGTGGCTGTGTGAGGTCTTCTGCCCCTCCCAATGTGGTTGAAAGTTTTTTGTTTCACCGCCTGCTGGTTTGAGCAAGGACAGTATGAGGCCTTTCTGGCTATAGGCTGCTTTGACCTTGACCTGCCTCTGTTCTTTACTTCTCAGCAGTGGTAGACCTTGGTGTCTCAAATTTCAGTAGCGCCCTGTACGATGCTAAAATCTGGTGCCCCCCTGCTTCTCACCTTCTATTGGAAGTCATCGTTTCAGCACATGCTGCAACACACCAGAAACGTGGCATTCATGCAACCAAACCATCCGCATTCCCCTAGATTCTCCTTTGCTCACAGCTTACTGTGCAGATACTTTCATGTGTCTTCTGAACTGTGTTAATTTTGGTTCTGGAATTGTTTTAAATTTGATAGATCTGCAGGAAGCGCTCAAACCAATACTAATTAATACCCTTGCATATATGCATCAATAAATGAGATTAAAAGTAGCATGTTGGACATGGACCAAAGTAACTTGCCTTCAAATCTTCATTCATCCATGAAATGTGTTGGGTGTGCATATACAAGTCATGGTTTAACTGCCTTGTCACGTAAAATGGTGTAGCACTCTCATGTGTGTTGTCCTCAGCTTCTTATTTTTCTTTAAGGAAAAGGTAGATTTCAAAGTAACCACATAATTTACATTCGCCAGTTAAGCCTTTGAGTTTTCATAGAATTTGGAATGTAACTACCATGAGTTTTAACCACAAGAAGGAACGTGCTAGGCAGATGGAGACATTCTTCCTTTAATTTGGGGCAAGGGTTAATTTGGGCTGCTCCATATGTAACTTTGCTGTTCGAATCCCAAGCTGTTAAATACAAAATCTTCTCCCACACTGCAGGTTCAAATAGATTCAAAGAACTCCCTGTTCCTCTCCCAACCTCGTGCTTTTAAAAATAATTTTATTATGTTTCAGTTTTGAACGCACATTACCCATATAAAAATGAAGCTGCCCTTCCTAATGTTTCTCTTTAGTTGTCAGAAGCATCAAGTATTTCTGAATCTTTGGTGTGGGAGAGGGTTGAAGGGAAACTACCATAGCTGGAAATCATACTGATTTTTAAAATCTTTTAGAATATAATAACCGACTGTTAACAACACTGAAGCAATGATAATATTTGGCAGTGTTTGTGGGAGGTCAGTCCTTCATTACTTGATTGAAAAGCTGTTGGTGAAAGGGAGACAGGCGGGTGAATTAGGAATATAAACATTGCCTTTCTGGATCAGAAGAAAGGCATTTGGATCCCTTGCAACTAGTAGCAGCTGCATTCTTTGGTGTGCTGAAACAGGCCTTTTTAAAGCAGATTTAGATTTGATAACATGGGGGAGGGGAATGAACAGGGCTGTAATGCACTATAAGAAATATTTTACCTTACAGTCATTGTACCATGATTTGCATAAGGCCTGAATGAGCACTGACGTGCGATACACAGCAGCTGTCAGGGCTCTAGAGTTTAGCACTGGAAAGTCCAAAACCCACTGCTCACACAAATGCCCACATGGAAATATACACATGAATGCCATCATGTGGGCAGAGCCCTTGTCTGTCCTCTTCACACATTGACCACTTTCTTACATTATCCCCAGATTAATTCCTCCCCTTCAAAAGGGCAAGTATTGAGAGCCACTAACCCAGTCTGCTTAACACAACAGGTCTGTCAGGTCTATTCTGGTAATCTTCAGTATAACTGGTTTTGACCAGTCACAGGGCTGGAAGTGAGATGTCATATAGCTCAAACCCCCCCCCCCAAATACAGTTTTAATGATTAAGAAAGTGGTGGTGGTGCAATATGATTTTAGTAAAAAATTAAAAAATTGTATGATATGTTTCTGTTTAAAAAGCTAAACTCAACTCAGATTATTTGTGAAATGTGAAGTGAATTTTAACGTATGCTTAAGAGATGCAAGAGTTGAAGATAACTAATTTTCCTCACAGTATGAAGTCAAAAGGTATGAAACATTTGTTTGTGCTCCAGGTCTCCTTTGTTGTTGTTTGTTTTTTGGTACTTTTTTAGTCAATAGAAATTGTGTCCATTAGTTGACAGTTAAGTATGGATGAATGGTTTTCTCTTTATTTACATAATAGGAGCAACAAAATATAACTACTACCCCCACCCACCACTTCCTCAGGTCCTTTAAGAAATTCTGAAATTTGACTCAAAGCTATCTGGGATAGTGTATGTTTAACAGCCAACAGTATGAAACCTCTAGACAGGCCAGACCTGGTAAAAATACTCAGACTGTGGATAGCCAACTAAGTTGTAGCTTCTGCATGCTGTATTTCAGGCTTCATTCTAACAGCAACTCTCTAGGAATTTGGTTAGAGAACACACAATCTAAATATTGAGTCAGGAATTTTATTTATTTATTCATTCATTCCATGTATACACCACCTTTCATTTACATTAATCACAGCACAGTTCTCAATTCATCATAAAAAATAAAGTATCAATACTATCAATAATGTATGTGAAACATAAAAACAAATTAACTCTTCCCACCTCTAAATTCAAACTCCTGGCAAAATAACAGAACCATGGCAGGTGAGTCAAAAACCCCACTTCAAGATGTTTTCCAAGCCTGGATGAATATATGTTTGTATAAGTTTTTTATGAAAACTCTTATCATTAGGATAACTGATTCACTTTCAGCGGAAGGGAGTTCTGCAAGTGGGGTACCATTATGCTATCTATCCCAGGTCATCATGCAATGGGCAACATCCATTGGCAGTACTATGGCAACAGCCATCCATAACTGGAAATAGGCAGTCCTGGTTATCTGTCAGGAATGTCCTATTTCATGGTTGTCAGCTGGCTACCATTCATGCATAAACCACTACAAGCCTGGATACAGATGACATGCTAAGCCAGTCTTGGCTCAGCATGGCACGGGTGTAAAAAAGACCAAGAAGAAGCAGAGTAACTGCAACCTCCTCTAGGGGAGCCCACTCACTCACATAGTCCTGGAAGCCATATAGCTTACTGTGTTGAGTCTTCTGTAGTATACAGTATATGCTCTCTCTATATATTAAAGGTTGGCAATGAAACTCTAGCCTGATTACATTCTTAAAACTTTTCTTTTTTAGACTTATGAAGATAAGCATAATATTACTTGTTTTTTCCAACCATACAACCATGCAATCTAAACACAGTTCATAATTTTGAAATAATAAAAAGTGTTACCATCAGTATTATCTTGTGGTCCATTTGAACCATCATGCAGCTGTTTAATGTGTAGTCTTTTTGATCATATCCATAAGAAGCGGCACATCACATCACCATACAGTTACGGGGTGGAGGAAATGAATAGAACTGTTCAAAAGATCTGAGCAATTAATTAAATGATATGCTTGTTCATCTTGCAGGTCAGGCAGTTAATTGTGTCGAGAATTGCTTTGAAATCATGTATGCTTCATCTTAGACCTTCTAGGTCTCAAGGGAGTTCTGCAGGTCATATTGTGAATCACACCACTGGTGACTGGGAAAATAATACTAACTAATCCTGTTAACATTCAGAATTGATTTAGAAGTGTCTAAAAGATTCACCCTTATATGCAGTGATTACAAACTAGGCTGCCAAAAAGCAACAAATTTTGGCCTTTCCCCGTGAGAAAAGAAATGATATTCATAGTCAAAATTAGATTCTATTTTGTTTTCCTTTGTTGAGTTCTTAAAAGCATACAGGTTATTTGATTTCCTTGTGATTTAAATCTCTGGCAGGATCTAAAGCTCTTATCCCAAGGCCATTTCTACTGGTTTTGAATTATTATTGTTTTTGAAATGTATGTAGATCAGGAGGACGATCATATTAGTGTAAAGGACAGTTATGTTGATCTTTTGGGGAACTGTTTTCAGAATACTATGCCTTATCTGTAAAGGTATGTCACAGATGGCAGAACAAATTAGAGGTGTCAACTGAGCAGTCTTCAAATATTTCCCTTGGGCTTTATTTTCTCTTTCTATACATCCAGATTTATAAAATAAAATAAATTTATGCCACCTATAAACAAGTGAAGAAACAGTTCTCAGAGATTGCTTTTTTGCAAATGGGGGAGATTCAATTAAGTGATAGCTCGTAGACTCAAACTTAATAACAGAAGGCTTAGCAAAAATCCTGGGTGGTGAACTTATGAGTGATATTAGACAAGTCATTGTGTCCTAGTCTCAGTTTTCTAATGTCTACAATGTGAATAACTTTTACTCAGGGTTGTAAAGTCAATGATGTGTACTATCTCTTAGGGTTATGAAGACAATGAATGAGATAGAGGCTTTCTAACACTTTGCATGCTGACATGATCGACAGAATGGATTATGATGATGTCACCTCTGCCATTTCAGTATTCAGTTATTTTCATAAATATATAGGAGATTTTTCAAGGGCCAGAGGAAACTAAGTGCCTGATACACAGTTTTAAATTGTAGGGTATCCCTCTACAGTTTTAAGAACTACTTACCTTTAAAATAACGAAAACAAATTTAAAACCTGCTAGTCATTTAATTGGTAGCACACTTAAAGTCATTCAAATTCTTTATTTATTAATTTAACCAATAACAATCCAGATAATGGGGTTGTTGTTGTTATACCCCACCCATATGACTGGGTTTCCCCAGCCACTCTAAGCAGCTTCCCAAAAAACATAAAAGCACAGTAAGACATCAAACATTTAAAACTTCCCTATGCAGGGCTTCCTTTAGATTTCTTCTAAAATATTAACAAAAAAATATATAGTTTATTTTGCAGAATAGCAGTTTATGGATCACATCAATGTGAATCACTGTTGTGACATTTTTTAATATAATTATTCTGATAAAATGGTTGACTCAGATTCAGAAAAGCACTGTTGCATCACCCAGGCTTGGTGAAAATGTAAAGAAGTGGCATCGCCTCTCAGATGAGCAAAGCTCTTAGCCATGTGGTTATGGTTCACTGACTTCTAAGGAGGAGCACATGCTTAAGGTTAAGGATGAGCTTTCACATTCCAGTGAATGCGAGGCTTTTCTGAATTTGAGGCTCACTGAATCTATGCAGGCTGTATATTTACATAAGTGAGTTTTCCTCCAATTTGTATGAACAACTGGAGTTTGAAGGTCCGAAATGTTCATTGAATATAACAGAAATATTTTGCAAGATCCAGCCATTAATGTTGCTGACAGAAAACATTTCACTGATTCTCTTAACAGAATTTATTTTATTTAGCTTTGTTGTGAATGACACATGGTTTCTGGGATGGAGACCAGAATGAGTAATGATTCCATTGCAGTAGTTACGCAAGATCACACATGCATCTCAAACACAGACTAAAAAAGGCATCCTTGACTAATTTTTATTAATGTTTTCAGTCATTAGTGAACATTGTTAAGTTCTCAGGTAAGAGGTTAGACTTCTGTGTTCTTGGTTTTATTGGCTAGTTTTGATGTATAATGTTCCTTGAATTATAAAGGACAGAACTATATTTTACATGTTGACATTCATTATGTGTAGATAACTGAAGGTCAACGAGCTGTGAAGCAAGTGTATATTTTAGTATATATGGAAGTCTGCTGCTGAGAGCTCTTAGGCTCTTTTCAACTTGCATACAATTCCACCGCCTGGGATTCCATCTTATTCCATAAAACAAAAGGGAAAGGACTTTCCTTGGTTTATATGCAGAAAGATCAGTTGCCATGCTCTTGAAAAGCCTGTTATCTGATATCACTGCTGCTAGGAAAACCTGCAGCTGTTCATATTTTCACTCCATAAGCACGTGTCACTGTGGCAAATGTAAAATATTTTGATCCACTGAGATTACAGAGGTTGCTGAAAAGCAATAAACAAACACATAACAAGAATTGTATGTAGAAATGACAGTTAATAGCCTGTCTCAAAAGAAAGCCATGCATGTTATAGGATGGAAACATTTTCTTACGGATACGTTTCAGCTATCAACAGTTTAAAATTATTTTTGTGAATCTGAAAGTGACAGCCACTTCCTAAAATAATAAAGAAAATCTGTTTTATTAAGAAAATGTTCTTCACTGGCATTTTATGTAACAGCATTGTAGAAGGGAGAAATGTATTATTGTTCTGTAAAACATCTATTCTTAGTGAGGTTTGCAAAAAAACAAAAAAAGGAACTATTTCTTTCATTTGGAGTTTTGGAGCTACTGTGGGAAACAGGTTACTAGACTTGATAGAAGTTGATCCAGTAGGATTTTCCTTACCCAGTCATATAGAGAGACTCAGGCTATATATCTAGCTTGAGGGAGTGAACAAAAGTCTGCAATATTAGAGAAGTGAAAAAGGCTTGGCATCATTGGAACATGTAATTTTTAGTTCATTTACTCTAAAATTTATCATCTCTTATGGTTAGCTCTTTAGCATTTGAATAAAATGGGTTTATATAGATATAGAAGAGTGAGCAACTTATACTTATTTAGGGTTGACATATTTCAGAAAGTAAAATCCAGGACCCCCCAAAAGTTGTTGAGCACCACATTTCGGAAACCCCCCCCCAAAAAAAAACCTCTGTACTTATGGCAGCCCTAACTTATTATAGGGTTATACCCTATGTTAATGATGGTGGCACATCTGGCTAATATAATGAGAAATTGGGGCTTGGAAAATGGTTCAACAAGCTAATTTATAACTTGGCACTACAATAGATGCAAGTTTGAGGACAGCCCATGACAAACTTTGTGTAGAAAGAATAAGAGATGGCTTTTTTGGAATGATTTAAATGACTTGGGGATTATTGATTCTGAGAAGTTGATAGGTGGTGTGTGGATTTTTGTTCCATAGATTTTTGCTAGGATGGTTTGGGGGGAAATATTTTTCTGTGCTGGATATTTTGGGAAATTGTTTATGTTAGGTCAAGAAGAATATCTAGTAGGTTTCATTACCCATGAGTTGTGTAATATCATTTGTAGTTTTTACTAAAAGGTCTTAATGTGCCCAATGTTAGCGAGTGCAATTTCATAAGAGTTTTCCCCACATATGCTCAGTAGGAACGTGTTGTGGAAAGAAGGTTAAGTGAAAGTAGAATGGAAGAGTGAGTGACAGGTAAAGAAGCCTGGATGGAAAATCACAGTTAGAATGTGGCTACGTGAGGGTCAAAAAAGGATAGTGTGGAGAAATGAGAGATACGTACTAACAAACCACACATTGAATTGTTAACGGTTCAGGTAGGCCATGAGGTTTAAATGTTAAGTGTGAAAGGAGTTAGAGAGAAGCAATCACAGGGTAATAGTCTGAGAGGCATGCAGGGAAGGGGGAAATTATCTTAGGTCCAGGGGTGGAGGAAGGGGGTACAGTGGGTGCAGTCCGCCCCAGGTGTCACCACTGAGGGGGATGACAAAATGCCAGGTGGCACTCACTGCGGGGCCTGCAGTGTGCCTGAGCCTCACATCTCTCCTGGGAGAGATGCGGTGGCTTGGGCTCACGCAGGCTCTGTGCTGCCCAAACGGTCTGCCCACTGCCTCCCCCCCCTCCCAGCTGTAGGGCGGCTGAGTGGGAAGAGGCAGGCAGACTCCGGAGGCCCCGTGGTGCGCCACACCCCTATGGGAGGCTTTCTCCGCCCTTCCTCTGCTGCCGCTTAGGTCCACAATAGTTTGGTTTCTGATGGGCAACCTTTGCAGGCTCGGGAGAGCTTTCTAGGAGGGGAAGCAGGGTGAAAGGAGATTTAGGAGACTTCTGTGTGCTTTATATGCTGAATTTCCTTTTGCCCCCTGTTGCAGCCCTTAAGACCAGGTTTGCCTATTGACATAACAAAAAAAAGGCTTGGCTTGCTTGTCCACCATTAACAACATACAGCATGTAAAAATCAGCTGGAATGGGTATAGGACCTGGGAACTAACATGATCCTTTGCTAATGTCACTCAGGGAGCCAATTGTTACAGGCAGAGAAACAATGGCCGCCAATTGTGTTAAGGGCTTCCCATGTTCACTCAAGTTCCAAAATGCTGGGAAATTACAGCTGTTAAGGGTTATGCTCTTAACAGAAACATTATTTAGGCAATGTTACTATGGTATGATGTCTTATCCTGAAGTTAGTTCCAGCTTCTCTGCTGCCTTGAAGCTGAATGGCTGTTAGTGACCATCTCTCTGTCATGATCCTAGAGTTGGCTTCCTTGATCTTCAGATAATGAGGGTGAAGACACATGGTGTGAAGGTGAAGGGCATGCAGGATGAACTCCAGAAGCACTCTCAGAAGAGTTTTGGGGCCAGTGCACCCCAGCCTGACTATGTTGCACTGACATCAGCTGACTCAGAAGTCTATTACAAAAGAACAAAAAAGACCTGAGGCACCCCTGTTCCATTGCAATAGGAAATTTTTGGAGAAAGCTGGGTCCTTTAAGTAGAACAGCATCTTGCAGCACAGGAGGAGTTAATAATTAGGCTGCACCTGCTGCTGTTGCTATATAGTGGTTCGGTTGCAGCTTGTGCTTTGCTGGAGTAACTTCAGAGCTCTGTGTTCCCCAAACCACACCCTGAACCCTTTCGTGCCTTGCCTCATATCTTTCCTGAACATTGTCTACCTTATAGTGCAGTTCAGCCTTGCTTTGCCACATTTCTGGCCTAAGCTGCATCACATGGTTGTGGTGAGAATAAAATGTGTGGAAGGGAGACCCAAAGGGAAGGATGGAAATGAAATAAATCAAGAAATTTATTTTGAAATCACTTTCATCTGAAAATTCCAGCCTACTGAATTTTGAATTCCATTCAAAATGCACCACTTTAGAAAGAAAATACTTGAAAATTAGCCTTTTCTTCCTATGCCAAAGTTCCATGTTGCCATTTTAGAAAGGCTATTATGCATTCCACATGGCAAGCATAGCATTTGAAAGCACATGCATCCACCAAATTGTGTAGAGGGTTCCCACACCAGTGTCCCACATCTCCAGCATGAAAACTCTGGGTGTGACAGGCCAGTGGAACATGGTAAGCAGCTTTTAGACATGGTGAGCAGGAAGACTTTTATAGCAGCCTTCACACAATATGAAGGTATGAATTGGTCTTTTGAAAGGAGACACATAAAGGAAGTACTTCAGCCCTTCAAACTGATCAGTTGTGAATGTAACTCATTAAATACTGCATTTATTTCTGAAGAGTCTACATTGGCCTCTTGGTTGAAGATATAGAACAATTTATTTCTTGCACTACGGCAATGCTAATCGAAATACAGGTGCTGGAGGCTGACCACCTTTAGAACTTTCCTCATCCAGCAAGCATTCAAAAGAGATTGCATTAAGTGAAAGTAAGGCTGTTGAGACAGAGATAATTGAAAATATTTCCTTTAGGTGAATACATTCCATTGAAAGGTTTATATCAAGCTGATACTGTAAGGAGACAAATGGATCGCAGAAGCAGGTGCTTGCCTGGAGGAATTAAATGAGCAGGTTTCAGTTTATACAGAAATAATATCTTGTGCCGCATTTTAGTTATGCCTATATGGTTTCATGGCAGATGGCAATAGCAGTTCCTCAGCAAGGCTTTTTAAAGACTTCAGTGATTTACCGTAAAACCATTGTTTTATGTCTTTCGTAAAGCTAAAGAATCAAAACTCTGCCTGAAGAAACCCTGAACCCTTTGTAGACTCAGGATCCTCATAGTTGTGCTGCAATGTATGCAAAGTCTTTCTTTCCTGTAACAAAAACCTAAGTGGAAGTTACTTTTACATTCATTGTGATTTGGTGCCCGGTGTGCTAAAAGGTAAAGCCTAAAAAAAAAGTTTCAGTTGACTGGAGTATTTGATTTATTGTAGTACTTGTGTTTGAAACGAATACTATGTTATCTTGAAAATTGATTCTATTATAATACTGTCTCGATCTCATTGGCTATAAGAAGGAACAGCTATTCATTCTCTCAGGGTCATAAGTGAAAGCTACTCTATTGACAACTAATTTTGTAAATGTTAGATTCTAATGCTATATTGTTACCCTTCACATATTCTATTAAATCATGGTGCAGGTCCATTGTGTAGATTAAGAAAAGCATTCATAACCGCTTTAACCTGACTTTTGACATTTATAGTGTATATTTCTGGGACCCACCATATTTCTGCAATTGTAACTTATTTTAAACTGTTTTTTAATACTGTATTGTACTGCTGTGTTTTGGTATTGTAACCTGCCATAGGACTTTAGGATAAAGGGCAGGTGATAAATTTAATAATTATAGCATTATTCAGTTATGATCTGACAATTCATACCAAGAGGTCTCCTGAGAAGCCTTTTTATTGTGCAGTGATGTCGTGTTCCAGTTTTGAAAGGCAGCACCATGGATTGAACCACTTGCTCTGACAAAGACTTGAGGAGAACTGATACTTTTTTGGGACAGCCACACATGATTCAATGTGAGGGAGCTGTCTCAGGCAGCAAAATCCACAGGGGCAGCAGATCCCAATGTAGATTTTTATTCCCCACCTTTTTCCTGATAAAGATCTTCACATGTCTTCTTCCCCAGCAGAGAGCAGGGGAGCCATTTTGTGGTTTGCTGGCCCTGACTTGTTTTAGGCTCCCATCCTTTTGTGAGAACTACAGCTCTTAAAGGGTCAAACCTGTGGCCTGTAGGCAGGAACAATCTGCACTCCCTAGCCTAGGTGCTCTCTCTGCCATTGGACTAGTGTAAAAAGTTGGAATAACTTTCTGATGGTAAGGGCTTATTTGACAGTGCAACAGGGCCCCTCAGAAGGTGGTGGAGTCTCCTTCCTTTGAGGTTTTTAAGCAGACCTTGGATGGCCATTTGTCATGGATGCTTTAGTTGAGATTCTTGCATTGTAGAGGGTTGGACTAAATGACCCTCGGGGTCCCTTCCAACTCTACAATTTTGTGATTCTATTATTCTAATGGGGTCATGTTACACCAATCCTGAAAGAACTGCTTTGACTGCCAGAGAACTACCAGGCTCAGTTGGCTTAGGATCCAAGTATTTGAAGGAGATGCATACTCTGTACCAGCAAACCTGAGTTTTGCCATCTGCGGACAGCAACCTCATAAATGTTAGTTCTGACAGATCTGTGGAGCATAACAACAGTTGAGTATGTTGTGTTTTATGTGGTGGTTCTACTTTTGCTTTAAATCTTGTTAGCTGCCCTGGGCTGTCATGAGAATGTTGTTGCAGTCCTGTGTACAAATAAGCTTCAGAGGGATTTAAGCAACCTGACTGTGTGCAGTGACTCTTCTTGTTATAACAAATGCACTTTAAGTGTTGGACTGTCCCATTTTTGGTGACAGATTATTTTTAATCATTTCTTTACATAGTTCCATTGTCAATATTGAACGCGATTTCATTCAGTCCAAACTCATAATCAGTGTTGGCAGATTGATTGTGAAATGCTAAAAATTAAATCTGTGATAGTAAACTGTTCATGTGGGCTAGTTCCCCCTTAAACTAATGTTTGAGCTTGTTCATATGACTTGGAAAGAACAGCACTTGTCTCTCAGTGAGATCATCTTAATTTTGTTTGGATTGCTTAAAAAGAACATTCCATCATCTATAACCCTTTCAATCTGTATTTTTGTAGTGCTTTCCAGACTTTGTAACTGCAGCCAAAGTTAAAGGAATTCTGTGGTCTATTTGACTAAATCTGACAAGAGCGATTAAAAAGTAGCTCTGCAGCATCCACAGTTAGCAGCTAATTTCCAGGAGCTATTGGCATGTAGTAGCTCTGTGTCCATGAAATTGCTCACAGAACTTTGGTAGCACAGGGCCTGCTGTAGATGATTTGACAAAACATGATGACTGATTGGGGTGGCTGGGTGGAAATACATTGACAACAGAATGGTTGTTGCATACAGCTGCTTGTTTCCTCCCCACAAACTGGAATGTTCAGAAGGATCTGAACTCATTGGTGGAGACTGTTGGAGAGGAACAAACAAGGTAAAACTCAAACAAGCTCAGATTTTTCTGTCTAAGATTTTCTCAATCTAAAGTGAAAGACTGAAAGCATACATGCACATTTAGTTTCCTTTGCTCTGAACCTCAAGAATTTTGTCTGGCAGCCAACGTGACCAATGAAAGCCTGTTTCCTGTCTCCTTTTCTCCTGTTATCAAATATTTATTTAGGACAATGGTGTGCTGGGAGATACATAAATGTAACATGGTCCATGTTCATATAATTTGTAATCACCACTAAATACAAAGCAAGTGGGATTAATTATTATTAATTTATTTATAAATCACCTTTTATATGTGTCTCAAGGCACTTTGCAAATATACCATAAAAGCAGCTAAAGAACATTTAAAATGATACAAAAAGCAACTAAAAGGTTCAAAAACAATGCAAAATGAAGACACATAACTGTTTACCAAATAGTAGCTTGGATTATGCTTTCTGGAGTGCTAGATTTCTCCCCTTCGCTATTTAAAGCGGACCCAAAAGCTAGTCATAATCTTGACATTTCTTTTATATATGGGCCAATGTTACGTTGTATTCTGTGATTTTTCTTCATTATCTTAGATTATTATAAAATTATGAACTTATATTTTGACCGCATGTTAACAAGTTTCCCAACGTCCCCCGTATCTTTTTTAATTGATTAGTGATTTCTAAAGACTTTATTACATCCAAAACTTTCATTGAAGAATTATTTAGTAAAGTGATATTTTAAATAGAACAAATATTTGATAAGCAATCTTTATTTTTTACTTTATGAATTTTTGGTGAAGCAAGCATGTCACAGGGCACTTACATATCATTAGAATGTATGAAAACAAAATAGGGCAATGCCATTAAACAGGAAGCTTGCAGACTTTCTGACTCTGTCTCACCTGGGAATCAGAGCACATTTCAAGGACCTCCCTGGGAGAGACTCCTCAGATATCAGAGTAACTGTGATTCATCAACTGCAGGAGAAGCAATTGAATTAAAACTGAAATATTTATGCGTCTGACTCACTTACATTGCTAAATAAACATGGCCTGATCTCTGGGTAAGATTTCTGAATATCTTAGGAGGAATTTGCTTTGCTGTTTCATAAAGCTATGATGTGTCAGTAAGAACTGTATTCATTTTTGTTTTAAGACTTGGACATTATTATTTTTACACAACACATATTTGAATAATTCACAAATGCAGATGTTTTAATGATGGAATGTCTTTTGAAGTGCCTGAATTTTACCAGATTCACTATCACTTGGACTATTTTTGAAAGAAACCTTTTTCTTTCCTACATTGGCTCGCTGAAAACCAAACTGCATATGGTGTTTATTTTATCCACAAACTGATAGCATGGAGTGGAAGAATCAATATGAGAACCCAGGTAATGCCTTCCATGGTGTTCCTGATCTGGATCAGGGACCGTACAGGCTTGGAAAGCTGATCTGGATTGAGAAAACAGCAAGGAACAAAGGGTTAAAGACATCCCCCTCACCCATGTCCCAACTGGATCACCACCATCCCTCATGCATACAATTTTTGATTGAAAAAGTTTGCACTTGAGGGGAAACTACATGATAAACATCACATGTAGTTTAGCCTCAGTCATGAGAGTTTGTGGGGACCTAGAGAGAAACAGGTGGCACTGTGGTGTAAACCACAGAGCCTAGGGCTTGCCGATCGGAAGGTCGGCAGTTCGAATCCCCGTGACGGGGTGAGCTCTCGTTGCTCAGTCCCAGCTCCTGCCAACCTAGCAGTTCGAAAGCATGTCAAAGTGCAAGTAGATAAATAGGTACCGCTCCGGTGGGAAGGTAAATGGCGTTTCCGTGCGCTGCTCTGGTTTTGCCAGAAGCAGCTTAGTCATGCTGGCCACATGACCTGGAAAAACTGTCTGTGGAAAAAGTCAGCTCCCTCGGCCAGTAAAGCGAGATGAGAGCCGCAACCCTAGAGTCGTTCGCGACTGGACTTAACTGTCAGGGGTCCTTTTCCTTTACCTTTACCTTTAGAGAGATTTACCCATGTCCTGGAATTCTAATGTCACTGTGTTATTTTTCATGCCCCTGTCTCCATCACAATAGTAACCAATGCTGCGGACAAGCTTTTGAGGGTTGCCAGAGGTGGTAATAAGAGAAATTGCCCATTCAGTCATTCATTAATTTATATTTATTGAATTTATTGTCCCTAAGTAAACAAATCCTTAGAAGAGAGTCAGTATAAACAGTATAAAGAAGCCAGAAAGATCATACCACCTGTGCATGATCCGCCTGAGAATATTTTCTACCTGTTTAAATTGTAAATTGCCTTGGGTGCCTTAGCAGAAAGGCAGTATATAAACACATTAAAATAAATAAAATTTGTCACCCGCATGCTACTGAGGTGCTTTTGTTTCTAAAGAAATTGAAATGTTCCTGTGTGGAGTTGCTCTCCTTCACAGACAGCTTAAAGAACACAGAAAGAGAAGCTTCCCTTCTACAATTCCTTAGGGTCCAAATCTCCATCGGTGCCACCAATGGAGCCTCCTCCCTTGGGGTTTGTGGCATTTTCAAAGGAAGGGTCTCATGAAGACTGTGACAGGGGAGGAATGGACCAATCTCCATTCCAATGCACAATTGCCTTGATCCTGATCAGACACCTCTCTCATACTATTCTTTTTCATTTAAACATCCATGAAACTGCAAGTGACACATTTAATGTCAAGTATACCTTTGGCCCTTGTATGTTATAGCTATTTTAGGAGTGAATATCACTCAATTCCTGGCCATGAATGATGTTCTAGACTGAGAAAGCTGAGGCTGCCTTTCCAAGTTTCTTTTTGCGTGTTTTGGCCTTGGAGCTCACAGTTTCCATAGCTCTTTACGTGATCCAGTGGTAACCCAGATGTAAGTTTTTTTCTCCTACAACCAGATGTTATAATTCTTTCCCTGTTCCTGTTTTCCAAAGCCGCCACCTCAAAGATGAAGGCTCTGGATGTTGCAGAATTCCATGCTTCCTGCCAGAATTCTAGTTGTGTTTCTGTTTATCATGCAATCTTATAACTTCTAACTGAAGAAGTGTAGTAACATCGTGTAAACTAATAAAGCATGGTATATGCATATTTCCCCCACTTTTTAACAGCAGAATGATCTAATGCAAATAAAGCATTTTAAAAATAGACTTCACAAGTGTGGTCTTAGAGCACAGCCAACAATTAATTGGAAAATTCCTTTCATTTAATGTTTTTCAGACAAAGAAAGGATCAGATGACACACAGAGTTTTCCCATTGTTTCCAGATGGTTTCAATACAGTTCATTTCATACAATGTAGAACAAGAAACGGAATTCCTTCCCTGCTCTTCCAGTCTCAGTTCAGCACTAGCTTTATTTACCACCATTTCTAGGCTCAGAAAGATTTATGAACTTGCTTAGAAGGATGATATCCATTTTCTTTAGTTTTAAGTCCACATTATCCTCCCATATAGCATTTCTCAAAACACAGGTTATAAGACAACTTCATGAAGTTAGTCTTCTACACTGCTGCTTATATTAACTTTGTGCTTCTCTTTTGGTTGTCTTGCAAATGACACAGCAAGATGGATACAATTAAGTAGTCAGAGTTTGTGGTAGGTGTTCTCTGTATACTTGTTTTACATTAAATTTGGAGGATAAATAGCAACTTCCTTTGTAGTGGTTTATGATCCATAGCAATGCACCACATTATAGGAGAATGAATATTTTGTGGGTTATTTTAACGTAAGGATTTGATGCTGGTGATCTTTTAGTCATTTTGCAAATGGAATTCATTAGCCCACTGTTTTGTTTTTAAAAAATACTTCCTTTACTGAAAACTTTGACTATGCTACATTTATATTTAGCTTTCCCATACTGCTTATTTTATTATATGATGCTCATTATTTGGAAATCTGTATTTGGCATCTCAGTCCTTAATGGAGTTACTTGACTTGAAGTACCTTTTATTCAGTAGCACTTGGACTGTGCTTACGATCATAAATTCAAAAGAATCAATTCATCCAGTGCCAGAAATTCTTCATTATTAACCTATGGGGTTGTGATTTGTAAAGTTCTTTACCAGAAGAGCTCGGTTTTAATTCATTCACTGAACAAACAAATATGCATTCTGCATGTGAGAAAAAGTAGACCCAAATTCATACATAAGTTAGTATAACACAGTGGATTGGATCCAAAACAGCCCTTCTGTAATTAGAAGGAATCCTACAGACAATCAGGACTAGCATAAAAAAGTTCGCATGAAAAACAAGCAGCCCTGCCTATCGAGCTTTTCTCCTCCAGTGTCTAGATGGGTTGTACTGCTTGTCTGTTCGCAACAGATACTGATTCAAGGTAAGGATCTGCCTTTTGTACAGGCTGTATTACTACTTCCTGCCCAAAGTCCCAGGGGATTACAGTGCCTAAAACAGGGCTGAGGAACATTTCCAAGGACTACATTCCCTTGTGGGCAACTTTCCTGGGTATGCATGACAATGGTGGGCACAGCCAGTGCTGAAAGTGGGAGGGACAAAATATGTGAGACATACTTTTGTACAGTAGGCTACATTCCAGCCACATAAAAGCCAGAAGGTGGTATTCAACTAACTTTTACTCAGAGTAGACTAGACTCATTCAATTAATGATCATGGCTAACTTGGGTCTGTTTATTCAATGGGTTTACTCTGAGTTACTGGCTTTAGTGATGCAGCAATGGAGCTCTGGCCATTGCCTGCCTGCCTGCCTTCCTTCCTTCCTTCCTTCCTTCCTTCCTTCCTTCCTTCCTTCCTTCCTTCCTTCCCAGAGGTACTCTGACGACAGCAGCCAAAAGCCCACAGAAAGGTAAGCCCCATACCCAGCCTCTGGCCACAACTGTACATCCTTTCTTATCTTGGGAATCAAATGATGCCCTTCAAAGTGATGAGCCCCTATTCACTACCTACAAACAGAGAAGCAAATTACTGGTGGTTTTTTCAGTCCAGTCCTAATTTAATCCAATCTTAATGCCACCCTAATCTCTGTGCAGTGTAAGATTCCAGGGGTTCTAGGCGCTTTCTCGGGGTTCATGTTTCCTTCGGTAATGAAGCACAATGCAGGCTTTGTTGTCTTTATGAGATATGGTTTATTTATATATACCACCTGAGGCTGTGATGGAGGGGTTCACAGCATTAGCACCCCAAAAGGGTCTTTCTTCGCCCATAGATTCAAACAGAAATCAAACATTGCCCTCGAAGGTTGCTCTGACTCTCCCTCCCTAGCTTGCTGCTTTATCTCAAGGTCACATCACTGCCAAACTACAAACTATGGCTTTGTGTTCTAACTAACTACGAGCTGGGAGAGGGGTTTCACCCATTTTCCATCTCACACAGAGCCCTTTTCCTTTGTTTCCCTTAATGGCTCATCATTCAGGCTATGACCTCTACACAGGAAGCTAGCCTAGTTTATATTTAAACACTTCCTGGATCCAGGGGTTAGAAGGTTCTCAAATGCAGCCTACTTCCTCCCCCACTCCCAACTCATAACAATATATATGCCCCAAGTCTGTGGATTGGTGCTTTGCTGCCAAAGTTCTTAAGACAGTGTGCATAGATTATTTCACCGGTCCAATGCAATAAATTGTGGCATTGCAAAGCTACAAGAACTATTTCAGTGGTGGCTGCAGGTGCAACAGTATGCTTGCATTCATACTGCAGTTTACTTCATTTTCCCGTTGTTTCCCTAACTGTTAATTATCTTTTAGTTTTCATATGACATAAAAGCCACTTCCTGAAAGTGATGACTTTCACATGACTTTACTTTAGGAAATCTGGTTATGGAACTTCGCTCCGCCTACTCTGGGTGATGCTCCAAAAACGGCTTTCCTTCAGGAGTCTCCTTTCCCCCACACCCCAGGATCCTGCAGGATGCAGAGCCTCACTCCCCCCCAACTTCATTCCTCTGGTTTGGTTGTGGAACCTCATTCTCCTCTCTCCCAAGGATCGTGCAGGGTCATGCTCTCAGGATCCTGCTAGTAATACTCAGCAACTGGCGTTCCTTTGCAGTTAAGAGGAGGAGATGATTATAACGACAGGGCTTCTGTCCCAATTTCTTACTTTCCTTTCACATTGCAGTGCAGAGTACTGGTGTGAATGTAATTTTGTGCTACATGGCAGCATATAGGTACTGCAGTGCTAAAGGAACATTAGAAAATGGAACAGAAGCACTTGCCTTATAATCAGTTGAAAGTAACAGAATAATAGCCTATATGTTGTCTACTGCACTAAAAGTTCATCTTGCTTCTGCTTCAATATAGCAGTGTTAAGCATGATGTAAACCCATAACGTGGCATTCTAAGGGCATTTCACTCCATCAGATCCATGAATGCATGCCAGCCCAATGTGGTGCCCAGCTTACTTCTGTTTAATTGTTGAAGAGGACAGAATGAGAACAAAGATGATTTTGTGCCGTTGCATCTGAGACAGAGACACCCTCCAGTTTCAGGGAAATGTGACTAAGGTGGATCACAAGGTGGAGCTTTTCTATACAAAAGCTCCCAGAAAGCTTTAATATGCAGGGTTCCCAAACGCTAGAAAGTCTTGTAGAGAAGATTAAGCATTTGATTTAATCTCAGTTTTAACAGGATCCATAAACATGGTGAATCACTTCTACAAAGGGAGAGAGTGACTTTGTACAACTTGCTTCTTCTCAGTTACTAATTTTTGATTTTGAGCTGTTCAGTTGTCCGGAAGGTGAGAGCTTGGCACTCAAGAAAATTGTGTGTATACAAATATTTTAGTGCAGATCATGAATTCTGAGCATCAGTGGTCTCTGGAGACATATGAACTTCTGCTATTGTGATTTTAATCTCCATATAACTTTCACATATAAACTGGCAATTGTATGTGAGGCCTGTGTGAAAATCTGACTCCCCAACCTGACTCTCAGCCCTTTCAGCCAAATGTACTAAATCTTCTTAGCAGGAAAAGTAGCCTTAACTGATGAAGATAATAAAGCCTTGCTTTTACACTACTTCATTATTGCTAGGGGTAGCTGCACAGTTGGATCTTTATGTTCTGAAACCTGCATTTTACTATAAATTCTCAGCAGCAAACCAATGTGATGTAATCTCTAGATGCATGAAGAAACAACAAAAAATTACTGGTGTGAAATTAACTATATTAATATACACATGCAGCTATTAAGCTCAAAATCTGGGCCAGATGTGAAAATTACTCAGAATGTGTAGAAGTATAATGCAAATGCAATATTGATGGAATCTTTCTTCTTTCTCCACTTAACATTTAAGCTTGAATAGTTATTCCAAAAATAGCATAGATAGCAAAAAGGGAAAGGCCGTAATTCAAGCCACTGGATCACATGCAAGGTTCTACAGGGTTCTTTCGAGTTTTTCACAGTAAGTCTTTCTAAATATGCAATCCTGTCCAGGCACAAAAGGTCTTTCTCCTCATTGATAAGTCTGTATGTCAAGAAAATAATTTATTGAGTCTCCGTAAATGTAGCTTGGCAATAAGCATATATAGAGCACTGATACTTTTACCCTTCAGTATTAAGGCTCCAAGAAATGGCAGGATAAACTGGCTTTGGATATTGTAGCTTGTCTGGAACTAGTCATAGCTCTGTTCTTTTCCCCAATTCCAAAAAATTTTGGGAACCCAGTCAAGCTATAGTAGCACTTCCAATTCTTCTAGTGGAAATAGTCAAACATGGTCATCCTTGTTGTATGTGATCCATATCATGTTTTAACTTTTATGAATATTTGTGCACCAAATCAGATACTAATTACCACTAAAAGTAAAATTGCACACCAGATGTTTAAGGAACTAGAAGTAATATAATATAGAAAAAACTAGACATTGGCAGTATCTGAAATCACTTCTAGACAGCATGCAAATATACTCATGGTTGTATTTGGCCCATGGAGGCTTGCGTGAATTAATTCTTTCCATTTACAATGTATTAAAAACTCTACTTCTTTAAAGCTATTTAGGATTATTATGTTTCCTTTAATAATAAAACAGATTAGGAGGAACTAATGAGGATAAACAGATTACGCAATAAGCTCCAAATGCATTTTGAATTTTATGACGCCTGAACCTCTTGTTTTTAATAATTTTGAACAAGAGCAGTGCCGAAGACTTTGACAGGCAATAGTTACTTTCTCCCACATAACTGGTTTGCATTTGCTCATGTGGAGTAAATGTAAATAGGCTGAAATAATGTTTAAAAACCATCTTCTCTAGAAACTGATGGCCGAAATGTTGATGCCTTGTTCTCCCATGCCCTGTATAGGACTGTGATATCTTTCAGACAGCTGTACTAGAGTCATTCAGTAACATGGGGAAAACTGATGATCCACTGGAGTATAGGGAAACCTTGTGCCCCCAGTGTGGGGGAAAGCTCATTTCAATGCTTTCTTCCTTGGAAATGAATAGGTAGCTCCATCAGGAGGAAGTTTGGCTATGATTCAGAACCCTACCCAAGTCAAATCAGGAATATAGGAAGTTGTTTTAAACCAAGTTGGACAGTTAGTCCATCTAGTTCATTATTGCCTTCACTGTCAATAGCTCTCCTGGATTTCAGACAGGAGTCTTTCCACCGCTATCTGAGGTTACCAGGATTAAACCTACAACCATATGTATGTGACGCTCTGGTTTGCAGCTGGTATAAACTAAAATAAATTTGGATGTTTAAATACACACACAACTTGTATTAAACTCTGCACTGAATAAAGGTTCAGCCCAAGGCTTCAAGTCTGAAAGAGAAGAAAGGAGGAGAGATAGAGGAAGGAGTGACAAGAAAATACAGATACTTCAGCCTCATTATATTTTGTTGAATGCTAGTTCCAAAAGGGCTAAAGAGGAAGTGAAGAAAAGCTAGTTAGGTTAAACAAAAGAATTTTCAAAGTCAATAAAAAAAAATAAGAGAAATAAGATTTGAGAGAGAGGGGAGCATACAAGTTCCTTTAATGTGTGAGAAACTAAATTAGTCATGGTTATATTTAGGAAGTGTGTTACAGGCTTATGAAGAAGCAGATCCAAAGCAGCATGTTTGACCAAGATATTGGGCCTAGGGGGTGGAAAGATTTTTTTTTTTTTTTTTTTTTAGATTGCTAGCTTAAAGTTTCTAAGCCCACTTGCATTTTTTTATCCTGACCTAGGAGGTAGTCATGTTAAATTGTACGTTATGCATACCCATTTGATTCTAATCCAAGCACTCAATGAATGACCCATCAAACAAAGAATCAGATGAAGCATGCACATCTTAAATGTTGGCATTTTTCAGTGAAGGTGTTGAACTGTGAATGGCTATTATCAGCTCAGTCAATCAGTGTCTTGCTGGTGAAGTATTGAAACACTTTTCTTGCCTATAGCTGTCACTTGTTCTTTAATCCGCTGTGAATAAAACTGACATGACAGATGCTGGGGGAGGAGGTGAACCTGTTTCATCCCCCCCCCTCCTTCAGTACTACAGAATTAGAATTGGCATTAGAGTGCCTGTTTCACTAAAAACACATAGAATCACAGAATGTTTGGCTTGGTTTTGGAAGTGTTGAGGAAGGAATAGGAAATGAACTCTGTATTCTGCCAGTTTAATTCAAAATTAATTTGGCATTTTAACCTGAATGCCAGACTATTGATTCTATCTTCCCATTTAGTAGCATGCAGTAGGAGCAAATGGCAGTGGCTGAGATGGATCCAGATTGTTTTAGTGGGAGCTTTCTAACATACTTAGTTCCGATATCCAACTTGACATGCTCTGCTTTCCATGCTACAGATTTAGCCAAAATACCATGATGACTAAACTTAATTATACAAATTGCAAGACTTGGATTATAAAAAATAAAGCCATGTAATTTTGTGCCACTTTTATACTTGCAGGAGTGATTCAGAACTATGAATTGGCAGCTCTGTATTACCTGTGCAAAAACTAAATCAATCTTGCAGACTAACTCAAAGTTTTATTTTAATGCATCCTTAAACTCCACCTCCCTCTTTAAATGTAAAATAGCCCAGTTTTCTATAGGATGGGACTAGGCTGAATACACATTCCTAATCCGCCCTATTCACAGACAGCTGGGATTAATGTTTTAGGTGTTGAGAAAAAGTGATTCTTAGAGAATGGAAAGAATAACCCAGGATTGTCCTGACCTCTAACCCAGAGCTTTCCAGACTTTTCATGTTGGTGACACACTTTTTAGACATGCATCATTTTGTGACACAGTAATTCAGTTTTACTAGCAAACTGGAGATTAAATGAACTCCTTTCCAGTCCTGGGAGGAGAGCAGGGAACATTTGTGGGACATGCCTACACACTGCAGCCAACACACTAATGTGTCGCAACACACAGTTTGGAAAGTTCTCCTCTAACCGAAGTCATAGCCACATGAGCTGTCCCTGGAACGTAATGGAAAGCAGTTTTGCCTGAGGCTTACTGGGCACCAATACTCTCTGACTTCACATCTGATAACTATTCTCCTTTTCAGTCCTTATCCACTTTCAGTGTAACAATTCGTATTTATGGATTGACTTGAGGATTGGCCTATGTATAGAAATGTCACATGAGGATTGTAAAATTTCACTGATCGATCTATGAACAAATTTATTGGAGCCTTTTCATGGATTTAGTTCATGAAACTTGAGTGAATAACTAATTACCGTGTAATGTTCCTAGCAAGTACCATCCCTCAAGAGATCCCATTAACAATTGGTTAGTGCGTAACAGTGGATTGGAGCAACCTATAATTTTTTTTTTCCTTTGGGAGCACTAGTCACAGGTATTTTTGTGGTCACATTACTTAGTACTACAAGAATAGGAGGATCCACTAACACCACAATACTGTGCATTCCTACTCCAAAGTAAATCCTACAGAGTTCAGTTGGTTTTAATTCAATGCCCTAACAAGGCTGAAATACAATACTCATTTACCTGGGAGCAAGTTCAGTTGAGCTCTGTGGGGCATGCACTGTTAGATGCTTTCTGGGTCCTCTAGTTTAAAAATCAAGGAGACTATGGACTATGCATTTTATACAGTGAAACACAACAATTTTAATTTAAACAGGCAAATAGTTTTATCCTTACCTTCTAGTCATCTTTTGTGAAAGCTGCCCTTTGACAATGAAAACTGACATTCTAAACGTTAAAGGTACTTAAAGTTGACTTCAGATCCAGTTCTATCCTTTAGAGTATAATTAACTATAGTTAAATATAGATTTGATTTGAAAATGAGTAATTATACAACAATCCAAAAGTCTTAGTTTTTCACAAATAGTACAAAATATATGTGTCCTATTTCACAACCCAATCCTAAGTCTATTGACCGTGTGGTTTAAGTCAAAGTAATTGTGTTTAGGATTCTAACCTAGTGTGCTAAGCAATGGGATTTGTGGGTTTTCAGTACATTGCAAGAGATGGTTCTGCATCACTTCCTTTTATTCCTCTTCCTAATAAAATGATTCTTTTATTGTCACTGTTTGATTTTTCCTCTCAGTCCTGCTTCTAAATTGTCACTTTGTAAGGGAGGAGAAGCATCTGAAGTTCTTTATAGTCTTTGTTGAAGTTTCAACGAGTCATTCTAAGATAAATGGAATTTTCTTCTTCAATCCAAGGCTTAATTATGGTAATTAGTCTTTGCAATTTGTAAAGTTTGGCAGTCAATTCAGCCCCTAATATGCATAAGCCTCTTTCTGTTACAAATTGAGTAGGTTTAATCAGTTTTAGAAAGGCAGTCAGAGGCCTGCTATGTCTACATAGTATATTCTTAGATTTTTTCAGATTGGTTGTTATTTATTTCAATCTCTGCTACATCATTAGCAGTGCTTCAATTTTTTTTAAATATTTATGAAGCTTTCATTTTAGCATTAATCCTCAGCATCTGTGATTATGATGGGCACTTTGGGAATCTGTCTATTGTGTGTCTGCTGAGAATTAAAAGCCCGACAGTTCCAGGCAGTAAATTAACCCTCACAATGCCACTTGGTGCCAAACATCTTTAGAAATGTTGCCTTCTGCTGCGTTCTTTTCTCTCCAGATTTCACAGTAATGTCTGATTCCCTCAACAGACATAAGCTTCATTTCATTCTGACAGCCATCTGTGGCACTGAGGTGCGCCACTCCCCACCCTTTTTTTCATTCAAAGACTTTAGCTGTTTTGCCATTTTCTAGAATGAATATGTTAATGAACTGACAGAGGGAGGGGTGGAAATAAAAGGGAAATTAGTGGCATTTTTTGTCTCTATGAGAGAGAGGAAACCAATAACTGTGACAGCAGTTTTTGCCTCTGTGGTAGAAAACTAAATTCTATCAAGGAATCCCGTTTGGGAGACACATTGCTGTCCCAAGACATTTTGCTGCCTGGAGCAGAACCCAAATGCTCCCTCCCACTAAAGACTACACTTCAAAAAGCCTTGTTCCACTATTCAGACACCAGTTCCTGCCTTTATCATTGTACCGCCTGAAGCAAGTCACTTTACCATGCTCAAAAATAGGCACAAAACAATGTTTATGAATCTCTTCCCAAGTCTTGTGTGGTTTTGGAAATAGCTTCCAGAAGCTTTAAGTAGGATGCAAATGAGACGGGTGCCTACTAACAGATGGCCAAGAGAGAGATGAGGAGATACCGGTCATGTCTCAACTATCTGTAACTTCAGCAAACAGATAGCAACCTAGTTCATACTAGACCCAGTTATAGCTTCCCTTTCTGTTTCTTCAACATGGTGCAATGATCTGGCAAACATTTGTATGTATCCTATTTCCAAACTTCCCTCCCATGGTTCCTCTGTTTAATAAAAATGTCCGTAATTAACTATGCTCTGTGGATTTTTGATATCTGATCATAGATATTGAACTCTCATACATTCAGGTACTGACAAAGGAATTTATCAGAGGTTAAATTTTATTATATAAAGGAAACGGGAGCCTTGCAATCTTAAAAATAAACACAGTGGCTGGAATGTGGCTTAAGGCAGCACTCTGAGGCATAAATTCCTGTGTGTAATACAATAGCTGTTTGAGAAGCAATGGAACCTATAATATGTGTTCTGGTAATGTACTTAATCTAAAGTGAAGATTAAGTCAGAAAAGTGACAATGATCCATGGATTTTTATTTAAGTTTTAAAGCATTTGTAAACTGTTTAAAGTAACAGGACCGCAAGATGTTATTTTTGTGTTAGAAACTGCTCATATTTTTAAAATTCTGTTTTAAAAACCTGGAGATAAGTATTTTAAATCTTTTAAAATATTTAGTTAGTTATTTAAGATTTCATTTTAAGATTCTATTTTTAAAACGCAGTTAAAGATTATTGTTAAGCCAAATTTACTAATATAAATAATACTTGAAGGGGGTAGACTGTTCCAACTTGAAACATAAAGGTAAAGGTACCCATGCCCGTACGGGCCAGTCGTGTCCGACTCTAGGGTTGTGCGCCCATCTCACTTAAGAGGCCGGGGGCCAGCGCTGTCCAGAGACACTTCCGGGTCATGTGGCCAGCGTGACGAAGCTGCTCTGGCGAGCTGGCACCAGCGCAGCATACGGAAACGCCGTTTACCTTCCCGCTATAAAGCAGTACCTATTTATCTACTTGCACTTAGGGGTGCTTTCGAACTGCTAGGTGGGCAGGAGCTGGGACCGAAAGATGGGCGCTCACCCCGCCGCGGGGATTCGAACCGCCGACCATGCGATCGGCAAGCCCTAGGCGCTGAAGTTAGTTAACTTCAACTAAAATATCCACTGGGCAGTAGTGGTTCATCTTCAATAAACCCATTGATTTGGGGAAATGCTATAAGTTTTGCCCAAAAAGATGTGCAAAAAGGGGTGGAAGCAATTTTAAGTAAATTTCTGCAGTGAATGCATTTTAACCAAGGCACATATAAACAGTTCAATATTGTTGACTATGAACCTGTAATTGTAGGAGCAATGTTAGTTGTGGGAAACTGTATAAAATTATGGCATAGGAGACTGAAGGATGAAAGCAAATGAATTTTACTATGGTATGCCACTCTCACAACTGATCCCAAAATCACCACAGACAATTTTTTGTTCTCTGATGGTGTTCTCCAGAATTGCTTTCATCCCCACTATCCACCTAGAGCAGTGCTACTCAAAGTAGTAGTCCATGTACCAGTGCTGGTCCACAAGCCATTAACTGCTGGTCCTGGATAACTCCACCACAGCCCAGGTTGGGTGGTGTCAGGGGCTGGGCAGAGGAGGAGGAGTGGTGGACACCGCCTCCCCATCCTGACCCTTCTAGGGAAGGGAAGGAGGAAGACAGTATAGATTTACAACAGTGGTTTATAGGAAGTCACAGCTCAGAGGCAGATGAGGGGGCAAGTTGGGAAATAATGGGAGAAGAGGAACAGAGAGCAGCTGGCTGACACATCACTAGAAAGCATTCCAGACCCACCATCTCCGAGAACCTAGCGAGCCTTAAAATTAGGAAAGCAAAGAGCTCGAAGTCAGAAGGCACTTAGCAGCACCCATAGAGAAGGTGATGATGATGACGAATTAGGAAGTGGGAGAGAAGGGTGGTGGAGATTCACTCAGGACAATGCCATTATCCAAGAGGCTGAGTTCTATAGCCTCTCTCTGTAAAGTTTGGCAAAAGGGACTATAGGGAACTTTTCCTTGTCTTTATACTTTCCTGGGCAACCAGTCGGGGGCCTCTGACAGCATCCTGACAGGTGGGATGCTTCAGAGACTAAATATGATACTGGTCCCTAGCACGCTGGCAACGGGAGGGAATAATGCTGGTCCATCACATCAGACAGTCTGAGAAACACTGTCTTAGAGAACACTTGGCTCCTTGTATCATTATTACAGTAGGACAGCCTTCTTCATGCCAAAGTCCTCCAGTTGTTTGAAACTTGGGCTGCATTCACATGGCAGTTAATTCTGTTTCCCTGATATTACAGTTAGTTCCCACATTATGTTTGAAATTTCACATGACGTAAAATCCACTTTTGGAAATCTAGTGTAATATAGTGAAAGTTTAGTGTTCATTTCCATGTGAATTGCTTCTAGATAAACACCGTTTTTAACCCCATTAACCCAGAAAATCATGGGAGTAAAGTGATAAAATTTGGGGTGGTATATCAGCTTTTCCTACTATATTTGTGTGGAATCACATGTGGAATCATAGAACCATAGAATTTTAGAGTTGGAAGGTCCCTGAGACTCATCTAGTCCAACTTCCTGTAATGCAAGAATCTCAACTAAAGCATCCATGACTGATGGCTGTCCAATCTCTGCTTTAAAACCCCAAGGAAGGAGAGTCCACCACCTCCCAAGTCCACTGTCATCCCTCATCTTATATTTGTGCAGGTGGTTCTTTCTGCCTAAGTGTAGAACCTGACATTTGTCCCTATTGAAATTAATTTTGTTAGTTTGCGCCCAGTTCTCCAATCCGTTAAGGTCATCTTGAATCCCGATTCTGTCTTATGCTACACCTTCCAGTTTGTCATTTGCAAATTTGATTAACGCCCCCTCAGTTCCTTCATCGAAGTTATTTATAAAGACGTTGAACCACAGTGGTCCAGGGACAGAACCCTGTGTCACCCCGCTTGTCATTTTCTTCCAGAATGCTGAGGAACCATTAGTGAGCAGCATTTGGGTTTGGTGAGTCAACTAGCTACAAATCCACGTCACAGTTAACTTGTCCAGCCCACATTTCATGACCTACTCCACAATAATATAATGGGGGGACTTTGTCAAAAGTCTTACTGAAATCAAGATACACTATGTCAAGGCATTCTCCTGATCCACCAAGCTTGTAACACTATCAAAAGAAGAAATGAGATTCATCTGGCATGACTAGTTTTTGAGAAACCCATACTGTGTCTTAGTAATCATAGAATCCTTTTCTAAGTGCTAACAGGCTGAGCACTTAATGATCTGTTCTAGAACTTTTCTTGGTATCAGTGTAAAGCTGACCAGATGGTAGTTACCTGAGTCTTCTCTCCCCCTCCCTTTTTTTTTTTTTTAAGATGGGGACAGCATTTGCTCTGCTGCAGTCTGCAGGGACCTCATTGTTCTGGGGGAGTAGCAACGTTGTCCAATGACATTTGTTGTGCCACATCACACAGAATTTAATGTGATGTTGGCATATTGGTAACAAAAAGCTATAGTTCCATAATGCAACAGATATGTCAATGTGAAAGGAATTTTAGAAAACAGGACAGAAACAATAGCATTGTAACCTGAAAAACTAATGCAATGTTATCCACACCTGAATGCACCCTAACTTCCAGCAATGTATCCTGGATAGAGGAAAGGCAGGAAGTGAGAAAGCATTGTTATAACTTAGCCATGAAAATGTTGACATTCTCTAGAGATGAGAATAAGCTCTGCGGTAGCAGTCATCAAATTGTCACAAGTCTGTACTTTTGTCTGTGCCATTCCCCCCCCCCTCCACCACCTGCCAACTTAGTGTAACACTTCATCCATCAGATGAAGTACACTTTAGTCTATGAAAGCTTATGATATAATGAATTTGTTTAAAGTGCCACACTTTGTTGCTTTTCCTGCAGTGGACCGACATAACTAACCTTCTGGAAACTTTTCGTCTCGCCATTTCCACAGATGTTTAACATGAAAGTATTGCAGTTTGCAGACCTTGCTGAATATGAGATTTCAGTCATACTCCTCCAGTAACTTCAAGTGGTTTAAATAAGGCCACACAAAAAAATCAAAATGCAGAATTAGCTGTATATACTGACAATAGCTTATGAAAGGTGAAGTTTAAAAAAATAAACATAGGCAATTTCATTCAGTGAGATGCTAGCGCTACAAAAGCAAACTAATTAGTGTTTTGGCTGCTGTTGTGTTTCTAAACTTTTGGCATCGACTGAATACGCTGTTTAGAAAACTTTTTTATGATTTTATTGGTGCATTCACCAGTGTCAATGACAGAAATTTATCTTGCTTTAGCAAATCAACAGATTTTTTTCTTCTGCTAAATGTTTTTGGCAACACAGATGGAGAGCACAGCAAAGAAGGTTCCACTCAGAGGCGTCAGATAACTGAATGGGTTGCTTCCTCCATTTAGACCAGCTTGTTGACTTGGCAAAGAGCCTTGGTCAAGTAATACAACCCGTGCTTCTGCCATTTGTTAATTCTGCATAATTAAACACCAATTATACATAGCATTGTTTCATACCAGGCTCCTCAGCTGGCTTTTCTTTATTATGGTTTTATGCCAGTTTCCTTCCTTATTACCAAAAATTACTGTGTATTTGTTATTCTAATGAGAAGTTTTAAAGGAAATCATATTTTTCTAAAGACAGAATGGCAAGTGATTGTAGAAGATGGTGCTTATTTCATGAGCGAGACATTGCATTTAATAGGTGTTTTTACTCTTTTGTCTCAATGTATGTGAGAATTCTGTAGAGTAATATCACTGGCCTTTTTCAAAACAGATATTCTGGTGAATGTATAAATGAGGCATACAAGTGCACATCAGTGTTAATTGCTATTAAGGGTCTGCCTAGATGATTACATGGTAGGAAATGTAGATGTAGACTTATAATTCAAATATTCAAACTCCTTAATCAAAGAATAAAAACCCTTAAGTATTTTTGTATGAATTAAGGATATTCTTAAAGTTAAGCATGGATTTGGCATCTTGAACTAGAAACTGATTATGCTGGAATATTTGGATGTAAACTGATTAGTTTACTTTGACTAAAATCCAAGGAGTCAGCCTTTTCACATGCCAGTTCAAGTCTGTTTCGATTCATGTGCTATTGTAGACTGGATAACATATAAGGCTTATATTTGGGGAAAAACGAGATACTTCAAATAAATCTGTGTCCTGTTTGCAAAGGCAATGCAGAGCTCTATTAAGTTAGAGACTAATGTGGAGGGGGCAGCAGAGGATGAATGCTGGGGTCATATACCTACCCACACTGTATATACAAACTAATAATAACCAGATCCTTTAAAACTTGGTTTTGCTGAAGACTTCTGGGTCAGCGCCATTGGTGAATGGCGGAGTTCCTCCGACCGGAGGAACGGGCTCCGTGGAAATTGGGTCTTCCCGCCGTGGCGAAGGTGGGGACCCGCTAGAAATCCCAGGCGGAGGAAGCCTGGGAACGTGGGGTTCGGCAGGGCACCAGAAGCGCCCCCCTACTCGCGGGGAATCCCATCCAGGGGCTCCGGAGTGAAGTGGGGTGAGAAGCGCGGTGCTACGAACTGACTGCTACTTTCACGGAGTGAAGCCGCACAGCCATTGACAGAGAGCGCTGACTTTTTCCTGTGGACAATTGGACTTAAAACAAGTACCCGTGAGTAGAAACAGAAAATTGGATCAAGAAATTGTATTAATTTGGTATCGAAGCGGGAAGGTGCAAACAGGAAGTCCGCCTTCCGCTTTTTTGTATATAGACTAAAGCAAAAATTTTGCAAGCTAAAGCCGGGAAGCTGTTAAAAAAGACTAAATTTCCTACATTTAGAATCACTGAAACCCCCCTTGGAAGCAGGAGAAAAGGGGGGGGGGACTCTGTTTAACCCCAACAGGAGAGGGAGTGAAGAAGAATAAGTTTTCACCGCTTCTAACCTGGGAACGGGGTGTCAGAGACAGAAACTGTTGGAGAGGTTCATTGACTGTGAACGTAACACTTTGACAGATAGCTAATGAAGAGAAACAAGTTGATTCTAATGTTGCCTTTTGCATTTTAAAGAAACAAAATACTTGAAAAATATCTGAAATATCTGAAAAATGAAAGTAACTTTCCTTTGTCTTCAAAAAAAGAATGGATACAAGTAGATTGTCTCCTCTAGAGGGAGCTTGCTAAGTTGTTGCTGCAGCATATTTGAGACTCAATATCTGTGAGATTAAGACTGTGGGAACAGTCTTTTCTGACTTTGAACAAAGATGAGCTGGGAGAAAGACTGGGTGCTTGCTTTATGCAAGACAAATGCTTTGCTGAAACAGATGCATGAGAAGATGGACTTGATGAATGAGAAAATGGATTTGACTGTTGTGGTTAATAACATTGATACAGAAATCATCCAAGAACCAACCTATCAATCTGTACTGACTGGGCAAGTGCAGATGACAATGGAGGAGGATGCGGCTGCACCTCAAATAGTACAAATGGAGAGACCCGAGGCCCTACAGGAGCATAAACCGCTGTTATTGAAGATTGAAGTTGGAGTGGGCCAAGGGGAGTCTGGAGATGAGGAGGTTCCTAGCTTTGGAGAGATCTTGAAATTTGATTTTAAATACATTTTGGATTATATCGAAGACTGTGGGGAGTGGGACTGTGGGGAATGGGCGAGCTGGATGAAGGGTGATGGAGACAATTTTGGGTTGGAATCCCCCAGAGACTTACTCCTCAATGAGAAAGGAAAGAAACTAAGACAGAGACCAACAAAGGACAAGGAAAAGGGCAAGCACAAACAAGATGAAGAAGAATTGCAGAAGGGACATGGAAGAGATTTAAGGGCCTCGGACATAAGGCTTCCAGGTTGATGGACTAGATGGAATGGACAACAAGGACTGACATGACCCAAGACCAGGAAGAAGAGACGCTGGATGATGATTGGAAGAGAATTTATAATGGAATTTTTTTATTTTAGAATCAGCTAATGAATATTAGGGAAAATGTGGGAATGAAACTATACGACTCTAGCAGAAATGATATCAGGAGTTATGTATATTTGAAAACTAAGATTTAGGTTTTAAGGTACTTAGGGGTAAGATAAGGTTAAATAAATTAAGGTAATCTGAATAACAGAATATGGGGAAAGATGGTAAGGATTTGTTGAGTTAATTATTAGGTTAAATTGTCAAGATAAATTTTATAACAAAAATTGAGAAAGATGGAAAGAATTTGCTGAAATAATTACTAAACTAGAACACAAAAACGGAGGTGTGAGGAGGTCAATGAAACAAGCAAATGGAAATTATGGATATGCAATTTGGGATTTGTGTTTTTTTTTCTTTTTTCTTCTTTTTTACTTTCTTTTGCTGTATTGTCGTATTGGTTTTTATATTTTGTGCTTTTCTCTTTTTTATTGTTTTCTTTTTTTGTATTGTAGTGTTGTTTTTCTTTTTTCTTTTTCTTGTAATTCTGAAATTATCAATAAATATTATTAAAAAAAAAAAAACTTGGTTTTGCTGCTTGAGGCAAAACAGGAATATGTCACCCCCCTCACAGCCACCACACCACCAGCGCTGCACCTCTCTTACTTGTGTTGAGCGTTAGTGCCTATAAAGCGCTGATAGCAATGCTGGCTTCCAGCAAGGGCTCACCAAAATCTTGCAAGATCTTGTGCACTTTGCAAGATGTCACCGGAAACGTGTCACTGCCAGCACCATTTCTCTACTGGCAATGGGGCGGGTGGTGGACACAAGGCAGGCGCCACCTTTTGGGCTTCTACCGCCCGATGGAGGCACCTCATCTGCATGGGTCATACTAATATTCTGAAATTTCTGATGAAGCAAATCCCTCAGGTGCATATATAGACCAGTAACATGTAGAGAATATTTAGTAAGCTATGGAGCTAGTAGCAGCAATGACCAGTATCTCCCATGGCTAAACAGCTTGCATCCTGCACACCAGTATTCTCTTATTCTGCACAATGTGCCTGGAGAACCGTAGGTCTACTATACCCAAGATGCACCATGCCACAGTCTTGAAAGAATCTGGGACCTAGTTCTGACTGAAACTCTGGACTGTACTACTTCAGACTGCAGATAGTGTTTACATGCTTAAATATTCACACACACACACAATCTTTCCACAGAGATAATTACAGTGGTTCCTTGGGTTAAGAACTTAATTCGTTCTGGAGGTCCGTTCTTTATTAAATAATATTTATTAAAATTTTCAAAAAAAAAAAAAAGAAAATACAGAAAGCAAGAATTTACATACGTTCATAGCCTTATTTTCATATATCCGCTTTCTGGGACTCCCCCCTTCCCCCACCCCTACCATATTCCTTTTTCATATTGTTGGCTCCACAAGCTCTCAGTTCTAATTAAAAACTTAATTTGTTTAAACCATTATTCGAGTTTAAAATTTCTGGACTCCACATCAATACCCATAATAAAACACAAAAAATTTCTTTCCCAGGGCCCACCCCATTTTCATTCCACAATTTCCCTTTTTTTTAACAATAAAAACTCCCCACATAATAAAAGTATCAGAAATAAGAAATAAAGAGTATAATAGATAAGACAAAGCTAGTTCAAAAAAAAGAAGTTAACAAGCCTTTGGATTTTAGTTCTCCCCCCCTGTCCCCGGTTTAATTTCCCCCTGACCACCAAACCATATTATCCGCCTGGGATTCTTACAATCCATAAATCACCTATTTCCCCCAGCTCCTTGCTGGTTTTTTCTTTTCTTTTTTTTTTTTCCCTTTCATAATCATTTTTAGAACACTTAACTTCAGATCTGTAATAAAACTCCCCCCATTGTTCTTTCCAAATTGTAGTCCAGTTTCCTCTTGTTCCGCTGCTGAAACGTTCTAATTCAGAAGCTTAGTAAGTCTGCAGGGATTATTATTATTCAGGAACAAAAACTTGCGTTCAGTCCCTTCCTTTCTTCAATAGAAAATTCTATTGTCTCCTTTAGCTGAACACCCTGTAGACAAAATATTGTTTCCGTTTCGCAGCTTTCCCAGAAGATAACCAGTCCTGTAAAATTCCAATGGTGTTTTTTTCACTTACGACCATCTTTGTAATGTCCCGAAACTCCTCTAGGGGGATTGTTATAACTTTGTCTTCTCTAGTCCAAAAGTCCGGTTGTTATCCATGTTTTCGCCATTTTGTATCCAAGTTTTAACAAGTTGTAGCAAATTGTAACAAATTTAGCCAGCAAAGTTCTCATAATAAAATCCTCTCTGCTTTCCGACTTTGACAGCTACTTTGACAGCTGTCAAAATCTCCGACTCTTTTCACCAGGCTCTCTCTTCAATCACCCCGGTTCCCAGGGGGGGGGGGTTACGTTTCTTCTCCCTCAGTTCATCCTCCAGCACAGTTCTTATAATTCCCCATCGTGAAATTCTTAGTTTTTATCAGCAATACAAATCTTTTTGGACCATGGTTGCCCCGTCCTTGTCTTGAAAGGTTTACAATAGGGGGGGGGCTGACTTCCTTTTTGGATCCCCCCCCGCTCGTATCCAATTCAAAAAGAAATTCTTTTTTTCCTCCTTTTAAACCCAGTTTCCAAATTACTCACGGGTTGTTGTCTAAAAGTCCGAATTTTCAATAGAAGAAGTCAGCGCTCTCCGCCGGATGGCATGCGGCTGCGCTCGGCAGGGATAGCAGAGGACTCAAAGCACCACGCTTCTCCCCGGCACCCGATCCTTAGCCTTTAAAAAGGCTCCTTCACGAGTCGGGAGGGCGCTAGCGGTGCCAGCCGAGTCTCCATGTCCACGACCCTCGTGGCCGTGGTTTTTAAGGGTCCCCGCATCGCCGGTGCGGTAGGACCCAGCCCCTGCCGAGCAGACTCCCTCCGGAGCTCGGAGGGAGCCCGCCATTCGGCGATGGCGCCAACCCGGAAGTCCCGTTCTGGAGGTCCGTTCTTAACCTGAAACTGTTCATAACCTGAAGCACCACTTTAGCTAATGAGGCTTCCCGCTGCTGGTGCACCGCCGCCACGCGCTTTCTGTTCTCATCCTTAAGCAAAGTTCTTAACCCAGGGTACTATTTCTGGGTTAGCAGAGTAACCTGAAGTGTCTGTAACCTGAAGCGTATGTAACCCGAGGTACCACTGTATATGTCATTATTAATGTTCATGCCATGACCTATTGCTATGAAGATGTAGGGAACTTTTCGCTCTCTATATGTTGTTCTTTTTTTGGACTGGTTCCACACAGGTGTTTTTAAAAATGTTTTTATTTATGCCTAATATGGATGAATAAGCACCTTCCAGTGTCTGAGGCAATATGAATACCAGTTTCTGGGAATCAGAAGTGGGAGGACTATTGTAGTTCTTATGTTCTGCTTGTGGGATCCCCATAGGCATTTGATTGGCCACTGTGAAAACAGTGCCATGAACTTAAAATCTTGTGATTTTAATACCTGGTTTAATTCACGATACACTGTGTTGTACTCTTTTACACATTCATAAATTTTATATAGACAAGCTCTTTTGAGACTTTATTTATGTGCTTGTGCTGATAATTTTATGTTGAACTAATCAATGCTGTTTATTTTGAGAGGCAGATTGCATAATTGCATTTTTCAATATGTAGTTGGTATGAAATAGGCAGTATAAACAGTAAACATAGCAACTCTTGATGTTCAGTATAATAATCCCTTATTTATATTTCTTTGTATGCATATTTCTTCTGCTATACAATCCTCATATAATTCACATTTCATGAAATCATTCCACATTTCTACATATGTTTAGTAACCATGTGCTCACAGTTGAGACTGGGCATTAAAGTTTAATAGAAAATTGGGTAGTGATGTTTTTCTTCCATTTGTATATTTGATTTCTTTTTCTTTTTCTTCGTATGTAATTCCATACTTCCCACCCACCCGCTTCCAAACAACAGCTGCATTTCAGCATTAAGTCCACATCTACAGGGTTCTCCCTTGAGGCAGCCAAGCACCTCCTTGACCTCTGTGATACTCTTGAATAGAGACAAAAGTCAGGAAAAAAATTCTTTAAACTGGATTATCAGTAAGATAGTCCTCTGTTGCCTGTGAAATTCTAGGTTGATTTTTACTACCTTAAATATGGCAAACAAGTTGTGGTGAGAGCAGGATTTTTCATATCTATTACTAGTTGATCTAATATTAAAAGCAACTTTCTCAACAATGCTTTTCCTAAAATGTATATTTTCCTCAAGGTTTACCAGAAAACTAGGCATGCCTGGTTTGCAGTCTTGGAAATACCCACCCTCCCTCCCTCTCTCTCTCTCTCTCTCTCTCTCTCTCTCTCTTTCTCTCTCTCTCTCTCTCACACACCCACAAGCTCTGATAGCTACAGCATGCAGTTTCCCCTTTAAAACAGAAGTAAGAGGGTGGAGAGGGTGCAGGTGGCGCTGTGGTCTAAACCACTGAGCCTCTTGGGCTTGCTGATCAGAAGGTTGGCAGTTCAAATCCCCATGACGGGTTGAGCTCCCATTACTCAGTCCCAGCTCCTCCCCAAAAAGTGCAAGTAGATAAATAGGTATCTCTCCGGCGGGAAGGTAAACAGCGTTTCCATGCACTGCTCTGGTGTCGGTGTTCCGTTGCTGGCCACATGACCCAGAAAAACTGTCTGTGGACAAAGGCCGGCTCCCTCGGCCTGTAAAGCGAGATGAGCGCCGCAACCCCAGAGTCATCTGCGACTAGACTTAACTGTCAGGGGTCTTTTACCTTTACCTTTTTAAGAGGGTGGAACTCAATGTTGTACAAGCAGACTTCCACTTGTGCTTCCTCTCCTACCCCTTGCAGCTCCCCATGACCCTCCAAATCTGCTTCACAGGGACCCAATTTTGGGGGGGTCTACATGGAGTTTCAGGGGAGAGAAGGAGGAGCAGGCCTGCAATGTCAGTGGAATCAGTTTGTTCACACATGGACACTATTGGACAAACCACAGAAACTTTGTTGGCTAGTCCATAGGCTTGGGTCATCTATTATATATATCCTGTGTAATTGAGGGTGAAAAACACAATTCTGCATGCTCATTTATACAATACATAAGCATGAATAGTCAAAGAAAGGCTTCACTTTAACAATCCCATTTACTTAATATTGTTTTTACTGATATTTTTTTCAGCTGTACTTTCTTGTTGATGCAAACTGCCCACCAGCCTACAGAAATGTAGATAAATATATTTTAACAAAAGTTTTCTGTATTGACATGCTTAGTGATCAACATACAATTTCTGTTCACACTCTTAATGTTTATTATCTAATGATAATAATATAATTATCTTTGAAAATCATTTGCAATAATTGCTAGTGATTGACTTTTTAGAAAATGTGGCATATGAAAACACTTTTATCTGAAATTAATGTCCTACGAACATTCACTGAAAAACAGTTTCAGAGTATGCCCATATTCACCTTGGCTGAATGATGCATAAAGAATTGAACACAAAGGAAAATCAATATAGTCATTAGTTGGCTTGCCCTCTAGGTATGACAAATGAAGGAACAGCTTAAATTCAAACAACTTTTGGATACTGGAGTGAAAGGCCAAACCATAATGGTTTTAATAAATCAAATTTTAAATACTGGTATATTTAAAATTGTCATATCTATTTGCCAGTCAGTTTTGGAATAAGCTGGCAAGCATTCAGATATCACAAAATGTCTTTGTTTTATTTTTATTTTGTGTTAATAGCACACTTGGAAAATGTAACATACGTATGCAATGCTGCATACGAAAAATAGTTTTATTTTTTGTTATACCAAGGTATTTTTACACTTTGAATCATTATGAGTGTAGCTAAAATCTTACGGTTGGGTTATTTATAGAATATAAGATGCAAATGAAAACCTAATCTGAGATGCAAAAGCCCATTACCTGCATTTAAAGCAGCACAGTCCTATGCCTGTTTTCTCAAAAGTAAGTCTCACTGTGTTTGGCGATGCTTATTTCCAGATAAGTGTTTACAGGATTGCTGCCTAATTCTCTTCTGTTAGACAAAAGACCAACTAGTCAATATGCCTGTCAAAAGGCAAGATCATTCATCTATCTGATCCTCTGGCATTCCCACCCCACTACCCTGATCAATACACACAACCCAGCCTAGACTGTACTACAGAGCAAGTGGAAGTGCCACTGTGCAAACAGCTCTACAATGATAACACATACTTTAGGAATTCTATATACATTTTCAGATGTGTACAAAACTCTTTCTCTTACTTTCTGAGATCTATTTTGGAAACTAAATTTATGTGGGATTAAATTTTCTTGTAAACTCCCTTGGTCTCTAATCCTATCCAAAGTTACCAGAGAGCAGGACATGTATAATACATGTTTTCAATAAAGTTATGCATACAATCACTTTCCCCCTCTCCTTTCCCAAAGAGTAGCCACATCGTGTGTTTAGGTGTGACATGTTGCAGACAGGGCTGTAGCTAGGGAGTGAGGTGGGCTCCCGACAGGGGCGCAGGCGACAGCAGGGTGCAAAATCAGCTTAAAAATGTAATAATAATAATAATAATAATAATAATAATTTATACCCCGCCCATCTGGCTGGGCTTCCCCAGCCACTCTGGGCGGCTTGCAACAAAATATTAAAATACAGTAATGCATCAAACATTAAAAGCTTCCCTAAACATGTCCATAAATATAAATATTGATTATTGGCTCATACAGGAGGCAGCATCAAAAACCATCCCAATGAAAAGGAAATGCAAGAACGCAAAGTGGCTGTCCAACGAGGCCTTACAAATAGTGGGGGAGAGAAGGCAAGCAAAATGCGAGAGAGATAGTGAAAGATACAGGAAACTGAATGCAGATTTCCAAAGGAGAGACAAGAAGGCCCTTTTAAACGAGCAATGCAAAGAAATAGAGGAAAACAATAGAATGGGAAAAACCAGAGATCTGTTCAAGAAAATTGGATATATGAAAGGAACTTTTCATACAAAGATTACCATAAAAAAGGACAAAAGTGGCAAGGACCTAACAAAAGCAGAAGACATCAAGAAAAGGTGGCAAGAATACACAGAGGAATTAAACCAGAAAGATATGGATGTCTCGTACACCCCAGGTAGTGTGGTTGCTGACCTTGAGCCAGACATCCTGGAGAATGAAGTCAAATGGGCCTTAGAAAGCACTGCTAATAACAGACTTCCGGGTTGGCGCCATCGCCGAATGGCGGACTCCCTCCGAGCTCCGGAGGGAGCCTGCTCGGCAGGGGCTGGGTCCTACCGCACCGGCGATGCGGGGACCCTTAAAAACCACGGCCACGGAGGCCGTGGACATGGAGACTCGGCTGGCACCGCTAGCGCCCTCCCGACTCGTGAAGGAGCCTTTTTAAAGGCTACGGATCGGGTGCCGGGGAGAAGCGTGGTGCTTTGAGTCCTCTGCTATCCCTGCCGAGCGCAGCCGCATGCCATCCGGCGGAGAGCGCTGACTTCTTCCATTGAAAATTCGGACTTCTTAACAACAACCCGTGAGTAATTTGGAAACCGGGTTCAAAAGGAGAAAAAAAAGAATTTTTTTTTTCCGGATTGGACACGAGCGGGGGGGGATCCAAAAAGGAAGTCAGTCCCCCTCCCTACTGTAAACCTTCCAAAACAAGGATGGGGAAACCAAGGTCCAAAAAGATTTGTATTGCTGACAAAAACTAAGAATTCCACGATGGGGAACTACAAGAACTGTGCTGGAGGAAGAATTGAGGGAGAAGAAACGTAACCCCCCCCCCTGGGAACCGGGGTGATTGAAGAGAGAGCCTGGTGAAAAGAGTCGGAGATTTTGACAGCTGTCAAAGTAGCTGTCAAAGTCGGAAAGTAGAGAGGATTTTATTATGAGAACTTTGCTGGTTAAATTTGTTACAATTTGCTATAACTCGTTAAAACTTGGATACAAAATGGCGAAAACATGGATAACAATCGGACTTTTGGACTAGAGAAAACAAAGTTACAACAATCCCCCTAGAGGAGTTTCGGGACATTACAAAGATGGTCGTAAGTGGAAAAATACCATTGGAATTTTACAGGACTGGTTATCTTCTGGGAAAGCTGCAAAACGGAAATAATATTTTGTCTACAGGGTGTTCAGCTAAAGGAGACAATAGAATTTTCTATTGAAGAAAGGAAGGGACTGAACGCAAGTTTTTGTTCCTGAATAACAATAATCCCTGCAGAGTTACTAAGCTTCTGAATTAGAACGTTTCAGCAGCGGAACAAGAGGAAATTGGACTACAACTTGGAAAGAACAATGGGGGGAGTTTTATTAAAGATTTGAAGTTAAGTGTCTTAAAAAATAACTATAAAAAGAAAAAGCCAGCAAGGAGTTGGGGGAAATAGGTGATTTATGGACTTTAAGAATTCCAGGCGGATAACATGGTTTGGTGGTCAGGGGGAAATTAAACCGGGGACAGGGGGGGGAGAACTAAAATCCAAAGGCTTGTCAACTTCTTTTTTCTGAATTGGCTCTTTTTCATCTATTATATTTTTTATTTCTTATTTCTTATATTTCTATTGTGTGGGGTGTCCTTATCATTAAAAAAAGGGAAATTGTGGAATGAAAATGGGGTGGGCCCTGGGAGAGAACTTTTGTCTTTTATTAAGGGTATTGATGAGGAGTGTATAAATTTTAAATTCGAATAATGGTCTAAACAAATTAAGTTTCAATTAGAACTGAGAGCTTGTGGAGCCAACAATATGAAAGGGGAATATGGTAGGGGTGGGGGAAGGGGGGAGTCCCCCGGAAAGTGGATGTATGAAAATAAGGCTTTGAATGTACTTTAATCCTTACTTTCTGTATTTTTGAAAATCTTAATAAATATCATTTAAAAAAAAAAAAAAAAGAAAGCACTGCTAATAACAAGGCCAGTGGAAGTGATGATACTGCAGCTGAACTATTTAAAATTCTAAAAAGTGATGCTGTGAAGGTGCTACACTCAATATTCCAGCAAGTTTGGAAAACTCAGCAGTGGCCAGAGGATTGGAGAAGATCAGTCTACATTCCAATCCCAAAGAAGGACAGTGCCAAAGAATGCTCCAACTACCGCACAATTGCACTCATTTCACACGCTAGCAAGGTTATGCTTAAAATTCTACAAGGCAGGCTTAAGCAATATGTGGATCGAGAACTCCCAGAAGTGCAAACTGGATTCCAAAGGGGCAGAGGAACCAGAGACCGAATTGCAAACATGCGCTGGATTATGGAGAAAGCTAGAGAGTTCCAGAAAAACATCTACTTCTGTTTCATTGACTACACAAAAGCATTAGACTGTGTTGACCACAGCAAACTATGGCAAGTTCTTAAAGAAATAGGAGTGCCTGATCACCTCATCTGTCTCCTGAGAAATCTCTATGTGGGACAAGAAGCTACAGTTAGAATTGGATATGGAACAACTGACTGGTTTAAAATTGGGAAAGGAGTACAACAAGGCTGTATATTGTCTCTCTGCTTATTTAACTTATATGCAGAATTCATCATGTGAAAGGCTGGACTGGATGAATCCCAAACCGGAATTAAGATTGCCGGAAAAAATATCAACAACCTCAGATATGCAGATGACACAACCTTGATGGCAGAAAGCGAGGAGGAATTAAAGAACCTTTTAATGAAGGTGAAAGAGGAGAGTGCAAAATATGGTCTGAAGCTCAACATCGAAAAAACTAAGATCATGGCCACTGGTCACATCACCTCCTGACAAATAGAAGGGGGAGAAATGGAGGCAGTGAGAGATTTTACTTTCTTGGGTTCCATGATCACTGCAGATGGTGACAGCAGTCACAAAATTAAAAGACACCTGCTTCTTGGGAGAAAAGCAATGACAAACCTAGACAGCATCTTAAAAAGCAGAGACATCACCTTGCCGACAAAGGTCCGTAAAGTTAAAGCTATAAATCAGTAGTGATGTATGGAAGTGAGAGCTGGACCATAAAGAAGGCTGATCGCCGAAGAATTGATGTTTTTGAATTATGGTACTGGAGGAGACTCTTGAGAGTCCCATGGACTGCAAGAAGATCAAACCTATCCATTCTAAAGGAAATCAGCCCTGAGTGCTCATTGGAAGGACAGATCCTTAAGCTAAGGCTCCAATACTTTAGCCGCATCATGAGAAAAGAAGACTTCCTGGAAAAGACCCTGATGCTGGGAAAGATTGAGGGCACTAGGAGAAGGGGACAACAGAGGACGAGATGGTTGGACAGTGTATTCAAAGCTACCAACATGAGGTTGAGCAAACTGCGGGAGACAGTGGAAGACAGGAGTGCCTGGCGTGCTCTGGTCCAGGGGGTCACAAAGAGTCGGACATGACTAAACGACTAAACAACAACAAAATTGCCTCATAAGAAATGATTTTAAATAGAGGGTGAATTGAATGGGTGGAAGGGGGGAGTTGGAGGAGAGGTGGAAAGAAGAGCTAATTTGTCCGTAGCTAGGGGGTGCAATCTGGACAGTTCTGCCAGGGGCGCAAGATCACCTAGCTACGGTTCTGGTTGCAGATTAACAAATTTATTGTGGAAGGAGCCTCCATAGGGCCACAGTCTCTTGCCTTAAAAAGTTGTCTCACAATACACTTGTTAAAGCATCGCAGAATTCTTCGTTGTGTGTCCTTGTAAATTGTTTTATGTGGCACCGTGCAGCAGGAACTAAAAAATGTTGCTGAAACATTATCAAATTTATATTATATTCGTAGAACATGGACCATGACACAGAAAGTTCCTGGATTATGCAGTTGACAGGTGCATTAAGATATTCAAAAACTAATGTCTGCAACAGAATTGCTTCTCCATTGCACTTGTCAAAGATATATGAGAGGAGGGAATCACCAGAAGCTGCCATATTGTTAGCTACACAAATAATTTTCCTGTGCTAGCAAAGCTAACAGGACTGGCACAAGATATGGTGCCATCCAAGATGAGGACAACTTCCACCAAGCTTCCTTCTCCTCGTACCTTTCCCTACTGTTTTGCTGCTAACACAGAAGCAGCACATCTCTGCCTCCATCTCCTCTCTTTCTTATTCTGAGAAAGGAATGTGGGTCCTTACTCAGATTGAGGCGTTCTGGGGGGATATCACCTAGGAGACTGCCTCTGCCACAACTGCTTTTTTAGGTCAGCTAGACCATTTTTAAATAAAACCTTAAAATTAAATGTAAAATTAAGAATTTAAATAATGGCATTCTCGAGCCCTCGCCACCCCCAGGAAAATGGCAGCACAAGCCCTCTCCTGGGTCACCTTTTCCAGAATGGCTTGCTGTGACAGAGCCCCTTGCCTTCCAACAAGGCAGAAAGGAAGGGGTGGTGCCATAACTGCATTAGTAGCATAAATACATTAAAAGTAACAGAAGGTGGGGAGAGGAGTGGTAGGCAAGGCAACTGAGGGGAGAGCTGGGAGGCTAATTCACCACAACCAACTTCGTCTGCCTTGAAACCATTTTCACATTTTACCTGATAGGTGAGCCAACTATGAAAGTTATACACTAGCCATTTCCTAGGGAAGTTAATGTGACTTACTTCTGAGTAGACATATAATATTTTTAAAACATCAATGCTTTGTTTTTACTTTGAGCTTATAAATACCAGTCAAGGCAGTGATCCTCTAAACACCTCATTCCCTCCAAAATATTCCAATCAAAAACCATTTTTAAATATGTTGGTTCTAGTCCAATCATTCTGTTAGTTTCTATGTGGAATTTAGAACATGTGCAAACTTTGCTCTCTTTATAACTACTGAAGTAACATCTTACAAAAAGCACAGCAGTGCCATGAAACAAACCCTTTACAGATGTTATTTGAAAACGTGGAAAGGGTGGAGCAGGAGTTTGTGTTCGCAAACTCCATGCATTCATTGGAATCACAAAGGGCCTATACAAATTTCACTCTCATCTGTGGAAGCAGACTGGGAGCAAACCTTGCAACCCCTACTTGTGCACCTGTACCAGAACACGGATGCTAAAACCCACAAGCCTATTGATTAGGTCATGGTGACCATCCTAAGGTCAAAAAATTCCCAGGAAAAAATCAATGTGTATTGATTTGTAAAGCCTTTTGCCCTTAAGTTAGTGGTTGGCTGGCTTAAAAAAAACAACTTAAAATGGTGGTTCAGTATGCTGTACACTTAAAATAGAGTTCACATTCTTTTAGTTGCTGATAACATCACATTAGTATTGTATTACTCCCTGATTAATAGATACAGCCTAAACGATACAAGAAGATTATCCCTGCAACCCAAAAAGGTATTAATAGAATTCCAGAACATGGTTTTTTAAAAAATCATCATCATCATCATCATCTTGGTAATATTATCTTTATTCTCTCTGTGAAAGTCATCAAAGAAATCCACAATTCAATTAAAGTATCATATCTACTGGCTTACCAGTATCACAGGTTTTTTTGCTAAAGAAATTTATCAACCTATCCAATATCCATTGAGCCCTCACCAATGGATGCATAGACTTATATTTTCAATTAATGAAGCTCTCTTTCATCTCCAGAGGGTGATTCAATAGTTTTTTGGGATTAAAAGTCTGTTTTACTGGAGTCTAATTATAATAGGCTATTTTCAGCTGTACTTTTGTATGCTAGCCATAGTCTACTGTTCAGCAATTACTTGATGTATGTCTAACAGATTAGGATTATATGATGGAGCTGGAGGGGGAGGGGCAGAAAAGTAGATACACCATTTTCCAACAGTTGGGCATGTCCCTGTTGGGAGATATACATTGTCTTGACTTCTATATTCTTTGAGGGCCATGTTTGAAATGACTGTTACTGTTATTTGTCTCTGCTTACATGAAACTTGAGAAGAGAGTGTTTTATATTTGGGAGGAATAAACACCTATACTGTTGTTTCAGCAGCCTTGTGTGAGTTAAATTCATTGTATTTTTCAGTGTTCATGCTTTATTGCTCTGGGCCCTGTGACTATAAGGGTGTGTTTTTCCCCTCTCTCTAGTTATTTCAGGGGTTCCCAGATACCCATGAGGTTTTTGAAATTGCAGCTGCAGGCTAATAGTCTCATGCTCAGGTTGTACAATATTACAAATTGACAGCACCTCAAGGTATCTGTTTGGTTGCTGTAAACCCTGAATGCCCCTTGCTGTGCTGCATGATTGCCTATGTGATATTAATTTTCTAAGGCTGAAATTTGACAAGATAAGAGTAGTTATTGATTATTATCCTCCCCAGCCGTTTCATTTCAGAACTTGCTTTCATTCTCCCAGCCAAGTTCATAAACTTTTAGGTAATTTTGACCCTGTGCTTTCTTTTGAGGTTCACATTGATCACATAGAGGAATGAGAGCCTTGGACAAACTTTTATTATAGATTACTGGAGAGTGATACATTAATTTACAATCTATTTAGTAATCTTTCCCAGTTCAGATTCTTAGGCTTTTGCTGTGTGTGTGGATGGATTTTGTTTATCACTTAGACAAAAATTGACCAGTTCCTGTTTCGTTCATCTGATTTTAAAAATAATATTCTTAGTTTTGTTGGCTGTTGGTAAACCACAAAATATGATCATATTTATGTTTTTCCATGAAGATTGACATATTCCAAATAGGTGGAATCAAAAACACATATTAGTCTACTTTTACTAAAATTAAAGCCTTTGCAAACTAGTCAAAAAGATGGACACATGTTGTAGTTACCTCTCTACCTATCTTTGTCTGAAGGTCCTCTAAGCTAAAAGGGAACAACACCTCTCCCTCCTGCAACAGTGCTGGATCCAAGATCTCTCCTAATCTATGAACCTAGTTCTTTAAGCTTTTTACATCTAAGAGGAAGGTAAAGTCTGGCTAGGTCTAAGAGTATAGATGGAGACAAAGAGGTCTCTTAGGAGGACACCCATTCCAAACTAGGTTGGGCAGTTGAACCACAAACTAATAGTACCTCTGAGTTGAGTCATAGCCTATTGGACCTTATCCTGTCAAGTGCTGTAGTCAGTGGTTTAACATAGAAATTAAACAGCATGTGGGATAAAACAGACCTGTGAAATCTCATAGAATAACCACCAAGGGGTCAGCATCATTCCTCCAGCACCAACCTCTAGAGTCTGCAATCCAAGGAGCAGCACAACCATGGCTCTCATTGTGGCCATGAGGTCCTCCATATCCTGAGATGTCAGCATAGAAGTTAAAATACTCCATCCTAGAAGCCATCAACACAAATTGAGACAATCTTCATCAGCTGACACAGGAATATTGATGAGCAGCATATCAGCAGAATCCCTCAGGTACCCAGCCCAAGACACAAACACTCAAGATTAGCACTCACAGGACAGGAAGTCTAAAGAGAAAGATGGAATTCCTATAAACCAGGGGTGAGTAATCTTTTTAAGGCTGGGGACCACATTCCCTTCTACGCAGCCTTCTGGGGGGCACATGTCAGTGGTGGGTGAGGCCAGAGGCGAAAGTGGACAAAGAAATGTGCACAGTAAGATAGTTTCTACACACTCACACATTCCATTCTAACCTCCATCCAGAAATCAAGAAGCGCTATCAGAGTTCATGGCCACATTCTAGTCCGGCAAACATATTTAAGCAGGGTGTCAAGCAGGGCTGGTGATGGGTGTGTTGCAGTTTGGAGGATGTTTGGCCTGGAGATAGTCTGGATGGCCAGATATAAAGTCCTGGAAGACTGCATTAGATGTTTCCCACCCGTGCCATAGGGCATAGCAACCTACCCACCCCTACCATACTACCCTTGAGTCTATGTTGGTGCTTTAGCAAACACCCATTGGGACAGCCTCAGCTAGGATGCTTCAGATAGGATAGGCCCTCCTTTCTCAAATAAATATGCCACTTCACTCTCAGGAATGCCCCCCAGGAACCTCTGGGAAATGTTTGCTCCTGTGTGAACACATAGGTATTTGAATTATTTCCCTGCTAAGTGTGCATTCATGTTACACGGTATTTTTCTCAAAATGAATAGATAACAAAAAACAGATGAGAATCTATTTGCTTACCACATTTCATTTTCTAATACGCAGTTTTGATGAAAGTAATGAAATTAAATTGACTTTTTCCACTGATAGGTAAACTGTGTAACAGTGATTACTGTTTCTCAAAGTAGCATAAGGAAAACAGATCACCAAAAGGTCTTTTTCCTTCATCTTACTCTGTATTTTGTTTCCTTTGAGCATCTCTTCTTTAATTAGTTGATTTCTATCTAGCCCATATTACTGAATTTATGGACAGCAATATTAATTGACATTTTGAAGATGATCATTAATAAAAGATTAGGCAAAAGCAAATGTGTATAAACTACTATCAATATTAGAACTGTGTTCTGCAAATTGGATCAATTCTCATTGATTCCTTTCACTAATCTAGAGTAATGTAGGAAGATGCATCTGAAAAAGAGTGCTGAACACACTGAAACCCTAGTGTGAGAAATGATGTGTCTTTAAAGATCACTTTGTAATGTTAAGTTTGTGGAAAGCAACAAAGAAAGTCAATGTTCACTGAAATGGTTCCTGCCTCAGTTTGGTTTAAAGCAACAATCCATTTTATTGTACACATGGCCTATGCACTTAACAGATCACCTTCTGCTCTTAATTAATTTGGTGAAAACTAGATTATTTAGCAAAAATGGATAGAAGACTCAAAACTTCTAACACAGAATGGACTTCAGACTTTAAGTTGTTTTTGTTTAATAATATGGAAATGCCAAATCATTTTAGCTGAGATCATCAGAACTGAACAAGGAACCTATGAAAACTATACAAAAGCACTTGATCATACCCGTGGCCAGCGTATCCTGGTGGAATATGTATTTGAAGTCTAATGTAAATTAGAATGTAATTTATTAGAATTAAAGAAACTGTGATATATCAGTAGTAGGCAACTAAGATTTAAATGGTGTTAAATATTGATTGAAAAAGGGAAGTCAATGGATTTAATCAACATAATTATAAATGAGTAGTACTAAAACTAAATATGTTGCATCTTTTAAATATTTATTGAACCTGTATTTAAATATTTATTGCACCTTATATTCTTTTAGAAAGTATCAACTATTTGCAGTGTTCAGTTTTACCCTAACTATATGAAAAAAATGTGGGCAGTTCTCTTAATATATATGTGTGTGTGTGTGTGTGTGTGTGTGAACACAGAGTAGAGTCAGAGTGATACTGATTAATACATTGGCTACATTGTAATTCAAAGCAAATGTTATTCACATATGCTTGCTAGGGCTATTTGACATACTACACTTTTAGCATGTGCATACAGTATATCTGCTTAATGCATTAGTGTGTGAGAAAGCAAACACTAAGTTTTGAAAGACATATATGTATATCTGGGGAGCCATGATTCGTTAAACTTTGCTGCAGCATGCACATATCTTTAAAAACATACTATATGAAGCACTCTTTACATATGGTTAGATCTGCTGTAGCTAGCACTCTGTTGGAACTATATAATCTGCTGCAGATTCTCAATATTTGTTATCAAGTGCATTTCCTAAAAATAATCCAGGGCTCTTTGTCTTTGTAGTATTAGATGCAATTAAGAGACACGTAAGCATGTTCATGAACTGTTAAACACAATTGGACTTCAGCTCACTTATTAGAGAATAAATCCAACTCACCTCAGTTGGATTTACTTGTGAATATGGTAATGTTCAATACTATACTGAACAATGCTTCACTGCATGTTTTAGTCCCATTGAAGATCTGATTTATTGCTTCTTTTGGAAAGTCAGGTGTGAACTGGTCAAGAGATGAAAAGGAGTCACTGACATATTCTAAGTAGCTTAAGATGGGAATCTCTTCAATGCTACCTAAGCATTCAAAGCTCAGTATTAGTATTTAAAACAGGTGGCAACCAGCAACAAAAATATTTCCAGCCCTAACAAGAATGTTTCAATTCAAGGCTCTAGCCAGCTCAAGCAAGAGAGAACTGTATTTCAGGTAGGTTAAAATGGGAAATAGCAATATTTTATTTCCCTCCTGAACTATCCACCTGACACTTGCACATTAGAGGGATCAGATAAAGGCCTGAGCATTAACTCTTTATTTCTGTATAGATGACATGGAAGAAGGTTATGGAGAAACTTTGTTTACTCTTTCTTAAATCTCAACATACAACAAGGGGCAGTCTACCATGAAACAAGGGGAGATCCACCATGAATCTCTTCTCCTACTTGCTGTAAGCTGGCAGGGGCTCAAGCAGGCCAGCTGCCCCATCCTTTCCTTTTCCCTGTTGCCTGCAGCATTTCATGGTTCCACTTCTCTTAATGCTAAATCCTTGAAAACATTTGTTGGGTAAGCATTTTTTAGAATCACCTGTGCTTGGTTTTTTTTTTTTTTTAATACTATTACATTGCACATCTAGAGAGCCTTCTCAAATAAACAGAAGCTGCAGAGGTCTCCTTTCCAACGATTCCAAATCCCAGCCACTTTGTGTCTCTACATGACACGAGAAATCTTGCACTGTAAGATTTTTCCAGGAGCTCAGGAGAATGTAGAGAAGTTGTTTACCTAGGGTACAGTTTTATTAGCACATCTTTTGTATCAATGTTATTAGAAGGACTCTGAGCACAGAATTTTGTGGATGCTCGACCAGGTCTAGCATCGTGTGGCTGGAAGAAACAGAGAGAGGCAGAATCCCAAGTAGAACTTCAGTTCTAACTGCTCTAAGTTCTGGTGTAGAGTAGGCCTGCAACTTACGCAGGGGTTACATTCCATGGATAGTCAATACCAGTTGGGTTTAATAGCGAGTGGGGTTGCCAGTGTCGTTTTCCCCAGAACCCAGCCCCCTTTTTATTTTTAATTTTTATCACACATGTAAAGTTGAATGCACACAAGCTGTAAACTTACTGTACTAGCATTTTTAGTACTGATTTGATCTCTATTTTTTTATTTTGTACCGTGCACCTTCAAAAAACTGAAAGAGAAAGCATGAAATCTCTGCCATTTAATTTAGGAAGAGACCTGTCCTGTTGCCTTCAACAGTTATAATTCACAACATGTCCAATAGCTCCCTGCATGCAAATAATAGAATAATGTCACCTTAGAATGGACTTTTGATTCAGTTGCGACACTCTCTTTCAGATAAGCTTTGAAAGATGTTCATGAGATTATATATTACTGCAGTAGCAAGACAAATGGACAAATAAATGAGGGGTTTTCACCTTTCAGATGGTCCGCCCCCGCCACTTAATGGATCCAAATGGTTTCCAGAGAGTGGTAGGGGATGTTTTATCCCATGTTGATGGCCTTTCAGCTGATTCCCTGGTGGCCCGCTGGAATGTGGAGTTAACCAGGGCTATTGACTGTTTGGCTCCAAAGCGCCCTCTCCGATTGCATGGAGTCCGAACAGCCCCGTGGTTTTCCACGGATCTGAGGGCAATGAAACAATCGTTGAGACGGCTAGAGCGCCGGTGGCGGATAACCCATTCTGAATCTGACCGGACACGGGTTAGAGCTCAGTGTCGAGCCTACCAAGTGGCGATAGCGACGGCGAAGAAGACTTTCTTCACCGCCTCTATTGCATCTGCGGAAAACAGCAGCAGGAGACTCTTTCAGGTGGTTCGCAATTTAGCGGAACCACCTGCTCCATCAGGGCCCAGTAGCCACATGATCTCCTGCAATGACTTTGCAAAGTTTTTTGCAGATAAAGTCGCTCAGATTCGAGAAGAGGTAGACTCCACCGTGGGAGCAGGGCCGGGGCGGGAGAGTGCTAGAGTCCTGTCTAGTCAAGTTGTGTGGGATCAATTCCAATCTGTTACCCCCGAGGATGTGGACAGGCTGCTTGGACGAGTGAAACCAACCACTTGCCTCCTTGATCCTTGCCCATCCTGGCTTATAAAAGCTAGCCGGGAAGGACTGGGCGATGGGCTTCGTGGGGTGGTGAATGCTTCCCTCCGTGAGGGAGCCTTCCCAGACCCGCTGAAAGAGGCGGTTATTAAACCGCTTCTTAAAAAACCATCTTTAGATGCGGCCACGATAGCCAACTATCGCCCAGTCTCAAATCTTCCATTCTTGGGCAAGGTGATTGAGCGAGTGGTTGCTGAACAACTCCAGGCACGCCTGGAAGAAGCGGACCATTTGGATCCCTTCCAGTCGGGATTCAGGCCTCATCATGGGACTGAAACTGCCTTGGTTGCACTGGTTGATGATCTCCGGCGGGCTAGGGACAAAGGTGAGAGCTGTTTCCTAGTTCTGCTGGATCTCTCAGCGGCGTTTGATACCATCGACCATAACATCCTTCTGGACCGTCTTGAGGGGCTGGGAGCTGGGGGCACTGTTATACAGTGGTTCCGCTCCTTCCGCCTGGGCCGTGTTCAGAAAGTGGTGGTGGGGGATGAGTGTTCAGACCCCTGGGCCCTCACTTGTGGGGTGCCTCAGGGTTCTGTCCTCTCCCCCATGCTTTTCAACATCTACATGAAGCCGCTGGGAGAGATCATCAGGGGATTTGGGCTGGGTGTTCATCAGTATGCAGATGACACCCAGCTCTACCTCTCTTTCAAATCAGAACCAGTGAAGGCAGTGAAGGTCCTGTGTGAGTGCCTGGAGGCGGTTGGAGGTTGGATGGCGGCTAACAGATTGAGGTTGAATCCTGACAAGACAGAAGTACTGTTTTTGGGGGACAGGAGGCGGGCAGGTGTGGAGGATTCCCTGGTCCTGAATGGGGTAACTGTGCCCCTGAAGGACCAGGTGCGCAGCCTGGGAGTCATTTTGGACTCACAGCTGTCCATGGAGGCACAGGTCAAATCTGTGTCCAGGGCAGCTGTTTACCAGCTCCATCTGGTACGCAGGCTGAGACCCTATCTGCCTGCGGACTGCCTCGCCAGAGTGGTGCATGCTCTGGTTATCTCCCGCTTGGATTACTGCAATGCGCTCTACGTGAGGCTACCTTTGAAGGTGACCCGGAAACTACAACTAATCCAGAACGCGGCAGCTAGACTGGTGACTGGGAGCGGCCGCAGAGACCACATAACACGGTCTTGAAAGACCTACATTGGCTCCCAGTACGTTTCCGAGCACAATTCAAAGTGTTGGTGCTGACCTTTAAAGCCCTAAACGGCCTTGGTCCAGTATATCTGAAGGAGCATCTCCACCCCCATCGTTCTACCCGGACACTGAGGTCCAGCACTGAGGGCCTTCTGGCGGTTCCCTCACTGCGAGAAGCCAAGTTACAGGGAACCAGGCAGAGGGCCTTCTCGGTAGTGGCGCCTTCCCTGTGGAACACCCTCCCACCAGATGTCAAAGAGAACAACAACTACCAGGCTTTTAGAAGACATCTGAAGGCAGCCCTGTTTCGGGAAGCTTTTAATGTTTGATGTATTATAGTATTTTAATATTCTTTTGGAAGCCGCCCAGAGTGGCCGGGGAAGCCCAGCCAGATGGGCGGGGTATAAATAATAAATTATTATTATTATTATTATTATTATTATTATTATTATTATTCTCCTCTAGCTTATCTACAACGGCTTTTTAAAAAGGAGACCTCAGTAAAGTAAGGGATACTTCCAAGTTGTTTTTTTACATTCTGCTTTCTCATGGAAAGACTAGTCTGAAAAGGGGTTGTACATTTTATCAAAGCAGAAAATGCCTATCTTTCACCATAGTCAGAATATATATGTACTGTATTGAGTAAAAGATTTGAAATAAATATTGTTTAATCACTGTATTTATCTTATGTAAGAATCACAGGTGTTCTGAATACGTAATATCAGAAGTGCTATACTTTTTTCCAAGTGCATTGACTTCTTTGTGATAATGTACATAGATTTATGAATAAAATGTACCGGTAAGTACTTAGATGACTAGCTAGGTTATCGTTTAAACAAGACATTTGCAAAAAAAAAGAAAGCACACAGTATATAATATTTCTAGAATGCTACCTATTATTTCTGCATGATTTGGGAGGGGGGGGCAAGGGAGATTATAGCCATATTTTTACGGGTAGAGTTATTTGAGTTCTCAGAACTTTCTGGTGGGCTTTTATTTCAGTATGAGTAAATATTGTTTAAAAATATAGTACAATAAGCTCTATATAGTTATTCTCCTACTAGCACCTATGATTGATATTTTTGCCCTTAAGATACTTTCCCCCATTTTTAAATACATTTTTGCTCTGCTGCACTATGAATGGCTTCAAACTATTTGAAAATATTTTGTTTGCAGTTTAATTTTGGGGGACTGTACTCTATGAGATTTTTAAAACATTTAAAAATGATGTCATTAATACTGCCCTTCAGTTCAGGAAAATATCTCTTTCTGATTACTATAAACTGTTGCCTTTTGCTAGATGTGATAATTCTCCTTTCCTTTGCTCCACCCCTGGATAAGAAATAGTGCTTATACAAGCCTTCCTCCTTATTTGACAAGACACTGCTTTTTCCCCTTCCTACAAAGAGGTAAAGTCCCCTGAGTCTGTAATTGCCAGGAGATGAAGCAATGATGGGGAGTGATCACAGTCAATAGCTTTGATTAACAATAAGGTAGAAAATTAGCAATGCTAGCATTCAACCACCCAGCCTCCTCTTCCCCATATGTCCACCACAGCATGTGCTGGCTGCTCTGCAGAGTGTAGACAGAACACTTCACAAGCTGTGAAATCAGAGTGAAGGTGCAACAGAAGAATAAAACTAGGGACACAGTAAACACAAGAGGAATTTTAAAACCACAAAGAATGTTGCTGAAGATATTACAGAAGTTAATCCAGCCAGTGGTGTGGAAGGATAAAGTATGCTGTGTGCTGTCACTGTTTGTTTTTCTGTCATATGTGGATTTACTTGTATATGGACACTATTTGATGGAAATGGCAACTACTGTTACTACTATGACCCCATCAGCAGCTCTGATGTTATTTCCAACAGACTCTGATGACCTTGAGAGAGGAAACGACAGCGGAACACCACTTCCCACCTCAGATAATGAGGACAATTCTCTGGGCTACACAGGTAGAGTGTATCTTTCAAAACTACTACTTCCACTTTCCCATTTCCATTGCCATCCCCATCAGTACATAACTGTTTAATCATCCTTGATGCCACTATCATAAAACATTGGTAATCAACCCAGAAGTTCAAAATACACTTCTGAATTTTTTTATGAGTTGCTCTTTTGAAGTCTGATGAAGTTGTTTACAACTGTTATTGAAAGGCATACAGTATTGTTTGAATGACATTGCTTATCCATTGTCTGGATTTTCCAGAAAACTCAATGTAATGTTTATGTCAAATACTTGATTTTTAAAAGATCAAAATCTGTTTTAATCTCTTTTATATGTAGATGCAATATACTTTTTTCCCTTTTGCAAGATTCTTTAGTCTGTGTTACATTAGGCATGTTAGAGCTATATCACATGAGACTACATCAAATGATTAACAGGCACAGTGACAGGATGGTGCATCAGAAATCTTTTTTCAATTCTTCTATCCTTATTAACACTGAGCACTGCACAATTAACCCTACTGTCATCTCAATTATTCAAGTGTCAACTCTGAATCTCTCCCATTGAGATTATTCATAAAGTTAAGTGCTAGTCAGTATCAGCAAGGCTAGCTGATGATAATCTGAAATAACTTGATCTGTAGAAAATGACAAGTGGATTATTGCACTTTCTGCTATAGACTGTGTTATACGCTTTTAAAGAAAAGGTATCAATTTAAGATTTTTTAAAAAACAACAACATGCATTTGTAGAGATTATATTAATTGCTTATGAGTGGACATTTTATTAAATGTAAAACCCCATGTACTTCAGTTATATAGATGGTAAGGTGATAATTTTTAATCATAATTATATATATACAGCACTTTATTTAATTATACTGGCTTGCTTTATTAGTTCCTAGCAATTGTCTCTTGCAACACTTTGTAGCTCACACATTTTTACTTATTTGTTTGTTTATTTTGCCAAACTCATTTTATTTTTTTTCCTTTGCAAGAAGTGATATTATCCATCTCTCCCTCTTGCTGTGTGAAGTAGATAATACTAAGAAATAGCAGCATGTCTCTCATACTTCTACAATTAAAAACTACAAGGCACATCTGGGTGCCCCCTCAAAAAAAAAAGTACAAGGCACAACAGAATCTTATATTGTTTTATGCCAGATGTGTGAAATTTAAGTCAACTTACTGTTCTTTCAGACAACATAAAATGGTGGTTTCATATTTATAAGCATTTGAACTCAGACTCATGATCACTTATTCCACAATTCCAATGACAACATGGAGGTTTCTCCTAATTAAAGGGTTCCTTCTCTAGTTCTGTATCAGGAAAAACTCCACACATTACGTCCCATGTAGTTTTCAGTAATACTAAATTGAAAGAAGATCTGTTTGCACAGCAGAGCTCTGGAACATGTTAATTGCTGATAACTTGTCCTGAAAAAAAGACCTACTATGGTGAAATTGGTGTATATGCATATTATATCTGGTGAAAGGCATTCCAGACAGGTTGAAATCTCTGTTGCTAGATATCAACAAATTTGTTATTTTGCTCTCCCCGCCCCGCCCCCCCTTCTCACTTCCCCTGTCCTAGTTTCTTCATTACTCAAAGGCTGGTATTCTCTTGCTGCCACAAGCAATGGGAGCTTGAAGTATAGCTAGTAAATGCCCCTGCACATTAAACCTCTTCCTCAGGAAACTGTGGCATCATTCTTTTCCTGGGTTTTTCTTAGGATGACTTCCCCATGTGACTTTGGACCAAAGGTTCCAAAACTCAGCTCTCCTCTAGTCATACAAATACAACATAGGAAGGTTTTCTTCCTTTTCCTGCAGCTTCTACCAACCTGGTGTCCTCTAAATGTTTTGGACTACAACTCCCATCACCCCAACCAGCATGGTAATGGTCAGAATGATGGGAGCTGTAGATGAGATTATGATGACATAATTTTCTGTGGACTAAAGCTTGCATTATCAGATACATGGTGTATTCCTCAGTAGACATGTGTATAATGGTGTGTAATGTGAAAGCCAATGTTAAATGACAAAATTTAAAAAATTTGTGAGAAAAAAGAACAGAAATTTATGCAAAATAAACAGTGACTTCCCTGCTTTTGAAGGGTCACTGTGCTTATTTTGGATGAATGTAGGTGCTAACTGAGAGGGACATGGGTGGCGCTGTGGTCTAAACCACTGAGCCTAGGGCTTGCCAATCAGAAGGTCAGCAGTTCGAATCCCCGCAATGGGGTGAGCTCCCATTGCTCGGTCCCTGCTCCTGCCAACCTAGCAGTTTGAAAGCACATCAAAGTGCAAGTAGATAAATAGCTACCACTTTGGCGGGAAGGTAAACGGCGTTTCCGTGCACTGCTCTGGTTTCGCCAGAAGCGGCTAAGTCGTGCTGGCCACATGACCCGGAAAAACTGTCTGCAGACAAACGTCGGCTCCCTCAGCCAGTAAAGCGAGATGAGCGCCGCAACCCCAGAGTCGTTGTGACTGGACTTAATTGTCAGGGGTCCTTTACCTTTTTTAGGTGCTAACTGAATATTAACAAACTCTGCTTTTTGCATTTCTTTGCCACTTAACTCCAAACTTTAACTCGTCTCATATGATATTGAGGAAGCAATCCTAATTATATAGTTCTATATGTAGGATTAGCATTTGATCATAACCTCACAATGCAAATTAGTCATATGTTACATGTTTGCTTGTGTGAACATTTGACATGAAACATGAAATAATATTCTCCTGTGCCCATTACCTTCTCCCTGCTGTTGCAACTTCTTACTGCCTACTTTGACAGTTTCTTTGAAGCCATAGATAATTCCTCCCACCCCCACAATCCCCAACATTGTCATATTATTGGCTATGTGTTTCCTGTAAATGAAGGTAACATAGCCATCGTGATGATGTCAAAATGTTGCATAACTAATCAGATTCCACTATGGGATTATGCCACTAAAGACATATATATAGCAATTGTTTTCTATGTAATAGGGGAAAGAGGGAAGACAATGCATGTTTCTTACTGAGGTAACTAGGTAAACACACTCTCTTTTTCTGTGCTATATTGTGGTGATTTCACCTGTGGCAAAACAGGGAGAATCACAGAATTAACAAAGTTGCCTCAGCAGATGGATATTCTTTTCACTTCAAACATTCTATTCTCTTTTGAACCTTTCCCCTGAAAAGTTCATTGGGCAAGCAGACCCAATTCCCCATGTTTATACCCTACTTATAATGGGTGATTGGCTGATAGGTGTGGTAAATAGTTGTCAACAGTTTTACCACACCTATCAGCCAATCACCCTTTAAAGGTAAAGGTAAAGGTACCCATGCCCGTACGGGCCAGTCATGTCCGACTCTAGGGTTGTGCGCCCATCTCACTTAAGAGGCCGTGGGCCAGCGCTGTCCGGAGACACTTCCGGGTCACGTGGCCAGCGTGACGAAGCTGCTCTAGCGAGCCAGCACCAGCACAGCACACGGAAACACCATTTACCTTCCCGCTATAAAGCGGTACCTATTTATCTACTTGCACTTAGGGGTGCTTTTAAACTGCTAGGTGGGCAGGAGCTGGGACCGAAAGACGGGAGCTCACCCCACCGCGGGGATTCGAACCACCGACCATACGATCGGCAAGTCCTAGGCACTGAGGTTTTACCCACAGCGCCACCCGCGTCCCATATTCACCCTTTACCCCTCCCCACCCTCTCACTATATATAAGGGACTGGTGACTTCTGTTTCATTGTATCTGAAGAAGTGTGCATGCACATGAAACAAACTTAGTTGGTCTCTAAGGTGCTACTGGAAGGATTTTTTAATTTTGTTTCGACTGTGGCAGACCAACACGGCTACCTACCTGTAACTAGTCCTGTTCTGTTATTAAAAATAAAAATAAGGAAAAGAAATTAATTAAAGCCTCCCTTGCGTTGGGAAACAATGGAGCAATCAATAGGCTTGTCATTAAGAATCCCTATCCATTCTCATCACACCAAGCATACTGGTGCTACAAAAAAGGGGGAGCAAATATGAAAATCCATATAATACAGTAAATACGGGAATGCAAAAGGTCAACCACGGTATTGTCTAGATGGTACAAACAAAGAATGGCAATTGCTAAAGTGATATTGTAGAAGCGGCCTATAACTTGCCAGTGCTTCCTCAACAAAAGCACATACAACTGTAGTCAGAAGTTCTAGCTTAATAGTCATACAGGGTTCAAGTCAACCAGCAGGGGCTGTCAACCAGCAGGGCTTTGGACTGGTGCGGCCACTATTGTGTCTACAACCCGGCTGCACACAGCAGCCAGGACAGAAGGTGGAGGGCAGGATGATCACTGTGCAAGTCTAGAACTGGTTCTTGATTGTTGAAGGGCTTCAATTAGAAATTGTGAGGTTTTTCTTATCTCCCACATTTATTGATCAACGACTGCAAAGTAATTTCTATGTGCTTTGTTACTGAAATATGCCTGTGCATTATAAAAAAGATGCCAGCACATTTCCTGTTTAGCCTGCCGTGACATAAAATACTGAGGCATTATTTAACAGTTCACTGAATATAGCTTATATTACACTGTTTCTTATGATGACTTGTTCAATTAGAAGCAGAGCTAAACATTTTCAGATAAGGTTCACTACTTCTTATTAGGAAGGTATTTACAATCCTTATTAGTAGTATATATTCAAGAGAAACTTCCAAAACATTGCATACTTAACATAATATTACTTATCATTCACTGTGACATTTCAGTTGTCCCACAATATAGTTTTTTAATGTGTTAAAGTGTCCATATTTTAATAACCTTATCTGAGAGGACAGGAATAGCAATGTTAAGAGACAGAAAGTCATTAACCAATATCATTTATTCTACAGAAGTAGATTCTGTTTTTTTTATAATAAAAAAGCACTGTGACATGTGCAAGGATTAATTCTCTGTTTGCAAGTTGTAATTTAAAGGGTACCTAAACATGACCTACTTTTCGTTATGGGTGACTTCTGTGTAAATACAGGGCAAACACGGTCTAGCAAATATTGCAGGATAAATGGAAGTTATCAGTCAAAATGGCCAGTTGCTCATAGAGCTTTAGACCTGATTTTCTAATCACAAATACTATGTTATATAGTGATAGTCTTAGGGAAAGACTGAATATTTATGACAAAACTAATCAGTGCCTTCTACATAAAGAGCTTGCAAGTTCCAGGTCTTTAATGTCTACAAATAAATGGTGATCATAATATTTGTGTAGCAGGAAAGATGGAATTCCACTTTCCTGGGAGTAAAACCCACTCAATTCAATAGGACTTACTTCTGAATAGAGATGGTTAGGCTTGTGCTGCAAATCTCCATAAACAAATGATGAAGACATTCCAAAAGTAAATTGAAGAATGATTTTAAGAAGACCCTAAAAAGTTAAATGAAATAGCTTTATTCAGAACTGCTTAATGAAACAAAGATTGTAAAGCTGCAGTCCTAAACACAGTGAACACAGTGAGACTTGCTTCCAAGAAAAAAATGCATAGGATTACACTGCAGTGATATACAAATAAGAGGAAAAGCAGAGTAAAGTGAAGTGAAGTGTAGATTAGCACTGAACGGAAAGTTCCTATATTAAAATAATTTTGTTAAAAAGCAGATGAAGCCATGCTGAAGAACTGGCATATGTATCAATAGCAAGACATTGTTTTAAATCGGTGATGATATGCTGTTAAATCGGTGATGATATGCTGATAAGGATGACCAAAAACAAAACAAAACCTGTTGAATTCCAAAATGGAAGGCTTAATTAGATGGATGGAAAACTGAAAAGAGATTCTCACTGACTTAGCCCTACTACAACCCTGATAGTCAACCATGACAGTCCATTAAAACAGTTCCAGTTGAATTATCAAATTCCTGGATACGATAAAGTAGATAAAGAATGGTACAGCTACTGAACAGGAGTTAATGCATGCTAAACACTGGGTGACCAAAACTAGCTGAACTATTCAGAGAAGTATGGGAAAAAGAGACTGTTCCCAAGGATTGAAAGCATAGCATTGTTGTCAAGATGCCAAAGAGGATGCCCTTGCAGATGAGAAGAATTGGAGGGGAGTTTACCTGCTCTCTATAGTAGAGAGCCTGCTGCAAAATTGTCTGAAGAAAGAGTTGATAGAGAACTATCAGGCAGAGGGAGAACAATGAAGCTTTCAGCCTGGTGGGTCATGTAACAATCAGTTACACTGAGAACATATAGGAAAAGATGCATATAATTAGTAAAAAAAACCGGATAAATAGTTTTTTGCCGGGTCTACTTTACATGGTTTTAGTTTGTGTTACATGTATTTGCTGCTTTTGTGTTTTTAATTATCTTTAGTGTACATCGCCTTGAGAAGGTTATTTAGAAGACAATTAATAATTCACTGATGATGATAATCACAATGATGGTGATGATGATAGCTATTATTCACTGTTTGCATTTTCAAGGACATCCCCCCAAAATTGAGCAGTTAGTCTAATTCAATATCAAGTGCATTATCTAACTTGATTACAACTTTTATCAAAGAATAAACTGAGACATCCAACCCACTGCTCACATTTTTTTCCATTAAAATAATTTCATTTTAAATACGAACACAATATACTCTAAAAAAAGAAGCACAATCAGTTATACACCTATACAAACTTCCTTTTCTGTTAAATCTATTTTGTTTTCAAACTCTAGGCCTATCCCAACCCCACCTCGGATCAAAGATAGTTATTATGAGCTCTTGGGGAGCCTAATTCCCCACCAGGCCCCTAGTTTTTACATTTTTCTTTTTTTCACTCAACTAACACTTCAGCATTCTACAAGTCTGGAAATTCACAAATGTTTATCAGGCTATTTTAAAAACTTTTTTCCCCTTATGATTTTCAAACTTACATATTGCTTAATGCATAGGGGATCCCCAGGGTATGTAAAAACTATTTCCTTATTTTTGGATGGGCCCATTTTCCTGCCAAACCATAGTCACTTTTAAACACCTGAGTTTGTTGTTAGAGGGGATACTTATTATGGTTACAATAGTTATTGCAATCTATGATACAACACAGGGAAGACAGCAGAGGAAGGGGAGAGAAAGGGAAGCTGGAAAAAACATGAGAAGCACATTGAATGCAAACCAGTTTATAGATGAGCATGTCCATGTACAACTATATATGTCCATTAACATTGATTTTTAAAAGTAGATGGACAATGTAAAACTGGGTAGTTGAGCAGTAAATATAAAAATATTTTCAGATGCTTTTGAAGAAAATGCTGAAACCCAGCAACTGAAAAAGAATTGCATTCCAAGACGGGTTCACTGTCATGCACAATGCCCCTCTTATAACTAAACATCTGGATAAACATTTATCAGACTTGAATATGCATCCCCAGGGCACGTAAACAAGATGAAAACTGTGCAATCAGCCCACAGGGAAGCTTTACTCATTTTCGTAGGATCTTCTCATTGTCTCAAAAGGAAGATTTGCCCATGTACAGGTGTGCAAGATTAATCTCCACACATTGTTAACAGCTGGTCAGTATGAATGACAACTGCACTTCTTCAGGACTTCATATTGGAAAGCTAGAATCCAGACTTGGCTGAAGTGTGTGATAGTCCTTGTAAACAGAAGATGATTAGATTTTAAAGTTAAAAAGCATCCTTTCATAGCATAGTAATTATGGCGATTATCTTTTGTTCATGGCTCTCTTTTCACAAGATTAGGAATTTGAGGGACAGCCTTTACAGGGCAAATTTCCTTGGGTGAAGGGAACGCATATAGTATGTTTGTAATAATCTGTATGTTGAAGAAAAATTTAAGCAAACATTCTAGAATTATGTTTTGGGAGTGCTTGTTTTCTATGGTGTGTGTGTGTGTGTGTGTACACACACACACACATATACTATATATATACTATATACTATATATACTATATACTATATATATATATACTATATATATACACATATACTATATATATATATATATATATATATATATATATATATATCTCACACACATTGTGACCAACCCTTGGACCTTCTGGTGAAGTATGGGGAAAAAATATGAATATCAATAATAAGAACAGAGATGAATGAGGAATCATCACCTGTTTTTTAAAAACTACTTCTTCTCCAAATCTGCTTAGTAATTCTGCCAAACTAGTCAAAACTTGCTACAGGCAAATCTTCCCCTCTCCATCCTGCAGGTATTATTCAAGATGCATTCCTGAAGAGTGGAACAAAGAAACATTTTTCTGTTTCAGTCAGTTTCCCATTAATGTTCATTGCTGCCTGTCAACACCTATGTCAGAAGAAAGCCAAAATGATGTGCTATTTAGCATATCTTTTATTTATTTAGAAGTATTTCTAGCTTGCTTTTTATTGGAAAGGGATCCCAGGGTGGAGCACAAAAATAAGTAAAACCACATGAGTAATAGTCATAAAATAGGGCAGCTAAAACATCAAAATCATGACACTGTATTTGCCAGCACACCAGGAATAAGAGTCAAGACAACCAACTGTTGATAAATAGGTTATATTTATTAAATATAACAATTTGAGGATCTGCAAAACCAATTGACTAGTCAAATTCAACCAGTGTAACCAAATCAACCAAATTCCGGACAGGTGTTCGTTAATAGATGAGGGTAATTTCTACCCCATCACCTGGGCAAGTTAACAGCTGCACTCTGTGTGCATGCAACAAGGTTTCCTAAGATCCTCCATCCCCACTGTGTGGACTTTGGGTGTAAGAGCCCTACAGGACAAGCACCAGCTCAGCACTGGTGGTACTGGCAGGGGATAGGGACATTCCAGGAGCAAATAAAAATTGGGATGCCTTTCATAATTCTGGAACTGTCCCTGGAAAATCAGGACACTTGGAGGGTATGACGTTGCAACTTTCCTCTTCAAAGTGCATCAGACATCTCCCATTTCTTGCTGAGGCAGACCTGGACGGAGTTGAGTGTGACTAGGTGCTTCAAGGTGCCAGTACAGCTTGAAAGAGGATGAGAAAATTGTGACTATATCATTTCAATCAGGAAATGGAAGGTTGTCCCATATTCCCTTGTGTCATACATTGCAGGAAACTCTCATTTCTTAGCCGATGAAGCAGGCAGTGACACTCTTCTCCTTCTCTAGGCTAGTATGGCTGAAATAAATTACACTCTTCTACCTTTGGTAGAATTGGAAGGGAATTTCTTCGGATAGAAGTTGGGGCCAACAATGTGAATCTGCTGAGGAAGTGCAGAGTTCATTGTGATCTCACTTATATTCACCTTCGTCTGACCACACAGCCAAATACATCATTACTGGAGTGGGGGAAGGTAGTGAAACAATCAACATCAAGGCTCAGCCTTTAATTCTTTCTTCAAAGCCAAAAGCCAGGCATTCTACAAAAGTGCTTTGGACCAGGTGAAGAGTGCATTTCAATCACCCATGCTTTCACAGAGATAGGTTGCCAGCATAAATATTATCATTTAGCCTATAAAATTGATATGAGTATTGGTTACACACAGAGAAACACACACATATCCACATTTATACCAAGTTAATGGCCTGAGGAATGTACTAACTCAGGAGATTAAGTATTTCTTCTTTCATTCCAGCACAACAAATGATAACAGTTTAAGTTTCTTCTACTTTCTTAATCTTCACAAAAGCTAATTAAATATCTATCTAAATGAAGTCACTGAATGTAGTAAAATTCAAAACTGAATAGATTAAGGCTTTTTTTCATGACTTAAAGAAAAGCTTTTATTTCTACTTGAAAGATCTAGTGTCCCATAAATATTTACGTCATTGAGGGCTTTGCTGTTTGTGGCCAAGTTTTTTCTTAACATAGCCTTTTGTGGCTGAAAACACAGACATCAAAGCCACCAGGCAGATGACTTAATGGTTGTTCAGCAACAGACAGAAAAGACCATAAAACTGCAATGGGAGATTCTGAAGCTGATGTTAAGAAACCAAGAGCTCATTCCACACAAAACATCTTCCCAAAAGTTGTAAAGATAACCACTCCAGTAGGATTAATTCTGGCTTGAGCAAGATTACCTAGTGGATCCTCTTTGTGAAATAAAAATAAAAAATTCTAGGTTCTGGTAACTAAATGAGTTTCAGAACAATTAAGTTTAGTTGAAATCATTTCTGTCTTATGAAATCCCAAGAACCCAAGAGTTTAACATCAAAATAACATTTCTTGCCATCACATGCCTGTGATGGAGGAATAGGCTGTTCCACAGAGGAATACCTGCAAGACACCATAACAGTGCACAATGCACTGCAATGGGGATGCTGCAAAATGGAGTCCCAGTAAATTCTCAGCAGCTGTTTGCCTCATTAAGTGATAAAAGCTTTTTGATGTCAAGGATATAAGGCACTTCCAGCATGCCATTTCCCTCCTTTTATTTTTTTCTGAGAACCATTTTAAATGTTCACAAAAAGGCACAAGGTACAGCCTTCTGGGGATTGCAGCACTTTAAAATACAGGTGAGGAAATCATATGCTTCAGTGCTTTTCCAGGTAAGCTACCATGATGTTGAGAACAGTTCAGTCCTAGTTTCTTTTCGATGTACAGTGGTACCTTGGGTTATATATGCTTCATGTTACATAAGCTTCAGGTTACAGACTCCGCTAACCAGAAATATTACCTTGGGTTAAGAACTTTGCTTCAGGATGAGAACAGAAATCGTGCTCCTGCAGCGCAGCGGCAGCAGGAGGCCCCATTAGCTAAAGTGGTGCTTCAGGTTAAGAACAGTTTCAGGTTAAGAACAGACCTCCAGAACAAATTAAGTTCTTAACCCGAGGTACCACTGTACTCAGGAGACTTTTGACATCTGCATCCTGAAGTAGTACATTCCAATGTGATGGATCCTAAAGGTTTGCATTAGGGCTGAGTTAGGCAGATGCTGAAACTGGAATACTGCGGGGGTGGCGGGGTGTACTAGATAGACTGGATTACTTGTAATTGGTGACTTGTTTCTTAAATTCAGCGACAGTATATACAATTTTACCCCCAAGTTGTTGAGCTTTTTTAGGATTTCACCCCAGGACATATACTGCCACAGAGGCCGGATTAGAGCGACCAGCAGGCTGGATTATGCCCCCAAAACAGACTTCGGACATGTCATACTGCAACAACTTGAACCACTCAAATGAATTGAATTCATGTGAACTAGTGAACACATAAACTTTACAATGAAATTGAAAAATAATGTCCCAATAATGTGCAGTAAGTTATATTTGGTGCTTGCTGTGGACACAGTTTAATATCCACTAAGATATCCTGAGTAAACTGAATAGTTTTGAGATGTCAAAACCCCTACTCTAAGATTCAATTTTACTTGAATGGTTTTAACTGTCTGTGGCAGGAAGGAAATGTTATTGCTGAGTACCAAGAAAAAGGGATCCAGAAACTATGAAAAAAATTGTTTTTATTACCTAGTCATAGAGTTTTCACAAATATGTATGTGTTTCATTTCATCTTTAATGAATTTGAGTACAAACTGCAAGGTCTCATGCAGGAGGATGCTAACATGTTTCAAAACGGACAATTATTAAATACTCTTTTTTTTTTAACTTCATCCTGGGCTTCTTTGGGAAGAATGGCAGGATAGGAATTTAATAAATTTAATAATAATAATAATAATAATAATAATAATAATAATAATAATACTGCAAAGGTTGGGAACCTTTGGCCCTCCAGATGTTTCTGGACCACAACTCCTATCATCCTTGGCTACTGGCCATACTGGTTAGGGTTGATGGGAGGCAGAGACCAACAACATCTGGAAGGCCATAGATTAGAGCCTTGCTCTAATGCTTGCACAGGGAGAAGAATTGATAAACTGTTTTGCTCAAGGTCTTCTGGTCTTCTGCCAGAATACTCTGTGAGTATTCTGGTCTTCTGCCAGTACTCTGTGAGTACTCATTCATAGAGGTTTGCATAACAGAGCCACAGGTCTGCTGAATCTGTTCCCAGAGGTTCTTTGTTGAACCTTTTTTTATAGTCCAAGATCGTATATAAACAACCAAAACATGAAACAACCAAAAGATTTGATGACAATCAAACATGCTGGGAATGTGGGCTTGGCAGAGCACATCTTTGTTTGACACTCTGTCCTGCCATGTGATGCTCAAAATCTTCCTCACTCAGGGCATGTGGAAGGTGTTGAGGTGTCGCAGCTGACAGGTATCAGTTGCCCACGTCTCACTACCATAAAGTAGTGTGCTCAACATGCAAGCCTAGTAGACCTTCATCTTGGTATTGATCATTATCATCACATTCTCCCATACCCTTTTGGACAGAGAAACCATTACCATAGCTGCCTTGGCAATACGCTTTTCTAGCTGGTTATGCTGGAGCCCAGGTAGATAAAACTGTCTAGTACTTCAAGCATATTGTCACCAATGCTGATATGTGGCATGCTGACGATATCCTGGCCCAGGATGTTGACCTTTGTCAGGCTGGTGATGGGGCCAAACTCCATGTGGATAGCTAGATAGCTCAGTTGGTTACAGCATGGTGTAGGCTTGGGAAAAATAGTTGATTACCGGTAGATTCTGTATATCTTCCTCAAAGTGAGCTATCAAAGCTGCGTCAAGGTCCTTATCCATATCTGTCGGATGAGGACCTGCTGCACTTTTGTCTTGGCATGGAGATGTGCCAGGTTGAACAGACACCCTTCACTCCTTGAATAGATGTACACACCGTCTTCGGTCAAGCTGAAGGCATATGAGAGCAGCAAGGAGAAGAATATGCCAAGGAGAGTTGAGGTGAGGAAACAGCCCTGTTTTACACCGCTCTTTATGGGGAAGGCGTTTGAGGATGCGCCATCATACTGGACTGCACAGCACATGTTCTTCTGGAAGGACACGGTCATCTTGTGGAGCTTAGGTGGGCATCCTGTCCTGTTGAGAAGAGTGTAGAGTCCTTTTCAGCTATTGAGGTCAAAGGCTTTTGTCAGGTCCATGAGAAAATCATGTCGACTGTTGAACTCTGAGCTCTAAAGCAGCATTGTGACTCGCAATAGACCCTGTCAGCAAGTGACTGTAATCTGTGGAGAACTACACAGGAGAAGGCTTTCCCCACAGTATTCAGCAGGGAAATTCCACAGAAGTCAGGGCAGGAACCTTTGTTCTTGTAAAAGGGTCACAATGATGGAGTCGTGCATGTCTTGTGGCACAGATCCTGTTTCTCAACACTGCAAGAGAAGGCCATGAAGGTGCGTCATGAGGGATGAGTTGTGGCTGACTTCCATCACTTCTGTTGGGATTCTGTTCTCTCCTGGGGCTTTACCACACACCTGAGAGTAGATAGCGTTCTTCAGTTTATCAAGGGAGGGAGGGACATCAGCTGCTGCGCCAGTGACCATGTGACATACATGTGACAGAAAGCTCAGAAACATCAGAGTCTGGTAATGCAGTACATGTTCCTTTACAAGATAGTATGATGGCATTGGCCCTGGTTGAGTTCTGATCTCAGGGTGGATTCTGAGTGCATGCAGCTGATTATGCAAAAAATTCCCCTTCAAACAGTGCCAGATTACCAAATAGGCAGATTAGGTACCGGCCTATGCGCCTCACACCTTTTAGGGTCCCCGCAACAATGGAACAAACTAATTTTGATTTGATCGTGAAAGAAAATTACAATAAAGCTTTTTTAGTTCAATGTTATCCCACTAGAGTGCACACACAAGGGGCCCCCCAAGATTTCTAATCCAGCTGTGCCTTCAGACCTTCACCCTCAACACTGAGGTATATGTGTTGTTGGCAGGAACAGGGATATTGGAGTATGCTGGCCACACTGCCCTGCAACCCTCCTCCATGCAGTATAGTCTTAGAATGCATGAATAAGGCTATTATGTAGCTGGGGTATTTTCGGTTGCTAATAGAATTGTTTGCTTTATTTTCTTCTGTAATGAATGCCAAACAACTTTTAAAAAGAAAAAAAACATTGGCCAGGATATCTTGGCAAAGTTAATTCTCTGCCTTTGTGTTTTGAGCACAGCAGGAGATAGTAGGAATTAGGCAGAAAGTAATTGGCTTCTTCTTCAGCAGGTTAAAAACTGTGTTTTCTTTCCATTCACTGGGCTAGATCAACTGAGTACGTGTGATCAGAAGGAAAAGTACTGCCTGCGCAAGAAAATGCAGAGATGTGTATCTTCCTTCTCAGAGCAAATGATGCAAAAATAATATGTTCTTTTGGGACACAGCTATTAAGTAGCAAGATAGATATATGTTACTGCTGCCAACTCATGACATAACGTTTGTATGTATTGGCAAGCAGTATGTTTGTATATGCCTGATCTAGCAGGAACAGTTCAGAGTTCTTAGTGGGACAGAAGACACAGACAGGAACTGGAAGATATGCAAAAAGAGAAACCATTAGGGAGAATCTGGTTTGCATGAATTTGAAATTCCAGCTGTACATTCTACTTCAGGAACAGCTTTATTTGCTGATTGCTGCTTTCCATTTATTCTCATGCAGCTTGTTACATTTATGAACAATTTTACCTTAAGAACTATTCATAAGAAAGAAAGAAAGAAAGAAAGAAAGAAAGAAAGAAAGAAAGAAAGAAAGCTCTCTTGGAAAAAGGATCTTTAATTTCTCAACATTTATCCAAAGAAATAACGAGGTTTTTTGGAGGGGGGAGGTAGGCTATATGCCTTCTAACTCCTGGATCCTCCCTACCTCAAACTCGCTGGTAGTTTGAAAGAAAAGGGCCAGGGTTGAAAGTTGAGCTAGAAGCTAGAAGAAAAGTGACAGGCTGGGAAGCCAAAAAATCAGAGTGCTGTTTTAAGTCTGTTTGAATCCAAGGGTGCAACTATGGGGGAAGCAAGGCGCTCTTGAGGTGTTAATTGGGAAGTGCAGATACAGTATAGATGCAGAAACAGATTCAGATACCAGCAGTCAATTCACTTCCAATATGCGCTATGTAATGGGGATGGGGTGTTCATTCTCATTCTCATTGCATGCTCGTGGTGCTGTGCAACTGTATCTGAACTGAAGCCAGCATGTTGAAAAGCTATTCTAAAACCAGATGACCTATTTCAAGACAAGAGAAGGTTACACACATAACCTACCTGCATAATTATGAAGTAAGGACTCTCTGTTTGTAACATCACAATCAATTTAATTCATTTTGTGGCTGTCTCTAGCTTCATTAGATGATAAAAGCAGATCTTCAAGCTTGAATCCCACTGGTGTTTGTGAACATAAGATCCAGCTGCTATGCAAAATGGAACAATAAATTAAACATAATTATGCACAGTGGGCACAACCTTATCTAGGCAGCTTGTAAATGACAGGGAGGTGTCTGCCAAACATGCTTGTTTTCCACAAAGGTGACTCTGAGGCATCAAAATACGGTAGTCGCCTCACCACGCAGCTTAAAGTCTTTCAAATCTGAAGCTTCTACATTAGGTAAAGGTAAAGGTACCCCTGCCCATACAGGCCAGTCTTGCCAGACTCTAGGGTAGTGCGCTCATCTCACTCTACAGGCCGGGAGTCAGCGCTGTCCGAAGACACTTCCGGGTCACGTGGCCAGCGTGACAAGTTGCATCTGGCGAGCCAGCACAGCACATGGAACGCCGTTTACCTTCCCACTGGTAAGCGGTCCCTATTTATCTACTTGCACCCGGGGGTGCTTTCGAACTGCTAGGTTGGCAGGTGCTGGGACCGAACGACGGGAGCGCATCCCGCCGCGGGGATTCGAACCGCCGACCATGCAGTCGGCAAGTCCTAGGTGCTGAGGTTTTACCCACAGCGCCACCCGCGTCCCCTCCAGCTTCTACATTACCAGTTCATATTTCTTTGTTTTAATTATTATTTAATCATTTGCTGTATTTATATGATAGGAAAACAAAACATCACACAGAAGAACATTTGGGGAGTGTGGTAGACAATCATCATCATAAAACACATCGAGAAAGTTTTAATTTACTATATGTAGCCTCATCTGTATACTCAGTCATTTTATATGAAACTTTACAGACTTCTAGAATTCCTGTGTATATAACAATATACAGATTTGAATTAAAATGTTGTTTTATCACACATGTTGTTAAGGTTGGAGCAATAAATGTTGCACTAAAAGAATCCTCCTGTGGATGAATAAAAGGAATAAATTTAGACTTCCCTTTTATATCCTCCAAGAGTTCTGAGCACGACTCATTTGCAACGCAATGAAAAAACAATAATTGACCTCTAGATTAGTATTTAAATAATAAATAGGTTAGTGAATTAATGCACTAACCTTTTACCTTGAAGACATAGTTTAAATCAATGTAATTACTAGGTACTAAAATTACAAGTGCAAAGGGGTGAGAGTGGTCATGCTCAGAGGTTCACACATCATATAATTATAGGAAAGTACTGTTATTTATTTAGCAGTTAATATAGAAAAAGGAGAACAGGCACTGCAGCTGTCCATATCCTGATGATATGTTTGTTTCAATATTGAAAATACTCTTATAGAAACAAAACCTCTATTAGTTTATGCCACTTGAAACATATCTTTAAAGTCTTGCTTTTGTAACATTAACAATTGTTCTATGTATATGTAGTGCATAATAATAACAACATGAGTATAGTAGCTTCCCTTCTCCTGGTGAGAACTAACCCCAGCCTCAGAACTTATAGGTTTCCAGTCACTGCCACTGATACCACAGAGAAATTAAGGTTGTAGCATGCAAGCAGATTTCTGTGACCTTGTGGGATATGGCAGAAGAACATTGGATTTTCAGTGGTTCTTTTTGTGACATCCTGAGAAGAGCAGTTGTAGGAGAAACGTTTAGCTGAGACATAGAGCTCCCAACTTGTGGTTTCTTCTTAGATGCATTGCCAAAAAAAGTTTATTTTGTACATACTTTGTTTATCTTGTCCCCATGTTTGTACCGAGCCTGAAGGCTAGGTCAGATACGCAAAACAACACCTTCACATAATGGACCCTGATTCTTCCTGGCAATATATTTGTGTGGAGGCTGCTATATATGAATACAGCTGCTTTCTGGGAGTAATTCCATGTTCATAATGGCTACAGAATGCACTGTCATAGCCAGCAAGAAGTTGCAACTGTATTCATAACAACATAGGAAATGTGCTCTACCATTTCTGATAGAGTGCCTCCATGGGCTACCCTGGTCACACATTACATTCTCCGCATGGATGGCATCTCATAGGGAGCATTTTTTGTGTGCCTCGTCTGCCCTTTCGTGCTTGTCAGCCTGTTAGTATAATTTATACATAATGAGATTCCAGTAGGACATCAGTCTGGGCTTCTAAAGAAGAGATTAATTCCTGGCTTTGGCTGTAGCTGTTGACTTGGGTCACCTAGCTGAGAATGCTAATTGGCAATTAACTTAGTTTAGGTCCCAGCCAAGAAGTGATAAAAAGGCATTAGTAATCTCAGTGGATAAACAGGAAGCATGTGTGAATAAGCAGAAGACCCGGAAGCCAGATTTAGAGAAGGGACAGCTGGCTCTCAAAATAACTGAGTTTTCAGAACTTGGTTATTAAAGCAGAACAAGTGGACAAACAACAAGTGAGATTTTATTGTGACAATAAACCAGTCTCTTTGGTTTAAAATACTTGGTTTAAAATAACCAGAACTGGATTGAGACCTACATACATTTTCACTGTGAGTTTATATCTGTTAGTTATTGGGAAACACTTCACAATGGAAGTCTGTAGAGAAGGTTGCTTTCCAAGGGCTCCAGTGCCAGCTTCCATCATTCATTCATTCATTAGCATGGCTAACAAATCAAACCCAGGATAAGGCAGATGAAAAGATGAGGCTATACAGATTGGGGTTGTCATGCAGAATGTTAAGCCTCCACTCTAGTGGTGTCCCTCTCTACTTTCTGATATATACTATAATGGTTACCATTTAGCGATATGGTGCTGCACTTGGGAGATGCTGACAAAAAGGCTAATACTTACCCTGCACGTATGTTACTGTGTGGCCTGGTCCTTATTGACAGGGTACCTAGAGGAGAGGGGGAGTTGCAATATGTCTCTTACATAGATATTCCACAAGAATCCTTGAAATACACAATTCATCCCTGCCCATATGATGAAAGATGTTTTGCTCTTAAATAATATGAAACAATACTGAGAACCTGCACTAGTTTTACAAAAACATGTGCTTCCAAGTCTTTATGCATGCATTATCTATTTGCAAAGAGGAAATGCTGAAACAAGGTGTTTAAGCGTATGTATAATTCATGTACCTACAGATACATTCACATTTGAATACTTTATTGATTTAATAGCACACTGCCTGATCTTGAATCTATTTCCATCAAATGCGGTTGTCCTTCTGACTTAAGGGATCATTGGGTCAGGGCAAATCATTAGCTACTTTTGGAAATCCAGAAAATGGGTGTCTCCTATCAGACTGTTAGTGGAATTAAAACAGCCATTCAGAACGAGTGCATTAGTAGTTTATGCCTATAAGATACCATGGGAATCTTTCTTTAGTACTGCCTGTACTGTATCTGTATCCTGGTTCCTGCATCAGTCATATTTAGGAAATAAGCCCTCTCCCTCCAACCCTGTTGCGTGTAATGGGGGATAAGGGCCATTTTTGTAATTGTTGCTGATCGTATTGTTACACACCTCCCCAATCTCTACAAATGGTGCGAGATTCCAGAGGTTGCAGGTACACTTACACTGGTCTGTGCTCCCTTTGGGGACAATAAGCACTGCGGAGTCTGTGGTGTCTTTATAATATATGTTTTATTTAAACATATATGCAATCAGCAACTATACGGAGAAAGTGCAGAGTATCCACATCTCAAGAGGGTCCTGTTCCTCCCCAAACATCGTGTCTGACCCTCTTTGCAGCATAAAACAGATTGCCCACCTTGTGCTCTGGCCCCCTGCTCCAGCTTGCAAAAGGGACATTTTTTCCTGTTCGCTTACCTCATTGCCCACTGTAAACCTGGAAACTTTCCCCTATGGTATTGTCATTTGCTAGTTCTTGCCCCTCTGTGTCCTGCAGAGTCTTTTGCCTCGTTGATGGCTTTCTCTTTTTTCCTCCAAAAAATTTATTGATTTGCACAAAATTATAAACACACAAATAAACAAACAAACAAACAAACATGAATCGTAACCTTATTAAAACTAAACTTATTAACATTGTTAAGTGACTTCCTCGTATCCCGCTGGTTGAATTTCAATGTATATCATTTTAATGGTTTTCCAAATTAGTATTCTTATAAAATTAACTTAATCACTTAACATTTTTCTTTCTTTGCAATTCATCATTAAACATATAAATTCATCACATTACATATTTAAATCCTAAGCCTAACTGGTAATTGCAAGCTTTTTCCAATTAGCTTAACTTAACATATTTAAGTAAATAATCATAAAATTTCGTCCATTCTTCCTGCTACTCCTCCTCCTTCTGGTCACGGACTCTTCCAGTCAGGTCGGCTAGCTCTGAAAAATCAATCATCTTCATCTGCCATTCTTCCACTGTTGGTACTTCTTGATTTCCACTTCTTAGCTAATAAGATTTGAACAGCAGTTGTGGCATACAAAAATAATTTAACATCTTTCTTTGTTGATGGCTTTCATTGATAGGTTAATGACTGGCCATCACCTTCATTAGCATAAGCTGAACCCAGGGATTTCTGTGTTTGGTACAGTTTAATCAAACCTTGATTAATTCTAACTTTTAGTAAATCCAGGAATTACCGTATTTTTCGGACTATAGGACGCACTTTTCCCCCTCCAAAAATGAAGGGGAAATGTGTGTGCGTCCTATGGAGCGAATGCAGACTCCTTGGCTTCAGCGATAGCAATGCGAAGCCTCCGAAGCCTGCGCTCCGGAGGCTTCGCGTTGCTTCCGCTGAAGCCAGGAGAGTCTGCTCTTTGAGGCTGGCGGTGGGGGAAAGCAGCGCTTCCCCCATCGCCAGCCCCAGAGGATGGGGGGCAGCGGGAAGGCGCGCGACGCCCTCCCGCTACTCTCCAACCCTCCTTTGGGCTTTTGGGGGAGATGGGGGAATTCCCCCACCTCCTGCAAAAGCCTGCAAAAGCCTCGTGCTCTTTAAAGGGGCTCCGCGGCTTCTGCTGGCTTTTCTACGAGGGGGGGAATTCCCCCACCTCCTAGAAAAGCCTGCAGGAGCCGCACACCCTTTAAAGAGCGCGCCGCTCTTGGGGGCTTTTCCCCGAGGAGGGAGAAGGGACTGACTGGCCGTTTCAGTCCCTTCTCCCTCCTGGTCGAAAAGCCCGCAGGAGTCGCGCGGGGCTCCTGTGGGCTTTTGCGGGAGGTGGGGGAATTCCGCCACCTCCCGCAAAAGCAGGGAGAAGGTCTTGGAGTAGCGGACAGGCTGCGTGCAGCCTGTCCCCTGCTCCCAGAGCTGCGGGGGGGAAATCATATTTTTTTCCTTGATTTCCCCCCCTGAAAACTAGGTGCGTCCTATGGGCCGGTGCATCCTATAGTCCGAAAAATACGGTATGTGGAGGATTATTTGGCACACAGGAGTTTATGGGAGCCTTGACGCCCACCCCCAAAAAAACTTATAACAGTATCCTTTGTACAGTGAGCAACAGAATGATCATTCACACTGTACTGCTAGCCCAAGGAAACATAGTATCCCTCCCTGACTGACTTTGTGTGCTTCTGTGAAGATACTAAGAGGAAGGGCATAGAGGTGTGAAGCCCCAATATCCAATTCAAGTTAGAGGCACCTTTCCCTTTAATGCAACGCTACTAATGAAACCTGGGGATTTCTTAACTAGTGTTAAGATGCTCTGAACCATGAAAGTGTTAACATCTTTACACAGAATGTGGATTTATCACCTGTAGAAATACTATCCTCTTTGGAAATGATAATCGGCATGCCACACTTGAAAAGAAATATTATGTAAGTCTTTTGGCAGCACATAAGTGGAAAGCAATTCAAAACAATATAATCTTTAATCTGTTGCCAAATGACACTGTGCTCTTCTTAAGAGACTAACAGGTGTTAGTGGTTTCTCTTGTGAGAACCAAGACATCACCTTACTAATGATGCAAAATGTTTTGCCTGGTTCATGTAAAGTGACTGGAATTGGATTACATCTTTAATAAGAAACTGGGAATGTTTTCAGAGGTGCCCAACTTATTGGATATAAAAGTGCATTTCTGGAGCAAAACAAATTTTTTTTTTTAAGCCTAATGTCTCAAATCATTCATTTTGGAGATAAAGGTAATATTATGAATTTCCTTCTTGTACAGCAATTTACCAGAAGCAGTAACATCTGTTTAAGAGAATACAGGAAATGGGTTGGGTTACTGAACTTGAGTGGAGATCACTTGCCAGCAGTGATTCTAAATTATAATTAAATTTCCTTTCTGTATCTCTAGCTGCACACAAACAATCCCAGAGATGATGCCATGATCCCTGTATCCAACAGTGATCTGGACACAGAGTCAGAGGTTGCAGGAGCTCCAGATGGGGAACTGGGTCTGGGTCAGGGCTCAGAGCTGACTGCGGTACATAGAGAAACCATTACACCTGAGCTGGTTGGACAAAAACTCACAGAGGAACCTCCCAAACCATCAGGGCATATAGTGTCAGATCCTGGATCCTCAAAGACACCTTCTGCTGAGCTTGAAGAACGAGACTTCACATCACCAGTTTGGCAGTGCCAGGAGCACACCAGGAAGGTGTGCCTGTCTTCAGGCCAGAGGATTGACTCTTTAAGGCTCTTAAGTTCTGTAAGGAGGTAGAACATGGAGGAGGCAGTCTGCAGACAGAGGCATAAAAGACCTCAGTCTGAGTACAAAATTAGTTGGAGTAAATTGTTCACTTGGAGCTAGCTATTGTCCAGCAACCTTCTACCATCCTCACATCTTTTTCCATAGGTTTTGGCATTGGATCAGAACAAAACACATATGGTAGATAGCATGGGCATAGCCAGGATTTATGCTGGAGGAGCTCCAATGCCCAGGTAACAGGCAGGGTAGGGATCCCTGGCTCACACCCCATCAAAATCATGTGCCCAGGACTATGGTCCCCCCCCCAGCCCTCCCCACACTACACTCCTTTGGTTTCTTAAAGACTAAGGGTTATATTCCATGCTGTTCCTACTGAACAGAACTAATTTCCATTCTACGCCACCTCCCCACACATCCTCAAAATCTTCTGGAAGGGAGGTTAGGGTACCCTTCAGAGCGGATTCTTGGGGTGTGTAGGGGGCTTTAGGGACAACGAGGGGGAAAGTGAAATCCTGTCATCTGAGCAGAAGTCTGCTTGCACCATATTGGATTACAGCATAAAAAATTTCTTTATGACGGTTTTCATTAAAGCCCATTTTGTGAAACCTTGGTTGACATATATAAGGTACAACTATGGTTGAATGGCAATGCAATACAAAGCATACCATAGGTGATAATTCAATTATAGCTTAAATGTACATTACGCGGGCACAGTGACCATTTGCAGTAGCAGGAATCTTGATATTGGTGGATTTCCTGGAAAAGGCAGTAGATGCAGGATGTGAGTGTTTGGTGCTAAGTAAGCCCTGCACAATTCCACTGTGATTGAAAGTAGTAAAAATGGTTCATCAGTATAACAAATTCTGGTCTCCACCCACCATTATGCTTAGTGAGTAAGGTACATCCCCCAAACTACACAGTTCCTGATTAAATCTTGTTTGGCAAGTAGATAGAAATACTAGTGGCAATTTCCACTTGCATAAACATCTTATGTTGTGAACCGCCATGAGATCTACTGATGAAGGATGATGATAAACAACCTGATACCTTCTTATTCTATTCCCTGCTATGTGACTTTTCTTGTACACCTTATCTCTACATTTTCTTTTAGTGTTACGATCACATTTAAAATGAATATGATTCTTTTATATAGCTCCATCATGTTTTCTGTTGATCATTCTCACTTTCAGCAGAACTATATTTTCTTTAGTCTTCTCATCTGTGTGTTGTGATGTGAGGCCTAGTACAAGGCAAGCCTAAGGGCAGGCATAGGCAAACTCGGCCCTCCATATGTTTTGGGACTACAACTCCTATCATCCCTAGCTAACCGTGGTCAGGGACGATGGGAGTTGTAGTCCCAAAATATCTGGAGGGCCGAGTTTGCCTATGCCTGCCTAAGGGGACCAGCTCTGATGTTGCTTTACTAGCCATCAAACTCAGACTGAGTTTGCTACTACATAATAGTAGCAGCTGCATCCCCACTGAAAGGTTCCTTTTCTGTCAAAGAGGCCTAGCCTGCTCTATTGCTCTTCTGCTCTAGTTGAGTGAGGGGGGGATTCTCTGTGTGAGTCCTCTGAGTCCAGGGACAGCAACGCCATGTCCTCAGGCCAGAGAGGAGCTTGCACAACAGGCTCATCTGGTGGAAGTGCTTCTAGGATTCTCCCTGTAAACCATTTCCCATCTGCTTCAGAGTGCTTGGCCTCATCCCCAGAAGAAGGGGAATCCAACTCCAGGATCCAGACTCAAATCTTTTACAAATGCTCAACATGTAAAAGTATGGAATTCATTAGTTTTATGTGGGTGTAATACTGGTCGAAAAGCTTGAGTATTCATAACTGTGTAAAGGTGCATAAAGTTAAGGTTTTTCTATCAGCTCTTCAACTCATAGCATAGATAAAACACAATGATTAGTGCAATGTGGAGTCAGTAAAATACCATATGCCCAAACAATTCTCATGGTCTTGCATTTGTGGATTTGAGTTGATGAAAATAACTAGAACATTGACATTAATTCTTTAATACAGTGTACTGTATATGTTTTTAAATTGATATAATCATGTTTGTTCAGCAGCAGTTATAAACAGGCAAGTCACAACTAATACTGTTCCTAGATTTATTATATTAGAACCTCATGTTTGTCCCCCAGCAGCTGAAATGTTATTACTACCAACCTAGGGGAGTGGGGGAATGATTTCAAAAATATGCTGAGTTCTCAACATTCATTATGTTATTTATCGGGGGGGTGGGTCCCCCACCAATGGTAAATGGCTTTGGGGGGAGGGAAAATGGCACATCTCTCAACTAGCTTTATTGTCTTTTCATATTTTATTTCCATTAATAATGCTTATCAGTGGAACTGAGATCCTAAGGATGCTGACTTTGAGTATTAGGGGGTTTGCAATAAAATAAATTTACAAAGTAACTGTGAGGATCAGGATGAATGCCATTAAAACTAATGCAGGTCAGATTCTGCTCATAACCTTTTACACTGTAAAATGTAACTTGCACTTAAGTTATATAGAAAATGGGTTGGAGAAAAGAATAAGTCCACTGTAAGCAACAAATTCTGTATTTTTCATGTAAATTATTAGCTTTCTATGGTCTGTCTTATCTTTTAATTACTTTTGATTGTTCATTTAGAAAGAATTACCATATGCAGCCATTGTCATTCAGTTGTTTGTACTCATTTCTTTGGGATAAAGAAGCTTATTTCAGACTCTGTACAGTAACTTTTCCAACGTGTAGTTATTGTAGCAATGTGCACAAGAATCAGCAAAGTGGAAAATACAAAAACACTATTGGTTTTGAAGAAAGTATGCTATGGAGCAGCAAGTGTGTGTGGATCATAAAAAGAAATGTTCCCTTTAACATTCTCTTTTCCCTATCCTACACACACACGTGTGCAGTTCTGCCATACACCAAGTTGGACCACTGGTCCATCTATCTCAGCATTGACCACACTTACTGGCAAAGACTCCCAACAATATCGGACAGGGGTCTTTCCCATCCATACCTGGAGATTCCAGGGATTGAACCTGAGACCTTTGGCATGTAAAGCATGTGGTTTGCCACTAAAGTATGGCCATTTCTTCCTCCCCTACTCCAAGAAAGCATAAGGGAAGCTGATAAGAAACCATCCTGCAAGCCTTTCTATCACTGTCCTTCATAGTGGCTGTTGATGTATGCTGCCTTCTTCATAGTTGTGAAACAAGCAGGAACACACTTAGATCCATTCATTCCATCTTCCAGAGGGCATTGTGTGAATCAGCTCACAGCGTAGATTTCAAATGCTGCTGTTCTCATTTAATAATGCAGCTGCGTGGAGATCAAGGCAAATGTCTTTGAACACAAAACTTCAAAGCACAGAAAGAACTGCTTCATTTGAATAAATTCCAAGACCTTAAACTTAGGTATGGCCCCAATATTTTCAATAAGACTATTAAGACCAAGTAAGGACTGTGTGTACAAAAATGTTCAGGTGGCAAACTGGAGGGCTAGTTGCATATATGGATCTATTCACCTCTTAATGGGGCTCATGGATCACGTCAATAAAAGAACATGCCTCCAAGCAAGTAGGTGACTGACATTAATTAGTTGGAGTTAGTTCCAAGTCGTTGTAAATGCCCCAGATTATTTCACTGTTGTCTCTGGTTTTTATCACATGCAAGAAAGCCTGTAACTTTCTTTGTTAAATAAAATATATATATATATTAAGGTGGAAAGCCTTAATCACATTTTTTCAGCCCATTGTATGGCTTACTTTCCAGGATCTTGAATTCGTTTCTGTGTTGTGTTGATTAGCTCCTTTTTCAATCAGTGATTATTCAGGTTGAATGAAATGCAGTAACTCCTTTTTGTGGTTGTTGTTGTTTAAAACCTTCCAGCCTTAAGCCTCCAGCAGACTCTCTTACAGGCTATGCAAGGAAAAGGTTTGGCTGGTTAGAGCTGGGAGAAAGAAGACTCCAGTAATGCCTGGATAATAGATTAGGCAGATTAGGGAATGCTTGTTCCTTGAATGGAAAGGGGCACCTGGAATCCCCCCTGCTTACTCTGCTTTCTTAACAGTTCCAGGTAATTGGAAAATTTTAGTATTCACTCATTGCTCAATTTAAACGAATGCAGCTTAGCTATGAGTATCACGATGTTGACTGGAGCATATAAGGATCAGTCTGTGTAGTTTACCTTGTTAAAGGAAGTAAACCGAAATTCCCTTAGCCTGCAATAAAATAAAAACAGGATTACAGAGCCAGACTAAGAAACACAATACTAAAATTAGAAATAATCGTGGCTTTTTAAATTTTTACATATGGCAATGGCTTCAGTTTTGAAACATAATATTCTCATTAGTGAAATTACAGGAGATTATTTTGTATAATTATGTAGTTCTTGTAAGCTGTGGGGAGAAGATAATTGCAAAATAAAAATACTGCTTACACAGAAAAGTAAACTCCCATGCTTATATAGAATTTAATCTGCTTTCTAGAGATTGCCCTCTAGTGGGCACATGGGAGATACTATCACAGCAATCACTTTCCTATTTGCAACCATTGAAGAAAACATCATATAATACATGATGCTTTCACCATCCAAACATCTGGTTACAGTCAGTAGCACATGTACATGTTTTTGGGCATCTGTCTGGTCATTCGCCTTCCCATCTTCCACACAAAATAGGAAGTAAGGAAAGCATTCCTCTTCAAAACAGTAGAACAATTGTTCAAACTATTTAATAATTCTCACTTTGCATTATTTTATAATGAAAAATGGGTACCAAAATTTATACACAAAGAGAAGATTTTTAACAACTTCAATACCAAAACATTGTTACAACTGTGGTGTTAAGATCACTTGAAAATAAAATTCTTCTGAATCAAGTTTGGCATAGACTTTTGAATACAACTAGAGTTCTGAAGCCAAATATTATTTCAAAGAATTATGCACACCTGCCACCTCTGCAGTTACCAGCTATGCACTTGTCTGCTCTCTGCCCTCCCCCCCCCCCCCGTTTCCCCTCTCTCCTTAAACATACCCTTTTTTCATCTCATTTCCCTGGATCATTAAATCCTTGTTAAGCGTCCTTTCCTAAAGTCACTGATTCTAGTAAGGGACCTTGTCCTAGGAATGTCCAGACAAAATGTCCCTAGGGTCCAGACAGTTCAGCCAGGATGGCAAAGACCAACTGACTGCCTAGCCCAGGGCTGTCCAACTTTTCATACCAAGTGGGCCACAATAGTACTTTGACAGAGAACCTGTGAGCCACACACTACCTTGTTGCATGGTGGGAAGGGAGTGAGGGCAAAATCTGACGCTTCCCCCAGCCCTTGCACTGCCTTCCCAAAGCTGGATAAGCAAGGCTTTGGCATGGATGCACAGGGCTTTGGAAGGGTCATAAAGCCCTCCCTCCTTCTTCCTAAAGCTGGGAAAGCACTAGTAAGGCCAGGCTTCCTCAACTTCGGCCCTCCTGATGTTTTTTGGCCTACAACTCCCATGATCCCTAGCTAGCAGGACCAGTGGTCAGGGATGATGGGAACTGTAGTCTCAAAACATCTGCACGGCCGAGGTTGAGGAAGCCTGAACTAGGCTTTGGGAATGAGGCTGGAGGACTCTAGGATCCTTTCAAAGCCCCACTTAACCGGCTTGCAGAAAGCAGTACGAGGGCTGCAAGCGGGGCATCAAATGTTGCCGAAGGCCCCCACAAAGACATTGAGGGCTGCATGCAGCTATCGGGCTATGTGTTGGACTGCCCTGGCCTAACCTTTCTGTGACAGCCAAAGAACTAAGCCAGTCATTGCTAGAGGTTTCATTATTAGCTCAAAACCTCATAGCATATAATTTAGATACTGTCCCATTTTTTAATGGCTATTTGAAGGAAGATAATACACATAGCTGGAACTCTGATGATTGTTTCCAAAGCGATGAAAAATAATTTTGCTATAATCCTCCTCACACAGAAAATTGTATGTAGTATTTCTAAGGACTCTTAAGGAAAATTCATAGCATCATATCGTTAAGACTTCTTCATAATTTCAAATTAATATAATGCACTGCTGTGTTGGCTTATTATTAATGAAAATGATAGACCAGCAGCCCAAGATTTATTTTTTAATCAGCATGAAAAATCCAACCACCTTTCACAGAGAGACTTCATGATCTGTCAGCTCCCTTTTCCATTGTAGTTTTGCTTCCCAGCCATCTGTTTTGTCTGCCTTCATGCCCTTCAACAGCACAGTGCCCCGTGTGCTGGAGCTCCTCAGACTTCTGTCTTTCCAGATCAAGATCCTGATTTCCAGGCAACTCTATTCATATTCTGTTCATACTCCCTAGACTGCATTTCTTAACCCACAGATGGAGAACTTGTGGCCATCCAAATGATGTTGGACTACAATGCTCATAGGCCATACTGGCTGGGGCTGATGGGACTTGGAAGTACAAAAACATCTGGAAAGCCAGAGATTCCCAAGTCCTTTATTCACCTTGCTTCTTTACTCCTAGACTCTCTGCCTTTCCAGTGTCTCTGCTGGGCTGAGATGACATCAGAGCTCACATTGTAACAAACATTTATGCCTATGACCATCCTCATTGGGTGGGGGGGATTCTTTGCAGAGCTGTTGTCATGGGAAGAAGGATTGTCTCCATGTTGGTGACACAACCAGAATGGTGCTCCTTCACAATTTCATGGATATTCAAATACATATCCTGCTTGACAATAATGCAATGCAGAGGAAATACACCCCCATTCTGTTGCTCTTTGAAATATGCATCTGTGTTGAATCTTTCCTTCCTTATATATATTGACATTCTCTCCAAGGACCAGACAATGAAGTGATCATGCTCTAGTTTTTCTGTACTGCCACATCAAGGATATTCATAAAATTGATGACAAATGCTCATATCATAAAAAATGTATCATGACCACCAAGAAAACAAATAAACTTGACACAGAGATTACACTTGCCAACTATCTTAAGAAAGACTAAGTAAATAGAAGACAATAGAAGACAGGCCAGATATTAAGGAGATTAATCACTTATTTCATCAGGGAATATATGCTATCGTACATAAAATGATTAATGATAGCATCATTAAGCTTAATCAAATAAAATCATTTCCATTTTGGATTGAAGCCAAAGATGCATAATATCAGAAAGAGAAGGCTTATTTCTCATTGAATTTCAACTGGTACATAAATGGAATAAGAAGACAGACAGGGAGAAACACATATACACATGTCCACATGCAAGCCAACATTTGTGATTATGTAAATATTCTGCATCCGTGGGGTCCCTCAAATTATTTTTAAAACAAGTTAACCTATAAGACTGTGGTATATAGAAAGGCTTGTAAATATCTTATTGCTGCCTCATGTAATCTTCACATGCTACGTGTAGCCCTGGTGAGCTCTATAAGCATACAGATCTTTCTTCTTATGTAATCCCAAATGTGAAACTACAGCTTCCATATATGGGTTTACTTCACTGGATCATAGCCTATCTTGAGTTGATGGGCAGATAGACATGTCTCCGAAGAGCAATTTCTACTTTTAAGCATGGATCACTGCTGCAGTTAACTGCAGTTCTTATCATTCAATTTACACGCAGTAGTACCCACTTTCACATGCACCTGATACATGCATTTGGTAATGAGAAAGGGAGTCTAATTTAGAAGAGCTCTTTTCTCTTTTTGGAGTCTCACCTGGCAAACAGAGAAGTGTTGTTCTGTGTGGAATGGCGTTTGCTGCTCACCATCAGTTTCCCCCTACTCACGTGCTCAAGAGTTAGGATCAGAGAAAGCTGTCTTTGTTTCTGAAAGAAGAATAAAAAGCATTCTTTATACCAATATAAAGTAAAAAAAAAAAAAGTTGGAAAAACGCTTGCTGACAACATTTATTTGGGGGCCACAGGCACTTTCAGAATATCCGAATGCAGCCTTCTGAGACAGCTGTTGATACTCTGGCCTCAAATGTGTGAGCTTGTTAAGGAATGGCTGCTTGCGGCATAACTTATTGTAAGGATTTATTTGGTGTTATATTTCCTCAGTGAGCTCATTCAGAATGCACAGTCCAGGATGAAGAAAAGTCTCATTCCAAAGGAAGTGAAAGAATATATATTGTTTGAGGTTTAAGTGAGCATTTCACCTACCAGTACAACCATATACATTATATATACACATCTTCCGTTGGTTCACCTGCAAGGCCAAGTGAAGAAAGCTATATTCAGAATATTCCTAAATTGATGGTATTTTAACTACATTAAAAAGGAGGAGAAAGGAACCAGTAATGCACAGTTCAGCTTGAGGAATAGAGAATGAAGGCTGAAAAAAGCTTCATGTGACATTAGACTTGGAGGCAAAGAGGGAGGGAAGAAATGAGTTGTTTTTAGTGGCATCCGTCTGTTCAGGAGACAATAGAGGAGCCCACCCCCAAAGTCAAACCTTTGGCGAGTTATAGCTCCTGCTGTAGCTGTAGAGACTGATATGGGAGAGACATGTTTTGTTGCAGCTGGGTCAGATCCAGTTGTGCTGCTGCAGACGCTCTTTGGCGTTTCTTCCTTCTGCACTCCTCCCAGGAAGAAAATGAGTAGCTAATTATTTTTCAAACATGCTATGGAGATGTACAACTGTCATTCTTGAAATAATAATAAAACCAGCATCCTATAAAGGTGCATTGTTTATGCTCAGGGAACCCTAGAGTGCTGCCTAGTGGTAAAATGGGCAGAGTGGCATAGTCACTCTCCCATATTATTACTTTTCTTGGTTATACAGCGCTGTGTGTGTGTGTTCTTGCAGATCACTTACTATAACATTTGCAAATATCTGGCTATCACAGATCAATCCAAGCTACAATTGTCCCCCAAGCACAAAGCAAGAATAAGTGCATGCAGAGCAGAACCCAAGCAGCTGAACTCAAGCACAGGACAGACTGTACATCATGTATTGACAACTATGCTGCAACGTATCATAAGACAGTAAGCACTTGGAAGCTGTTCCACAAAACATTTATGCACTGTATCGATTGGCAATATTGAAGCCAACAGTCTCTAGCCCGGAAAATAATCAGATAATCCATGGCAGAGAATTCTAAACATAAGTAGAAAATATAACTCAAGAAAGTAAGAAGAGCCACAGATTGCAGTTAAAAGTCATGCATATTGTTATGAGGTCAATAAATTGGACATTTTGAAGTATACCCATTTTAGATTTGCATACATCTGAGACCTACCCCTTCTACAAATTCACTGAAAAACTCAAATGCTCCCTTTCATACACACACACAACAGAAACACATAAACAATTTTGTTTAGGTTCACTATTCATTTGAGGATTGGTCATCTGTGGAGAGCATTAAAGATTAAAAGGAGGGACATTTGTGTACCTTGTTATGAAGTAGTACCCTTGACATTCCTTATTTTTACTTCTAGCAATCTTGACTTTTCAGTCATGCCTTCAAGAGATTTTTGTTTTGGTTTCGCCCCAACGCTAGGCCACTAAAAGTTTTAATGTATAAGGCATTATTAAGCTTTACAACTCAAAAGTGGAAACACTGGTCATATACTGTATTTATCAACCATAAACAGAATGCATGCATTATACAGCACATCTGCTGCTAGATGATGATAGAAGCCATGCCACAAGAGGAGTGAGAAGGTCAGTGATACAAGCATGGAGGTAATTATTGTTTATGGCTGCACTAATTGATGTGGAGTGCTGCTCATGGTCTATAGTGAGGAGTCACAGGGTTCCACAGGGATTATAACATTCTTAGCTATTTCACAGCACTGTTTCACAAATGAGTTTCCTTTTGCCTCTACTTGCTAGTCTTCAACAAAAACTGTAAGATTCAAGAAATTAGGCATCATTTTATATTCACTTCATTAACTATTTCCTTTGTTTAAAAAACAACAATTCACCCCCCAGGATAGAAAGAATTTTGAACTTTTTTTTAAAAAGACTGCCTATTTTAATAAAACCAAGTTTGCTTATGAGAAGCACATACAATATTATTTCCACCAATAAATAAACTATAGTGCTTATTTTGGCAGCTGCTGCTCATTTAATAGAACACAGATGTGTGAATATATCTGTGTTTACTTTAGTGCAGGGATCACTGTAATTTATAATCACCAAGAGGCTCTATCTGTCCACAGTGATCCCACAGACATTAAGGTAGGTCACAGATGTTGGCTTCACAGCCAACCAAGTCATGGAAGCTTTTTCTATTTTGATGCAAAGAGCTTGGTTAAAGAGTCACATATTAATGGAGATTTCATGTAATTCATCTCCTTAACCATACTTTTAGGTCTCAAGACTTGACTCATGAAGATCTAAAACTACAGCCTCCTGTGTCCATACAGCTTTCTTTTCAGTGCCAAAAATTACACAGCTAAAATGTAGGTGAAATTCTTCTGAAAAGTAAAGAAGATTCTGTTTCAATCATCCAAACCTGTTTGTTTCAGAATATTTTTCTTCCCCAAGGAAACTGGAGTCTAATCTGCAGGTCCAGTTTAATCTCTGTCATCATAATAATACTTGATTTAAAGGCATACCACTGTTCGTTGTAGGAGCACAGGGTTCTGCTCAACCCTTTGAGTAACTAAGAGCACCTCAGAGCTTTTCTTAAGTTATGCACTACCAATGATTATAGGCACAATCAACAGGGAAGCTCTCCTCTGCAAGTCCCGTCACGATTAGTTGATAGCTACGTAAAAGCTTTACTCTTGTACAACTTCAGATCACTTAGGGACTTGCACAGGATAACTTACCAGTAAATTGTACCCGTTGGACCTTGGGCCTTGCCTAACAAATAAATATGGCATGAAGCCCATGAAACACCTGCTTCACACATACACAGTGAGAAAAGTATCCCTGTGCAAGCAATTTTGTGTGTGTGCATGTGGATCTCTGCCAGTATGCTATCAACGAAAACCCATTTAAAAGTCCACAGTGGGTGTAATAGCCTTTAATAATTTTTACTATACACTTTCCCCACATAAATATTTACCCACACCGATAATCATATTTTATCAGCACAGGTGTAGAAAGTTCAGCTTTAAAGTAGGTGATACTTTGTTTAGAAGTAAAACACAGCAAAGCAAAAGCTGTATGTGTGATATACTGAAAAGAATCCATTTATTGACATATCTAATTTAAGTTAAAAAGCACAAACATAATGAGTAAATGTTGTCTTTACTGGGATTTTTTAAAAAAGTTTTATTTTATGTTGTGAGAACTTTTTTTTTAACAGCTCCGCCAATATGTACAGCAAGCATAAAATTATATAAGATAATAAATGCATATAGATAAAGACTGTTAATTAATACTAATTTTACAAGAAAGATTTTCCCTTCAGTAAGGTTACTGCAATAAGTATATGGATCAGTTGTGTGCCAGCACAACTATGATTAGAAGTGTTGAAGCATTTCTGGTTTAGCAAACTCTGTACCAATCCCAGTGAGTTGAAGCAATGACGCCAACACATGGCTAGCAAGAACAGGTGGTCTAATGGCATAGGCAAAACAGAGGAACTTGCTAGCACATAGGGGTGATGCACAACAAAACCCTGGTTTTAAAATGTAACAAGACAGGCTGCTGTGGTTGCCAGTTCAACAGGATGCCTAAACAGATTCAACAATAAAGTACCCGACCAGGGGTTTCCAACATGGGGCCTACAAAGGCCTTCCTTGGTACCTCCCCCACTGATATTAGGCTTGGAATAAGCATTTTATTGTAGCCAGTTTATTTTCCAGTTTACAAATGTTCCCACAGGTTGGCAACCCTTGTGGTATACCTTTATATTTTCCAACCCAGTCAGTTTGTGTACAAACAATGCCAGTTTCAGTCTGCTTATAACATATGTTCAACTCCAGTTTCCAGAGTTTTCACTGGTGCCTTGCCAGCCAACTCTCTTTTTTCAGGCTACAGCTCTCAGTAGAGGCTATTGGAACAGCAGTCCACAATCAGAACCTTTATCAGCTGCCTTTATCCATCCTCCCAAGAACAAATGAAGCACCGTTGGGATACTCCATCAGATACTTTGCGTAGCCTGTCACCAGATCCTTCTAACTAAATAGAACATTAAAAGCTAGTGACTTTTTCTTTTGCTGTAAGAATTAAATAATGTGATCTACTGACAAGCGTGTTAACTCTGGATGTGGCAAAATTGGGGCAAATTTCTACCTGCCAATTAAGCATACAGTGTAGCCTTAGGCAAACTGCACTCTCAAAGTCCAGCCAACCTTGCATGGTTGTTGTGGTTGTGATTGAAAAATCAAGAGTTGCGAATGTAACAAATAATAAATGTCTTTAGTACACTGCCAGCTCTGGCTTGCTGACAAGCTCTTTATCCTCTTAAACAAGTAGAAATCAGTTGGTGCTGGAAAATAAATCTTGAACTGCTGGCATCCTTTAGAACCAGTGTGCAGAAGCACAAGTTTCTAGAATTATATATTTTTAAAATTTCTTAAGGAGGCACTCCTTCAGATGTTCATAGAACAATCTAACCCCATCTAATTAATCTCTTATATTTATGATGGCTATCCGACAGCACATACAGGTGGTCTAAAACACTGAGCCTATTGGGCTTGCCGATCGTAAGGTTGGAGGTTCGAATCCCTGTGACAGAGTGAGCTCCTGTTGCTCTGTCCCAGCTCCTGCCAACCTAGCAGTTCAAAAGCGCGCCAGTGCATATAGATAAATAGGTACCACTGTGGCAGAAAGGTAAACGGTGTTTCTGTGCACTCTGGTTTCCGTCATGTTGTTCCATTGCACCAGAAACGGTTTAGTCATGCTGTCCACATGATTCGGAAAGCTGTCTGTGGACAAATGCCGGCTCCCTCAGTCTGAAAGTGAGGTGAGTGTCGCAACTCCATAGTTGCCTTTGACTGGACTTAACCATCCAGGCATCCTTTACCTTTTTTTACAGGTTCTAATTGCCTCCCAGCTCAGTCAAGTAGATGTGTGTCATAAACTTCCAGAAAAAGCTCATTCATGTTCAAGACTTTCTAGGCAAGTGACGACTTTCTTGCTTGACCCAGTCTAGATTTGTCTGACCCTGCTTCACCCTATTCTCCCAGCCTGCCTTGCATGTTTCTTGCCTTTTGCTTTCCTAGAAACTGACTAATGCTATGATGAATCCCACAAACTTCTCCCAGCTAGGTTCCCAGTGGGCTCCAGGTCTTTGGCCAGATCTTTGAGGAAGTCACTGTCTGCCAATAAAGAGTGGAAATGACAACTGCTTCCTCCAGAGGACATTAATATAGGTTTACTGTAGTGAAAAGCCTGTTGCAGAAGATCTTTACAAGCCTGATATTCAGGCTTTTGTGTGTGGCATAGTACTATGTGCAGAGGAGAGCGCCCTCTGCACTATTAAAAATAGATTTAATATAATTCTTGCAGATCAACTGAAACATACACTTTCCAAGATACCTCTGAAATCTAAACTATTTTGAGATTATTTTTATAGAACAACTAACTATTTCTAATATAGTTTGAAATCCTATGACAGGGACATTTCAAAACTCACTTTAAAAAGATCTATGGCTATACTTGGGCTTGCAGACTGTTTGACAGTGTATGTATGGATTATATATCATTTGAAAAGAAGCCGTTAGAAACAGAGAATCATGCAGCTTTTTCTAAGTTGCTGCAGCTTTTGAACTTCTTCTATCTGTTGCCCTAGGTGTTTCATTAGCACTTCAACTACAGTTGCATCGTATTAACCTTTTTATAGTTTAATGCATAAATTTAAAGTAGGACATGAAAGAAGGGTTGAAGGGTGGAGAAAAGCGATTCACAAAGAGAATGAGGAGAAATGAAATGTGAATGTAAAATATAGCTATTCCTAGCAAAATCAAAAGAGAAAAGACCTACCAGAAAATCTAAATTATAATTTTTAAATACACGATGTTATAGAATGCACTGTGGATCTGGACTCAAGCACACTTTCTTCAACAGTCATATTAAGTGCATAGATTTGGAGTATGTAATTTGGTAATAGATAGCATCTGAAGTGGAAAGTTTGCTATCCTTGTGCAAGACTCTTGATCTCAGGTAGGAAACAACCAGCTTTTTTAAAATTCAATACACAACTTTTGTTTTTATGTTGCTATTTTTCCTTCTTCACTATACAGTCGTACCTTGGTTGTCGAACGCATTGATGCTCATCCGTTTTGGCTCCCAAACGCCGCAAACCAGAAGTGAGTGTTCCGGTTTGGAACATTCTTTGGAACTCGAACATCTGACATGGCTTCTGCAGCTTCTGATTGAGTGCAGGAAGCTCCTGCAGCCAATCGGAAGCCATGCCTTGGTTTCCGAACATTTTTGGAAGTCGAATTCCCTTTGAGAACAAAGGTACGACTGTATGGTGCAAGTTATTTATAAAGAATCTAAAACCATGAGGTGTTGAACAAGGATTAAAAAGCAATACACACTCAATTTAGGACTCAGCTATTATAGCTGCAAATAAAACATTTTAACTGTGTTGTAAAGCGCATTATACAAATGTGGCACTAGATGGCAATGGTGAGCTATGGCAAATTAAATATATATTTTTTCAAAATGTTTTTTAAATAATAATAATAATAATAATAATAATTTTATTTATACTCCGCCCTCCCCAGCCAGGGCCGGGCTCAGGGCTGCTAACGCCAAATATAAATTACAATAAAATGTAATAGAAAAAAAGAAAAAAGAAAGAAAAGGGGGAAAGGGAGGAAATAAAAAAACAGTTAATAAATGCTGTATTGATTTGTTAATCATAGAATATGACTTCTGCTGTAATTCTGATCTTTAGCTTTTTTGGCTTGCTGCTTTGTTAATAGTGTTTTATGGATCGTAATTGTTTTACTGATGAATTGTTATTATTTTATATGATATATGTTGTACTTGTGATGCACTGTATCATGTTGCTTTTATTTATTGTTTGCAAGCCACTTTGGGATTCTTTTGAATGAAAAGGGGCATAGAAATACAATAAATCAATCAAAATGCTCTTTAAAAGTAGGGTGTATATGCAGTTGATTAGTGAAGATGCAATTTTTTTTTTGGAAAGCAGAGTTCTTTAAATTAAGAACTACCAGTTCCTGTTAGTGTAGGACAACTGCATACAAACATAATTACAATGTCTTTGATGGGATTATATTTAAATTACATCTTAAATAGATGCATTTTTCTAACTGTCCTTTATCAAACTATATCAAGTTCAGTACAAACAGTTTGCGTTTATCAGTACTGTATTTTCAAAGAGAAACCTGAAGTTTCAGAAATTATTAAAGATGCATCAGGCTTTATTATTCAAAACATGGATGCAGAGACTGCGCTCTACCTTGAGACATAAGTTTGGATGCTCATAAAACAAGCCAAACAATTAATCCCTTCACCAAGGGATGACATGAAACCTCAACCAGGGTAGCTTCAAACACCATTAAAGGCTGTCTTTGTGCTCATTAGCACCATTGGGACAGCATTTTGTGTTGGAGGCTTTAGGTTTTACCAATTCAGCTCCAAAGAAAGTTGTTACCAGCTTGTATTCTGCAGTTCACAGGCTCTCAAAAAGAACACATTAAAACAGTTAGAATCCCCAGGGCAAATGGAGGAGATTAAGTAGCCTTCTCTTGCAACAGAATCCTGAGCAGACAAAGCTTGGTATTGTGTATTCAACACACTATCTCTTTCTAGCACTGAACTTTACTATTGTCCTTACAGATTCTAGTTTACAAAGTGTTTGGGGGGCTTTGCGTAATGGTTCACTGGCACCACCATTGACATCCATCTGAGTGTGGGAACTTTCTGAACAGGACATAGTGCCTTTCCAAGCAGCTTGACTATTATATCAAATCTTTTTCTTGGAACTTCACCTTTTTAAAAAATAAAAATAAATGCAAGATTCTATCCTTTTCATCTAAATAAATCTTATTACTTACTCTGTTTCAATGAATATGCTATAAATGCTATAAGTATATGAGCATATTTCAGATTGATTCAATTTTTTGTGATATTGAGTTAAACGCTTGCAACAATTTCCATTAAAAACGAGCCACTGTTTCAACTGAAAACCCTCTCTTTGTATTTCAAGCACCTTTTTGTTTCTTTGAAGCAATCATGTTTTCTGCTGAAGTGCTTCTCATTTTTGCATCTGTTAACTAAAAATAAAATACTTTTCAAACTGTAGAATATGAATTTGGCAAGGAATGAAATACAATACTTTATAAAAGCACAGACATTCCTATAGCATCAGGGACTGAGTGAGTCTTGTGTACTCTTCGTCAAACTGTACATAATCTATCAGAAACATTCTAGGATAATTGATTGGTTGTAGTACTTTTTTGGGGGGGGTCAGTGGGTGGCTGCTGTTTATACTGTGTCCTTGGGGAGGGAAGGATGATGCAACCCCTATTGCAATGATCATGGGTGGAGGGAGACATTGCCATGGGGAGGTGATAAATAATCACTGAAGGGCAGAGTGAGGCTATTTACACTTTGTTCCTTGCTCCTACACAACTTATTATTATTATTATTAGTAGTAGTAGTAGTAGTAGTAGTATTTATACCCTACCCATCTGGCTGGGCTTCCCCAGCCACTCTGGGCAGCTTCCAACACAATATTAAAATTCAGTAATACATCAAACATTGAAAGCTTCCCTAAACAGGGAAGTTCCTTGAATATCTGAGTACCTGGTTGCTTGTCTGCTGTGCCCACCAGCCTGGGTGTACTGTTGTACTATTGCTTAATGCCAGAATGGTGCATAAAAAGAGTTCATATCAGTTGATCATGGATGAGGGTGCTATTCTGATTATTACTGATACCTGGGTGAGGGAGCTGGGAAGGGTTTATCTAACACAGGTATTCTGCCCAGCACATTTGGTGCTATGCAAAGGTTAGATGGGGTGGGTAGAAGCTGTGATCCAGTGGATTTCCATGTCCATTACCAGGAAACACCCTTGTCTTGAAACTGGCTATGAAGACCTGCACCTATTATTGGGCCAAGGAGACAGTAATCTTGGGTTGCTGCTGGCATACCATCCACCCTGCTGCCCAGCAGCTTCTCTGACTGATCTAGCAAAGGAAGTATCAAGTATAGCGTTGGAGGAATCCAGAACGATAGTGCCTCTTGTGTTCTGGCTCAGGACTTCATGGTCTCCATGAGACCCATGGGGCTGTCTGTCACTGATATGATGGAAAGGGCAGGGGATTTCAGGAGGATATCACAACATAGCACTTGTTTCTGTTTCCTTACCTGATCATTTCCATGTTTTATGTGGTTTTTCACGCAACATAAAAACCACTTCTGGAATTCTAGCAGAAGTTTAGCACTCATGTCTGTGTTAATTGCTTCCAACAAAAATCCATTTGCAATGCCATTAACCCATAAAATCACAGGAGTTGTGCGCTGTAATTTTTCCACCAGTTTTATGAATCACCGCATATGATGAAATTTGGCATGGTATCCCAGCATACAGTTATTTCCTGCCATTTTCATAGGTGAATCATGGGGGAACAGAAGCAAGTATTAAGTTCTGCAGAGAGTGGTTATTCTTCAATTTAAAGAAATTCTGTTATCCAGAAGATCTAATAAGAAATAAATAGATATCATTTGCAAGCATATTGTCATTAATGAAGTTTTTGTCAAATATACAATGCTCCAAATTTTTGATGGTAATAATTACTAGCTTTCCTGCCTATTCAAAGCAGTGAGAACAAAAGTCAAACCATTGTTTAAGGCTGTTATGTGCATTCGTTTAAAAAATGGCACATGGTTCTTTATTTATTTGATATCATCCACTCCTAAGGGCAAATCTCTTCCACTTATGTTAAAAGGTTGTCTGCCTCTATCCAAATTTTATTTACAGGTGTGGTTTTTTTGTTAGCGGAACCTTGCAACATTTTACAATTTCTAGAGGGGTTTCTTCACAAGGTCTTCATACAGTTCTCTCCTTTTAGAGTACTGTACTCTGAACTAGCATTCCACTCTGCTCATGTGACAAGTGTTACCCTTGAGAGTTGCAACAATATTTTTTAAAAAAAAAACACATAGCTTATCTCTCGTTTTATTTTTCTTCATCATGTCCCCTGAAATATCATGTAGGGGGAACATAGTGACTCTGCCAAATGGAATTTCATCGACATGGAATTTCTGCACAAAAGAAGATAGTTTGTCAAAGCAGTTTTAAAAATATCAGTTATTTAAACTGATATTTAAACTCTGTACCTGTAAGAGTTTGTAAATGGACAATGTGTTTGCTCTGAAGAAACATAAATTAGGCAACCATAACAATGATGGTTTAGCCAGCCTATCCAAGCTGTTTCTGAGGTGTTGGTACTGTCACATGATGACAACTTCTAGGAGCCACAAGTGAGAGCTGAGTGCAGGGTGAGGACCAAAGGTGGACAAACTACCCCAGAAGGCACAATATATGTCCCCCATCAAAGATACATACTACCACTCCTAACACCCCACATAATTCATAGAATCATAGAATTGTAGGTTGGAAGGGACCACAAGGATCATCTAGTCAATCCCTCTGCAATGCAAAAATATTTTACCCAACATGGTGCTTGAACTCACAGCCCTGAGATTAAGAGTCTCATGTTCTACTGACTGAGCTATCTGGTGAGAGAATATAATATTATATTATATTTATTAGTAGCTTTTTTCAGAAAAGTGAAACTCAAAGCAACTTACCAAAATGAACATTAAAAAACAAGGATATAACAACCTAAACACATACACAAGTAATTAAACCCCCCCCAACAGATCTAACATCACCACAAATAGATAAGCAGAAAATTAAGATGTATTCCCCTGCAACTTACTACAAAATACCTTTTGTACTCAACACCCCCAAACAGCCACCATTCTATCTTCTAGTAAAGTGGGTGATTGTTAATTGTTAGTCCTATATGTCCTGAAATCTTTTGAAAATGTAGCTTCTCCTCCTCCTCCACATCTACTTACTCTGATAACTGCAAAAGACTTTATACACCCCTCTCTTTTCAACAGCTGCTTCTAGAATTATCCAGGGATCATTGTTTTGTGGCCAAGACACTGCTTAAATAAGCAAAACATCAATTAACTACAGAAGCACTAAAATCCAAGGCCCTTCATAACTGAAGCAGCCAATCAGCTGCAAAACTTGAATCTGCATTTAGAGTCGGATCACAGTGTTTCTGACATCCCTCATTCCTGTCTGGTTAGTGTTTAAATTCTATGGGTAGGATTTTCTATAATGAGTGCAACACATAAAACCTCTCTGGTTCACAATAAGGTCATGTAAATCTTTCTTTCAACTCTAATTTATGGGAGTTTCCCATCTATATATTTTTTGTTTTCATAATCTTCCAGGGAAGACCAACTATAACATGAATATGAGCTCATTAGTGAATTTCTACTGGAGCTTAGAGGCTTACCAACAAGCATTTCAGTTAGATTAGAAACTGGGATGGATAAATATATCAGGCTATGCTACGATGAATAATTATAGGACTTCAAGTTATGGAGGATTTTTTTCTCCACCTAAAAATATATATGAAGTAGTAACTGAATATGAGCATAGATTCAAATGGCATCATGTGGAGCATATAGCCTCCTTCAGTCATACAGAAATAATGAGGTGACATTGTAGCCACTATTTCTTTGGATGGTCTTAAATCCCAACCAATAGGTGTCATAATTTTATGAAAATTTGTAGAAGAAGAAGAACGAAGAAAAATGCCCATTTCTATTTTGCTGAATTAAATATACTTTAGTGTGGTTCTTATTTGTAAGTAACTATGAACTGATGTGAGTTCACAGTATTTACTATAGATCTAGCAGGATCAACAATTTGAGCTATAGTTTGCAAAATGTTCTAAATCAACTATGACACAGTGCCCATCAAGACTTAAGAATCCCTTCCTGGTCTATATATCTTCTTAATTTCTCAAAAGAAGTTATAGAAGTGAGTCTTTCTTCATGTGAGGAAGTTCATGTGAGGGATCTGACTGTAGACATGTATTCAACTACTGGTAGCAAAAATGAATCTAAATCACTTTGTTTAGAATTTGATACTACAAAGGACAAATTATACTTCCTTGTAGCTCTAAAAGACTAAAAGATTATGTCTTATGCCAAGATCATGTAAAACAAACAGATTCCTAATTCAGTTTGAACCACAACTTGGACCAGCTGGATCTTTTGCAGCATAGACCCTGGTGGAACAATCTGAGGAAATGCTGGTAATATTGGTCCCAAGTACTCCCAGCAGAAGGATCTCACCAACAGCTATTCAAGCCACTAGTTAAAAGCTGAATGTCAAGAGTCATTCTGGTTATCCTTCAGCACAACCTACTCTTCTATATGCTTCGTAATTCTATCTTCAATAATGCTTTCCACCATTTTTTTTAGAAGAGACATGAAGACGGTGGCTTCCAATTTTCTGTATTTCCACTGGTTCCTTTGTTTGTTTGATTTAACTGTGTTACATGTATGGAGGGTGAACTTAGAGACACATTATAATTTTTGTTAGAATGCAGTTCCATATTTGAGTTCTTTAAGAACTCTAAAGTGGATGCCATCTGAGCCTGGTGATTTCCCCATTTTAAAAAATTGCTAATAAGGCCTAGAATGTGGCATCTTCTCACTGGTATCTACTTCCATTCCTCAGACTTCTTTCCTGAGATAGATTGTTCAGGTACAGGGATCTGCCCCATATCTTATGCTGTTAGGGCAGATGCAAAGATTTGCTTCAGCTTATTTGCAATCTCCTTAACCTCCTTTTAAAGGTAAAGGTAAAGGTAAAGGGACCCCTGACCATTAGGTCCAGTTGCGGACGACTCTGGGGTTGCAGCGCTCATCTCACTTTATTGGCTGACGGAGTCGGAATACAGCTTCCAGGCCATGTGGCCAGCATGACTAAGCCACTTCTGGCGAACCAGAGCAGTGCACAGAAACACCGTTTACCTTCCTGCCGGAGCGTTACCTATTTATCAACTTGCACTTTGACGTGCTTTCGAACTGCTAGGTTGGCAGGAGCAGGGACCGAGCAACGGGAGCTCACCCTGTCGCGGGGATTTGAATCGCCTACCTTCTGATTGGCAAGCCCTAAGCTCTATGGTTTAACCCACAGCGCCACCCGCATTCTCCTTTATGACACCTTTAATTCCCTTGTTATCCAAAGCTCCAACCATTTTCCTAGCTGGTTTCCTGCTACTAATGTATTTGAAGAATGTTTTTGTTGTTGGCTTTGATGTTTGCATCTATGTGTTCATCAAATTGTTCTGTATATCTTATAATGCTATGGTCCTCATAGTTTAGCAGTCATTTTGAAAGTGCAGTCTGAGGTGAAAAAGTATTTTTTTAATCTTTGCTCCAGTGGCTCTAACATGTGTTATGGTGCAATTTTAACAAACCTGCATGTTCAGCATTTATATATCAGCATTTTCTTTATTTAGGAATGAAGAAAACATAACACTGATTTACAGGATAACCTACTGAAATTAATGGGATGGAAAATTAATGGGACCACCACTAGCCAAAGCCATGGCTTCTGTTACTGAGCTTCAGTTTGAGTTAAAAAATCAACAGAAGGGAGTTCTGCCCCTACTCTGTGTGTAGTCTGTGGGTGTACACACACATTGGGAGCAAGGGATAGCTCACAGATTCCTGACTTAACTATTCCTGTTCCCTAAAGTACTTTAGTCAAAGTAGGTAGTTCTTTTGCTGAATGGGGGAATAAACACAAGCCCCATCTTGTGCATATTACTTTGGTTTACCTTATTAATTAATAATTGAGCCTTTTGTTTTCCTGTGTGTCAGTAAGTCGTTTTGTACATATATTTCTGTACATAAAGTTTGTTATTGACGCAGCTTATTAGCCTAAATCTACTATAATGACGTGGAAACATAAACAATAGTTAATCTGCTTTGCATTCCAAGAAAGGATTCCCTTTAGGCCTTAGAGTTCAATATGACATAGCTCAGAGAAACTGGAATTAGAACAGAATCAAACATCTTATGATATCACACTGTTCTTCTAGGTTTTACCAGCTATTTATTTTCTTTTTGGAATTAAACTGCTGAGATTGATCATTTTCTTGGTTCTGTAATGACCTGTTTTAGTAAGCAAAATACACCCCCCCACCACCAAAAAAAGTTCACTGAGATCTGCAGATCATTTCTGTGAATGAGAACAGTAAATTCCTGTCACCCGAGGCTTTAAACCTTCCGGGACTAGGTATTCTGCTTGAAATTGAGTTGTTAGTGCTGTTTCTTTAGTTTGTGTGATTTATACTTTGTACTCCATTAGGCTGCATACCAGAGAACCTTTAATTACGTGTTTCATGAAAATATTTGATGTACTGTGCTCATTTCACTTTACTGAGCCTTGCTGAGCTCTGTGTGATAATGTTCTCTGTAAGTGGGGTGAATATTTTATCATTCCAATCTTCGCTAGGACAAACCAAAAACACAGCTTTGCTGAAAAATAATAAAATAGAAAAGCAAGTGTAGTATCTTGGCCTTATTGCGTTGCTATGTGCTGTGAAATTGTGCCAAAAAGCTAACATAAGATGACTGCCTGTCATCTTATGGTTATATACTGTGTGATGTTTTATATTAGCTTTGTTCAATTCCTAACTCTTAAAGTTATCATGGCAATGAACAATATATTAAAACACTGATTATTAGCTACTTGCTTACTCCTTGCAAATGGATCCCTTTACCATGTTGAGTAGCATCTGTCATATGGTGTCTTATAAGAAATAATGCATAAAGACAGGAGTAAAAACCTCAAACTGTAGACTGAAAGTTGTTAACATTATTTTTTTAAAAAAATTAGGATTTCAAATTAATTTACCGTATATTTTCATGTGAATTTAAGATGAAGTTTAAAGTTTTAATTTAATATGAATTCTCCATTGTTAGCATAGGCATTGCAAGCGTTTCAGCCCAGACTCTACAATACTCATTTGTAAGAAGACCACACACATATTTTTAATATCCATTTAGTTCAGGGAGGGGTGTCTGTATGCATTTTGTGTATGGGGTGTTAGGGAAGGGGTAGTACCTCTGATGGGAAACACATCCTCTTCCTTCTGGGGTAGTTTGTCAACCTTTGGTCCCAACCCTGCACTCAGCTCTCACATGTGGCTCTTAGAAGCTATCAGCATGTGACAGCAGCAACATCCCAGAAACAGCTTTGAATGGCCAGCTAAACCATGTGAGTGTAGCAGATGGGTCTCAAACCCTCCATGAGTTAGGGACTTTCTCTGCATGCAAAGACAGGTGAATTAAGCGGACAAGACCAATAGTGGGTCCAATGGTCAAGAAGGCAGTTTCTGCATATTCTGTAGAGAGAAATGAGGGGCAGGTGGGGCTTATTAACCTGGGAAGGTAACCCATCTAGGAGAATGAAAATTCTGATCTTAAACCTTCACTGTCTTGAGGGATATCTTCAGAAGAAGAAAAGACTAAGGAGCAAACTCTACACAAATCTGGAGTAGAGTCCCTAAGGTTTTGGGCTAGAGGGGTTAATTAGACAGGGGTGTCCCTTTGCCCAGCTCTCCTGGCTCAGCTGGCCTCTTGCCAGCTGACACCAGTGGAATGCCACTAGTGCCACTCTGACATCAACCTCCTTCTTCTATCTCCTGAGTGAATGGCCAAGTGTCAGGAGCTGGCCGGCTTCTGGCTTGAGAAGACAGCACACAAGAGGTAATCAACAGATGATTTATTGCATACAAGCAATTAGTCTCTGATCACTCTACCCGAGTGGCCATCTATCACAATTGCGTTGACTCATCTGAAGAATACTTCCGGCTACTGCAGAATATCCTGAACCTCCTAGTCTTACGTTTCTGGGGTCGTCCTCTGTCTTGGACTTTTTCCATTCGTCTAGTTCTGGGACTGACAGGGTCAGCTACCTCCTCTTCCACTGAGGAATCTCTCTCCCTACCATGTGCCATGAGTGACTGTGATTCCTCAGAGAGCTGGCTCCCATCCAGCCTGCCTTTCCTGTGTTGATAAGCCGCATTTCTTCCAGCTACAGAGGGAGGAGGCAACAGCCCACTGGTTTCAGCTGTCTGAGAAATCTGCAAGTCTCCCTCTTCTCCTTCTGCCTGTCTGCCGTCTAGCTCAGGCTGCCCTTCTCAGTTATGGGCTGTCATGTCCGTGACATGCCAAGTGAATGGCCAAGAGACATGCTGTTGGGTTCCACACCAGTGGGAGCTACCAGAAAGCCTTGAAATTGGACATGCCAAGGGTGGCAGCAAGACTGAGCCAGCCTGGGATCCACTTTATCAAAAGTCAGTCTCACTGCCGTTTGAAATGACATCAAGCCTGGTCATCCTGCCCTTGCCTTTGCTGCATTTGCCATGAGAGTCTGGGCTGCAGAGGTGGCTCTGCCACTCTGCAAAGTCTCGCTGTCAGAGAGTGGGAGCTAGAACAACTTTAAGCCAAGTTGCCTCATTGTGTACAGTAGGAATGTCTGTGGATTATATTGACAGGGTGTTATGCCATCAACACATGGGATGATGTTGTGCAGGAGATCATGAACATGTGGAAACTACAGTTAACGGTGCCTGATAAAACTACTCTGGAGCTTTCCATAGCGACAAATTCCAGAGGATTGGCAAGAGAGAGTCTTATGGCACCATGAAAACTTAAAATTTATTGTGACATGAGCTTTCAGGATCTATAGGCTACTTCATGAGACATGGAGCTCTTTGCTGCTTTTGCTGCAGCAGACTGGGTTGCAATTTGTCACCACTCTACTGTGTATATCAGAGACCTTAAATATAATACACAAAAAATTAAGCTCAGTTCCTCCCCTCCAGGCCCTCTTAATTGCTTGGACAAAGTGTATAAAAATCATGAGAAGGGAGAACACTTGTTCCTGCAGCATGTATACTTCATGAAAGTTAAGCATAACTCTCACATGATACTGGAAACCTCATGAATATGTGTGTCGTATACAAGTGTGAACTTGCCAGTTTCCATAATGTGTGTTGCTGCCCTAAGCTTGAAATCTGCATTGACAAGCCATATCCCAACCCATCCACAATACATACAAAAGAAAGGGAAGAGGTGGATTTGCAGCTGCCCTGGTATCCAGAAGGAAGACTCTATTTCACTGGGAGCTAATGCAGGTGATAAAGCTGCATCACAACATTTAGTCATTTGTTTCCTTTCATTCCTGCCAGAAAGAGGTTCTGTTAACCTACTTATGGTGACTGTTGCCCTGGTGATACATGCTGTTCCCTGTTGAAATAGGTTGGCTTCCTCCTCCCCAAAGAGTAACATCCCAATCACCAAGAAATTCAATGCAGTTAAGAGTTGATTGTTCTGTTTGTGTGACTCACCACCAGTAAGAAATGTGAGGTTCCTCAATTCATTCAAATAGTTGTGTTTTAACATTTTTCAGTGTCTGGTAGTCCTGATTCTAGTAACTGCGGTGAAGCTATGGCACGGGAGCAATGATCAGGGGTGTCGCAGCCAGAAAGTGCTGCCCTGCCTTGCTGCTGCTGCCACAACTTCTTCTGCCACTACCTACCTGCTTCTGGTATCACTGTGTGCCCTGCCACAGTCACTCCTGGCAGAGAAGCAGTGCCACCATATACTCCCATTTCTGGCAAAATCAAGACCCAAATCACCCCAAGTGGACGTGATCTTGCCCAAAATTGGCACTCATGAAGTGCTAGCCTGGGTTTTTTCTGCCACCTAAGGCAGCAGCCTCACCTTGTTTAATGGCCATGATCATGCTTTTTCACATATGTTCTACACTGAATGTCTGGCAAGCCTGCTTAAATGACTTTAAAGTCCTGCTATGATTCAGGGTCAGTGGCTGTATGTGAGATGGACCGATGGTCTGATTCAGCCTAAGGTGGTTCTTTACAGCCTGTAAAGTTCAGTTTATTCTTTTTCAAGCATATGATGTGGTACATATTGGTCAATGCATTCCTATGCATGCATAAGTCACAAAAAGTTCAATTGGACTCACTCCACAGTGTTTGTTTAGGATTTGCTGCCAAGTTGTTAATATTTTACATATTATATGTATAATAAGGTACTTAGATATGAAACACAGTTGCCTGTTTCTATAACTGCACTACTTTTTAGGCGGGGAGCCTCTCCAAAATAATAGAGATAGCTTGAATTTTTGCTCAGGAAAAAAATATTTTTGAAATTGAACTAAACAAAATCTGCCTTCATCAAGATATGTTTACTTAACCAGGCAGAGTTTTTTTTAAAAAAGTGATAGGGAAGTTTATGATCAAAGCAATAACTTAATAGCAATAAAAGTCATCTGCACTGCATATGTTACTGTAAAAGGAAAAGGGAAAAGAAAAGATTGTCACCATCAAAACACAGTCAACAGGACTTCTGAAATTTATAGCAATCCATATATTGAAATATTCTACTGTAATGATAACTTAATGTTTGCTTATATTTCAAGTGGCTTCTGTATGCAGTGAAATAAGAAAAATGGCAGCAAATTATGTAAATGTTTGCCTGGCACAAACAAGGCCATTCCTTTCCAAAACAGAATGTGAAAATGCAGAACCAAACTTTGGTAATAATAATAAATATGTGCCACACATATTGATATTCTAATGTAGCAATGATAACCAAAAGTTGCTTGAGAATTTTGGGTGTTCTCATGTTCTAGGTATATGTGACTATGTTTTGCATGAAAAATTGAAGGGCTTTAAACAATAGACGGTATTTATTTAATAATTCTGTCTCAGAAATGAATGTGAGAATTTGGTTTGTTCATGAATATACTTTTAGCTAGTCTAATATTGGAAATTAGTTATACTTTAACTCCCATTGAAACTACAAGCCACTTCTGACACATTTACATCTCTCTTTCTCTCTCTCATTCCCCCTCTTTCTCTCTCTCTCTCTCTCTCTCTCTCTCTCTCTCTCTCACTCATACACACACACCAACTCCCAACAGAAACAGATAAAGAGAAATATTTACCGTGTAGTACCAGCAGAGGGCATTAAAGTATAGTTCACAATGCGACAAACAACTAATTTCAAAACAAAAACAAAACGACAAAATGAGTCCTGATGAGTTATTTTAAATTGTGCGTTATTTCAACAACACAAATCTTTAAAACCTCATTTGATTCCAACAATAATATGATATATTCCAGATAAAACACTGAAACAATTATAAAACTCATATAGCTATACAGTGGTACCTCGGGTTACAGATGCTTCAGGTTACTGACTCCGCTAAACCAGAAATAGTACCTCGGGTTAAGAACTTTGCTTCAGGATGAGAACAGAAATCATGCTCCGGCAGCGTGGCAACAGCAGGAGGCCCCATTAGCTAAAGTGGTGCTTCAGGTTAAGAACAGTTTCAGGTTAAGAACGGACCTCCGGAACGAATTAAGTACTTAACCTAAGCTACCACTGTAGTCATGCTTAAGCTCACAGGTCAAACTTTTGACTAAATTATTGAAAACTTCCGCCCTCCAAAAAACCCTGTTTATTCACAGAGCAGTCCTATTCATGCCTAATTACTTTTACATAACTATGAAGAGGAAAGGGTAACAGCATTAATGTTCCATAGCCCTCAATCCTGCTTTTAAAACTAATTATATTTAGGCTGGTTTTCAAACTCTTGCTAACAGATACTATTCTAAGACTCAGTACAGCTCTAATATCAAGTCAAATGAACTAATTCATAAGTGGGTCAAAGAAACTAATTCTACATGAGATGAAATATTAGCAGCTTTTGTGAGATAAGTATTTTGCCTGGTGTCACATTGATCAAGAAAAATTAGATTTATTGTATAAGACAGTGGTAGCCAACATGGTGTCCCCTGGATGTTTCTGGACTACATTTTCCAGCAGACACAACCAGCATGTCCAGTGGTCAGAGAAGTTGGGAGCTGTAGTCCAACAACCTCTGATGGGCACCATATTGATCATGCCTGCTATAAGGCCTCTTGTGCTGGAATGAGAGAGAATACATTTGAAAATGAAATAGCTTCTATTATACCAATGTTGTGACCACCAGGACTGGCAAAGCAGCCTGTAGTGTAGGCATTATTGGCACTGCATCATTTCTCTGGTTAATCCAATTCCTACATTATCAGAACAGCCTTGAACCCCTGTGGTCTATTTCCGCCTTGTAAGAAAGAGCTATGTGACCAGATAAAGGACATGGCTTGATACAGGGAGGGGTGATGCTGTAAGGCATAGGATTTGGGTCTTAGGTTCCAATTTTGTGAAAAAAAATTACTTGGGGGCGAGTCCCTTTGAACGTACAATAAATCTTACTTCCTAATAAATATGCATTTCGTTGGGATTTATACTGTGGCACTTCAAATGGTAACATGGACCTCAGTGCAGTAATAGTTATGAACAAAGTGACCGTGATACTTTGTTCCCTGTGCACAAGTGACATATTTTGTGATATTGCACTGATGCTAAAATATTTCAGATCCTGTACTCTTTGCAGAATACCAGATTCCCCAGGTTGGGAGAGGGGGATATGTAGGTCCTTATGCAAGCATAAGAGGATTACAAGGGTTTAGCCTTGATCAGGAGTTGGATCAAACAGGTGTGTCACAAAAATATTGAATTTGGGCAGGATTCCAAATATACTGGACCTTTCTTTCTGTTATCTAGAAATGGTCATCAGAGCCAGCTTGGTGTTACTGTTGCTAAGCCTCTTTCTTGAATTAAACGGCAACATGTACACCCCCCACTCTCCTTTTCCTTTAATCTATCAGCGTATTAGGTTTAGGAGAGTTGTGTGATTTCCTAAGGGCTGCGCCACTTCCCGGGACCTTGCAGAGAAAGTATCCCATGCCTATGGATAAGCCTCAGCATTTGAATGCATCCATTTTCCCTGTGTACATCCACACTAATTTTCTAGGGCTTTCCTCATTGCTGCCAGCATGATCAAAAGAAAATAACTTCAAGCTTTTTAAATTAAGGGAGGATATCCCTGCACATATCCTTGGGGATGGGGATAAGAGCTGTGAGGCCTCTCTCTTGGCAGTTTCAAAGTGATAGGACTCTCATTTGAAATACATAGAAGATTATTTTCATTTTGTTTTTGAAGCTCAGTTTGGCTGGGAGCCAAGGGCGTCCTGGAGAGTTGCCTTGTGCCTTGCAGGCTAGTCTGACCTTCGAGTAACAGATGCTAGAAGGTGTCAAGTTCTGTTACTTTCTGCATTAAATTTAAAGCAGCAGTTTCTTATCCTTGCTTTTTTTTTTTTTTTTTTTTTTTAAGGAAAGTAAACCTAGAATGAACAGTCCTGGATTCTTTTAAACTGATGTCTAAAACAGGAATTCAGCTTCAGGGTATATTTTACAGTGCGGGGAGCCTAAACTGATCCCGATAGAATTACAAAGTCCAGAATTAAATGACAAAAGAATATGACTATTATCACTCCATTTCCGCTTTAGAATCTATAATTTCATGGTCATTCAGTTGGACCCTGTCATTCAAATATGGCCTGTTCTTCCTTCTGGTCCCTTTAACATCATCTCTATTGGTGTCCTTTGCATTCTTTCAGATGTTAAAAAATGAGCACAGCTCTTGTCCGATTAGTTGTTCTATCTGAAAATATTTATTCTGTTCCATTTGTACAGACCACCCCACACTGAAGAGTCATGCCAAGTAACAATAGCAAAAAAATAACAAACAGAGCATGATTCAATTTAATTACCTTTCCCTACCTGTTCTTGAACTACAAAGGCCAGCCTAGGCAAATAGGCTGTCTGAAAGTGATGAAAGTGTCTTCAGCCAACCACCCTAAAGTCAGCCAGATGTATAGTATGGTGCCTCTAGTCTCTTGTCCTGATCAGGTGTTTCCGCTTCAGAGCTGAAGAACAATGGTGCAGATATTTGACAGTTCTTCTAAACTAGAGCCATTTCAGTCAAGTTTAGGCCCAGTTTTGGGCCAGAAACTGCTTTGGTTGCCTTGTATAATGACCTCTGTCAGGAGATAGACAGAGGAAATGTGTCCCCGTTAATTATCTGTATTTTCTCAGTAGCTTTCGATACCATCTATCATGTTATCCTTCTGGAGCAGCTGTCCGACTTTGGAGTGGGTGGCACCACTTTGTGGAGTTTCCAGTCCTACTGAAATGGGGTTCCTCAGGTTTCAGTTTTATCCAGGATGCTATTTAACATCTACATGAAACCGATGAATGAGGTTATCTAGAGCTTTGTAGTACGTTGTCATCTATATGCTGACTGCTCTTCTCCTTTACATCTGCAGGTGGGGCAGTGGATGTGCTAGACCATTGTCTTGCCTCAATAATGGACTGAATGAGAACCAACAAACCGAAACTCAATCCAGAAAACACTGAGGCACTGTGGCACTGTTAGTGGGCAGTTCCGTAGACCAGATGGATGGGCGGTTGCCTGCTCTTGGTGGGGTTACACTCCCTCTGAAGGAGCAGGTATGCAGTTTGTGGGAACTTCTGGATCCTCTGCTGTCGCTTGAGGCTCAGCTGGCCTCAGTAGCATGGAGTGCTTTTCATCAGCTGTGGTTGGTGGGCCAGCTGTGCCCTTATCTCGACAGGGATAGCCTTACTTCTGTTGTCTATGCTCTGGTAACCACTAGGTTAGATTATTACATTGTGTTATACAGAAGCTGCCTCTGAAGACAGTTCAGAAACTTCAGCTGGTGCAGAATTCAGCAGCTAGATTGCTCATCAGGGCAAGATAGTTTGAGCATATTACACTGATCCTGGCCTGACTACATTGGCTGTCTGTTAGTTTCTAGGCCCAATTCAAAGTGCTGGTTTTGATCTACAGAGCCGTAATCGGCTCTGGACTGCAATATCGCAATGGCCACCTCTCTCCTTATGAATTGATCCAGACCTTGTAATCATCATCTGAGGCCCTTCTTGGTGTGTCTCATCCATGAGAGGCCTGGAGGGTGGCAACATGAGAATGGGCCTTTTCTGCCCTCACTCTCCATTTTTGGAATGCTTTCCCCAAGGAGACTTGCCTGGCACCTTCATTGCATATCGTTACAAAAGTGTTTCTTTATAACCAGGCCTTTGGGCTGATTAACTTGAATTTAAATGTGTTTGTGGGAGGGGGTTCCTGGTTGTTTTTAATATGTATTTTGTGTTCTCATTTAGTATTTTTATGTTGTGAACTGCTCTGTGATCTTTGTATGAAGCGTCATATACAAATATAACAACAACAACCTTAATCCCGTTTTCAACTGCCATGTCATTTACCCACTAGCCTATAGAGTTTCAAAAATTAAGCCTTTTATGATATAATTCTCAAGGCCAGTGGCAGGGGAAAAAGTGGGGCAGTTTGCCTGACGAATAGAAATTAGCTTAGAGGAGTGCTCTTGTGCCCTTTGATATGTTGTATATGGTTTCTTCTAATTTGTTTTCTTTTTTAAACTGTTGCCTTCCCACTGGAAATATTTAGACCAGCTTCCCCAGTATCGGGGCATTTTTGGAGTCTGGGGGCAGGTCACAGGCCTGTGGCAGGGATCCCAGCTGTTTCAATCAACAACATGCCCCTGAACTGTCCCCAGCACATACCCTTTTTGGCCCTTCGAACACCAGAGCTTGAACTTCAGTTGGGTCAGGGCGCCGGAAGTATTATATTGGTGAGAAGGGGGATCTGACATTGGGTCTCCTCTCTGACATTGGGTTCAGAGATCTAATATATCTTATGGCCCTGGAACACGCTCCCAGGAGCCATGTGATTGCATCCTTAAAATTTCATTTTCTTCAGTGAATTTGAAGCTTATGCATCCAAATCAATGTGACTCGTTTGGTTTTGGCTTGATCAATGTCAAAGTTTTAATATACCATATTTTTCGCTCTATAAGACGCACCAGACCACAAGACGCACCTAGTTTTTGGAGGAGGAAAACAAGAAAAAAAATATTCTGAATCTCAGAAGCCAGAGCAGCAAGAGGGATCGCTGCGCAGTGAAAGCAGCAATCCCTCTTGCTGTTCTGGCTTCTGGGATAGCTGCGCAGCCTGCATTTGCGCCATAAGACGCACACACATTTCCCCTTACTTTTTAGGAGGGAAAAAGTCTTATAGAGCAAAAAATATGGTATATGGTATATTGTAATAAGAAGCACGTTTGAATTATTTTTATATGGATAATTTTATCCAGTCTGTGAATTTTGAAAATGCTTAAGGCTCTTGCAAGATGTGCTTATATAGCAGTTTATTTTTTATTTTGTATCCTGCCCTCATTTGAAGGGTTTAGAAGCCTCCCAACAAACATCTCAGGTACAGTTGGCCAAGAACGGCTTTCATCATAAATTGTACTGTGCAAATAAGCAGATAATTTTCAGTTGTTTTACTTTCTTCCTTGAATTGGACAGAAAGTTAATTCTTTATGATTCTTCAGCTCATAAATGAAGGCTTTGTTAAATATGACCAGTAATTTAGTGAAAGAAATAGGATGGATCATTTATGTAATTCCTTTGAAGTCCAAATTGCTACTGTTATTTTTAATGCTGGTGAATTATAAAAACAAAAGTTGTGCTTTCCTTAGCAAAAAGAACCCCCAAAAACCACAGAGAAAACACAATTAAGGATACAATGTTTGAAAGGGATATACAAACATATAAATAGATATTTAATATCCAATAAAATGAAACCAACTCTACAAACACATATTAATAAATCACTCCTATAAGGCACATGATGTATTTTACTCTAGATATATATATGGAATATTAAATATCTATTTGAATTAAAACATACAGGAAGCCTTTCTCCCCAAAATAAAATGTATAGAAAAGTTATTTTAATGCCATGTTTTTTAAAATGCAACATTCTCCATAGTTGACTGTCACTGGCAGAACTGTACAATGTATCATTTTATTCCATTTCTTTTTAATGAGACAGAAGCTTTTCTTTTTAAAAAAAAATTTCTGTGCAAATCATTTAAAAATGGATGTCCTTGGAAACATTAAATGCATGATATCTGAACAGTGAATATACTTTCGTTTCTCAGGCACATTTTAGGCACATCATTTTGACAGCCTTTCTTCAGTGCCCATATATTATGTGACATGAATGTGTTTCAAAACCAGACATTATTGGGGGTGGGGAAATAATGCTTTCTTGAAGGCTTCACGATGCCTAGCGTAATTGCATTGGGTGTGTGTGTAGCAAGGCTCCATTCCATTTTATTGTGAATGTTGAATGCATGTCATTCAAAGCTCCCCCCTTTTTTGCTTGTCGACTTTGATTTTAATTTTTTAATGAAGAGTATGCACATTCCACCAGGTGACATCCTATCACTCTTTCCTATATAATACATATGGCAGTTGGGACCTTTGGGATGACCCACAAGTAAAACATATAGATGAGTTATAGCTTTTTTTTTCTTCTTTGTTGCATTGGGAAGAGTTGCCCTATACTAAATTATCAGGTTGCACAATGTGCTGAAAAGGCATGTTGAAATAAAATTTTGTCCTGTCAACTCAGCTACCCCAGCTTCCTCTTAGGTAGCCCAGGTTTCTCTGATCCCTTAGATAACCTGCTCCCAAGTTAATTTAGGGCTTTAAAGACTTTCAATGCTGTGCTCAGTGACATATTAGGAGCCTTCAGAAAAAGTGTTTCTAGCATCTTTTTGTTCTGAAATCTCCCCCAGACGAGAGCAGCTAACATGCTATTTCCTTCAGAGAAATCTTGGTGAGTCTCTAGTGCCTAGTGCAGGAAGGTTGGGACGCTTATCTTCATTCAACTCTCCCTGGGAATACCTTTTCAAATTTACTTCTCCCTCCCCTCCTCCCATAAGTAAAGAGTTTACTTTCCTGGCTCACCACTGGGTTATAACCCTGACAGAGCTCCCTGTCAGTTCCTGCTATATCTTCTACACTTAGACAATGTTCCATTTTCTAAATTTCCTTTCCTTTCAAGTATATGCTGCTGCAGCAGCAGTTCTTTCCTCTCTGACTTCTTTTCCTCTTTATCCATCAGGCTTCCTCAATCTCGGCCCTCCAGATGTTTTTTGGCCTACAACTCCCATGATCCCTAGCTAGTAGGACCAGTGGTCAGGGATGATGGGAACTGTAGTTTCTGGAGGGCCGAGGTTGAAGAAGCCTGCTCTTTATAGTATGCAGAGGAAGGAGAGCACATCATACGCAGCTGTGAGAGGCTCCACAGAGACAAGTCCCAGCTGTGTCCAGTCTCTGTTTGTGTTACATGTTGTCAAGAGGAAGCCCCTATCAGCAACTTAGGTGCTACATTCTGCACCACTTGCAGCTTCCAGACACAAAGAGTGCATTGCAGCAACCCAGTATTGAGGTTACCAATGCCAGGATCACAGTGGCCAAGCTATCTGAAGGCTCATCCAGACTTCCTTTTGTGCTGAGTTGGACACCATGTCAGAGGGTACCTGTACCTTAAGTGACATGGATAAAACCAAGAGCACCCCTCAAATTACACACCTGTTCCTTCAGAGGGAATGCAGCCCCTTCCAGAACAGATAACTGGCCTATCTCCTGAAGAGATGAATCATTCACCTACAGGGAATCCATCTTGCCAGAGTTTAAACTCAGTTTATTGGCCCTTATTCAGTTTCCCAGGGATGTGGGTGGTGCTGTGGGTTAAACCACAGAGCCTAGGACTTGCCGATCAGAAGGTCGGCGGTTCAAATCGTCACAATGGGGTGAGCTCCCATTTCCCAGTCCCAGCTCCTGCCCACCTAGCAGTTCGAAAGCACGTCAAAGTGCAAGTAGATAAATAGGTACCGCTCCGGCAGGAAGGTAAACGGTGTTTCCGTGCGCTGCTGTGGTTCGCCAGAAGCCGCTTAGTCATGCTGGCCACATGACCCAGAAGCTGTACGCCGGCTCCCTCGGCCAATAAAGCGAGATGAGCGCCGCAACCCCAGAGTCGGTCACGACTGGACCTAATGGTCAGGGGTCCCTTTACCTTTACCTATCCAGTCTCCCACTGTACTTGGATGCAGTACTTGGATGGCCGCTACTGATTCATCCAGATGTTACAGAGAAATAGAGCTGTGTGTCATCCCCATGCAGGTATCACAATGCTGCTATGCAAACCTATAGTATAATCACATTTGGAATATTGTATACAGTACTGATCACCTCATCTCAATAATGATATCATTAAGGATATCATTATTGTAGAGCAGCGTTTCTGTGCGCTGCTCTGGTTCGCCAGAAGTGGCTTAGTCATGGTGGCCACTTGACCTGGAAGCTGTGTGCGGACAAACGCCAGCTCCCTCAGCCTATAGAGCGAGATGAACGCGCAACCCCAGAGTAATCCGCAACTGGACCTAACAGTCAGGGGTATATTTACCTTTTTACTAGAGTTAGAAAAGGTTCAGAAAAGGGCAACGAAAAACATCAATGGGGGAGGGGACTCCCATATGAAGAAGTGCAGCAACATTTGGGACTTTTTAGAGGAAATGTGAATAAGGGGTGACATAATAAATGGTTAATAATTGAGCATGGAATGGAGAAAGTGAATACAGAAAAGTTCTCTATTCTCCCTCTCTTATAACACTAGACACTTGTGGAAAGCCAACTAAGTTGAATGTTGGAAGACTCAGGACACATAAAAGAAAGCACTTTTTTACACAGCACATAGTTTAACTATGGAACTTGCTACTACACGACACAGTGATGGCTACCAACTTAAAATATGATTAGAGACACTCATGGAGATCAAGGCTATCAGCAGCTACTAGCCATAATGGCTGTGTTCTATCTCCACTGTCAGAGGCATCATGCCTCTGCATGCAAGTTGCTGGGAATCACAAGTGGGCAAAGTGCTGTTTCACTCACATCCAGCTTGCAGGCTTCCCACAGGCATCTGGCTGGCCACTGCAAGAACAGGATGCTGGACTAGATAGGCCATTGGCCTTATCCAGCAGACTCGCCTTATGTTCTGACACTTCAAAGTCAGGGATTTGTCCTTTGAAGGTCTGTACACTTCTGAATCACAGAGAGAGCTTTGCATTCCGAAAACCCAGAGTTCTGCAGTTGGATCAAATATACAAAGCAGTTGCATATTGGCGTAAAAATACGTGCCTGTCTGGCTCCCTATTCTTGCCATGGAGCTGTCTCATGGGAAAAGGCGTCTGTTTTTCACCGTGACATTTTGTCTACTCCTGGCTATGCAGTACAATGCCAAATCATAAGCGTGGGAAACCACTGTCTGGACCAGCCCTTAAAGAACTGGTCTTTTGGAGCTGTGAAACAGTACAGTGGAATCTAGTAATTAACTGAAAGGAGTGATGAAAGAATTAGGAGGTCACGATGTGTACTCTGCTGTGTATAACAATTTTAGTAATGTTATAATAACTGCCTCTGGGTGAGTCAGAAAGAAGGTATGTGGGTGGATGAACTGTTCTTAATGGTTTTAGACTTGAAGCATCAACTACATGGGTGGTAAAGCTAACACATTCACAGTTAGATACAGGGTGGATTAAATAGCTGATTTAATTTCATTCTAATTGAATCACGTTTTTTATTTTCAACTTGGATTTAAAAAAGGCATTGGGTCAAACTTCATTCCTATTGAAATCAATAGTGCTTAACTTAGTAATGGCTACCTTTTCTCATTGATTTCAATTATACCTAAGTCTGGATCCAACCCATAGTACCAATAGAATCCTAGGCTGGTCTACCTAGAAATAGCTCCCTCTTACTTCCAGATAAATGGAGTTAGGATTGCAGCCTTAGTATATATCTTTAAATATACCTTGCTTTATAAAGAAATCTGAATTTAATACCCAGTAGAAATAATGAATTTAATCTATTAAAAATGAAAAAAAGTTCTCAAAGCACATGAAATACCAGGCTGCTTCTCTTTTAAAAAGAAATAGATCATGGGAAATGATCTATTTCCCATGATCTGATTTCTGAGATTAAACATTGTAAATCAATGACACAGTAGGCCATGCATTGTATTTTTTTATTGTGGGCTTCCTGCTGGCTTGTTGTTGTTCTTTAGTCATTTAGTCGTGTCCGACTCTTCGTGACCCCCTGGACCAGAGCACGCCAGGCACTCCTGTCTTCCACTGCCTCCCGCAGTTTGGTCAGACTCATGTTTGTATCTTCGAGAACACTGTCCAACCATCTCGTCCTCTGTCATCCCCTTCTCCTTGTGCCCTCCATCTTTCCCAGCATCAGGGTCTTTTCCAGGGAGTCTTCTCTTCTCATGAGGTGGCCAAAGTATTGGAGCCTCAGCTTCACGATCTGTCCTTCCAGTGAGCACTCAGGGCTGATTTCCTTAAGAATGGATACGTTTGATCTTCTTGCAGTCCATGGGACTCTCAAGAGTCTCCTCCAGCATCCTGCTGGCTTAGGGAATAGCAAATCATCATAGACACTAGAATCCAGGAGATGTCATCATGTATCTCAACTGGATGGTCCACTAAGGCCACCTGAGGAAATTTGTATGTTCTCCAACTATAATACACCCTGGCAAGCATGACCAATGATCAGCTCCAAGAACACCCCCCCCCCCCCGCATTCTAGAGAAAGCTCAACAAAAATCTGCTTTGTACCTCTAAGGCTGCAGTGCTAATTCCACTTACATGGGAACAAGCCCCATTGAATTCAGTGGGACTTACCTCTGATTAATGTATAGGGCATGGGTAGGCAAACTAAGGCCCAGGGGCCAGATGTGGCCCAATCGCCTTCTCAATCTGACCCGTGGATGGTCCAGGAATCAGCGTGTTTTTACATGAGTAGAATGTGTGCTTTTATTTAAAATGCATCTCTGGGTTATTTGTGGAGCATAGGAATTCGTTCATTTCCCCCCTCCAAAATATAGTCCTGCCCCCCACAAGGTCTGAGGGACAGTGGACTGGCCCCCTGCTGAAAAAGTTTGCTGACCCCTGGTATAGGATTTGTACCCAAAGAAGCAAAACTTCTACAATTTAAAGAGTGCATGGGTTGCATCACACACAAAAATTGGATTATGGTCTTAGGTTGTATGAGAGTTTTATTTCGTTATAAACCAAGACTGGGGGGAGGGGGTGTCATGCTACATGTGACGTTACTTACATTACATCTGAGCAACTGACCTGAATTTTTAATACCATTTCCTGCTGTGGATGGGACTTCCCCCTATTGCATTCCTACCCCCTATTGCATTCCTAATGAAAATGCCCTCCCACTCACAGCACAACACTTGCGTTTGCATGGGGAAATAATCATCAATGGTGCTTGTTCAAAGAGCTACTCTTGGTGCATCCAAGAACATGGGTATGTGTCCTAACCTTTAAACTGCACACCCTCCTATAATAGCACAAACATCCTTTGACAACCCCTCAGTTTCAAGACCAGATAACTGTGCAACATGGGGAATCAGCTACTGTTTAAGAAACATGAGGCAAACCTCACCTGGGCATGTGGAATTCATTGTTTTTTTGTTTGTTTTTTTGGATTCCATTCAATAGGTTCAATTTATTAGCTAGTCTGGACAAGAAATCAGAATGTTTTTACACAACAAAATAAAAGCCCTACCCAGGTTACTTCAGGCTGCTCTGGTGAAGGACCTTTGCTAAAAGGAAGGCTCTCTTATATTGGAATTATTTTTAAGAACTGAGAATTAGGCCTTTGTGCATGTGTAGAGTATTTCTCCCCTCGCTGCTGATTATCCAGTTTGAGTTTTGGCTAGGGAAAACAGCAGAGCAGATGCTGCCATTTTTAGGCAGGTTTTTGTTCTAGTTCCATTCATCATAGAACTCAGGGCTGGCCTAAGGCATGTTGTTGTGCACACACTCCCTTTCCATATATAAAAGGTGATAGTACTGGCAGCTGACGGATGCGGGTGGCACTGTGGGTTAAACCACAGAGCCTAGGACTTGCCGATCAGAAGGTTGCGGTTTGAATCCCCGCGATGGGGTGAGCTCCCGTTGCTCGGTCCCTGTTCCTGCCAACCTAGCAGTTTGAAAGCACGTCAAAGTGCAAGTAGATAAATAGGTACCGCTCCGGCGGGAAGCTAAAAGAAATTTCCGTGCGCTGCTCTGGTTTGCCAGAAGCGGCTTAGTCATGCTGGCCACATGACCCAGAAGCTGTACGCCGGCTCCCTCGGCCAATAAAGCAAGATGAGCACCGCAACCCCAGAGTCGGACACAACTGGACCTAATGGTCAGGGGTCCCTTTACCTTTACCTTTACTGACAGCTGCATCTTATTTCCACACTGGCGACAGAACAGTGATCTCCACTGAAAGAGAGAGCACCTAGCTAGCTTAGGTGTCCATACAGCTGTCCTCCAACACCTCTCTGTTACCTGAGGCAGCTGCTTACCTCTGTTTATTGGTAGGACTGGTCTTGGATTTATAGTGATGAGTTGGAAGAAGCGTTAGGCTGAAGGCCTGGGCCCCCTTCTAATTCCTGGAATAGTTTAGCTAGCTTCCTGGCATGGTGATGGGCAATTAAGGGGAACAAAGAAAGTGGCTCTGTATGAGATGGCAAATGGGTGGGGGCCCATTTTTCAACTCACAAGTACAGTGGTACCTCGGGTTACATACGCTTCAGATTACAGACTCCGCTAACCCAGAAATAGTACCTCGGGTTAAGAACTTTGCTTCAGGATAAGAACAGAAATTGTGCTCTGGCGGTGTGGCGGCAGCAGGAAGCCCCATTAGCTAAAGTGGGGCTTCAGGTTAAGAACAGTTTCAGGTTAACGAGTTAAGTACTTAACCCGAGGTACCACTGCAGTTAGTTAGAAAGACAAGAACAGAGAGTTTGAAGTGATGTAAGCGAAAAGCAAAGCAGCAAGCTGGGAAGCAGGGAACCAAGAGAGACAGAGCAATGTTTGATTTCTGTTTCAGTGCAAGGCTGCAGCCAGGTGGGAAGCAAGGTCCTCTTGGGGTGTTAATGCTGTGAACTCCTCCACCATAGGCTCAGGTTGTATATATGTGAAAATACTCAAAGGGAGTGCAGACTGAGCCTCAAGTATTATGCAATACACCTGCAGTTATTAAAACAATTGTAATTATGTAAAAATTTGTGGAAAGTAAACATGTTTTCTAGATGACAGATAAAGGAAAGAGGGGAGGCAGTGGCAGTCATCCAGTTTATCATTGGCTTTGTGCCTACAGGTTAAGGCTCCAATGCTGTACACACTTTCTGTGGAGTTAAGTCCCACTGCACACACTGATGTTAATCTGGTGGTGTTGCCAAGGTCTGAAATTCTCCATTTCAAAATGTAAAGCACAATAACTTGTGGGGGCTGCCCTCCCATTCAAGGCAAGCATTTCAACCACATACTCCCTCCCCCTCTTTTTTTCTGGCTGTGTTTGTAATGCCAGCCAGAAATTAGTTCCTAACTTCCTTCCACACCTCTCTTCTTTTTTTTTGTGCTTAGAAACTTGCATGGCAGCATCTCAGTTTCTATGGTCCCTTGGAAGCCGCATCCTGGGCATCACAGCGTGAACAGGAGTGTAACAAGATCCAAAATGGGCTTGTAATTAGCATGGTTATTTCCAATCCTGTTTTCCAATATTTTAGAGGAGGAATAGACCTTCCTTTTATGACTCAGGAAGGGGTTTCACCCATCACTGCTTACATCTGAGTAAATATGCAAATGATCACAAACAGTAATATATTAACAGAGCAATATTATGGAGGTGTGGGTGGGAAGAGAATTCACCACATCCCAAGTTGGTTGCATGCAGGGTGGAAGATGAATTGTACCTTTTAAGATTTATTGTGTTCCTTTTCTTTCATCTTCTCCCCTCCCCCATTGACAACAATGGATGGGGATTAATTACAGCAGCTCCAGGTCTGGTGTGGTTTTAAGGTCTGTTGCAGATGTGGGTGTGGGTGTGCACTGGGGGAACAAGGGGGCTTAGAGTACTGTGGATCCATGGTCTTCCCGACCACACCCCTGGAGCACCCTGCATTGATCCTGTAGCCCCTCAGCCACTCTCCCAAGAAGCACAAGATTTCTCCCTAAGCTCAGCTGCTTTATACAGTGGTACCTCGGGTTACAGATGCTTCAGGTTACAGCCGCTTCAGGTTACAGACTCTGCTAACCCAGAAATAGTACCTTGGGTTAAGAACTTTGCTTCAGGATGAGAACAGAAATCGCGTGGCAGCGGTGCGGCAGCAGCAGCGGGAGGCCCCATTAGCTAAAGTGGTGCTTCAGGTTAAGAACAGTTTCAGGTTAAGAACGGACCTCCAGAACGAATTAAGTTCTTAACCCGAGGTACCACTGTACTTCTGATGAGGAAATAAAAAATTGGAGCCACATGATTCTGATCAGCTATTGCGGATTGGATAGCAATGATCAAGTGGCAGGCGTGACCCAAGACATTTTGGCACCTGAGCCAAAACAGAAAATGGCAACCATCCCCACACCAGGGAAGATGGGGTGAGTGAAGATCTACATCAAATATGAGGAGGTCAAATCAACTTTACCCAAAGGCTGAAGCGGGAATCATAGGCCCGTCACACGTGGGGGTGGGGTTCTGAATCGTGCTGGGTGGGGGCAGCCTTGGGGTTGGAGGAGAGCAGTGACACCTTCTATTTGCTGAGAATATTTGCAGATTGGCTTCTGTCAATCAGTGATGTCCAGGCTGGCAGGAGGAGGATGCTTGGTGCTCAGCTTCCTCCGCCCCTCAATACGGGGGGGGGGCTGAGCCCCAGGCTAATAACAATAACAACAATAATAATACCTTTATTATTTATATTCCACCCTGGCTGGGTTGCTCCAGCCATTCTGAGTGGCTTCAAACGCATATAAAACATAACATCAAACATTAAAACCTGCCTGATACAGGGCTGCCTTCAGATGTCTTCTAAAAGTTGTGAAGCTCTTTATCTACTTGACATCTGATGGGAGGGCATTCCACATAGAGGATGCCACTGCTGAGAAGGCCCTCAAAAATAATGAGGAGGTTGAAGACACCTCCACCCCTAGGAGTTGTCACTTTTGTAACTTGCTTCCTTCCCCCTCTATGTACCGTATTTTTTGCTCCATAAGACCCACTTTTTCCCTCCTAAAAAGTAAGGGGAAGTGTGTGTGCGTCTTATGGAGCGAACGCAGGCTCCGCAGCTATCCCGGAAGCCAGAACAACAAGAGGGATCGCTGCTTTCGCTGCGTAACGATCCCTCTTGCTGTTTTGGCTTCTGGGATTCAGAATATTTTTTTTATTGTTTTCCTCCTCCAAAAACTAGGTGCGTCTTGTGGTCTGGTGCATCTTATAGAGCGAAAAATACGTATTTCGCTTGCTCAGTTCACAGTAATCAATACTCCTCTTCTCCTATGCTCAGTGGAACCTAATTGCAGCTGTGCAGCAGTGAAAGGGTTACACTTGTTTCCCCGGGAGGATTTTTTGAATCCTACGTTGGGAAGTTCCGTTTACAGCACCAGGCAAGTAATGTTTTTTTAAAAAAATGGTTTGTTCCGGGCTCCGTGATATTCCAAGTCGTAGCCTTTTGTTATCCAATAGCGCAGGGTAGTTTCTAACCCTTTGCCATCGCAAGAAAGTTACATGGGAATGTGGGCTGTTGTTGCCGCTGTCGTCTTAAAGGGAGGAGATTCTCCATCTCCGCATTGTAGCCGTTTTGTATTTCTCTTTCTTTCTGAGCAGTTTGGGGAGGCGCGGCTCCTTTAAGGTGTCCTGAGGCGGCACCAGACCTGCAGCGGCAAGGCGAGAAAGACAAGCGCGCGCTCTCTCTCGCGCCTGCCTCAACGCGACGCCAGAAACTTCAGGGGTTGCTGGGCGAGACGGAGCTTTGCAGCCCCCTCAGCGTGGAGCTACACCCTTTCTCCACCAGGGGCTGCCCAGAAGAGGAGGACGAGGCCGCCCTCAGAAGTTTTTCCACCCCACACAGCCGGTCCCTCGCTTTTGTGCCAATCTCCGCTTTTGGAGAGGGAAGGAGCTGGAGGAAAAGGAAAAGGAGGAGGAGGAGGAGAGAGCCGTCGCTTCGCAGGACGGACAGCCGGGAGGTGCGGGCTGGTGCGACGCGCGGCTCCGCTCTGGCTGCCGGGAAGCTGCTTCGCCTGGCAGTCCCGGCGCTTTGCCTCAAGTGATGGGACCCAGGGCTGCTGCTGCTGCTGCTGCTGCTGCGATTGCGCCGCCACTTCTGTCTGCCGCGCGCTCGCCCAGCGCCACACCAGGCAAGTCCTCGCCCAGAGCAGCCGCCGGCCCGTCTCCGCCACCCGCTGCCTGAGACCCTCGCAAGAAGCGGCGGCACTTTCTGCACTTCGCCGAAGGGCCCCTCTCGTGACCTGCGCGCTCCTTGCTCCTCGCCTGCCTTTCTTTCCTTGAGGAGAGCCAAGCCAGCCAGCCAGCAAGCGCGGGCAGCGGGCGGGCTGCTGCTTTTGTTTCTCGCTTGCTGTCGGATGGTCCCGCGGCGCGGCAAGGCGAGGCAGCCCCCTTTGGGATAACCCGAGGCGAGAGGAAAGCGCAGGCTTGGGCTTGGGCTGGAGCTGCGGAGCCCTGCCTGCTTTGGCTGACAATAGAGACTCTTTGCGAAGAGCCCGGACGAGGCTCCCCGTTCAACTTCTGGAGGATTTGGGACGCCGCCGCTTACATTAAGCTGCTTGTGGATTTACAAACTGGGAAGCCTTGGAGGGGCTTTTGGCGAAAGTCCTCCCCCTCCCCCTCTTCCTCCAGCCCTCCCTTTTGGCATGAGATTATCGACAGGCTCCACCTGGAGACAATGATCGCGGAGTTTGTACACTTCTATCTCTTTGGATTATTATGTCTCTGCTCAGGTAATCGCTGCTCCTCGAATGATTTTTCTTTATTGATCTCGTATTGTTGAGCGGGCAGATGGCTCCCTTGCTTATCCCAGTTGGGGCAGGATTCAAGGAAGTGTAAAACTCTAGCCATTGCTGCTGATTTAAGCAGGAAATAATTAAACATGTGCTTAAGTCTTACACTGAGAACAATGGGCCATTCTCAAGAGTCATCCACTTTAGTCACTCACTGCAGGGCAACTGAGCCTAGGATCCAGCTGAAGATGCTCAACAATTTTATCCAATCTTGGTTCCCCGAGCTTGCTCTTATTTCTCTCCTGTTTTTTCTGCCTGTTCAAGTGATTTTTAGTATGTTGGTGGAACCGACTTTCGTCTAGCCTTGAGGTTATGGAGGGCATGTACACAGTGCATGCATCAGTTTGCACCCATAGTTTTGAAAAATTAAAGCAGGGTTATTGGCAGCAAAGGATGCTTCCAAACTTGTCAGTCTGCTTCTAGAAACTAGATGGAGCAAGTCAGCTGAGAGCTTAACGCTCCAGGGCCTAACTATATGTACTTGACACTGCACATCCCAAGGATCGAAGCCTTACAGGCCTATCAAATGCATGTTTACTCAGAAGCAAGCCATACTGTTTCCACTTAGTCACTAGTCACTTGTGTTTTATAGATCAGCTTGCACATGAGTAGAGTAGGCGAAGGTAGATCATGGATCAAGCTGGTCTATCTCTCTCTCCCCGCCCCCCATGTCCTCACTGCTAGGACCAGCCACTCTAGTTCGCAACAAGGGGGCTATTAGTCCTTGTTTGATGTACGCAGAGGACTGTAATTAAAATAGATCATAAAGAAACAGCAGGAAACAACTTCTTCCTACAGTTTTAGGTGGGGGGGAAGAGGTTACAGGTATTGGCAAGTAGGAAGCTTAGAGGCATGGTTTATTCAGTATATGTCGATTGATGTACTGATATGAAGCATCACTTTTTAAACCTTTGTTAAGGGCATATTGTTTCAGTGTTCAATATTCATATGGTAATAACTATAGTTCATCACTATCCATTGGTGTTTACCTCCTAGAGTAAGTGGATAGTTCACTACAACATAGATTTGCTTGCAGTGACCTTTCTTTGAAATGGAAATTCCAACTAAGGGATGTTTAGGATCAAGATAGATTTATTATCTCTTACTTAAGTTTCACTCTTTCATGAATTTCACCCCTTACACACACTTCCAAGTTCATTATGCATGTTTAGTTGGAAGTAAGTATGAAGTTCGGCAGATAATGTGCTTGTGGAATTAGATTGATAAATTATTGGTTTAAAACACTTTTTAATCCCATCCAGAAGGGTTCTCCCTTTCCTTAACTTCTGTTAGCAAGTCAGAGCTTGTGCTCACACCCACCCTCAGCTGGCAACTTTTAAACAATGTACAAAGGGGATTTTAGAATTTGAGTATGATTATTTTGAAAGGATATAAACTAGGATGTGACTACTAGCTCAGTTTTCCGCAAACTAACTGTAAATTTTCTGGCAAAGTCTGGAAGCTTGGCACATATGTTAAATCATTCACTCTGACCGCAAAAAATTGTTACAATCCCATGAAACCTATTCCCTTGATCAGGGGTGACATGAGAACAGTGGATAGGAAAATGAGCTACTTCCCATGTGCTGAATGGGATATAACCCATGAGGCAGGGGTTACTTTGCAGTAGGGCAGCTGGCTCTGTGGGAGTAGGACAGGTGACTAGGTTAAACCTGAAACCCTGTATCTGTTTTTTCTTAAATTCTTGAGTAATGTCACCAGCTCACTTAGTTTCCATTATTTCACAGAGTGCACTTTAAGCCACAGAATTGGATGCAAATCACAGTCAGTGGGAGGAAACAGTCTCACTTGCCTCTTTTACTACCCTCTTAGCCCCCCCCCCCCCGATTTATAGCAAAAGGGTTCCCTTGTGGTTATTTTTTATTCACTTTCCTATGCTAAAAGTTTCTTCTCATGTGTAAAGTGACGTGTCAAGTGTGATAAACAGAGAAAGGCAAGATCACTGAGAAGATAGTGGGATTAGTGGTCATTAGTCACTGTTTGAACTGGTTTAATTAGCTTTGGGAAGCTTTATCCTGGCTGTAGTGTCATGCCAGTGCGGTGCAAGTTAGTTGCAGATTTCATATCTTAAAACTCTCCAGTTCTTAATGTTCCTTCACAGTAAATTTATGAGTCATGAAGGTCCCATGGAAGTATTTGCCGTGTTTGGTTCTTTCTTCTTGAGTTACTTTAAAATGCACAAATGCTGTTTTAGTTCAAGGTGAGGACAGTGTGCTTGTCTAACTTAAAAGTTTGCAGTTGTCCAGTTTTCTTCATCTGCAGCACAAGAGAACTGTTCTTACTGAGGAATACTCTGGGATTTTTGTTGTCTAATTTTCCATATTTCACTTCCAGCTTCTATTTATTCTGAATTGCAACATGACCATCAACGTGAAAAACCATTGGGCCAGTTGTGATGCATTTTTTTTTACTTCCAGAAGTATTTGATAATTCTGGTGAAGATGGGGTTTTATATTATATTTTCATTTTTGCCATTAACTTTTTTATTTAGTTTTCAAGAAGTACGGATTGTATGGTTACAGGCATGGCTGCAAGGCATTTGACTTAATATAAAAGCTAATAGAAGTTGAGTATCCTGACTATGACACTTCTTTTATAACTACTCTACAAGAATTTTCATGGGCCGTATTGTGTACTGTACTCCCTCTGCCCCTATGTTCAACTAGTGTTGTTTTATAATGTTGAATAGGACCGAGTGAGTAATTTCAAATTCTGGAAATTTTGCAATCAGTTATTGCAAAAGCTAACTGATTGAAACATTATGCCAGAAGATACACATGGAAACAAAGAAAAGTTAACATTTGTTTTTGCCTGCAAGTTGTTTTAAGTACTGTATTTCACTCAGTAATAGTCTGTAAATTCTCATACAAAAGACCATGGTTTGCTTCTGTCCTGCTAATTAAAATATGTGTAACTGACATAATTATGCCTAATTATTAATGTTAATTCTTTCTATTTTTAAAACAAGCACAGTCTTGTGTCTTTATTCAACTTCTGATCCAGAAAAAACCCTTTCAGTCAAATTTGCTAGAACTTTAACTGAAAAGAGCTAAGTCTATTCATGGTATGGATTTTTTCCCCTTATTTTTTCACCAATTTTAAAACACTTTATAATGTGTTGCTAATTACATAGAAACCTAGCGTAATACCTAAAAGTGTGCGCCAGCAAATGCATGGGTCAATTCTCTTCCCAGCCACAAATTCTCTCAGCCTTTGTTGTATGAGAATAATGCTGGCTTAACTTGGCTGTTGTGAGCTTTCCTGATATAATATGTTCAATGTGCTTCTAATATTAATATACCCACTGAGTTCTGTGGGACTTACTCTTAAGTTTAGTGTGTGCTGTATTGTGGTTGTAAACACTTAACTTCCTATTTACATACTGTGTTTTAAAGGTTACGTTCCAGTTACCTTTTTGCTTCATTATATATATGGTAACCATTTCTAGCTAGCACTCCATGAGGTTACTGCTTACTCTACATTGAAACAAACAAAGCAGCAACAACACAAAGAGGAGAGTATAACATCAAATCACTGTTTCTTTTGTGTTCTAAAGGGTTCATATGATCCAGAGACCACGGCATAGCTCTATGTTAGCCCTCCTACTGCAAAGTTGATCCTTCTGTTCTGTTTTGGAAATCAATTTATTTGTGGATTAATTGAAGCAATATAATATACAGTGGTACTTCGGGTTACATATGCTTCAGGTTACATATGCTTCAGGTTACATACGCTTCTGCTAAGCCAGAAATAGTACCTCAGGTTAAGAACTTTGCTTCAGGATGAGAACAGAAATCGTGCTACGGCGGCACGGCAGCAGCAGGAGGCCCCATTAGCTAAAGTGGTGCTTCAGGTTAAGAACAGTTTCAGGTTAAGAATGGACCTCTGGAACGAATTAAGTACACGAGGTACCACTGTACACAAGTTTATTTGAGAAATAATATTAGTTTGCCCTCCATGCTGAATGGCACAACCAGTGGAGTACTTCCACTCTGCTCTCTGGTATGGAAATACAAACAATTTGAATTTATCATGGATCTTTAACTAGTGGATTGGACACCACACCATGTCACATGAGAATCTAAAATGGTACACCTTCTTAAAAAGGGAGGGAGAGAAAGGGGGAAATAAAGCTATTGGGAGGGGCATGGAGAGATAGAAGACCCGTATTGTACATTGAAATTAGTTGTACCCCTTGTCTGAACAGGTGGAGGAATACTGTTTTAAACAAAATGAATGTGTTTATAATTTCATCTTGTTAAATATGAACAGTTTGCAAAAGTTTACTCAATAGTTTGGATAATGGTTTCAACCAGATAGAATTGAAAAACAGCCCTGATTCTCATGCCAATGACTTCAAAAGCTATGTGCTTTAGAGGTCCATACAGCCTCTATAAAAACTGAAGTCGTGCACACTTTCTGATAGTGAGCCCAGTCAACTTACTTCTGACTAGGATTTTGTGTTAGAAGACATTTCAGTTACATTATTGAACAGGGTTGTTCAGGGGTAGTAAAAATTGGTGCTGATTGTATTCTGTTTTGGAGGTTGAAACCCCAAAACTACACAGACACACACAAGCTTTTAAGTAAACCTCCTCAAAACGTGATGGTCCCTGTGTGTCAAACTGGGTAGCGATTGTTCTACAATAAGAAAGAATAGTTCAGTACAGTCAGTTCCTTCTTCAAAGAAGGCCTTTCAAAGGGCTAGGAATTACTTACTCATATGCCAAAAGTTGCTACATGTAGAGATCAAAAGATGCTGCCACTGCACTCTCTGGGGTTTTTTGTGTGATCTTCAAGCTGTGTTAGTAAAATGAGAATTGCATTTCTTTTTCTCCCTGTGACTAGAAGTTTGCATTAAGGTTTCTTAACATGATTCCTATTATAGCTTTTTATTTGGTTTTCAAGATAGTATTTAGAAAGGAACATTTGAACATTCATAGTTTAGTCTTTCTGGTAGTGGAATGTAAAACTCGTTAGAATAACTTTAGGAATTAATATATGGCTAATAGTTTTGTTTGGTCAATTTGTCCATCTTTCTTGTTGGATCACCTATTTTGACTTTTGTAACTGCACTGTGAAACTCACACCATTCACCCATCTAATAAATCTAAAAAAAATGTTCTTACTAGCAGAATAGCTAAGGAGTGGAGAAGTTGTATGAGTCTATCTTAAGAGGCAATCCTCCCTCTTCCTGTAAAAAACCCAGCTGGAACCCTACTTATGTGTGGAAAAACTATACATACCTAATTAAACATGGCAATAGGATTTGTCACTTCCACTGTGCATGAATGCACAATCAAATGAGTGGCAGGTTTCTACTGTGTATAAGTAGCAAAACAGATATGTACTTTTTGTGAATTCAGAGGAATTCTTATTAACCCCCATTAAGCCATTAAGTTGTATGCTTAATATTCTAAATGAAATTTAGAATATAAAATATAATGCAAAATATCATATTTTAGCTTTCGTAGTGTTCTTCCAAAAGTCACCATGACTGTAACTACATAGTATTATTACTATAGAGTGAAATTGTTTGCCTGATCTGTAACTTTTTTTAAAAAAAAGTAGGTACTATTAATAGTGGCAGTGACAAAGGTCTGTATGTGAATGCATGCATGCATGTGTTGCGGAGATGGAAGGGTGTACTCAAACTAACTTGATGATATGCCTTCCTGCCTCTCACCTCTCTCTTTTGGTAAAGCTGCTAGGAAAGGACAGCAGCTGCTGCATGCTGAGTTGCATAAATATAAGGTGCTGTTCATTATGAGTTTCATTCCATATTTGCCAGGTGCAAAGTGCACTCTAGTGTTTGGTGTCAAAGGAACAGAGGGACATTCACTCTTGGCCAGAAATTTTCCCTCGTGGCAAGTATCTGATGTGTACATACTCTCATTCTGCTATCAGGCAAGCGGTTACGCTACATGCTGGCTTGTTAAACTGGCAGTCCCTTGGCAGATGTCTAGACAAGCTGCCAACTATTAGTGCTGGATGCTTTAAACCAGCTTCAGTCTGATGATCCCTGGGTTCCCGAAGAACCATAAACATGTGGAGTCAGGGGATTAATGTATCTCTCTTCTGGCTTGGCCGGTAAAGATGAGCCATGTGACTAACAGTGACTGGTGCAATATATGTAAACAGTACCATAGTTTTCAAGCCCATCCAGATTTTCCAAGTGATTACTTTAGACATTGTCAGCAAAAGCATGCAAAAAACTAACAAACAGCATTTCTCCCCCCTTTGCATGGGAGCTATCCCTTATAGATTATAGATATGAGGAAATGCCATGTGCCATGTTGACTTCTAAAAGGAACTTAAAAAGAACACAGTTGAGGTGAATGGGGGCACATTTTTTACAGCTTTCTCCCTATAAGGCCTCTTGCAAGATTGTGTCTTTGTGGCTTTTTGTCAATTCTCTTCTGAGATTTGATAAGCCTTATTGGTATTGGGGGAAAGAAGGAAGGACTGCAAAGTGTTCAATGAAGAAATACAACACAAAATTACCTTCAGAAAATATAGAGGCATTGCTGTAGTGAGAGAAGTGACTGCTGTGTCAATACCTGCCAGCTGAGTTTGTTTTAAACAAAACCAAATGGACTACATAGTAAGGAAGTGTAGAGTCTTCACAAGATGATCCAGGCATTGAAGGAAAGAAGCTTTCACTGGAAAGTGATGGTGCCACATGCAATGCAGTGGGAACCTTTGGCACTCAAACAGCCACATTCCATGAAGCAATCTCAATAGCAATAGATGACATAATCTCTGAGCAAAGAACCATATATGCCTGTTGAAAAAGAACTGCAGTTTCATTACTTATGGTTCACATGCAACAATGATTCATCAGGTTCTTTGCTGGAAAGGCCCAAAGTTACCAGATTAAAATAACCTCCAGTTACATTGTTGTGAAATAGGCTGATTTAAAAGAAATCCAGTAAAATGTACATTACAGGATTAGAATAAAACCAGTGATTCATTCATTGGCTTAAAATTGATCGTGCAATGAAAATGTAAACAGACTTGATGATATTTTGAATGTGAGTTATTTCATTTAGCTGGTGAGGATGTATAGCAATTTTAGTGTAGCAAAAGGGTGATTTCACAAACCATACAAAGTGGTTATTATTGCCTTTGTGCTATAGCTAATGATTGGGCCTTTTACAGAGTGATGGGAAAGTACCTTTTTAATAGCTAAGTGACTGTATGATTTCTTCCCAAATGGAAGCCACTAATTTGAGGATGATTACCGGTAAATGTGTGTGAGACACTATAAAAACTTCCATCAGAAAACTTTTTTAGAGTTTGCCTTCTTTGAAAACTGGTAAAGGAAAGGGGAAGTTAAAAACAAAACCCCACAAGTAAATTATTAAGAGAGAGTTATACTCCTAGTGGTTTCCTCAGTGTTTCTACTACCATCTTTAAAATTCTGCAGCTTTACTGAAGAATTACAATGATGTGTGCAGGATATGATTGTAGTAGCTCTGGTTCCTTAATTAACACCCTAAGCCAGGTGTAGGCAGAAGGCCCTTTAACTATTCTTCAACACTTTCAGGTAAAAAGAAACTGAGTGCTTGCCACACACATTTTGACCTTCTCTAATGTATTAATAGCAGTGCACTGAATTGGTTGCCATATCTGTATCCATAGAATCATAGAATCATAGAGTTGGAAGAGACCACAAGGGCCATCGAGTCCAACCCCCTGCCAAGCAGGAAACACCATCAGAGCACTCCTGACATATGGTTGTCAAGCCTCTGCTTAAAGACCTCCAAAGAAGGAGACTCCACCACACTCCTTCATGTAAGGCTAGATATTTGCCAACTCATTAAGCATGTGTAATTGAAGAATTTTTCACTTTTAAGGAGGATAAAATGGTTTAAAAGCAGTCATCCAAATTTCATTGCTCATGTTCTATTTCAAGCACATTGTTGCAAAATTCCTCTCATATAGTTGAGGATGTCACTAATCAAGGTACTTTGAATGACCCTGCCTTAGAGCAGCTTCCCCCAACCTACCCCCAATGTTGTTGGACTGCAATAGGGATTAATGGGAGTTGCATGTCAATACATCAAGAGAACACCAGATTGCTTTAGAGCTAGAGATTGTAGTGACCTAATTAACCTGGTGTGCTCTTGTCCATGGGGTCATGAAGAGTCGGACATGACTAAACAACAACAACAACAATTAACTTGGAATTAATAATACACTCTTTCCAAGTTTTAGCAACCAGCTGTATTTTAAAATTATAAGTTGGCCAGTGCAGCCAAAACTTTGGTTGAAGCTTTAACTTCCTAGTTTGTTCATCATGTGTGTTGTCAAGAAGGTCCTATTGACACCTGGAAGTCAATAACTAAAGCACAAGCAATAGCTGAGAGGGAGAAAGCCCAATGTGCACATTTGTGATCAGTATCAGACCACAACACTGGTTATCTAAATTATAGACAAAAAAAACTATTAATTGTGATGATAATTGGACATAATTCAAGGGAAGTTGGAATATCATGTAGGAAGAATGAACATTCAGCATTTGCATCTAAGGACCACATAGAAGATAATTCAAATGGGCGCTAGCTATGTAATTTGTGTTAAGTGATGTTAGTGATTTTAGTTTGTGCCCTAAGAGTTGATAAAAAATAGTTTTCATGGAGTATTATGAGGAACATTTGAGAACTTAAAATGACTTCTAATAAAGTGGTTTGGATGGCTGAATGACTCCTGCAGAACTTATTATATTTCGCTTGTTCTCAAACATGTCCATTTGTTTCTGAGTGCTGATTTTGACAAAGACCTTGGTGTCTTGAGGCCAGGTTGTCCCAAGGACCATCTCCTCCTGGGTGAACTTGCCCTGGTTTTAAATAATAATAATAATAATTTATTTATATCCCACCCATCTGGCTGGGTTTCCCCAGCCACTCTGGACAGCTTCCAACAAAATATTAAAAATACAATAAAACATCAAAACTTAAAAACTCCCCTAAAAATTAGATCATTAGTACCCTTGCCCCAAAGGTTGTGATGGGTGGTAAAAATAAAAATAAAAAATTCTTAGTGGTGGACCCAGATTCAAGAATAACCTCCAGTTATTTGGGACCAGTCATTCATGTCCTTCCCACTGGACCACTGCCCTTCCAGCCAGAGAGAAAGTGACAAACACATAGCAATTGAAGTTATAACTTGTTAAAATAGTGAGATCTTTACTAATGTCACTACTATTGTGGTATAAAATATGCTTCCTCCATTAACTGTCACCTAGCAGCAGCCATTTCATCAGCAGAGGGGGGAAAGATGGGAAGCAGGCCTACCACCTGCTCCACAAAGGTCAGGTTCCCCTCTCAGTCAGCTGTGACTTGGTAGCATCCAATGCATCAGGCTGCAGCTGAGAAGGGATGCAGGGCCACTCTATCAGCACAATTGATTTACCAGCAACCTTTCCACCTCAGCAGGTCATTAGAAGAACTTTTAACTAATAATTTGTTCCTGAGTTGGCTTTTTTCTCATCCATCTTGCTCCATTTTTCTTTCATGTTGTGTCTTCTTAGATTGTGAGTGATGAGGGCAAGGCATCCCTTTTTAAGTGATTTGTAAGCCTGTGGTTTTTTTGGTTGATGAGTGGAATAAAAATGAATAACACACCTGAATATGCTATTTATAACTATGAATGTATGTCATAGGAATATTTGAAGCAACTTGCTGCATTATTGCTCGAAAAATGACATTAACATGGAGAACTAAAGTAAAGGAAGATGATCTTTTAAGAGAGTAAGAGTGCTGATTGTGATGCATTTGTCCATTAATTTTGGCAGTTACTGTAGGGTAAGTTATCATGTGTGAAAAATGATGCTAATATTTGGTAATGAATGACAAGTAATAATTCAATGGACACTATGGTTCATTGCTTACATAGCATTTTGTGAAAAGAAAAAGTCACACGTTGAAAATGATTCAGTTTATATACTTGCAGAAGTATTTACAGAGGATTCTTTAGAAGACTGTCTGGAATGTTGAACTTGTTTTGAAGCTTCTCCTTTGAATATCTCATTAATATTCACAGACTAATGTTAGCCTATATGGAAGTTGTACAATTGCAGCATAAAAGTGAAGCAACTAATGTTGCATAGAGTTTATTTCAGTTACATTTGTATATTTTATTGTTTTCATCTGGCAGTTTATACACAGAAGTAACTTAGCAGAATTCTTACCTGAACTGCTATTGTTAATGCCCCCCATTCCCCCCCCCCCGGTTGTTCATAATTTCATTAAGGGATTACAGTGGTAACAATAACAGAACTTCTGCTTTTGCCAAGCTTTTAGCATCAGGGAGTTGAGTCAAATGAACACTGAGTAGGAACATATTTAGAAACATTGGACAAAACAAAAGAGATGTTTGTCCTCTTGAAGGCTAACAGATTTATTGTAACACTTTGTGGGACTACAAACCATTTCACAGGCAACTTGACCTGGTAATAATAGTATTAACAGTAGAAAGCTAGGCATAATTAATGTATTGCAAGAACCTTAGTCAAATATTGAGAATAACAAAGATGAGCTGCAGTGGGACTTGAGCTTGCACACTACAGGCAATGACTGATTCATTCATGTCTGCATGGTGTCAAAACCAGAGGTGGCCCAAAATGTCGACAAAAGGGCAGAATGGGGATGTAATAGGTGGGGTGGAATGGAATGGAATTCTTTATGTGGGTCCCACAAACACATTTGTGCAGGAACATAACCCCTGCACAAAACTAGTATTGCTTGTGCAATATTTCCTCTTCCAGCTTGGCCACAAGCAGGAGATCAGAAACATTCACCTTAGTTTTAGATTAACCATAACTAGGGTTCAGATGTAATGCTGCACTGTGATTAATTTTAGCTATGGCTTTTTAAAGAAAATCAGGTTTAAGGAGAGTGTCTGAATCAAAGGTTTTATTTATAGAATTATATACTGCTTTCAACGCCCATAAGCTCCCCTAAGGCAGTGCACAATAATAAAAACCCAATTCTAATAACAGTAAAAGTTGAAAACGGTAAAACTACTACAAAACAAAATAAAGAAAACAACAAGTTAACATACAGATAAAACCCCTTAAAGTCCTGATAAAATAAATACATATTGATTGCCCCTATCTTTGTGGAGAGAGCTCCACAACTGAGTTAACTCCCACAGAAGCCCTCATCCCATGTTATTGCTAGCTGTACCTCTCATGGTGAAACATAGAGCCAGCGATTGTAATTGATAACAGGTCAACAGGGAAGGAGTTTGTCTGGTTACAAGTCATTTAGGGCTTCATAGATAATAAGCAGCACTTTGAATTAGGCATTGAAACCAATAGGTATTTGTGCAGAAGAAATAGAAAGCCAACTTCACTTTCCCACAGCTGAAGACATACTTTGATTTGTAACATTTGTTCGAAGTACATATTTTGTTTCATTTGCTGGTAAAAAAACACCTTTGCTAAACATGCTTAAAAATCGCCTATAGTGTCCAGCTTAGTATCACAGAATTGTAGAGTTGGATGGGATCATGGAGGGGACCATTTAATCCACCCCTCTGCAATGCAGGAATATGTTAATACAGTGGTACCTTGGGTTACGAACTTAATTCGTTCCGGAGGTCCGTTCTTAACCTGAAACAGTTCTTAACCTGAGGTGCACTTAAGCTAATGTGGCCTCCCGCTGCTGCCATGCCGCCGCCGTGCGATTTCCATTCTCATTCTGGGGCAAAGTTTGCAACCCGAGGTACTACTTCCAGATTAGTGGAGTTTGTAACCCAAAGCGTTTGTCACCTTAGTTACCACTGTATACATTCCATTTCCAAAGCAGAGTGCATGTAAAATTCTACACCCCCATTTTATTGTATGCCACTATTTGGTGGACATTAGTGATTCACACATATTCACACACCTCTTGGCATATATGTGATAATAAGGATACATTAATATAGATTTTTAATTTGTGAAACTGAGGTAAGGAAAGTGGAATTATTCTTCATATTTCACAAAATGGTTGCTTCTTATGACAATATGAAGTAATCTGAAATGGACTTCAATTGCCACTATCATGAGAACACCCTATTCAATATTTTATGGCAATGAAGTTTTTTTTTTTGGTCCTCTGTAGTGGTAGACATGAGCTATCTGGTTTGCATTTCACGGGTATTTTATTTGGTGGCCAGCACTTTGGACTTCTTTTTCATTAAGGAATGTACATTATTTTGTGTTTTATTTATTAAATAAAAAGGAGCTCAGGGTTGCTTCATCACAGCTGAACATACTGCAATTCTAGAGTTTAAGAACTGTTATTAGTTTATGCTGAGTATGTAATAATGCATTATTTCATAAAGGCTTGTTTGCACAATTTGTATATCACCTGAATCAGTCCCAGGGCAAGTCTTAGTATAGAAGAAGACATGGCTTCACAAGTCATTGCCACACTTCAGCAAAACATCCCACCCAGAAGCATCTCTTACCACCCTGTATCCAAGCCAGCTTTTGTAACTCAGCCATCTCCATAGGCTTTACTTGATTCATTTGACTTTCATTCAACACCTGATTCCTGATAGCTTTCTTATGCCTGCTAATTAAACACAGAATCAACCTGAGACAGCTTCTCTTCAAAGAATTGAACATGGAATGTGTTGTCGCTCTGTAAAAATGAATCTGATCGGCACATGATTGGAGTGTTGGCACAGCTCTTAATTTCTGGCTCTGTGTGGAGCATTTCTGAGGTTTCTCTACTCCACCCAGACATTTGCTGTGACTAGCATTCTATGTTATACTTGTTAAATCCTGCAGGAAAAACTTATAGTAGTCATTCATCATCCCACTTTTTCAAGGGTGTAATAAAGAAAATGTTAAAACAGAGCTATCTGTGAGTGGGAATGTGCTGGTGGGAAGGGGGCAGGAAGCAAAGATATGTTTTCTTAAAAACAAAAGGAGTTGCTTCAGTGTATTGGGTAGTATAATCTGGCATTCATATGTATTCAGTAGATGAATGTTTATGTTTCTGTCTCTTTTTTTGCATTCATATGTATCTATAGTAAATATCTATTTAATTAAAAGTTTAAAATCTAATATCCAACATGGGATAGAGCTGAGGTGGGGAAGAATGCATGTAAAATATGCTACTCATGAGGTCTGCTGAGACTCTGTTTTTGCTGTGGTAGCTGGAGGCAACCTAGTCTTGATTAGCCGTCTGGTTTCCTAAAAGATTTCCCAGGCCTTCCCCCATGTCAGCTAGATTTTTAACTATTTACCTGTTTACATTTCTTTAAAATAAATGCAAATTGATTCTCAAAATCCAAAAACATATTAATAGAAAAAAGCTGTGATTCATTTATTAAAAAGGATACATACTAAATTTAAATGTTGTTAGTAGTGCATAAAAATGGCAAGAGATGGTAACTATGGAAGGCCACTTGAAATAAAATCTGTTTTCTTCAGATCATGGTTGCGTGTATCTTCTTAAGGAAAAAGAGAATCTTGGCTTGGGTCTCAGATGCTTGGGCCACTAGATCCTTTCACAGGAGAAAAATAATGGTTTGGTATGCTATTTTCCGAATTTGTTTACTGCGGTATATATTTGAATCAAATCCGCCATAGCCTATAAGAACAACTGCCTTGAAGCAGAGTGGTTGTTTACACACAGCTCTCTGTTCCTGTGGGAGTAGCTGGCATGCATCGGTTTAGCATAGGCTCAAGGGAAATTATTAGTTTTACAGTTCACTTTCCTGGCTTGGCAGAATATGTGCTAGCCAATTCCAGCACTGTTGCAGCTGAGAAGCTGCAGTTACTATGCTCGGCTTAATATTGAAAGCACCCTAAAAGCTAAAGTTATCCTGCAAGGTTCAGCAAATATGGAATTTGTAAATGGCAAATTACAAATGTTTTTATTCATGGATTATGGCTTTGTAGCACACTTCACCTTATCCAGTTGGGACACATTAGAGTTTTTAAAACTATGTACAGTGGTACCTCGGGTTAAGTACTTAATTTGTTCCGGAGGTCCGTTCTTAACCTGAAACTGTTCTTAACCTGAAGCACCACTTTAGCTAATGGGGCCTCCTGCTGCTGCCGCGCCGCCGGAGCCTGATTTCTGTTCTTATCCTGAAGCAAAGTTCTTAACCTGAAGCACTATTTCTGGGTTAGCGGAGTCTGTAACCTGAAGTGTATGTAACCTGAAGCGTATGTAACCCAAGGTACCACTGTATATAACAGCTCCTTTTTATATATCATTTAGTGGTGAGGGGCCACTAAAGCATGGCTCTTTTTCCTCTTCCTTGGAATGTCAGCAATACTTGCATATGGAATTGATGTGATTTTAAATGCTCCCAAATGGATGAGAATTTGCTATGCTTCAGCAATAGCTTCAATGTCAATGTTAGAAGCACCCGCCCACCCCAAAAAAGCTGTGAAACAAAATGGCTCAGATCTGAAGATCAAGTTTTCCCTTGAAAGAAAGCAAGCAAGAAAAGAAAAAAGAAAGCAAGAAAAAAACTTTCATCTCTTCTTGCAGTCATTGATAGGTGGCATTCAGCTAAGCTTCACTCAGAATAGGCCATGTCCATCTATTTCAGTGGGTGTACTTGAGTAGCACTATAAATGCCACAGGATCAGTAGTCTCATAGCATTGTAATCTGAAATTGGAACGACTAACACACAGCATCTCTGATCCTAAATCAAAGGCTATTATAGCTGATATTGAAAAGTGCCATTTTTCAGAGACTGACCAGAGTCTGTCTTTCTAGATGGTTGTGAGTGGTTGTACTACATTTTCCTGTTTTTTTTGTGTCGTCGTTTTTTAGGGGCACGAAGATGTAGCATGATGCTGTGCATAAATCATTCACCGCTCAATCATGTCTTTGTCTTACTTGGACAAAATTCCCATGGAGGACTTATAGATTAGTGTGTCCAGGTTTGCAGCCTTGTTCCTAGCAGGCAGCTGGGAATTTTCTTACTAACTGAGCTTGTGCCAATAACTACTGCTCTACTTCCATCTTTTGCTCTGTGGCTACGTTTTAGAAGTTTTCCGCTTCCATTTGGAAGAGCTGTAGAAACATGGTTTTAAAATGTGGACAAAATACTGGTTAAATACACTGCACCAACTTTTTTCCTGTTACCTGTTGATACATATACATTTTCTATGTACTAATAAATACCATTTTTTCTTCTAAAGGCGTTCATGGCAGATGGCAGTATACACTACTTAGTTCATGTTGTTATGGTGTTTCTGAGTAAAAGTCTTGATGTAGGAAACTGGTAATTTTATCTAGGATAACCTTGGCTATATTTCCACATTTCCGATGTGATGGACTTCTTTATTTACACAGTTTTTGCTTTGGTATAGTTTTGGAAGAAAGAAGTAATAAACGGGGAACCTGCCTTTTAACTGCTTGTGTAATGCACATAAATCCATTTCTTCAGGCTCCATGAATCAAAAGTGAAGGGTGATTACCTTAGTCTGACTGCACCCCATGTAATTTCAGAGGCTACAAATGTTGTTACAAGCAAGGTATGGGTGAAAGCATAGTAAAGTTCCACTGAATGACTTTTACAGCTTTGAGCTAATGTACACAAACAAAGAAACTCTTGTTTCCCCCCTTCCATTGTGTGTGTAATGAGAGAGGTGTAAATTAGCCAATCTTGCAGTGGAGTTCAAGCTGTATTCACTTTTTTAAAATTTCAGATAGAAAATCCCATTAAAATATAATTAAATTATCTTATGTTTAGCATTTCATCTTCTAAACGAGACAATATCTGAATAACTGATAGCTTTAAAAGATATAATGCTCCATTATTCCTATATTTTCATCAAGATGAAGATATTTTAAAAAAAATTATGTAGCAACCAGAAATTATGTAGCAACCAAAAAAAAGTAGCAACCAGACTCAACTGTGTTAAAGTACAAGAAATGCAGCAATGTGAAGTCCTTGCTTTTATGTGGCTTTTTCTGCCCTTAGGTTTGATATTTAGAAATTTGAATGGCAATTGAATAAATGAGTACAGTACATAAAAATAAGGAACTTTTAGGATTCTTTCTGATTCAGGGCTGAAAACAAATGGAAATCTTCCATCATCTCCCCTTTAAAAATATTTTGGTCAAAGCTTTTATGATTTTATCTGCTTGCTATAACTTTTTGTGAAGTTACAAGGGGGATTTTTTTAATGTTTAGTGTTGTATAGATATACACTGGATACTATTTTCAGCTACTTTCAACATATAGTCATACCTTGGTTTTCGAACAGCCTAGTTCTCAAACATTTTGGCTCCCAAACGATCGAAACCCGGAAGTGACTGTTCTGGTTTTTTAATGCTCTTTTGGAAGCTGGACATCCGACAGGGCTTCCATGGCTTCCAATTCGCTGCAGGAGCTTCGTGCAGCCAATCAGAAGCCACACTTTATTTTTCGAATGCTTTGGAAGTCGAATGGACTTCCGGAACGGATTCTGTTTGACTTCTAAGGTATGACTATACTGTATTTAGTACTGATTGTAGTACTTTACTCCTTACCCCACAATAAAGTCTAAGATTTTTCTAAGCCAAGGCTTTTTACTGTTGTTAACAGTAGTGGAATATTGGTGGATACTTTCTTTGATGTGAATTAATTCAAGGCTTTATGTAAATTCCATGGTACCTTTTGCCCATGTTGCTATAAAAACCAGAATTTCATGTGATTTGTAACAATTATGGCAGCTTTCTATCACTGTGTTAAAAAATTACTGGGGTAAACAGTGTAAAGCATTATATATGCATCTGATGCACTTGGCTAGTATTCTCGATAAGGATGGTTCCATTGTGTTTGCTAAGAGTATGTCAACACACTTTTGACTCACCAGTATATCTGTTGCCCTGAATCTGTTGTCATGTGTAATGTGATTCTGTATGTAGTTATGATAGAGAAAGCAAGCAAAATAAATTTTGGATTAATGGGCTTGTCTAGGTGTATCAAGAGATGGAAGGAACTGTGAACTTGCATCTTGATGTACCAATTGAAAATTTAGAATCCAGGAAATGTATGTGTATCATGCAGTTTAGCCTTTGATCCTAGAAACTTGTCTGTGAATGTAGAATACTTATTGGGGTCTCCAGTTTCCATTTTGTTATGTTTAGCTATCTAGACATGTTCTGGCATCTGTGGGCAATCTTTATTCAGTGTTCATTCATTTATTTATTTTTAATTAGGCCATTACATTCTTTTAAAGCTCTACAGTGAGTTTTAGTGCATTGAGAGATCTTCTAAGCATACAGTCTGTCTTGACTGAGGAAAGAGATGAGTGTCTGTTCTCTGAGGTCATGGGGGAAATGCAGAGGTCAGGACTTTGCACTTAGTCTTATATAAACAGTGTTATGCCCTAGTAAGTCTAATAATTGATCCATCCTTTTTTTAAAAAAAAAAAAAGTTTGCTGAACTTTGTTACATCTCCCAGTTAGATCTTTGCTTAACCTGAACACTGGCCTGAATAAAATGTTGTGTAAAATAATCTCCATTTAATAAATTTGCTTTCTAATGCAATAAAAATGTGATACACTCTGAAGTTCCACTAGGCTTTTTCAAAAGGTAGCCTGTAACAAAAGGTGTGTTACCTGTAAACAAGCAAGTTCTTGATTGGATTGGACTGCAACTGTATCCTTGTATGTTTGGACATAATTCTCATTGAATGTTATAGTTCTTTTGTGTGTACATTCTTTAGGATTCCACTGTTAGTGACTTTGAAATAGTAATATGGTTCAGTTTCTAATTCTTGTCTTGTTTTCGGAGCCACTCTAGAAGTAGTGGTGTGGGTGTGCTTCTGCATAGATCCAGACTATCTGGAAAGAAGATCAATCCCACTTAACTAAACGTAACGTACAATGACATCTATAAGCTATAATTTACTCTTTATCTCTTTATCAATGTACCAGATTAAAACACAGAATGACTGTGGGAATTGAGCTTTAATCGTCTATGTGAGCGCTGCATCAGATATTGCTGTCTGATATACATTTAACAGGTCTTCTGTGGCATTTTGACAGGAAACTGGCAAAAACCTAGACATAAATAACTCAGATTCATAGCTGCAGTGGCTGATGACTTGATCAAAATATTGGTGAAATTATTTTAAAAGTAACCTTAATCTCCCTAAATATAAATGCTTGTGGCTTGAACAGTTTTGATGCTGGTTTTCATTTCAGAGAAGGGGGGCACTTCTAAAAGTACCTAACCCTTTGCTTATAAATGAGAAGCTTGAGCTGGTATAAATAGCAAGTTAGTAAAATAAAAGGATAATGAATACTTCTTTCTTTCTTTCTTTCTTTCTTTCTTTCTTTCTTTCTTTCTTTCTGAGCTAGTTCAGATTCTCACAGTGTGGCAAGGTGTCCCAAGGATTACAACAGCATTTAAAGAAAGTTCCATCTGTCTCTGTGTATCAAGATGCAAATAAAATACTCCCAAATACAGTGCTACCTCGGGTTAAGAACTTAATTATTCTGGAGGTCTGTTCTTAACCTGAAACTGTTTTTAACCTGAGGTACCACTTTAGTTTATGGGGTCTTCCACTGCTGCCGCACAATTTCTGTTCTCATCCTGAAGCAAAGTTCTTAACCTGAGGTACTATTTCTGGGTTAGCGGAGTCTGTAACCTGAAGCATCTGTAACATGAAGTGTCTGTAACCCAAGGTACCACTGTAGTTTCTGGCATTTCAGCCTTCTTGGTTGTGTAATTGTAACCATGTTATTACATAGTTAGCACCCGGAAAGAAGTCTGCTATGCGTCTATAAACTAAGTCCCCAAATTTCCATTAGTGGAGCCCAAAAGGAAGGAAGCAAGTTCTTAACCCGAGGTAATATTTCTGGGTTAGCGGAGTCTGTAACCTGAAGCGTATGTAACCCGAGGTACCACTGTATATTCTTTCTGAAAGTGTTTCTAATAATGTTGTGTTTTACATTGCTGTAATCCACCCTGGGACTTTCTGCTGAAGGGCAGGCAATAAATCTAACAACATCTGAATTGAACCTGGCTGCTGATGAAATCCATTGTGTTGCAGCAGATAGGGGCACTTTTCTGAAGTGACGTAGTTCTGAGTTTGTCTTACGGCTGGTTTGACTGACTGGTTTAGTGTCATTTCTGAAATTAATGTGTTTCTTCAGGACCTTTCTGTACTTTAGGGTGTTGCGCCTTGTAAGAATTGTACAGATAAGGACAATTCTACCCAGTATCTCTTTGAATCTGTGTACTGCACTGATTAGAGAAGTTGCACCTGGTGACATTGCTCAGTCATTGCTCAAGCTTTAAGTGTATGATGTGTATGTGACCTTACTCTTTCATAGAAACAATGTCTGAGGGTTGAACCGAAATCTTTGTTTTTGACATGGAAGCCCCATGCTCCTTCACTTTTTGTGCACTTTGGTATGCAGATAGTGATCTGGACTGGATCCAGATTAGATTGAGTGGAATTCTGCTTTTTCAACAGATTTCCTGGTGTTTCACCACCACTACAGACACCCAGTGCTCCCCCACAACTCCTCATGGGTGATGAACCCTCTGGAATGGTACTGATACAGGCCTGCAGCAGTACAAGCAAATTATACCAATACAATGTGCTGTCTAGTGCAAATGGAAATGATTTTCTGCTTGTGTAAGACATCCCTGGATCCAAGCCAATACACTGCATGTAAAAGTTCTGTACATGTTTCCTGCTTATTGTTAGCCACATTTGAGGTATGCAGAAAAGCAGGCAATTCTTGTTCCTCAAATCTTCTCCCACATATAAATTCACTTTTTTATTTATTTAGAAAATCTGTAATTGACCTTCATCAAATAGTGATCCCAGGTGATATCTGATTCATGATATTTAAAGTAAACACAGTTAAAATTAATAAGCAGAACAACTAATTGTAAAAAACATCTCAAGCAATAAAGAACACAGTAGTTCACAGTACAGTAGTTTTAAGTCCTGGGAAACAAAATCAGATTCTTCCAAATATGCTTTTACTTGGGCATTGGCATATTGAGTTTTGTGGTTGTCAGTTTCTCTTGAGAGAGGGAACTCTATGGTTGGGGTATAAATGCAGAGAATATCCTATTCTGCATTATGGAAAAGCCGGTTACAGCTTCTGGGAAGATGGCAAGATGCCCGCCCACCACTGATCTCAGAGCTTGGCCAGCTGATAAAGGGAGTGGTGATCTGTCATACATAGTTTCTGGGTCAAATCTTTGGGTGTCAGAAGCCTGTTATTAAGAATAACATATTGAGCATTAATTGCTTGTTGAAAAGTTTGGAATTTGTATATGAGGTCCTAAGGAGAGAAAAAAGGGGTTGCCATGAAAACCTAACCAAACCTAGACAATGAAACCCTAATTTTGCATTGTACTTTCCAAGTCATGTTTGTTTGCGTTTTTCTAAGTACACTTGTTGGATGATAAATGTGTCAATGGAGTACCAAAGGAATCATATAGAAACTAAATTTGCATTCCAGGTAGGAGTGAGGCTGTGTTTAAACAAGAGGTGATATAGCTTGGCCAGTGTGAAAGTCCTGCTATTCTCCTTCTCACTCTTTAATTGTGTGTGTTTAAAGACAGGCAGTAGGTTGTTTATTATAGAATTGCAGAATTGGAAGGGACCATGAGGGTCATCTTTTCTAACCCTCTGCAATGCAGGAATCTTTTGCCCAGCGTTGGGCTTGAACTCACAACCCCAAGATTAAGAGTCTAATGGCTCTACCAGCTGATCTATGTATCTTTAGTTGGGTGATCAGAATATACTTAGTAGTATATAAACATTGTTTAATATGGTCTTGAAAAAGGGAACACCTGAATGAAAATTTCAGAAAATAATGTGTAGAAAGTCTGGAAGGGAGATTCCAATGGAAAAGGACCAATTATTATGATGAAAAGCGTAGTTCAACTTAATGGCAAGTTTTCCACATCTGAAGTTCCCGCAAAGGAGCTAGCAATCAAAAAGTTCAAAGAACTCTGTATTGAAATTGTATATTATAACATGTCCATTGCATCAGTGCAGAATGGAATACTAGAACAGTGTAGATTTTAAGGATTCTATATCTCAAGAGTTTTGTGCTACAAAGCCAGATATCATATTTGATTTCTTCCATTATCTGTCTCCGCTTAATACAGTGACTTGTCAATATATTTTTGAGATGATACAGGTTGCCTAAATTATCGTATGATGTTACATTTTATGAAATGTTTGAAGGGAAAACTAATTAGATGACAAGAAACTTGTAAGGCACGGAGGAAGAAAACCAAATCCAGTGTGCCACAGACTCTTCCCTGTTAATCAGTTGGAGAAATTCGTGCCTGCATTTTTCAAGCACCTGGATATTATAGTGGTTAATTAAGCTGCACTTTCTGATTGGTAAAAATGAATCATAACTTGAAGAGAATTGCCAGAGTCCTTGAATATATTTAAATGTCCTTGGAAGATATTGGAGATCTTCTACCATTATGGTTGTGAGGAGTAGCACAACAACAGTCAACAAATTATTTAGAGGTTTTCTGTTCCAGAGTTTTATTGTTGCCTTAATTGTAGTGTGAATTAGTAAAAAGCATAATAAGGATAATGAGTGAATAAGATTATTACTATATTATATAATGTGGCAATGATATTTATTATAACCAAAATACTTTTGTGCATCTAGAGAGAATATATATTTATTTTTACTTGCATGGTTTAGAAATTAGCCTTTCCACTGATGCTACCTTTTACTACTGAACTACTCTTGTGAGGTCAGCTATTTTATTCTATCCCACCCCCCACCCTCCGTGTGTGTGTGTGTGTGTGTGTGTGTGAGAGAGAGAGAGAGAGAGAGAGAGAGAGAGACGCCAGTGGCATTTGACTGCTTTAGCACATTGTTCCTTATTTCTTTTCCATTCCAGGGTTCAGCTACTCCAAATAATGGGCCTTTTTTGTCATAAGAATACCAGGCTTGCTGTTGGAATTAGGAAGGACACTTGTTAGCAGTGAGAACAGAACCATAGGCTCTCATGGATTTATGTAGGAATTCACTGTGAAGTATTTTGAATAAAAATAGTTTAAGTGCTAGCAACTACAAGGTTCAAAACTATTCCCCATACCAGCTAAATCTATATCACAGTAGCATTGACTTGAGGTACGGTAGATACGTTTATGAAAAACCTTCTTTTTGAACCATTTTTTCTTCATAATGTAAATAATAAATAATTCTATTTTTGTGGGATCTCTCTGGAGGATTCTTGATTAATTCTGTTGGACATAGGAGGTAATGTAACTGTGACCTCACCCCACCCCAGCTAAGAGAACTTGGCTGATGCAAGTATTCATGTATGTGAGCTGAGCAGGCAGGCAGAGAAAGAAGCAGAGAGAGAGATTTGAGAATTAGCTGAAGGCTAGAAGTATTCTGGGCTGCAAGTTGTTTCTCCCTGGAAATATGACATTTTTCTTGCTTGATAGGAGCACACACTTTTGTATAGTACATGCACTTTTATATTTGTAGATAAAATATTACAAAAACTCCAGTGCTGTCTACTTCAAGGAAATCAAATCTGAAAAATGATGTTGAAACTTCTTACTGATGACAGAAGGAAAGGTGTTTCTAAACATTATTTTTCTGGGACCTATGGACTGTTGGGTGCTATCTTTGGCAGTGTTCCAGAGACAATCTAGCAAGGATGAGGCTTGCAGGAAAGAATGATACTGTATATACATTCCCAGTGGCTCTATCTATCTATCTATCTGTCTATCTACCTTAAAAGGGAAGATGTGATTTCTGGTAGTAGATCTCTGTTGTAGCATTTTGAGTTTTGTGCATAGCTTCCAGCATGGAATTAGGAATGGTGAAAATAACATTAGATATAACTGGAGAAGTGGAGTACTATATGGCAAAGAAAGTGGACTTGGGTTTTCCCACACCTCCACATGAGATTTCAGGATTGCAAAATTATTTGGGATGGCAAGAAACATACATAGGTTTACAAACAGCAGTTTAGTGTTGATCCACTTGTCAATGAATATTTCTTGAATGGGCTCAATGCAACTATATGGAAATAGCTATCCTTAATCAGTATAATGTGAAACGTAAGACTTTATTAGGAACAAAATTAAGCAATCTTTTATCCCTGGAAGGTTTTGACAACTATCTCACAGTGGCAAATAACCCTTTTTGGGGAAAGGTGCTTGAACACCAGGATGCATGTCTATTTGGCTTCAGGCCCAGTCATGGCACTGAGACTGCATTGGATGCCCTAGATTATGACATATGTTGACTGTGTGTGAGAGAGACCCTGTTTGTTCCTCTTCCTCTTTACCTCTTGATGGCTTGGTTCTCCTCCTATCTCAACAGTCTGGCAGCTTTCCAGTGGTGTTCCACAGGGTTCCATTTTATCTCCTCCCCCCCCCCCCCGTTGTTTAGCATCTATATGAAACTGCAGGGACCTGTTATCAGGAGTTTTGAAGTAAAGTGTAGTCAATTTGTGGATGACATCTAGCTTTATCTCTGTGTTCCATCTGAATAAGGAGAAGTGGCTGAGGTGTTAGACAGGTTTTAGAGGCAGTGATGGGCTAGATGTGGGCCAACAAATTGAATTCTGAAAAGACAGAGATCTTAAACATTCCAAGTTCTCAAGTCCAGGAGGTGGGAAGATGGGTTGCACTCCTCTGGAAGGAGCAGGTTCATAGCGTGGGGATACTGCTGGGCTCAACATTGTCATTTGAGGCCCAGGTGGCCAGGAGTGCGTATTTTCAACTCTGGCTGGTTCACCAGCTATGGCTCCTTTTTGACAGCTATAACCTAACCATGGTACTCTATGCTGGTACTCTATCCTGATTGGATCATTGCAATGTGCTGTCTATGGGGCTGCCCATGAAGATAGCTTGAAAATGTCAACTGGTTCAAAATGCAGTGCTCTGATTACTGGCTGGGGTTGCATTTTGAACTTGTATGACTGCTGGTCATAGCTACATTGACTTCCAGTTCATTTCCTGGTTCAAATTAAGGTGTTCACGCTAGTGTTTAAGCCCCTAAATGACTTGGGCCACAAATATAAGCCCCTGTAAGTAGTTCTATCACCCTCAGAATTTCAGGTAGTGTTACCTGAGAGAGTGCATTCTTTATGGCAGTCCCTAAATTCTGGAATTCATTCCCCACAAAGGTGTCTCCAGCACATTCATTATATAGTTATTCTGCAAATGTTGAAAATGCATCTCTTCATTCTGGGCCTTGAGATGTGTATTTTAGGACCCACACTATACCTATCCCTATCCCTGTGACTGTGATTTGTTTTAACCGTTTTGGTTACTGAATTTTAAATTGTTGTAACCCGCTTCGGGACATGCTAGTGAAGTAGGGTAACAAAAACAACAACAACAACAACAACATGCTTTGCTTAATTTTAACCAATTGACTCTAAATGCAAGAGGCATGTAGCTGAGCTTCAGTGAAAAGTTGCTGAATCAAAACTTTGAATACTTAAGAATTGCAGATCTTGATGCTGTAACTCATTGAACAATAAAGCAAATTATTAAGTACCAAACTCACCATGGCCTTTTGGTCTCTTCTAATAATTAACTGTGTCTTAACATGAGAGTTACCATAACGTGTGACCCTAAAATGCAAATGCACAAGTGTAACTAACAGTATGTTAATGAAATGTGTTTTAAGTATTACTGAGAGGAAATTGCTTCAAACGTATTACACAGATGATACAAAGCTAGGAATAGCTTTGCTTGCACAGGAAGGACAGTAGAGTCTATTAAATGCCATTCCCTTTACCAAAGGCAGTCAATGCTGTTCCCTCCAGACGTTGTTGGCTACAGCTCACAACATCCCCAATCAGCATGGCCAGTGGTCAGGGATGATGGTAGGTGGCAGCCACATTAACTACACCTGCTGTACCATGTAGCTTTCATAGAACAGAAAATGTGGCTGTCTCACTTTCCTAGCTCAAGTTTGAAAAACAAGGAGTAGTAATATGTAGGGAAATGGAGGGGAAATAATTGGGGGAGGGGGAGCAAAGGCCTGGCTCACAATAACAATTCTATGTTGTGAGAACAGGCATTTCCTTTATGCATGTAGGTCCAATTTGTGCCGACCCTCCCATCAAGGGTGGGGTGGGGGTGGGGGCTGAATATCTTTTCAGGTAATCTTGGCTGGTCAGATAGTTACCTTATTGTACTCCTACATAAATGTATGCATCCAGTATGCATGTAAGCTGGAGAAGGTTAGATCATAAAAGAATTGATGTTGTTCAGTGCACCTTTCAGGCACTAGCGGAGGAAGAGGGGGGCGGGGGGAGCACACCGCCCCTGGCAGTGCGATCCTGGTGGGGTGCTATCACAACTGCTCCCCGCCCGCACTGGGCACCACACCCCCAGCACGTGCGCCAGCCACGCCTGCTCTCCGCCCCCCTGTGCTGGAGCATGAAGCTCCGCCACTGCTTTCAGGTATGCTTTTCCTTTGTTATAGAAACTATTTTACCTGACCTTAAAAAAGAATCCCTAGTTCAGTCAGGAGTAGTGTTGCCCTCTGGACAGTGGCATTGCTACTGCTTTCCTGGAGGCTGCGGAGGCAGGGCAGCATCAAAGTTGAGACTGAACAGGTACACACCAGCAGGAACACTAACTTCACTCTGCGAGGACCACTTTACAGCCCTGACCTCACTGCTACCCTGCTCCATCTAGGTAAGTGGAAATAAGCAGTGGCGGAGCTTCATGCTCTGGCACCGGGGGGCGGAGAGCAGGCGGGGGTGGGGCTGGCATACTCCTGGGGGTGTGGCGTTCTGCCCGCAGGGGTGTGGCACCCAGTGCAGGCGGGACGGTAGCCGTGATGGCACCCCACCGGGATTGCGCTGCCAGGGACAGTGTGCTCCCCCCCTCATTCCTCTTTCTCCGCCAGTGGCAATAAGGAGTGCAGCTTAGTGGGACTCCCTACCATGCTCGCCACTCCTGAGTTCAGTGGTTCCTTGAAGAAAGCGCATCATGGAAAAAACTACCTAGATATTTGTTGAGTTTTCTTCTCTTCCAGTTGCATTTATAGTGCATCTCATATAGAATCAGAAGTCTGAATTAAAACACTAACTTAGTAAAGGTAAAGGGACCCCTAACCATTAGATCCAGTCGTGACCGACTCTGGGATTGCGGCACTCATCTTGCTTTATTGGCCAAGGGAGCTGGCGTACAGCTTCCGGGTCATGTGGCCAGCATGACTAAGCCGCTTTTGGCGAACCAGAGCAGCACATGGAAACGCCGTTTACCTTCCCGCCGGAGTGGTACCTATTTATCTACTTGCACTTTGAAGTGCTTTCGAACTGCTAGGTTGGCAGGAGCAGGGACCGAGCAATGGGAGCTCACCCGTCACGGGGATTCAAACAACTGACCTTCTCATTGGCAAGTCCTAGGCTCTGTGGTTTAACCCACAGCAAGAAGGGCTATAAAGTGTCAAGCCCTATGGTTAGTATTCTATTGTATTTTAATGTTCACATTATTTTTAAAATTCGTGTTCACATTTCCATATATTACAAACTAATCTTTCCTTTAAAACAACAAAAACAAAACCCCAGTAATGTTAGAAATAAATGTGTAGCAAACTTGCTGAGCAGATCTTCCAGGGCATTCCAGTTTCATAGCAAATGCAATGGGGACATTACTCTGTTTATTTATTCCAGGGTAAGAAATGTCCATGAAGATGTGTACATGGATTTTCAAGAGAGTCAGTAGAGCTGGTGACTGTATTATTTGGTTTATCTTTTTATAAACTTAGTCCGTATTTTGATAGATAGTGGTCTTAAATGGAAAAAAGCAGGTTCTATTTCACCTCTTTAGTCAGTGACAAGAAATGGTGCTGATTTCTGTCAATGCTTCTTTGTTTGGCATGGCTCGTATTAACAAAGGATCGTTCTCAATGTGTCTTTGCTTCCCACACTGAAGGCAAGACCGCATAGCAAAAATAAAGCATTGGAATAAACATCTGGATTTATTTGAACACATAATGTACTAGTTACGTAGTAATAGTGCTTCACCCTTTCCTGAATGCTTGTAGTGGCTTCCCTTGGACTCTTGTGGGCTGTGGCATGCCAGTGGAAAAAATGTTCTTTAAGTAAGGTACACAATGTTGTTCCAAAGACAAGAGTTCTGGTTTTAATTAGTAGTAATGCATGAGTTGTTGAATTAATTTTATTTGTAGAATAACGAAGAACAGCAGCAGTTTATCGTTATTGATGTATATAGATGAACAAATACAATAGGATATAGAAGGGCAAATAATAATATATTTAATAATTTGTTTACCACTAAGGAAAAAGGTAGGTGTTGTTTTTTTTAAAAAACCACACACTCTGGTTTATTTATTGATTCAAATTTATATTCCACCCTGAGCCAGAATGAACCAATGAGAGTGTCAAAATAATTACTTTGATCAGAATTGACTATTCTCTCTCTCCCCCCCCCCCCCCCGTTTTTACATTTCCAACATGCAAGTTTTCAGATTTTGGTACATTTGTATGCTTTGTCTTTCTTTATATGTGGGATGCATTTGCATATCACACAAAATCATCCTAACTTTGGGCTTTCAACCATCTCTTGGTGACTTTTCATCATAAAGCGCAGCACAGGATTGCCCTGTCTAGTACAGTTACTGCCCAGGGTTGAGTCAAGACATTTTACTGCCTAACACAGTCAGGTTGTTCAAAAAACAACCACACCGGCAGTTTACTCTTGTTGCAACATTGGTAATGGAGCAGAGCCATCCACCACAGCTGATGGCACTGAACTTAGGGGGCAAAGGAAAATATGTGAGGGTGTGTGCACACTTTGCCTCTTAGCATTTGCCACCTACGGCAGCTGCCTCAATCTAGCTCATGGTAGGCCTCACCCTGCTATTATTGCTAAAGGTATAAAATGTCAAAAATTGGGTTCATCTTTGTGGCTTAGTGCATATTTGATTCCTCTGATTGTGGACATACATTCACCAAGAAGAACACTCAGGGATTATTGTTTGGGATTCCAGACTTTGTTATGGCATCTTAATTAAAAATCAGGTCTAAATAGTATTAGTTCCTAGAAGAAAAACAAATAGGCAGCTAGGCTTTGATGGAAAAACCATTAGAGCCCATATTTTCACCTGTTAAGCCCAGCTGTTCATTGTGGGACTGTTTTTCCCCTTTATGTTTTAAGAGATCAGTTTTCACTACAGTCTATAGAGGAAACTATAAACTAGCTGATGTGAACAATAGCTGGGTTTACAATATATGTGGTAAGGGATGCCTCATTTTGGATGGCAAAACTATATTTTTAATGTCTTCTCCTTATGCTATATTGAGTTCTGGTGGTATCTTATAAACCGGTCATTATACATTCTGTGCAAACTTGACTAATAGAGAGGTCTATTGACACCATCTGTCTATGGAATCCACAGCCGCTCTCAAAACCTCTGGTTCATTTTTCAGTAGAAATGCATTCTTTATGCTTAATCTCCCCATCTCATCCCCCAACCCCTGCCATCCCTCCAAGGTTTAAAGTGGAGATTCTTGTTTGTATTTCACATTATTTTATACAGATGGCAACCGGACGTGCAAAACGAGGGGGGGGGGAGTTGAGATAATTAAATGTGTTGTGCAGATTCTCTATATAATCTGATATGTTGGCACATGTTACATAGGCAGTAAGAAAACCCTGGGGCAATCTGGACATAAATAAAATGGTGGTAGCTCATTTTACAGATAATTCCCTTTAACTATTCTGTTCTTTTGGAAAACCATGATGTGGGGGTGTAAATTCTTTCAGTGGGTTGCGCATTTAGTCCAGATATGCTAGGGTGTCTTAAAGACCTTTGCCTGGTTTACTAACAACCAGTTTAACTGAAGCAGTATGTTAGAATTGTTTAATCTTTATTTACAGCAGTTATTGCTAAAAGACAGTGAAGAAATCCTATATGGATAGAATGAATCTAATTTCTGAGCAGTGACTTTATGGGTGATCACTACATGTACTTCGTTATTAGATGCCAGTTCAACATAAAACGTGAAACATTCTGAAGCAATTTAACAAAATATGCTTTCTTTTTTTTACTATCCCTCCAGAAATAATTTTCAACATGCAGTTTGAAAACTCTAATGCCTCTTCTTCCAGAATGGCACAACAGAAACATTTCTATCATACTTCTTGTTTTAGAATTTTGGACATCCATTGAAGTTGATTGGTAGTAGGACTGACCAAAGGAAGTGCTCCATATGCAACTTAAATAACCCTACATTTGGTGATTGCCTGTAGGTTAGATGGCATTTAAAAAGAATGAAACAAGTAATGAAAATGGTCTATCAAGAACTTAATTGGCATATATTAATACAGCCCTATATGTTCAGGGTCAGATTAAATTGCCGCAAAGTTAAGAAAAAGAAGAGAGCTGAGTGGGAAACACGTCTTTTCAAAGAAAGGTATCCTTGGGGGGGGGGGGGGAATAAACCAAATCAGCCTTTTGTTTGATCTAGCGGTAGAGCATCTGCTTTTCATACAGTCAGTTCCAGGTTCAATGGGGGGAAAAACCCTGCCTGAAATCTTGGAGATCTCTGCCAGTCAGTGTAGCCAGTACTGAGCCAGATAGACCAGTGGTCTGACTCTGTATAAGACAGATTCCTATGTTGCTCTGACGTTTACTGTCATTGCTTAGTGCAGAAATCAAAGCCTGTTATTGCTGCTGGTCTAATGTAGGTTTTGCAAATACCAGCTGGATTTGTACAGGGGTTGATTCACTAAAGTATGCTGAAGGCTTGTGATGGTCTTTCTTGGCTACTAATGATTATGGTAGACTACTGAGCAATTTGGAAACTGCTGGTATTGCTCATAGGAATATGGGATGTTGTGTCAGCAAGTGTAGAAGATCCACTGTCATTGTGGGTTGTATTGAGGCCAGCAATGAGCTAATACAAACTGCCGTGGTTACTCATTGACAATGCTTTCAGTGTCTAGGATTTTGCTGTTTTGTGCTATTATGTTACACACTGTTCTAATTAATTTTAAATATACCTACATATAAATAGTGGTGTTAAACTAGATATTGGATTTATCCAGTTTTGCTAGGTAAAAATCATTATAAAGTTCTTAACCAATAAAAGAGCTGGTTTGATGGATAGGCAAAGCAAGCAGTTCCAGTGCACATGCTCAGTTTATCAATGTTAATAAACTTAAGAATGTCTCTAGACTACATTTAATTGATTTGACTTATTTTCTAGGAGTATCACTTGACTTTTTCTAGTAGAATTGACATAATAGTGACCAGTAGACTAACTAGTTTAGGACAAAAGCAGAATTTCAGGGTGAGGCTTTATATTTTCACTCAGCAGTCAGACCCATTGACTTCAATGGAACCTCTGCAGGGGCAAGTGTGTACAGTATTGCAGCATTTAGTGTACTTTCAGATGTGATAAAATTCCACCCAGGATTGAACTGTTTGTTCCACTTTGTCATAACAGAATGTTAGTAGTTGCTATACAGTACAGTGGAACCTCGTGTTATGGACAGGATCCGTTCCGGAGGCCCGTCCATAACACGGAATTGACGCAAGCCGAAGCGTCGCATCTGTGCACACGTGTGGCGCGATTTAGCACTTCTGTACATGCGCGAGCAGCGAAAACCGGAAGTAACCCATTCCGGTACTTCCGGGTTGCCACGGGACGCAACACGAAAACACCTAACCTGAAGCAGACGCAACATGAGGTATGACTGTACAATGAAGTTGTTATCACTTGGTCACTGACTTTATTGTTAAGAAAATAAGATTTGAGTATGTACAAGGCACTCAATATATGTCATGGGATTCACATGCGCTGATAGGTATCTTTTAATGCAAGTGACACATTGCTTAGATTAGAATACAGCCAAACCTCGGTGTTGAACGTAATCCGTTCCGGAAGCCCGTTCGGCTTCCAAAACGTTCAACAACCGAGGCGTGGCTTCCGATTGGTTGCAAGAGCTTCCTGCACTCACGCGGAAGCTGTGTCGGACCTTCGGCTTCCAAAAAACATTAGAAAACAGGAGCATTTACTTCTGGGTTTTTGGTGTTCGGGAGCCGGAATGTTCCAAAACGGAGCTGTTCAGGAACCAAGGTTTGACTGTATTGCTAAGAATAGTTGCTGTGATCAAAAGAGAATTTGGGATGCACCATCTGCTGTGTGACTTCTTCAGCAGTATTAAAACTCCATAATTTTTGCTGGACCTCTGATAGTTCAGAACAATATACCGTATTAGCTGGTGCTTTTCAGTTTATGAAGATACAAATGGGGAGTCACATGTTAGTCTAAGCTTCCCAGAGGAAGGAATCAAATTATTTCATCATCTTATCAATAAATAAATGATGTTGGTTTCATGAAGCTGACAATACCCAGTTAACTTTTTCAACCTGTTATGTACTGAAGTTCTCACCTTGGGCCAGCAGGGGGATACTGTAGATAGTTCAGGTCCACATATGCAAATAAGGGATCGAAAGTGACATTCAGTGATTGGATAGTTACAGAAAATGGTTACTGTTGCGTTCTAGTGGAGCTCTATATAAGAAGGCTGGCTGAACCCTTCAGTTCAGTTCTGTTCTGGCCTGTGAATAAACAAGAGCTGTTTGAAGAATCACTGTGTCGTCTGATATGTGCACCCACGACTTAACACAACCTGCCCTTATTCTGGCATTCTAACAACTGTTTGTTGTTGTTTAGTCGTTTAGTTGTGTCCGACTCTTCTGACCCCATGGTCCAGAGCACGCCAGGCACTCCTGTCTTCCACTGCCTCCCACAGTTTGGTCAAACTCATGTAGCTTTGAGAACACTGTCCAACCATCTCGTCCTCTGTCGTCCCCTTCTCCTTGTGCCCTACACTACTATTACATTTTTTTAAAAATGTTGATCAGGAAATTAGAATTAACAACAACATTTTAGTTTTGCTACCAGTTCCTACCGACATATTAAAACAAAATGACTTCTTTTAAATTAAAAAAAGAAGTGATATACTTGTGCTTTAGATGTTTAAGGAAACATAATGATTATATGCAACTAAAATTTGTCTCAGTTAAGCTTATCGTTTCCACTTTAATATGGCAGCAGCTTAGGATAAAGATTTAATTATTTTAAAATGCACATGTCCTCCAATTCTCTTTAGTGTTTTTGACTCTGGGCCTTCTCAAATTTCAGAATACTCAATGTTTGAAATTTATCTCTAAACTAATGTGCAAAACAATCTGTCAGCATTACCCTGTTCTGCAGCCTTCCAGTACACTGAAAGGCATTCCCTTTCCCCAAATCAAATTCTAAATATAGCATTTAATGTGCTTTCTTCTTTCAAGTCTGTCTAATATAAGTCCTAGTGTTACTGCTGAGATCCAAATCTTTATTTCATGCCTTCCTCTTTGATCGAAAATATACTTCTCCTTAGAGAAATTAATAACTAAAAATTAAACAGAAATTTTGTTTAAATTAATGAAATAATGCACTAAGCCAAAGTGCTAGAGGAGCGAACGACTGAAAGAAAATTTTCATTTCTGCAGTTCCCATTCCAAGTGATCCCCAGCAGCAACTAAATTTTGATTGTTATACTATTCATTTAGATTACAGACTCTCTTTGGGTGTGGTTATGTTGATTTACCTGTGAAAGCATCACACCTTTTATTCTTTTTGTGCCTCATTAACCTGGTGCTCACTAATGCTTCATGAATGTTGGGAAAGTTGACTTTAAGGTTTCAATATGACTGAGGTTGACTGCATTCCTTCAGGGATTTGTTACTAATCCTTTAAAAGGCTGTTTGAAATATTTTGTTTTCTGAAAGTATAAATGTCTTTACAAAATTGCCCCTAAAATTTTGCCTTGGTACTTTTTGTCATAGAAGCTAATAACTCACACAAACCAAAGCTCTTCAACTATCATCTTTGACTCTGACTATTATGCATTAGTTTTTAAAAGCTTCAGTGGATGTTTGAGTATGTCAAACAAGAAAACACAAGCACTGCCCAAAGATGAATGACAGGTTCTTGAGGAACCTTCTGAAAAGGAATTCATAAGTTGTGCTTCATACTATATTTTACTGCTTTTATTTTATATTTTACCATAGCACATTAGGTATGCATTTTACTAGTAATCTATTTCTCTAACTGTGAAACCTATTCATATCTGTTCAGAAGTATGTCCAGGTAAGTTTGTAAACTTAACTGAAAGCTAATTTAAGTTTTTACACTGTTGTAATCATTTTACAACAAAAGTCCTAAAGTGAGAGGCAGGTTGAATGGGAGTGATGGTGAACTCTGAGACTATGCCAGGCATTGCACCAATATCTCTCTATACTAAATCCAACATGCTTTGCATAGAAAAAGTTCCAGATTCAATCCCTGATGTCTTCAGGTACCTATGTTTGGTAAACACTCCCATCCTAGACCCTGAGGGATCTATTGCTGGTTAGTGTTGACAGTCCAGTGGTACCTCAGGTTACATACGCTTCAGGTTACATATGCTTCAGGTTACAGGCTCCGCTAACCCAGAAATAGTGCTTCAGGTTAAGAACTTTGCTTCAGGATGACAACCGAAATCGTGCTCCGGCGGCGCAGCAGCAGGAGGCCCCATTAGCTAAAGTGGTGCTTCAGGTTAAGAACAGTTTCAGGTTAAGAACAGACCTCCGGAACGAATTAAGTACTTAACCTGAGGTACCACTGTACTGAGCTTGATAGACCTAGTGGTTCCTACATCATGCTGGCTCTCTGAAATTAAGCAATTTATGTAGATTTGAAAGTCCTTTCTCCCCAAAGTGTCTATGACACTTTTGAAGCTGAGTAGCATAAGATATCTAGGTGCACTGCTTCATGTTCCAGGAGGATTGCAGTATAAGAGCCAGTGCCTTTGTCCAGATATTAACATGTAAAAAGCAAAACTTAATCAATTATATAGACTGTTATATTTTTAAAAATGTGGCTATTTTTGCACACATAACAAGATTTTGTTGTGCTGATTATTTAGAAACAACAAGTGGCGCTGAATAATTATTTGGCAGAGGTGGCAGAGCCCGGAATTGTGGCTTCCATGGCAGACTTCTCCTCCTCCTGCAACTGCTGGGGAAAGATGTCCTGGCTCTTCCCAACGTTGTGTGTGCAGTGCATGGCGCTTAGGGTGCTTGACATGTGTGGCACTCAAGGCACACTATGCTCAGCGTGCATGGTACTCAGGGAGCCCAGTCAGTCTGGGCGTGTGACACTCGGAACGCAGTGTGGTTAGTGCAACGTCAGTAGGAGCCAGGACCTTTCCCCCCAGCAGCTGCAGGAGAAGAAGAAGCCAGAGCTTGGGATGCTCACACATGGGTGTGAGACCAAACACAGACGCGACACCAGTGCCCCCAATCTGCTTGGTAAGTTGGCGCATATGGAGACAACAGTCCTGACACGGGAGAAGTTTTAAAAGTAGGACGCAGAGAATACCAGTGTGATTTATAAACAGAGTCAAGGAAGCTTAAAAGGAGTAAGAAGGCTGTCTTCAAAAAATTGAACACTTGTCCAAATGAGGAGAAAACAAACTTTGGCAAAAAAAAAAAAAAGATATAAGGAGACAATAAGTAAAAATAATTCAAGGAGCACATTGGAAAAACAAGGCTCATCAACAAAAAAAATGTTTAAACTAGGCGAAAACTGATCCGGAAGGCGGTTGAACTTCTAGAAAACTAGGGAGTCAAAGGTGTGCTGAAGGAGAACAAATGAAATTATGGAAAGGCTGACTGAATTGTTTTGCATCTGACTTCATGTAGGACAGATCCCTGTGCCTGAACTAACCTCAGATTTCTCCATATGCTGACAGGCTAACCTACCTCACAGGATTGTTGTGTAGATAAAATGTGGGTAATCCTCCCTTATACTACCTTGAAGATATAAATGTAGGAAATAAATGTGCATACTTAAAAAAAAACACATTCCCTACAGTTCTCAACAACACTAAAACGATACAATCACTCCCTGAAAAAAAAATTGCATGCTGTATGTGTTCTTTTGTTGTTGTTTAGTCGTTTAGTCGTGTCCGACTCTTCGTGACTCCATGGACCAGAGCACGCCAGGCACTCTTGTCTTCCACTGCCTCCCGCAGTTTGGACAGACTCATGTTTGTAGCTTCAAGAACACTGTCCAACCATCTTGTCCTCTGTCGTCCCCTTCTCCTTGTGCCCTCCATCTTTCCCAACATCAGGGTCTTTTCCAGGGAGTCTTCTCTTCTCATGAGGTGGCCAAAGTATTGGAGCCTCAGCTTCACGATCTGTCTTTCCAGTGAACACTCAGGGCTGATTTCCTTAAGAATGGATAGGTTTGATCTTCTTGCAGTCCATGGGACTCTCAAGAGTCTCCTCCAGCACCATAATTCAAAAGCATCAATTCTTCGGCAGTCAGCCTTCTTAATGGTCCAGCTCTCACTTCCATACATCACTACTGGGAAAACCATAGCTTTTACTATACGGACCTTTGTTGGCAAGGTGATGTCTCTACTTTTTAAGATGCTGTCTAGGTTTGTCATTGCTTTTCTCCCAAGAAGCAGATGTCTTTTAATTTCGTGGCTGCTGTCACCATCTGCAGTGATCATGGAGCCCAAGAAAGTTCTAGATGTGTTCTAGATGCTACCTTAATTTTTGCCTACGATTATATATGGTTGCTAACTACTATAATGCGTAGCAACATCTAATAGTCAGATTTCTAAACAGATAATGGACCTTTCAGATTGGACTAATCCTTACTGTTTAATTTATTGGTTTTAGCAGGTGATTATAGGTATAAAATAATATAGGTAAAAAATAAGGGACACGGGTGGTGCTGTGGGTTAAACCACAGAGCCTAGGACTTGCCAGTCAGAAGGTTGGCGGTTCGAATCCCCGCGATGGGGTGAGCTCCAGTTGTTCGGTCCCTGCTGTGTGGATGCTGCAACGTGTCTGTGTGAGAAACCTGGAGTGAGGCCAAGTTTTGGGAGCCCTTTACCCATCAGAGGGGGTGCAGAAAAACGTCCCTTGAGCAGTGGGGGGGGGGGCAGTGAGCAGTGAAAGCTCAGAGACGCCTCTTTCTCCAAAAGCTGCCAAGAGTTGTTTACATCGTGAGTCGGAGCCTGGGAAGCTGAAAAGTGCTAGAGGCTTCAAGGTCAGCCACCTGCAGCAAGTAGAGATAAGAGCTTCAGAGTTGTGTGGGAACGCTGAGACAAGTCCAGTCTCCATGGCAACTGAGAGAGTTGCATCTACGGAAGCTGTGAAGGTCGTGGGCAAGTCTTCCTGCTGGGGGGAGTCTGTTGCCATGACAACCAGAAAGGACATCTGCAGAAGCCCCAAGGAGGGGGGTAGTGAGGAGATTGTTGCTGCTGCCAACCTATCAGTTCGAAAGCACGTCAAAGTGCAAGTAGATAAATAGGAACCGCTCCGGCGGGAAGGTAAACGGCGTTTCCGTGTGCTGCTCTGGTTCACCAGAAGTGGCTTAGTCATGCTGGCCAGATGACCCGGAAGCTGTCTGCGGACAAACGCCGGCTCCCTCGGCCTATAGAGCGAGATGAGCGTGCAACCCCAGAGTCAGTCACGACTGGACCTAATGGTCAGGGGTCCCTTTACCTTTACCTTATAGGTATAAAAACAGGTTGTTGTTTTCTTTTTGGTGCAATACTTTAACTTTATTATACATCCCTAAACAAATCTTGTTTGTGCAAGCACAATTCCATAGCACAATTACTTCTTGCGTAATTTACCCAGAGTTTTCTACACTTTCAACAGACATTTCATTTTTAGACTTGACAGATCATAAAGCTAACTTTCCCCTTTCCCCTCTTCCAAATACTAGTTTGGGGAATTTATTCTTCGATATATAGACAGAATTATGAACAGTTTGTTTTAGAAGTTCAAGATCTGAATTTTAACTTTAAGATGGACAGGAAAGATTCACACCACCATACTACCCATTATTCTTCCATTTAATATAATGTATATTAATTGCTTATTCTAATTTGTTTTTGGGGAGGACCTTAATTGTTTTGGATTAAACAACCTGGTTAAACTAGTAAGTGCCCATCTTACACTATGCAGCCCATTCTTATTGTTGTTAAAAGCTGGCTGTGTGGTGGTGTTAGGAATGTCTGATGTTAACAATTCTTAAAATATTAAATATTCACAGTAGATTCATGTGGCCATAAGTGGTTAACAAGACTTTCAATTGGGCATTATACATTGTGTAAACCTTGGAAGCAGCTGACCTTCTGTATCCCTGGTGTTTCCTGAACTGGGTTTCATATCCTGTTAATAAATAACTTTAAGGACATATAGGCAGTTCTGACATTTCACTTACCTTTCCAGGAAAACAGAATGAGATTCCAATTACAGATTTATTTAAAAAATATTTCTTAAACAAATGCATGTCTGTATGCACGTAAGGAGAAGCTGCATAATTTATCAAGAAATAATGTATACCAGTTACACTGAAAAGAGGCAGAGCTTTGGTTGCAACTATCACTTGCAAGTGCATTAAAAAAAAACATTTAGGGCATCCCATTCTACTTATGTACATCTGTTAGGCAGCTTCCTAGTCATATAAGAAGATTTGAATGTTTTTTACTGTACAGAAAGCACTTGTAGATGAAATGATTTGGAAACGTGGAATTAAGCCAATTGATTTAAAATGCATAGCTGTCAAGTATCCCTTATTTGAAGGGACAGTCCCTTATTCCAGCACCATGTCCCACTGCTGTCCCTTATTGATGGACGTCCCTTAAATGTCCCTTAAATTTCAAAGGAAGCAGCTCCTCTCCCTCCCTCCCTGCCGGCCAGGGAGAAGGGAGGCTCCAACTGTGTTGCTTGGCTGTGTTGCTCACCCAATAAGAAGTCTAAGAATGACTGGGGGGTGGAGCTTGCATGCCTTGTGTGTGGCTAGTTAATGCAAGCTGAGGGGTTTTTTGAATGCTGGACGCCATTTTGTTGCACGTGCTGCTGCAAACTTTGCAGTGCAAAGCCAGGCTGGGGAGCCATCTTAAGTTGAGGCTGCATAGGCCTTGGGGTGCATGTGATTCAGATTCTATTCAGTTGAACCTCTGGTTACAAAGTTGGTTGGACAGTGTTCTCGAGGCTACCAGCATGAGTTTGACCAGACTGCAGGAGGACAGGAAGACTGGAGTGCCTGGAACAGGTGAGGCTGCAGGTCCCTTATTTTGGCTGCTGGTCCCTTATTTTCAAGGCTGCTGGTCCCTTATTTTCAAATCTGTAAGTTGACAGCTATGAAATTGTGGTATGATTTATTTTGATACCACCAATTGCCATGAACAATATAATTGCAGCTTTTGTCTTTGTTCAAATCTAAAAAGTGATAGTGTTAGTTTTTAAAAACAAGATGTGCTTCCGAGTATTTGCTTACTTCCTAGTGCACTCCAGTATTTTCACACCTAGTGCACTATCTGGTCTGTTCATATCTGGGCTCACCTGAACCAAAGATGTTCTGGCTCGCATCTCATGCTTCTAACCAGTGTGTTGCACCTGCTCTTTGTACAACCCCTTTGTATTTAAAAACCAACTGAGGAAATTAAATTTTGTCAGAATCTTGGTATTAGTTTGCAAATGAATTGTGTGAAGTCGATCAGTGTTATGTACACAGTAATTGCTCTTTTAACCAAAGGCGCTGAATGTTTGGCATGCTATATCTTTCAGTCTGAGATGTGAAATTTATACTAAAGCAGGTTGTGCAAGTTTGTTAGTTTCCTCTATTGCAGTGATTATCAGCTTTTAGAAGGAGAAATGTGGGTTCTTTGTAGATAAAGTATGTAACTAATAAGTATTGTGTTTCTGTGTTCACCAACTAACCCTTCTGGGACAGATTTCTGACAAGAAAATTACAGGATTTGTGCCCTTTGTAAGATTTATGTTGATACATAAAGTTGCTTCTACTAAATAAAACACAAATTGGAACTTAAATAACTTGACTATAAGGATAGAAATTAAAAGTATAGCTGTGGAAAAAGATTACTCAGATGTCAAAGCTGTTACATCCCCTCTGGCGGCTGTCATCAAATTTGTGGTTAATGTGTTCTATGTGCCACTCTTCTCTTCATGAAAAATACAGCACACTACAATTTAAGGAATTTTATGGAATGTTTCAGATAAGAGTGACTTTATTACAGCACTTAGGTGGAAATATATTCACAGGCAGTTCCTTGTGTTTTGTCTCTCACCCCGCCCCACTTTATGCATGAAGAAAATCTGCATTTTATATATTTGAACCTAGCATTTGCAGACTCTTCATGCAATCCATTTTTCTGGAAAGTGTCAAACGACTGCCTGACTGTGGAACAGTGGGGTCACAAAATCAGAAGCCAGTTTGTGATAATGCCCCAGTTTTGTTCTGGAAGTTAAAAATCATCCATGCTTACCTTTCCTTTAGGAGGCAGCTGAAGATAGTACTCTTTAAAAGATATTTCGATCAAAATGTGCTGAATTTTTGGAGATGTGTATTTATATATTGCTTCCTCACGTTCACTGACTTCATCGATTTCATGATTGTATTGATCTTATGTTAACAGTACAGGAATACTACAAGCAAGCAATCAATTCTTAAAGTATTGTACTGCTTTTAAATGTTTACTGTGAACTGCTTTAAAAACTCTGGTCATAGTGGCAAGCATGTTAAATAGCAATAAATATCTTGTAAATGCTAACTTGGAAGAACATATAATCGCCCATTATCATAATAAAATCTTAACCAACTAGATGACATCAAGCTAACTATAAGAATAACCAGGAAGTACTTGTTGATTTCCAAGTGCACTATTTTAAATCCAAGCCACAGCATTTCCATTACATCTTAACCAGAAGTAGAAATTTAATTTTTTATTCACATTTACCCTCCTTAGGTTCCCGTCTTCGCCAAGAGGATTCCCCACCTCGCATTGTTGAACATCCTTCGGATCTAATCGTTTCTAAAGGAGAACCAGCAACTTTGAACTGTAAGGCTGAAGGCAGGCCCACACCAACTATTGAATGGTATAAAGGAGGCGAAAGGGTTGAAACAGACAAAGATGATCCTCGTTCTCATCGGATGTTGCTGCCAAGTGGATCTTTATTTTTCTTACGAATAGTTCATGGCCGCAAAAGCAGGCCTGATGAAGGAGTCTATGTCTGTGTAGCAAGGAATTACCTTGGTGAAGCTGTGAGCCACAATGCATCGCTGGAAGTAGCAAGTAAGTATTTCTCCTCTTTATCATCACTGGTAGCCACCTTAGAAGCAGCTGCTTGAGTGGAATTTTAAATACAGAGAGGTCATTAGCTTTTCATGTCTGAGCTCAATGTATACAAATAAGATATTTAGTTAGGTTTGAGTGCAGAACATTAGCATTCTACTAACACTTGTATATAATGTTTATATTCACACAAGCAGATTATGAATATGACTAAGTAAATTAGAATATCTGCTTTTGTTTTGACTATATGGTCAATAAGCTAATTGTATTCAGCAGTACATATGGCACTGAGCAATTCTGAGCTAAGCAAATGGGAGGAAAAAATGTAATGACACATTTCTTAAGTGTTTTAATGAGTAAAAAATGGTTTCAATTAGTTACAAAATGCTGTGAGGTTATCCTTGCACACTCTTGCATCTACTGAGGGGTGTTGCAGCCACATGTCTTGTCATTCATTTTAGTGCGCTCACGTTGACACTCTGTTACAGTATTTAACAGAACTTGCTAAGTGTACTAGAGGCCTACAGTTTACTTACATTCACTCTGGCATGTTCTCCACACAAGTATGCACTATTGATCAGCAGACATGAAATATGCTGGGAGTTGTGCAATTGGTAAAGAATATTAAGCAGAAATGTATTTCTGAAACATTAGCAGAAATAAAAACTTCCCCATTGCCTTCATGCAGGATAAACAGTGCTAAAGTTGGGCATGTCCCCAGCATTTCAGTGTCAGTTAGTTAGAATGATTCTGTTTAAATGTACTTCAAACCTTGTACAGGAAGTGCCTGAGAAAATGTTTGATTCCCCCCCCCCCGGCCCCTTGTCTGCAAAGCTATATGAATTGGTACACAAAGTTTTTTAAAATGCATGTGCAGTACTGATTGTGTGTTTTGTGGTAGATTTTAGGGTGATACTGTAAAATTATCAGTTTTGGTACATGGTAGATGTAGTTGTATGTTGGTTTCTTTATACTCTGGGAATTTTGTTGTTTGTTTAGTTTTGTTGTTTGTTTAGTTCAGGATCTAAAATGTCTAATATGTGAATATACTTGTTCTCTATTAAATGGCATCAGATTTGATTAAGGACGACATCAGTGCTAAAGTATTATTACTGCCATTCCACTTCTCAGTTTTTAAGTGCACTTATTACCCTCAAAATGAGCCCTCTTGATCAGAAATACAACAAGAGGCTTAATGGTAAGAATTAGATATTTATTAAAAACATTAGCACTGTGTCATTCCAGTGGAAGAATAGTGATGATGCAGTCAGAGGCACCCCCCCCCCTTCTCACTCAAACACACACACAGAGAGAGAGAGAGAGAGAGAGAGAGAGAGAGAGACAAAGAGACAAAGAGAAGCCAACTAAAGGGAAAAGAAGGAATGGAACTTAGCATAAAAGAGAAGTGGATATCTGCAAGAGAGAGAGGGGGGACATTAATCAGTTTTTCAAGAGAGAAGTGTTGTGGTTTATTGACATAGGAGATATTCAATTGCCTTGTAAGCTGTAGTTTTTAGGAGCTTTGACAGGAACAAGTTGCACTTTCCCAGTTATGGTGAAAGAAAGGCACTCTGCTGCAGTTATTTAGGCTCCTTGTTGTTTGTCTGTTTATACCCCTGTTTGCTCCCCTTTCCCGTCTTTAAGTCTCTGTATCAGTGCCTGTTTTCTGGTCTGCCAAACTATCCCCTTGATCCCACAGTTGTATTGGAGTTCCCTCTTCTTGCCTTTGCAACGTCTCTCTCCCCACCTACATACAACTGCTTCCAGCCATTAGGCTCTCCTGCTCAAATCTGTGATGTTTACTTGCCATGGGTCACCTTGTTTATTCCCACAACCCCAAGTCTCCTGGCATGCACAGAAGGAAGGATGGAAGACAGGGAGGGACTTTAGTTATGTTACAGGAATACAGAGTTTGTAAAGGGTTTTCCTCAATTTCTGTTTCTAAGCTTATTCAAACTGCTGCATAAGTGAAATGAAATGTTTGCCTTCGTTCCAGCTTGCAGACAGTTCTTGGAAGACAACCCAGAGAGATTTAGATATGAAACATCATAAATCTCAACCACTGTCTTTTAATCTTATTGAAACCTGCTCACAATACTGCGTTCCCAAAGTCCCGTGTGCTTGTCAGAAAATGTGATGGGCAGGGTTGACTGTGTTGTCTCATAACTTAACCAGTCATTTGGAAATTGTGAGAAATGCAGGAAGTTGTGTGCCCCCCCCCCCCCGCCCAATTTATTATCTTCTCCAAACCAAGGACGGAAGGCTGAAAGGAGTTTCTTGTTATAATGCAGTTAGGAGAAGAGAGCAAAGCTCTTGTTTGTCTTCCTAAATATCCAATGTAAACAGAGTTATTTGGAGGTTATTAAGAGTACTGTACTTCTACCCATGCTGAGACCTGTTGTATTGGCAAGTACTGTAGAGTTGGTGATGCCTGCTTTCCTTTTGCTTCTGTCATTTTCAAATTCCCTTTCCCTGGAATTATTTTCTATACTGTATGTATTTCTATGACAGTATTTTTATTTGCAGCTACATATTCTGAGCTATATGAGTGAATACTGAGTGAACTGTTAATTAGGAAGTTATATATTGCTGTTTGTTTGTTTACAACATTGTCAGGCTTATTTTCCACCTGACTAAATAGTTTCAGTAAAATCCTGGTTAAAAAGAGATCCTGACCTTTTTAAAACTAGCTTTAAAGATACACCTTTTGTAGAATGGCCTTTGGAGATTGAAATATGATGCTTGATATATTGGGTTAGAAGAATTGGGCCATATGTATACAATTTACTTTAATTGTTGAATGAAATGAGATTTTATTGTTGCATCTTTTTATGTATTTTACTGATCATAAATCACATTGTGGAAAGCTATATAGAAAAATAAATATTGAAATGGCAGAAAAATAGAAGTATTGTTGGTGTCTGATACAGTGGTTGGAAAATTTTGGATACTGAAAGCAGCTTAACCAGAGATAAGCTAAAAACATTGACTATACTAAAGGAGAGTAATGAAAATAAAATGTGACCTCTAACATTATATGTAATATATGGTTTTGGAAAACTGAACAAAATCATAAGCAGAACATAGAAGCTGTAATTCTTTGATGCTCAATAAACACTGTTCTGTATTCCTGCAAGGAATTTTAGCTGCTGTTCTTTCTATTTTGTTGTACACATTTATTTTTAGTAAACTTTTCTTAGGTTACCTGTCAGACTCACAGCCAGATGTGGCTTTAAGTTGATGGAAGTTGATGGGGCATGCAGCCAACTCCTAAAACATTTTCTGCTAGCAAAGACAATGATAGTATGGAAGCAGAACCCACTCTTAAGAGCTGCCATATTACTACTGAAATCTGCTCAGCTCTTTTCTTGAGTTTCTGAACCCAGCTTTTTGATTATTTGAAATGTACTTAAATTAATTCAGTGTTATTTGTTTTTGTGGAATATAACCAGGTTCAGATTACCATCTACAGGGACATGTTCTCTGGTAGTTAAAGGTCCAATGTAATGTGGTAAAGGGCATGTTCTTGTCAAAACTATGCAGGGCAATTTTTCCTCTATAGAGATCAGTTTTCACAGGGAGATGAAGCATTGCTACTTCTCTAAGTCCAGACAAGAATCTAGCAGTGACATAAACACTTAAAGCATACTGCATTTTTTGTATTCAAAATAAGGAAAAGCTAATGCTCTTTGGGTGCTAACATGCCAGCCTTTTAAGATTTCTTAAAAGTAAGACACAAGATTTACCCACTGTGGAAGAATGGCAGATGAAGCTGATAGACTATATGGAACTGGCAGAAATGACTGGCAGAATCCGAGACCAGGGAGAAGAGTCGGTGGAAGAAGATTGGAAGAAATTCAAAGATTATCTACAGAAATATTGTAAAATTAATGAATGTTGGAATGATGTTGGATAGTAATTAAGTGGTTTCCAGCTGTAATGCTTTAAGGGAATATGAGAAAAAGGGTTATAAAGAGGTAAAAATTTAATATTATTACCTTTAAAGGATTTGCTGAACCAACAGATTGAAGTGGAATACAAAAAAGGGAGGTATGAGGAGGTCCGGGAAATAAGTCAAAGGAAAATAAGTAATGGAAAATCTGTGTGTTTTTAACTATTTTTATTTTGTATTTTTGCCATTTTTTTTTCTTTTCTCATTTTCATTAAAAAATCTTAATAAATATCTTATAAAAAAAAGATTTCTTAAAAGTTTTTCTTTCAATATACACCTAAAACTGTTAGTATTAAAAGAGTGATGCTTGTTGGAAAAGTTAAATTAGTAAGCTTTAAATATATATATTTTAAAACAAAACAAAAAACTCATTGTAGCTAACCCTAGGCAGCCTTGCTTAGAACAGTATGGATTGGTTCTTAGCAGACAACTGTTTTAATAAATTTGGTTAAACAGAATGTAAATTTGTTCCAGGCTTTCCAAGAAAAGTATGATTCATATAAGGTATACCAGAAGGATATAGGACAGTAGAGATGTTGCTGGTCTGCACTTCCCATCATTTTTGACACTTGGCCAAGATGACTGAGTCTGATGGAAGGATCACAGATTAGTCACCCCTGAAATAAACAGTTCCAATAAATAGTATTTTAGTGTTGAGATTTATGATTACCTCCTAAAGACTTTTCCCCACATCAGTCATGTTTAGTCTGTTTTCTTAGTAAAAATTATTGTTGTTGTGATTCTTACCCAATGCAATCATATAATCCTCATGTTTTGAAATAGAATCACTATCCTTAACATACAGTCTTGAGGAGAGCTGTGTTTTAAAAGCTCTTTGCTCAGAAAGTACCAAGATTAATAGGGCATTGATAAGAGACTATATGGTGCCACTCTGGTCCACAAAAACAGCAGATGATCATTCATTCACTATAGTTGAATGTGACTTGCATCCTCTGGCCATGACCTGCAAAACTAGCTTCAGGGTGCATATTTGGCACTGTGCACAAATATCTCCATACTACTCAAATGGTAGCTGCTGTTAGCTTGGCATTCAGATATGTAGAATGGTGACATGTGTTTTAATCTGTTTTTATTGTTCATTTTAATTATTTTTGAATGTTTTAAATAGTTGTTTTTAACCCTTTTACTGATAATTTTACTTTTTTATTCATTTTGTAAAGCACTTTGAGGTTTTTTGTTTGTTTACTATCTCCCAGATTATAAGTTGTATGAAATAAATAAATTCAGCACTAAATCATCTGTCACCAGGATAGAGAAAAAGTGGCTTCTGTAACAAGCCTTCCTTCCTCAAATTGGTGATCATATCTGGCAGTATTTACTTTATGTTTTGAGAATGCATGCAGCACTTTTTCAACAGATGGGGACAACACAAAATAAAATTGGGTTAGGGTGAAGGTAATTTTTATTACAACACTACTCTAATCTGTTAGAGTAGATTTCGAAGCAGGTTTTTTACTTTTCTTTTTGAAGCAAACCTCAGGCATGGGGAAAATATGTTTTCTGAAGATGTACCTTGAAGCAGTAGCATTTAAAAGGCTGTTGAGGCATTAAAAGGTTTAACTGAACAGCTGTTCATAAGCACTTTAAAAAAAAAACTTTCCTATTTTCTATTTGCTGTAAACTGAGTATTACTGTATTACAGCTATAAGAGCAGTTGGTATCTTGAGTTACTAGATGCCTGTTTAAGGCTTTTAAAAATGAGATGACATTTAAAATCTTACTTCCTGTGCAATAAGATAACATTTTTTTTGTATAAGCTTGCTGTTTTGCAAGGTAGTATATACAGTATTTCAAAAAAGCATATGGTTATATTAGCTTTTTCTATTCATAGAAATGTTGGAGATTTCAAGTAATGTCATTTGCTACTTTAGCCAGCAGCACAACAGATTATCACTGAGTGTCATTTAACAGAAGATTTGGTCTAGGCTTTCAAGTTTTCTGTTTAATTCTGGGATGATTTTCTGGGATGAACAGAAACAGGGCAAAAAGAAATCCTATAAACTAGTAGCAAACACCTTCTGTCTCTGTGTGTCTTTATGTAGCCAGACCCACACTATTCATACACACAAAAGGGAGGTATCCACAGGTGTGAGCGAACTCCAATGTTTGCAGAAGTATAACAAATCCTTAGACACCGCCCCCCACGAGAAGCAAGTCAATGAAGATTGAACATACTGAGGATGTGTGTGAAAACATGAGGAATTAAATGGACTATCCTGGAAGAGGATACTGTAAGTCTAGCTTACTGGAACACTTGTTACAAATACCTTGGACCTAGAGAAAATCCTCCTAATTTTCTTTCCCATTCCCAAGCAGCATTTTTCATGGAGGGTGTAATGTTGTTCACCTCCTCACTGGGCCCTTGAAAGGAACAAGGCTGGCATTGGACTGGATAAGAGTCAAAAGGACACAAAAATAAAACCAAAGCTAGGAAGGACCTATAATTCTGCAGTGACGATTCTTACATTCCAGTCTTTCATAGACACTACTGCCTTCCATAGATACCTCTTTCCCCAAGTATGGAAAACCATTAACTGTGCCATGTGTACATGAACACACTACATATGGCCAGCTCCACGCATAACAAAATAAGTTTCTTCTTTCTGTTTATTTATTGATTTCATTTTGAATAAAGCTTGTTCAGTATTTGTCATATATTGTTGTGTTTAGGAAGGATTTGTGTAGGAAGATTGAAGTGTAGTAAGGCTCTGAGTCACTCACAAATGTTTGAGCAGAAATTTGGGACAGTAAATGAAACAGCATAATCTCTTTTCTTTCTTTTTAATTGTTTGGTCCAGAATGCAAAAGGGTTCATATTGCTACTAACACTTAGGAGATGAGACACTAGCCAAGCTATTTACCTTAGTCTGGAGTTTATTACATTGAAATAGCTGAAATTCTTGCAGCTGTGTAAAAAAAGGAAGAAAATGCCAGATAAATGGGGGTATCATATATTTTGAGTACTTTACCCAAAGCCGCCAGAGACAGAAAGCAACCAAGTTACTTTTCCTCCTGGCATGAGTAAGTGGAGTACATAATCTAGTCCAGCTGCACTGATTTGCTGTAGTGTTCTGTTGCATAGGATTTTTGGTTAGTATTTTTTTGTACTTTTCTAGCTGTATTACAGGCTCAGTTAGGTGCTAGGTTTAAGAGTATTTTAAAATTTAGAATGTAATCCTTGAAACAAGTCTTGTCTTGGGGGATATAGAACTTATCTGTAGATATTTAAAGTAGAGCTAAAGACAAAGACAGATTCAACAGTTCCTGATTCTGCCCAGGAGGCTAGACCAGAACCAGAGTGTTAATAATAACCAGATGCTGGTGAATAACTTTGCACAATCATGTGCCAACAAGCCTCTTACTGGTATTGTTCTGAAGTGTTAATGTTGGTGTTCTGCCAGAAGCAGAATATGTTTCCAGTGCAGCTAGTGTGACTGTCTTGTACTCTGTTGATTGTGGAAATGTGCTCTTCCTCATGTGGATTCTAATTTGAAGGCTTATACCATGCTAATTGATAAGTTATCAGGGTTTGCCAAACAGTTAACTGCTATCAACTAATTGTGACTGAGACCCCAGATAAAAAAAGATCACTTAGGAGATGATGGGAGGCAGGTTTAATTATTAAGATAATGTCTGTCTATCTTTCCCATGGGAGTTTGGGGAGAGAGATGAGGATAGTTTCTTACCAGGTTTCACATTCTTTGCAACTATCCACTGATTGATACTACATCAGCTACACTGATACTGATTAAAAAAGAGGCAGCTTTTTCTTATTTCCCCTGACCCTCTGCTATATACGGCAGATTTAAATAATGAACTACTTGTTTAATAACACTAACTGTGTGAGAGTCTCACAAGTCACCAACATTATCTGATTTCTTTGGCATAACCATGATCTTATTAGAATCAGAAACTTGGTGTATGGTGTGCTCTTCTAACTCATTTTGCAAAATATGCTCTCTCCCCCCCCCCCCGAGTTGTCCTATTAATCTTACTGAACATGCTTAGGCTTCTGTTACACCTTGACCTGACACAGTATTATTTCCTGTACTGTTTTCTTAGACATTTCTTCCTCCCTCTAGAAAACTAGCCAGGAATCCCTTCAGTTTTGATCCAATGCTTAAAGAGGCACCAAGGTTGGTTTCCAGTTAAGATATGCAAAAGTATGTGTATAGACAACTCATCATAAACAGTATTGTGAATTGAATTGCTTGAATTCTACTCAAAGTGATTGAAGACTTGTCTGTTTTACATGCCAGCTACATTCCATTCAGCTCATAACTAAAGCTCAGTAGATTGACTAGTCATAGCTGCCTTAAGTAAAACTAAATGCTCAAGTTATCTCATCTGGGCCACCGAGGCTTCTAGAATTAGCAGATAAACATATATACATATTACTCTTCTCCATGTGTCTCTAGTGCAGCGGTGGCCAACTCCCAAGAGACTGCAATCTACTTTCAGAATAAAAATCTGGCAGTGATCTACCCCCGTTTTTTTAGGGGTTCAGCTCAAAGTTGTTGAGCTTTTTTGGGAAGAAAGCACTGTTTTGGGGGGTTAAGGTGCAGGCTTTTTGTGGAGTGGGAGGAAGGCAAGGGGTTAGTTCACACACAAAAACATCGCTATGGATTAAAACAGCCACACAGAGGGAACTCCATCTTCCCTTCCTGAGTTCAAACAGCAATGGAGGGCGGGACAAGGAGGCGGGGCAGGAGTCAGATTTACTGACGCAGAGGAAAGGGAGCCAGAGATCGGCCGCGATCTACCGAAACATTGCGGGGATCTACCAGTAGATTGTTATCGACCTGTTGGACATCCCTGCTCTAGTGCATGTGTCACCCCCCCCCCAAAAAAAAGGCTCGTTGTCTGGCTATCATGTCCTATTTTATGTTCATTGCCTAGTTGACTGGCAAACTCTCACTGCAAAACCTTGCCCAAGAAAGAGACATTTGTAACTAGGCAGTAGTTACTATAATCCAAAGAATGCCCAATGAAGTTATATTCAGATGTGGCCTTTGCAAAAACGTCCTTGAAGTAGTCAGGACCACCCATCTGCCAAAAAGCCATTTATAATATCCTGAACCCAAGCAGACAGTCCCTCATCACTAGAAATTATAAGTTGAGGAGATCAAAGGTGCTTACAACAGATAGGTCAGACTCCCCCCCCCCCCCAAGTTCCTTGTTCACCTCCTGTTGTGCCAACAATAGAGACTAATCATGCAATACTAGCTTAGATGAAACACTGGTTTCTTTTCTGGATCTACCCATTTGAAAATGTGGCATCTAGTCCAATGTGAGCGATTTGTCTTTAAGGTGCTTAGTAAATATCTGGCTTCCAATGGTTCCCTCAACTCCACATGGCTCAAGCTGAAGTAGGTTCTGACCCAACTGATATATTTCCAGATGATGGAGAAAAAGTATTACTGCTTCACCTTCATCCCATCTACAGGCTTAATACTGAACTCTTATCTGTGTCTGAATGACACATCTTTTGTCACTCTAATTGTCTCCTAACCTGTTTTATTGGTTTGAGATTTCTAAACCAAAGACCCAAGCAAGCGTTACAGTGTGGGAGATGGCACTTAGGAGCTACTAAGTTAATTGCTTTGGTCATCTCTTCATTTTACAAAGTGACCAAGACATTCCAGAATTGCCAAGCACACCTACCAGAAACACCTCAGTAAAATCATCCAACCTACAGAAGTACATGTCTTTCTGGAAAAAAGTCAAAATCACCTCTGCAAAGATAAGTCCCTTTTCATTAACCATTTGGGTTCTTTGAGAGTTCTGTCCTAGGCTCATTGTTGTCCAATGTTTTTATAAATGACTTGGATAAATGAATTGAGGGGATGCTCATCAAATTTGCAGATGACACCAAGCTGGGAGGGGTAGCTAATTCCACAGAGGACAGAATCAGAATTTAAAATGACCATAACAGATTGGAGAACTGGGTGCAAGCTAACAAAATTAATTTCAGTAGGGACAAATGTAAGGATCTGCCCTTAGGCAGGAAGAACGAGATGCACAAATATAGCATGGGAGGACATCCAGCTTATTAGCAGGACATGTGAAAAGATCTAGGGGTCTTGGTGGACCACAAGCTTAACATGAGTCAACAGTGTAATGCAGCAGCAAAAATGCTAATGCTATTCTAGGTTGCATCAACAGAAGTATAGTGTCCAGATCAAAGGAAGTAATTGTATCACTATTCTGCCTTAGTCAGACCACACATGGAATACTGGGCACCACAATTTAAGAAGGATGTTGACAAGCTGGAATGTGTGCAGAGGAGGGTAACCAAGATGATTAGGGGTCTGGAAACTAAGCCTTATGTGGAGTTCTTGAAGGAGCTGGGTATGTTTAGCCTGGAAAATAGGAGACTGAGAGGAGATATGATAGCCATCTTCAAATATCTTAAGGGCTGTCACATGGAGGACGGAGCATGCTTGTTTTCACCTGCTCTGGAAGGTAGGACTCTAACCAATGGCTTCAGGTTGATTCCGACTAAAGATTCGGAAAAACCTTCTGACAGTAAGAGCTGTTCAGCAGTGGAACAAACATTCACAAGAGTAGTGGACTCTCCTTCCTTGAAGGTTTTTAAACAGAGGTTGGATGGCCATCTCTCATGGATGCTTTAGCTATGATTCCTGCATTGCAGGGGGTTGGACTAGATGACCATTGGGTCCCTTCCAACTCTATGACCCTATGATTCTATAATTCTATGAAGTCTTCCCCAGCCAGGTGCTCTCTAGGTATTTGCTGTGTACAAGCTATGGAATTGATTACAACAAGATGCAGTGGTGGCCATTGACTAGATGACTTGAAAATGGGATTAGACATTCATGAAAGGTAAGGCTGTGAATGACTACTAGTCATAACATCTATATACTACCCCCAGGTTCAGAGACAATTTGATGGAATGTCAGTTACTGGAGAACCACAGTGGGAATGGATTACTCTCTTAATGTCCTGCATGTGATCTTCCCAGAGGCATCTGGTCAGTATGGCAAAGGGGAGACTGGAGTAGGTAGAGTTCTTTTTAGGTTCTTTAATTTAAGATTGTGCTTGAGGGCTTTTCTTTTATTTGTCTTGAACATTTTTTCTTCTTCTCAATTTGTGCTGGCATTGCAAAGGATAATTTAGGGTCTTGTCACATAGGTGATAAAAAAATATGGTTTTAGAGCTTTATACAGGCATTTCCCTCAAGAAAATATAAACCCTAAAAGACCTTGAACACTGAGGGTCACTCATTTTGATTTCATCATCATTATAACAATCACGTTGCTCAGTAAGCTAGCTTTCTGTTTTTGTGTCCAGATAATTCAGATGACAATCATCTGACCTAACTTGGATCCACCATGTAAATTGCTTTCAGCTGATTGCATTGCATGTTAAATGAAATTTAATTTAAAAGTCTCCTTTCACCATTGTAGTGGATGCATGTCTACGTCATCTGTTAAGCAGTGCATAGTCAGCATATGGTTGTTCCTCTTCTATTTAAGCTGTTTTCTCTTGAGAAAGGGAAATTCCCTCCAGACCAGACAGACATCTGCTGGCTCTCTTACCAGTAAAGCCACAGAAGAGTTATCTTTCCTGTGATTAAAAGAAATAACGTCTGGGTTGGGTTTTTTTTTTTAGTTTTTGTTCAATTAATCAAAGATTAAACCCATGTGGTACTCGAGGAAACTGAGCTTCTTTGTGTTTCACCTACTCCTAGGGATGCCAAGGATGAAATACAAGATTTTACTGACATAATTTTGTAATGCAGAAGTATAAAATATCTTCATGAGGATTTTTTTTTAAAAGCTTCATAGTCCAGTAACCAATGATACAATAAAAACATACACTTTATAAAATAGATAAGAAATCTCAGTGCCCTCCCCTCCCAAAAACATGACAAAAGAAAGGGTGGTGGAATAAGGGAGCACTAATAGTGCTGGTATTCAGGCACAACTTTTTTGTTCAGATATATGTTAGTGTGTGGATATTTTCTTTTAAAAACATTTCCAGATGCTAAATCACCCCGTTATTCCAGCATTCTCAGTTTGCATTCAGTGTCTTCAAATAACAGTGTTACAATTCATTTAATGTGGATCTTAAACCTTGCCTATGATGAGCAAGACTCTGAGTTTGTTTTGTTTTTAAAATTCTTCACATAAACAGTGTCTTGCCACAATCACTATTAAGTATGGGTTGTGTTATAGCCTTCCATCTCTTATCCATTCTGACTTAAAACCAAGGAAACAGGATTCATTTTGTCTTTCAATTCCACTGGGGCTATGAGCTGAACATTTCATAAAATCAGGATGGCAGTAATTAAACTGATTCTCTGAATACCAGACTGCTTTTAGACTTCATCTGTCACTAGTAGGAGACTCAATACAGACTATTTATCGGAAGAGAACTTGTTTGGCTCCAGCTTTTTTAGTCAAATTGGGTTTTACAATAGTATCTGTCTTGGTTTTGATATGGAATCGCCTTAAAGATAGCTTGCTTTGTATATACTGTTCTATAATATCCACCCAGGACAATTTGTTTATTCAGCTGAGCATAGTGCATTACTGCTTTATTCTGCGCAAGCTAACTTTATCTTCTCCCACCCCCACCCCTCTCATACACACACTCAAGAGTTGGAAGCTTGAATTTTTATTTAGTTGTAATACCTGTTGAGGCTGAAAATTAACGTGTAGCATTCCTGATAGGCAGTCATGTAACATCCACTTAAAACCTCAAATGAAAGAGAAGCCACCATTCTGAGCTGAGAGTCAGGACTTTTTCCCCAGATGTCCTCTGCAATCTTTAATCTTTGTTGCCCTCCTTTGGACTTGCTCCATTTATAAATATGTTGAACAATTATTGACCCAGATCTGAACCCATGTCACTCCCCTCTAAGTTGATGGGGAGCCATTGATGAGTACCCTTTAGTAGGTATGGCCCTTCCGCTAGCTACAAACCTATGTAACAGTTCGCCTGCAATAATGTTGTGGGGGTCTTGTTGAAAGCCTTGTAGAAATCAATATATGCTGTGATCACATTATCTCCCTGATCTACCAGGCTAGTAACTCTATCAAAAAAAGATCTGGTGAAACTGATGCTGGCCCTTTAGAATCAGTATTATTTTCCAAATATGCATAGATTGGCTGACTTCTTATAAACTGTTGCAGAACCTTTTTAGGTAATGATTTCAGGGTTACTTTGAACTTTCTTTAAAAAGGAGAAGGAGAAGAAGTCAGTCTGTAGCCCTCCTAGAAAGTAAGTTATGAAGAAAGATATTAAAGGCTTTCTAATTGATTTTTGTGGGATAAGCCAACCTGGCTTGTCATTCCTTTCAGTGTTCATAACTGTGAGTGAAGTTTGAGCTGTGATTAATGAGTGAGTTATTTGGAGATCAGGCAAGAGAAATCCTTGGAGTCCTAAGGATCTTCCGCTTCCCCTTCCTGCTTCCCTTGTTCCTGCTTTTGTCTCATTTTCGAGTCCTTGAAGCCTCTTTAGTTTGCCCTTCCTTGTTTCCTAGAAATCAGTATACATATTTCCTGTGGTGGGCTCACTGAGATTAGGTACTCCTTAGAAGTTATTTTCTGAAAATACTACTGCACAGTATGTGTGGGTGGATGTTAATGGCAAATGCAAAATGATAAAACTTTGGAAAGAGGCTTATGCATGTCACCTGCTGCACAGGAGCAAATGACCAGGTTCTCATTAAGAATTCACTGTAAAGTTACAGTACAATGCTATTCATGTCTGCTCGGAAGTAAGAGATTGTTTAATGGGGGTTACCACTAGGTAACTGAGTACAGTCATACCTCGGGTTAAAGACGCTTCAGGTTGAGCGTTTTCAGGTTGCGTTGCACGGCGACCCGGAAATAACAGAACGGGTTACTTCCGGGTTTTGCCACTTGCACATGCGCAGACTCTCAAAATGATGTCATGCGCAGGAGCGGCGAATCGTGACCCACGCACGTGCAGACGCGGATTGTGTTCTGCTCTGGATGGGAACGGGGCTCCGGAACAGATTCCGTTCGCATCCAGAGGTACCACTGTACTAGTCTTTGGTGTAGGGTTGGCATTGGGGAAAAGCAGGGTTCTTTGACAGCTGTAAGCAGGCAGAAATCCAATGTTTGGATAATACTGCCATGGCAAGAACATACTAGCAAGTTGCACAGAGGCTGTAGATAATGTGCTGTAACAGAAACGTATTGGGAGATTGCAGTTTTTATTTTACATTTATGTACTGCCCTTTTGTCAAATTATTCAAGGTGAAATGAATTAAAAATACGAAAGCAAAAAAGATTGGAAAGGGAAAACCATCAATAGCTGAGATGTCACAAGCCATTGGTGCTGATGGCATGAACTAGTCTTCTTTCTTCCTGTTAAAGCCACCATGTGAATGGAGAAGCATGTATGTTTACAATAGCTTGAGACTATCAGATCAGTGCACATAATACATGAAATTCTCCACTTTGTCTATTGCATGTTAGGTTTTGGAAGCAAGCAAATGCATTCTTATTTCATCAGGAATTTGGCGTTTAGGCAGAGGGGTGAATTTGAAGTTATAGTCATGGCTTTCGTCCATTTTAAGATGAGTTTTAATTAAGAGTTTCTGGATTTGTGTTATGTCTACACTTTCCTTGCAGTTCTATATTTATGGACTCTGTTGGCCTAAGAGCTTCCATAAGCAAAATTGTTCAATTCATTTATTTCCATTTTTAGTTTCCCTTTGTGTCCAGAGGGCACCTGAATACATTAAAGTGGTCTAAACTGACCTCTAGTAAAAATATATAGTTCTAGATATATGTTCTAGATGTAATTCAAGACTTTCATGAAATCAGAATACTTTATTCTGAACTTATACTGACCATACTGAATGTGGGTCAAAAGTAAAAAGTAAGTGTAGAATTTTGATCAATGGGAAACAGGTTATATGGCTTTAAGATTAGCTGACACTACAGTTTTATTATGGGCTTATAGGAGACGTATGCATGCATACAAGAAAGAGTGAAAGAAAAAGGCAAAGTAAGAGTGGAGAATATACGAGTAGAAAAAAGAAGAAAAACTATAATCTAGTGTATTCACATTAAAGTTCATTGGAGTTGGTGGAACTTCTACTGGATAGGAGCCATAGTTATGGGTGGAGGCATGGAGAGTCTTAAATTTAAGTAATTCATAAGTTACAATCAAGTCTTGGGTTGACTTCCTGCTTGGTATGGGTTTCTCACTGGTATTTCTTGGAAGTAAAAATACAACATATACTTTCTAAGGTGTGGACTGAACAATTTCATAGTTTTTACAAACTTTGAAGATACATACTAATTTTAACTTCCTACTAGAGTTATTTTCAGTGTGTGATTTTCTCTGCCACTGTAGTTTTGATGACATTCACTACTGGTAGAAGTGAATGTATTTACTTCTACCATTTCATTTGACTTTGGCTTAAGTCTTCTGTTGTCTTTACCAACATTTTTTGTTTACAATTCTGCATCAAATAAGTTTTACATATGTAAGAATTTCACCTATCCCATATTAATAGAAATATTTGGAACTATCAATTTAAATACATTATGTTTAGTCATCAGCCTTATTATCAGGATTTTTTTTCAGCAAGAACTCGCAGGAACTCAGTTCCAGCACCTCTCATGTGGGCACCATTGCCATTAAAAGAGAATAAGGAAGGTGTTCATGGTGAGTTCCTGCACCTCTTTTCCTAGAAAAATAGCATGCTCAGTATGATAATTCTATTATCAAAGCCTTTTTGAACTACTAATTGCCCACCAGCTAACATCCCCAGTGTTTTTGTTGACTTTTTATTTTCTTATTTTACAAATGAAAAATTGGCATTGATATCTGATTGCGCTATATGTCAATTTTTTCCCATCCTCGTCTCAATTTTCTTTTCACTATGTCTTCTTAGATTCTAATTCTGAGGGCAGGGACTGTCTTAACACTGACATTGGTAAGCTGGCCTAGGAATTATGTTTTGGCTGAAGAACAGAATAAAAATGCTTTAAATAAATAAATAACTACTCACAATATTCCCTTAGTAATAACATACAAGATGTATTCAGGTTAAACACTTTGTTATGGGTTGTGATCAGACTGGATCAGTTTAATGCACTTCAGAAAAGGACCTGATATATTTCATGTTTATTCAGATTTGTTAATAAAGGTTTTAAACAGAACTGAACAACTTGTCAACATGCAGGAAAATTCTGGTCTAGAGACTCTATGTAGGAGCCAGAGTTGTGAGAAATAAGTCAACAACAACAAAAAGGTATTACTTAATACTGCCTTTGTGCATTTCATTTTTTCACCTATTGTTTAATGAGATCTGTCAGATCAAAAGTTCCTTTGAGTTTCAATAACTGAAAGCAATAATGGTGAAATACGTCTGAAGCAACCACATGATTTAATTTGGAAACTTTTTGGATAGGGAAGTTGTAAAAGCAATGCGAACAACTCGTCCTTTGTTCACAGAAGTACAGAAATGCTTTTGGTCAATTTGCAAAACCACAGCAATTAGTTGAAAATGAAGTCATGCATTGTTTTCTCATGAATAATTTTAAGCTTAGGTCTTACCTATTTTCATAGGGAGAGGAATATTAATATTTTAGGGTATTTTGTTTAAACAAGCAGAGTCCTGAGTGACTTTCTGATACTTTGTAGATACAGGTGCAGATTAAGGCTTGTTTTTAAAATGTCTGCTTTTGGCGTCCAAGATAGTATAGCAAGCTAGTTCATAAGGGCTTTACCTTTTTAACTTGTCGTTACCTGTATTAATCCTTTGAGATAGGGGAGAGCTACACCAATATAAAGTAAAAGAATCTATGAGTGGTCCATTATTTTTATTTTAAATCCAAATCCCATATTAGGGCAGTGCTTTCAGCAGGCTAAAACTGCCATAAAATAGTGTTCAAATGTTCAAATTCTCTAGAACCAGTAAACAAAGTAAAGATTGGGGGGGGGGGAGAGAAGCTTGGCTGGTGGTGAAACCAAGGCGTCTGCATCAGTCAGAAGCATACAGGTTCCTTAGTATGCAGTTTTTATATTATCAAAGTTGGAGATAAAGTTTAGGCTAGATCATTACAGGATTAGGTAGACCAAAGTGGTGTGCCTCCTATGGTTCCCACAATTGTTTTATGCAAATATCTCTTCAAAAATCCACAACACATGAGAGTGCTTTTCCTGCTCTGCTCCATTTTCACTGACTTAACCTCTCTTACATTGAATATGCCCTTTAAAATATGTCACATTTCACTGGATGCCAGGAGTGTCCACCCTCTTAGGGTTGCCGTACGTCCGGATTTACATATCCGGAATACTGAAGTCGGAAGCAGTGTCTGGGTGGAAATCGTTAAAATCCGAATGTGTGTCAACCCATGTCGGCAGTTTTGGTTTTAGCGATCTTCCTTCAAAATAGCCAAATAGCCATTTTGTTTTGCGAATTTGCCCAAAGAGCTCAACAAATTTCTGTCCGGATTTTCACCGTTTGAAATATGGTATCCCTACTCCCATCTCTTTTGTTCTAAGCAGAGGAGGGAGGTGCAATAACTTTTCTTTGTGAGTGAGTATGGCAATGGCTGATGAAGGAGGGACATGGCTGCAGCCTCCAATATCCTGTGCCCATTTGATCATGACTGATTTGACCACCTCATCTTTTGTTTCCCATTCTAGCAGAATGCTATATGCCTTCTTGAGCAGCTTCACCTCTTCTTCTATAACCTCCTTTTGGAATCTAGAAGTTGTATAACTAAACCCTTTTTTGTTATCTTCTTTATACGTTTCATATAATTTTCTGTAATGCAGCCAACTCTGAAAATGGTCTTTAATTTCCTCGTACTTTTAATTTCCATTTCCCTTCTTGATCTCTCAATAACTCTCAATATGTAGACCAAATGGCACTTTCTCAGATGTGCCCACACTGACCCAAAAAGTGATCCTTGGGCTAGATGGTTAACAAAGCAAAAGTGTGTGTGTGTGTGTGTGTGTGTGTGTGTGTGTGTTAAAAATGTGGCTAGCAATGAAAGCATAGTCAAAGTCTCTAGATAAATATATATAGTAGATTGGAGCATAAATGCCCTGATCAAGCAAAGCAGGTTGTATGCAGTACAGGTGGGGTATGCTGCCAGGACACAATTGGTTTCACCACAGAAGGGCAGCTAGTCCGTAAGGTTATCAGATTTTTTTCAAGGAATCCGGGACACTTTTCAACTTCCTACTAAATAGATGGATTTTGTCAGGGGACTGATTTGTAAATCCGGGGACTGTCCCCGGGAAACGGGGACATCTGGTAACCTTAAGCTAGTGGGAAGAAGGCTTAGTTATACCCATCTTCCAGTGACCCATTTTCAATGCAGCTCCTCTCTGCCCTATCAACACTGCAGTGAGTGAAGGCTGGGAAGGAATTACAGGAACATTTGGCGGTAAGGCTGTGGTGATGATCAAAGCACTTGGGTAGATATGTGTGGGAGGAGATGGTCCTTTTAGATAACAGAGCTCTAAATTGCTTAGAACATTAAACCTAAGCATTAGTACTTTGAAATGAGCTCAGAATAGAATGGCAATAGATTGATAACAAAGACATTTAATGATAGCTGCAAATGTATTTATCCTGAAAACAAAATCATGGAGATTCATAATATCCCTAATCTTCTTTCAAGGTAGCACTTTAGGTATGTAATTGTATTTGTTAGGCATAGCTATGAGTTCAAATTCAGGAAACGTTAACATGCAAAAATATTCTCAATGGGATTTTGCTGATAAGTATCTCTAAATCGTACTCTAAATCGTACTCTGAAACACTAATTAAGAGATCTTGCTGAGCAGCCACGCATAACTTTTATTTTTTATAATATCAACTCTGTTTTGTAATTTGCTTTTGAAGCAGGATCTTCAAAGCAGATTTGGATATGGCACAGAAACTGACTGCTTAAAAAAGATTAAAGATACATAACGTAAATTATTGGATTATGGTTTATCGGAATTAGTATTCGCCACTTTTACAAAAACCATCTGACTGTTATGTGGCACAAAGATCTAGAGTATTTCAAAAGTTTACACTACCTGTGGTATTGGCATGAAATCTTCAACCACTATAGAGAAAGTGCTTGTTATTTATAAACCAATATAATGTGGGGCTAAGCTTATATATATATATTAGCTTTACTAAGAATACTGAACATTTAAAGAATATGCTAACCCAATTTCATGCTCATTTTATCAGAATCTGGAAAATCACTGAGTGACATATAGAAAAAGCAAATCAGTATTTTAATCTTGCAAAATAATTTCAGATAGCTGTTTAGAATAAGTATGATGTACATCATTCCTATGCATACACAATTTGGATTTCATTTTTTTTGCGAACAATTTATGTAATTGAGCCAGTGTGGCATAGTGGAAGACCAGGTTTCAAATCCTTACTCAGCCATGAGTACTTACTGGGTGGCCTTGAGCCAGCCACTGCCTCTCAGCCTAACCGACCTTACAGGGTTGTTGTGAAGATTAAATGAGGAGGGGGGAAACCATGTATGTCACTTTGAGCTCCTTGAAGAAAAAGGTAGGACATAAATACAGCAAATTAATAAATGAATATTGCTGGCAGCAATATTTAATGGATAAAGTACATTTGAAAAATCTACTTTCTATCTGGGAGCTGATTGCAGTATTTCAGGAAATAGGAGACCTTACATTGATTAGAAAATTAAAGTTTATATAACCCCCCGAACATGTTGAATTATGAATAAGTACGGTTATCACCAATCTGGTTTCCAGGTTTGCAGGATCACACTTTAATTCCTTAAAGTTTAAAAGTGCATTGAAGGCAATCAGCATAGTGTTGAAGTTAATGCTAGTAAAATTCCATGGTGATTTTTAATTTATTTTGATTGTACTGACCTTCTCTGGAAGTAGGTGATGCACATCCTTCTTCATGAAAACTAAAAATGATCAGGATGGAAACTTCATACTTGATTTTATTCTTTTTGTTATTGTTGTTAAAGCAAATTTAAGCCCTGCTAATAAGAGAAGAACCATCTATGTTACACTGAATTTTCGATTTCACATTTTAATGTTCAGTTGAATAGTCTTCTACATTCCATCTTACACACAACACTTATCACACCAGTGCCACCCTTTGTAGAAAAGCTGTTTCATGTATTTTGTGCAATATATACGGAATCAGGGTTGAAAGGAACCCTAAGATCCTCTGATTGAAATCCCTGCTTTGAGACAATCCAAACAATCAAGGCCATTATGTGTTTTAGCGGGTGGCACTGAGCCTCTTGGTCTTCCCGATTGGAAGGTTGGTGGTTCCAATCCGCATGACGGGGTGAGCTCTCGTTGCTCTGTCCCAGCTCCTGCCAACCTAGCAGTCCGAAAGCATGCCAGTGCAAGTAGATAAATAGGTACCGCTGTGGTGGGAAGGTAAACTCTGTTTCCATGCGCTCTGGCGCTTGTCATGGTATCACGTTGCGCCAGAAGCAGCTTAGTCATGCTAGCTACATGACTCAGAAAGCTGTCTGTGGACAAACTCCAGCTCCCTTGACCTGAAAATGAGATGAGCACCACACCTCATAGTCAGCCTTTGACTGGACTTAACCATCCAAGGGTCCTTTACCGTTTACGTTTACAGAAAATAGCACACTGCAGAAAAGTGTTTATTGAGGAAAGTTGAAATTACTCACAAAAATAAGACAAGCCAAAGGATGCTGAGCAGTGAAGATTCCTTTTTAACCTTAAATCTTATAGTTGGTAGATGTTCATGTACAATAAAGCATGGATTGTTGTTGTTGTTGTTATTTATTCCAGAAACATCATGTAACCTAGGTTTGCTAGTCCATGAGACCCAGCATGTTTAAAAATAGCCTCACTCGTCATGGCATCCAATTCTGTGATAGTTAGAAGTTCTTCTGTACATTTTTACTGCAGATTGAATACATCTTGGCTGATTGTGGGTGTATTTTCTAGATTTGCTCCATTTGTAAGCCAAGAATTTCATATTTCATCCCTGTGTGTGTGCAGGCACGTGCATATGTCCCTTTCTTACTTTTACCATTTAATAAGCATTAAACACTTAGCTAATGTTTTCTAAGCCAAAGGGTTCCAGCTGTTGCAACAAATATATTTCCACAGAGAGGCAACATAAGACAGCCAGAAATGCTTGTCTAGGAAACTGGAAAAAGTTTGATCTGAAAAATGTTTGATCTGAGATCTTGCTGACCAACTGAAAAGCTAGGTAAAGACAATTTATATATGTTTTTATATAGCATATCTTCCTCTTAATATCTGAAAATTAACACCGACTTGCTTCACAGTAGTTTCCTAACAGGGCATGGTATTCTTGAAATATTTTATTGTATCATGAGTCTGGTTTTATTCCAACTCCTGCTGTATACATACATGCTGGCCTCCAGAGTAGCATTGCGAGACTGCGCTTTGGAACTCCTTTGAACTTTTGTAAACAAAAATGTATTGATGATGGTGACTTCTTCTTGTTGAAAGGTTCCAATGTATGCCTTTTGAAGCTTTGGCAAACATGTTGACCGTTTATAGTCAATATGTCAACCCACATCTTAAATATAAGGCTTCAGGTTATTTGCAAAATGCTAACAAATGTATATGTAAAATTTTCTGATGTTAGGACTTTAGCAGCATGAAAATGTTACCAGGGGAGTGACCATTATATTACCTAATTAAATTTTGTCCGGAGACTTTTCATACTAATGTATGTAATTTTACTAATTCATTTGAAAGAAAGCATTATTAAACATAACTGTATTATGCATTAAGTGGAAAAATGTTAATTTCCAATAGAGTACAGGTAAGATTTCTAAACTGATATACGCCAATTAGACATAACTGTTTTAATCTTCTTTATAGTGCTAATAGCACTTTATTTAAAAATTAATTACAAGACACAGGTGCAGACTAAATCATGTTGGAATATCTGAATGACCCTGCCTTTCTCTGAAAGAAAATGTCAACATCTACTTGAAAAAGAGCTGGCTTTGAGCTAATTTTCATTTACTTGTGCACCTGATGCATCCCCTCAAATGTGTCTCCTCCAGGCATATGTTCCCATAAACAGTTGCACTTTTAAAAACTAAGTAAAATTAAAAAGCTTTATAGTGCTGAAGGAATTAGCTACAAAATGGAAACAGTGATGTGTTAACACTATGTGTAATTACAGTCCTTAGAAGAAGTAATTCCTTCAGTTGAGAACTAGGGGAGCTAGAATGGGTGGAAGGAATTTGGAGAAATTATGCCTGTTAACGACAGAAGGGCAGGAGTAAAAGCTGAAGACATTTTGGAAGTGGAGAGAGATGCCATCTATTGAAAGGCAGAACTCAAAAAGTTACTGAGTAAATATCAGTCACATGTGACCTATTTTATCTTTGTACTGTACTAAGGTCTGTCTAGAACTAGACTTGGATAAAAAGTACATACTGCTACTGGGTTATGTTTTGACATGGTTGGTTTATATACAGCTACTGCTGAGAGGCTTTTTAAAAAACTGTTAAAGCAAATACTGTTCCAGAAAGGTGGCAGAGAAATAGCAAGCTGATTTAAAGAGCAATCCATTTACTGTAAAATTGTACCACAAGGAAAGGAAATTACAGTGGTACCTCGCAAGACGAAAAACTCGCAAGACGAAAGAGTTTTTCATTTTTTGAGTTGCTTCGCAAGACGAATTTCCCTATGGGCTTGCTTCGCAAGACGAAAAACGAAAATGTCTTGCAAGTTTGTTTCCTTTTTCTTAAAACCGTTAATACCCAGGGTGCATTGCTTGAAGAGGTGCAGTTGCGACTTGACTTCGAGGAGCAACTCATAGCACGCGGTGTGGTAGCCTTTTTTGAGGTTTTTGAAGACTTGGGTGAACCATGCTTCGCAAGACGAAAAATTCGCAAGACGAAAAAACACGCAGAACGAATTAATTTCATCTTGCGAGGCACCACTGTAGCATTAATACCAATGACACAGGGAGGAAGAATTGTAGTGTAAGTACTCAAAAGTATATCCGATAAAGCTGGGGTACCCTGCAACACTGATATTGATTAGAATAAAATGCCAGGGCTCCTGGCTGAACTAATCTACAATTTATTATAGCCTTTCACAAATATTTAGAAGGTAGCTCTAAATTAGACAGCTTTTGGGTGCAGGTGTCTCTGCTAAAATGAACAGTTATACCTTGCATTGTATATGCTACATAACAAGACAGGTGGTAATCCATCTTCTCTAGAAGAAGCAGCTGGTGTTTTCTTTGGGTTTCTGTACTGCTTTTCAGCGGAGTCCCACCAACAGCTGATATCTTGCTTATTAGTATAATCTAAAGTATGTAGATGTTATTCAGTCCAGCCCTGTGTAGTGTCTGGGGCAAAGTACCAGACACCTTATCCATAAGCATGTCAGAGTGTATACTTAATACAGATAGAAATCCATATTATCATAATTGGCATTTCCACCAATGCATCATATTTGGTATAAGATTGCAAATTAAATGATGCAATCCAAGTCATACTTTTTGCATACAATTTAGCTTACTTTGACTTTTAAGGCCCTAAATGGGCAGGAACCAGTTTATATCAAAAATCTCTTAAATGACTCTGCCCATTCCTTGAGATCATGGCCTGTGCTATAGTAATTGGGCAAGAGAGGCTGAGTTGTTATAATATAATACAACGCCCTACCAAAGGAAATCTGTCCGACCATATCACTGTTTGCTTTTCGGTGAATAGCAAATACTGTAATATATTTGCAGTTGGCATGTTTTTTTCTTTTTCTTTCTAAAATTATTTCTCTTTTGTTAACTTTTTTGGTTTACTTCAACAGCTGCCATGGCTTGTAATTTAAGGACTCTGATAATGTTATGTTACTTTAATTCTGTTACGTTGTTTGCCATTTTGCATATTTTTAATTGAAAGACAGGATTAAAATGTTGAAAAGGTTTCTGTTTTGCTTCTCTTTCATAGATAGTCCATTCACTGGCAGTCTTTGCGGCCCTAGAAGGCACCCCTTATATTGGCCATATCCCATTAGATCAATGTATGCATTAAATCATGGTTCAGTCTTGCTGCTGTTCCTTGGAGTTTAAAGCACTCTGCTGGTAGATAAAAATATAAAGACCTAGCCAGTCTTGCCATCAGATTGTTTAGCTCACTGTTTCTTACAACTCAATCCTAAATTGAATTTTCTCAGTTTGTGCTATCAACCCTGTGAGATATTTTTGCTGAAAGGGACATATTCAAAGTTCAGCACATGCTTATGGAGGGTTTGAACTGAAGTCTTCCCCAACCATGACCATATCTTATCCATTACATCATATTAGCTTCAACAGACGTTGGAATGGTGAAAAACATTAAGCTTTGGGCATAGAATGTACATTGGCTTCAACAAATAAAAAGACAAAGGTTTCACACTTTGCTGGTTTTAGTCAAAATAAGATGATATTATTGCCCATAACGATAGAGTTAATCATGACAGGTTTCTGGTGAGAAAAAGGAAAACTGTTTTTCAAATAAATTAGCTTTAGTGTATGACATTTAATATTCACCCTGAAGGGACATTATCTTTTTGAAATGTTACTCATTCATAGCTACATACAGCACACAACTACATAAATGTTTTATGTCTTTATTTTAGTACATTTATTATAGACTTCAACAATGAAGGGGATGAAAAAATGATTGATTGGAAATCTGATTTTGCTTATATTAGTCTTAGTTTAATTGCAAATTATGACATTTGTGCATGCAAACAGAGCTTAGTTGATGTTTTAGACACTGAAGCTGATTAAAAATAGTTTTCTAATGTAAACTGGTTTAGCTGAACAGTGCAGGGTATTAAAACACAAAAATATATGTAACATTGTATTTCAGGATTTGGAATAAAACACATAACAAAATATTGGTATTGTATAAAATAGAATAATGGATAAAAAATAGTTGTCAGAAAGCTTAACTGCTTCAGTTATCACTATTTCTTTTTTAGTGCTTTAGCTTTCAAAATAAGCAAATTTATAGTAGGTCATGAGCTAGTACATAAGCAGTAGCATGGTAGCATTTCGTAGTCCAAAACCCAGACTCTTTATACATGCTTATAATTGATCAAAATGTGATTAAAAGCAACGCTACCTAAATAAATTTGGTTTAAATAATGCAGTTGTCTTAGTAATAAGAGCCACTAAATAATAGCTAGATTTCTTAATTAATGAAATTCCAGATGGCAACCCTTTTTTTGGGAATCTGAATAATAATAGTGTGAAGATACTGCTTTGTTGAGATAATTAAGACATAGAATTTATTCAAGCTACAATGTTGACAATACATACTATAATCTGTGATTATAAAGTGAAAATATTAAATTGCATTTAAATATTTAAACAGCAAATAAATTGATAGTGACCTGTTACAGTCTTTCCCAAAGGGTATTTTCCTATGGGTTTTTATAGCTATTTAGTTCCAGAATGTTGGCCTCTTGACCCTTTGAACATCACAATTTGAAAATTATTTGAAGCTTCTCTGCATTTAGAAATAAACAGAAATCCAACAGTGTGTGACTGCCAGCAGAAAGCACTTCCATTTGCTCAGTGGGCCTCCTCTGTCCTCAACACAATTATGGTGAAGCAAGAAGGCAGGAGCATGTGAATACTTGTAGGAAAAATTGTGGCTGTTTTGCTCTTTGCTTAATATTGCATCCCATTCCAGGCTTGTGGTTTGTCTCACACCGAAGAAATCACAAGCAGTAGCCAGGCTTCGTTCTTGACTTACTGCTTTGGGAGAGACAAACAGCAGAGATGTTTGTCACCCTTGCGCATGACAAAACGTACATCTCCAAAGGTCTTCGCCAACTTCTCTGCTTCTGTCACCTTCTCAAGTCCAGCACCCTAGGCCTCAGCAGATCAAATATGTTTCCTGGACCTGGTTCATTTCCCCAAGCACACAACCATGACTTCTCCAGGAGGCAGTTGTATGTGTGTCTACACCTTTGTGCATAGCCTCCATTGGCGCTACTTACTTTCTAGCTTTGTATGTATTTTTCTTGATTGGGTTTGATAACCTGGAAAGCTACATTATGTACTATTTGAAGGTGGGAGAATTGACTTCATAATTGTCAAGAATATAACTGCCCCAAAACACAAAATATAATCTTATAAGGCAAATGATATTTCAGAGCAGTTGCTGAGGCACAATTCTGCCTAAATAACTTCTAACTGCTCTTTTAAAGGGTACATTGTAAACCAAGTGAACCATCAAGAAACATTCATAGTGACTTTATTAATAACTTCTTTTAAGTACAGTGGTACCTCGGGTTACATACACTTCAGGTTACATACACTTCAGGTTACAGACTCCGCTAACCCAGAAATAGTGCTTCAGGTTAAGAACTTTGCTTCAGGATGAGAACAGAAATTGCACGGCGGCGGCAGTGCAGCAGCAGCAGGAGACCCCATTAGCTAAAATGGTGCTTCAGGTTAAGAACAGTTTCAGGTTAAGAACGGAACTCCGGAATGAATTAAGTACGTAACCAGAAGTACCACTGTATCTCAGATGTATATGTGTAATAGTTATAGTATCAGATCTAATAGAAAAACACATGGCCCATTAAGACTAGAACTGATAATGCTCTTACAGTGCTGTCCTAGAAAATATTTATATCCTTGGTTATAAAAACTTATCTATGTTGATTGTAGCTTTCTCCAGGGCTTATCATTAGATTAGTTGTGACAATACATTGCCATTGATTTGCAAATAAGTGTAGTATTATTGACCAAAGTATTGAAATGAGTTTGAAAGTCGATCTCTGGAATTTTGCCTTTGCTATCCTCATAACACAATGGCCAATGTGGTGCCATTCAGATATTGCAGGAATTCCAACTCCCTTCAAACACAGGCAGCATGGTTAGGAATGAGAGAAGTTGTAGCCCACATCTTCTGGATGGCCACAAATTAACCAGCCCTGCCCTATATTATCATCTTTGGATTGTTTAGTATATCTATTATGGTAGATACCAATGGAAGGATAATTACAACATTACCATCTTTCTAATATGTTTGGCAATATATACACAGAACTACATGTAGGGGAACTGAAATCAATGTGAAAAATTGAAAAATGAATTTCATGCACTTTTGACCACCACCTGCCCTCTGTCCGCTAATCAATCACTTCAAGTCTTATCACTAAACTTTTTCAAGAAACTGCAGAAAGAAATGTTGCCTGTTTGACACAACAAATACGGAAGATCTTTTCCAAAATGTAGTTGTGCCAGAAGGGCAGGATTCATAGTTGATTCATTAAAAGACATCCTCTATAATTTGTAACCGGGGCTTTAGCAATCTGTTTGACAACTTCATTCACAATCAATTAATTTAACATCTGTTATTAATGAACTGACACAGCCTTTCTGAAATTGAATGACAAAGTTTGCAGACTGCAAAGAAGTTCAATGTTTTGTAATTTTTTAAAAAAGAAATTCAAAATTTGAAATAGAACTTTCATAAGTAGTAATTTCCCGTGCAAATATTTAGATCTTTAATAGTTTGCAAGGAAACTATGTCTTGAAGTATACAGTACACCTTGGTTGAGAATGATTAACTTTGCTATATGGTTTAATTTTAGCCTATTAAAATTAAATTGTCAAATCTTTAATTCTAAATTGTTGAAGTCAGTGAAATTGTATTTCTTATAAAAGAGACATGGATTGGATCCCCAGGCATATGACTTTATAAGGAAAAATAAAAATAGTATTGCTACATGATTAGTGAACCCAGGGTCTATGTTGGGATTTTGATTGTAATATATTTGGAATGAGAAGAACTGATTGATTTATACATTGGTTAAGGACGAAGTCATTTATGCTACAGGGGTTCTATGTGTGGTTCAACTTTGCACTTCAGATGAGCAAAATTCTCCCAACTTGAACATGTTTTTACAATGTCAGCTGGCCTGTCTAACATCTTGACAAGTATAGCCTAAGTGTATGTTGGCTCAAATTCACCTCTAGAAACAGATCTTACTTCAAAGCCCTTAAGACTTGAAAAAGGTCTTGTGTATAGTTCATTAACAATAGGTCACATATCTTCAAAGATTCCTTTAGGGCCTCAGCCCTGTTAAGGAGATAACAATGAATAAAGGGATTTTATCACATCAGAAGATAGGATTAAGTGAAAGAAATTTAGATTGAAAAGTAAACTTAATCCAATTTAAGGATAATGCCTTAATTTATACTGGGCTTCCTCATTAGATGTAGGCTTCTCTGTTAAATGTAGCCTTGAAGAAGAATTTTAGGGTCTGAAATAGCATTCCTCCCATTTGAAGAATCGTTGAATGTTATGAAACATATTTGCTAAAATATTATACATTAATGTTACTCTGTATTGTTTTCCTCAGGCACTGTGTTTCATACACCTTTTATTTTTCTGTGACATTAATATATACTTCATTGCATGTTTGGGGCCATTTTATACAAGGAGAATGGGAGAGGGGTTGGGAGAGGCGACTCCCAACTCCTTGAATGCAAGATATTGAATTAATCTGAACAGTTAGTGTGGTGTCTGTCTCTCCCAATTAAATCGGTGTGAAACGGATGGCATATATGCAGTTCAGCATTTCCTTTTAAGACTTAAACATTGGAAACTTAAAATTGCTAACTGCAGCTAGTTCCCATCTTTTTATGTTTTCTCTCTGTGTGTGTCTCTGCACACTGTTTATAATTTTGCAAAAATGCCCAATTTCAGTCATTTTTTCTCTGTTTCACCAAGGAACTCACACCAACCAATGTGAATTTCAGTCGTAATTCCCAGGGGACTTGCTAGTTTTAACAACTTTCATATTGAAATTCATGAAATGCAAAAAAGAATACCAAACAAACCAAAGTCATCTGTAAATTAAAAGAGCAATAGGAGCAGTCATCCAAAGCTCACTAAAAGCCAAGGGATACACAAGCTTTTTACTTGACACCTAAAGGCCAGCAGAATAGGCATTGCACAAATATTTGTGGAGGGGGAGGTGTTACATCCCAATTGGCATATATTATGCTACCACAGAGTTCAGTTAAATATTCTTGTTATTCTAAGGCCCTTTCGCCCAGTTGGCAAGTTATGTTTAGAATACAGTAAGCCTGCAACTTACACACACTTAGTTTGTGCGCATATAGCTTTACGCGCATGGCTAAATAATAATAAAAAGGACCGGACAGCGGGGAGGGTTTTCAGGAAAAAATGACTTTTGCAATCCCACCTGCCTTTGAACCCAACGGGTTTTGACTATATGCCATTTTGGTTTTAGGCGCAATCCCTGGAACGTGAACCCTGCACAAGTTGTGGGAGTAGATTCCTTAAGGCCAGATCCTAAATGTGGCCCTCTAAACCTCTCTATCTGGCCCTTGGAACTCTGCTCAGCCACAGCTTTCTCCTCAAGGCATACCTGTAACTAATTTAGCATAACATTCTCCCGGAGTTTTGCTTGTTTTGCTTTAATGTGTTGAACTCTTGATTGTCTGGTCGGACGATAAGAGAGGGGTGTGTGAGTGTGAGGGGTGTGTAGAAACTAGCCTACTCCACAAAAATTGCATTCATTGCTCTGCCCATTTTTGTGTCTGGCTGTGCTCCCCATTAGTATGTAGCCCTGAAAAAGTTGCTGGGAAGGGAATGAAAGGGTTCCCCATCCAAGCCCTAGTGGGTTGCTGCTTACCAAAGTTAGGTAGGTTTTTCTGGTATTTGTTCTAGACTGAGATACTAAATGACTTAGAATCCCCCTCATAATAGCTGTACAAACACTATGATCATTTCTCCTTTAAGTGGTGCATTGCAATGCCTACTTATAAGTAAACTCTGATAACAGCCTAGGGAAAATACCTATGTTTCCATCTCTGAATATAGGCTGCCAGTCAAAGGAGACACTATAGCAGTGCTCTGACCTGCTACAATACAGCTTCAGTTGTTTATGAGTAGGTATCCTTGTATGCTATGGTATGCTATGATGCTCCTTCACAAAAATTAACTTTAACAAGTGTTAAACAAATTGCAGTTCCAAGTGGCACATGCTGTTTAAGTAAAACTAGAAGATACTCTCCCTTATGAATAACTGGAGAAAAACATACATCATGTGTAAAACTACGTAAGATACACGAAGACTGCTTTCAGAGCAGGGAAACAAGTAAGAAAATGCAAGACAGGACACTGATGTGAACATAACTTTAATTAGCCTTTACTGATAATCAAAATGAGCCATTTGTTCTCCTGGATGTTATGTGGATGGTTGACAGGTTTTTTAAAAAGGAAACCTCATATAAAGCAATAAATGTCTACATTAGCAAACCTAAAGGCTTTAATGAATGTGTTGGTGGCAACTTTTAGAGAAACAACTTGCTTCATGTCAAACATATATTGGCTTATATAATAAATCACTGATAGAACAGCCAACTCTTTTTTTCTTCAGCACTGTCCCAACATTGATTAATGTGGCTCTTATAATGGAACAATGGTCAATGTGCACATAAGCATGAAAAGCTCTTCTGAAGTAATAGATAGCTTTGTCGTACATGCTGCATCTTATTAAGAGAAAAAGTCAAATACATACCCCACCCCACAACATCTTTCCATTCAGAACCTCAGCTAATTGATTAACACAGTTTTATGCAGCCTGTTCTTTGCCTTAAAACCGGAGTATAATTAAAGGCTTTCACAGCCCCCAGTCTCAGTTTTGACAATCCAGTAGGCCCATATGTCATCTGAAGTACAAAAAGCAGTAAGGTGTGTTAGTTGCAATCAGTAGTATTGCATACATGAGTGAAATTGCAAAAATAAAATAAAATCTATCTCTTACTGTGTTCAGCTTAAATGATTCATATTGAAACATTAATACTTCCAGTTTTACCTTAGGATAGTTACAGGAACAGCTTTATTCTCTACATTAGTATAGAGAAATATACAACATTTAAATTGGGAAATTGCTGTATTATTTGTATAAAATTTGTTTTGAAACTCTTTTCCTGGGTAGTATGCCTGGTGGAGAGAAGAGTTTTCATCTTTATTTTCTAATCCACACAAGTTGATTTCTTGTCAAGAAAGAGCACACACAATGGGACATGAAAACTTCTCCGGTGCCATACATAAGTGTGAATATCCTTCTCTTTACGAATAAAGAGAGGGTTTATTAGCAGAGTTATAACTTTATTAAAAGATTTGTAATGCTACTATTAGTTGTATACACCCAAAACTACCATAATTCTTTGCTCTCATTTGTGTCCAGATTGTAGCTATTCCCCAGAAAGGGAATAATAAGTTTCCTTGGCTCTTCATGTAGTCACTTAGTTCCCAGTACAGAGGTCTAGATAGAGATAATTGTGAGCAGAATTCTTCTGTTACTTCCCTTCTGCAGCCACCTATGCCTTATGCATTTGAGGGCACTTCCTCTTGAGGAAGATGTCCTCAAGACATCTTGAACAGCTCTGAGACCCCAGGGCATAGGGCCGGTATATAAATTAAAACAACAACAACAACAACAACAACAACAACAACAACAACAACAATGTCTCTACCGAGTTCTGACTCTTGCTTCAGCAGCCCCTGCATGGGATACAAGGTGCCTTTGATCCAACTCCAGTGTCTCTATTTTATTTCAGGGCTTTTTTCCAGAGAAATATCCCCAAAATACAAGTACTGAAGGAGAAACACACCACACTGGTTCGCATTCAAATTATGTAAACACCCATAATTTCAACAAATGGAACTTGAGTATATAAATACTACCTCAAAATCCCATGCTGAACTTAAAAACTGACAGACCCTCACACAAACTAGATACCAACTTTCAAACAGTCCACACAGCATCGTCAACTTTAGCTGTCCCGAAACCTTAACTAGAATTTTGGTCGCATGAGAAAAAAACAGTACAAAGCTGGGCAACAAACAAAAAAACTAATACCAAAGCGCAGTCATTTTGTGTATTTGGTTCTTAATTTGGTGATCTCTTTCCAATTCTCCAGCGACATACATGGCTAATGTAAATCTAGCTCACTTCAGATGTCCTGCTATTTATATATTCTAGTGGCATGGATTCAGCTCGTTTCTCTACTAAGTGTGTCAATGTCAATTTAGGCAAAGCTTTGAATTTCTTCTGTCTTCCTTTTGTTAGCAAAATCTGATTTGAACCATTTTGGTTGCTACAAGAGATCATATTTTAAAGAGTTTATTGTCATGAACCCTCTTCCAAACATACAATGTGCTTTTTTTACTTTCCTGAATTTGGGGAACAATTTTGGAACATGTGCTGTGAATCTGGAAAGTTTGTACATTCCCTATCTCTCTGTATCTCTCTGTCTTATGCGTGCGTGTGTACACACACACACTTTATCAGGAGAAGGCGCAAGAGAAGAGAAGAAATGGAACTAAAGGGCCTTTCCATAGGTTTTTCTAAACCTTTGGTCCTTTCTTTCCTTGAAATCTATTATTGAAGCTGATAATTACAAGAATTCTGTAATACCACTCCCCTTCTCTAGGGGGGTGGAGTTGCAGGCGGGCATCCCGGAACACCCTGTAACCCGGCAGGGGGCGGAGTGATGCCGCCCGCGTCATTGGGACTCCCAGCCACGTCATGCCCTCTGGCTGACCAATCAGGTTAGCCGGGGGCATGGCCGCTGCCGTTTAAATCGTGGCGCAGCTGGGGGCGGCAGCCTCCTTTTCGCCTCCTCGTTACAAGAATTCTGTAACTTACTTTTCTCCCTCTCCAAACTTGAAAGCCTGAATGCAGGGACTGTTTTATAAGACACTCTGTGAGCTCTTTTTTTTTGCAGAAGAGCAGGATTGAAATGCTCTAAATAAATAATAAATAAATACTTGGTCTTGGCTCCTATGCAAAATCCTCAATCTGCTTTTCAAACTTGGGAGGATGCACAATTTAGTCAAATGAGTTCCTCGCTGGAATCATTTGGTTTTGCAATATGACCTTGCCTCTGAAATCAAACATAAAATGAAGATCTTGTCACAATTTGTAGTTTTATTACCAATAGTACTTAGTAAGTTTTCAGTATGTTCCCAACTGTTAATTAGCTTCATGTCATTGAGAGCAGATTGACAAAATTTCTAGTCAGCAGTAATATTGGTTAGAATACATGCTGTTTTTAAAGCGTATGCAAAAAATATTGTGTTTTTTCTTTTTTCCACAGCTGTAGCAAAAGTCACAAGATGCACATGCTTCATGCTAATCACATTGAAATAAAGCAACTGATATACAGAAACTTGAAATGGGTGGGGTGGGGAGGACAAACATAGAATCTGCCTGGGTGGTTTCAATTAATGTCATTGTCCAGTACAAGGACAGGATGAGTTGATCCAGAAAAGAAAACCTAGCAGCTTGTTTTAACATGAGAGATGCACACTCTGAAATGCTGATAAGGAATTCAAATAACTATTCAGTTGTGACAGCTGTAATCCTTTTTTGAGCTAGCTATAGTGCATTTGAGAAAAATATGGTTTACTGGGAAAGCTACTGAACGCCATCTTTTCAGAGTCATAGAGAGTGAAGCCCCAAGTTTGAAAGTTTTAATTGGATTTCTAAGGGCTAATTCAGTACTGTAGTCGATTAATGTTATAATATAGCTATAGTTGCGAAGTTTAGGAATTAGGTTATTCTCCCCCACCCCACAACCCCAGATACATGTCTCTGTACACAGCTGCAAAATACTTCTCCATGTTGAAAGAATAAGTCCTTCCAGAACATGAAAGATTGGAGAGAATTTTGCTTAAGTTTTCTAGGGTATGGGTGGGGAACCTCCAACCTGCAGGCCAAGTTTGGTGTGTGAGGCTGCTTTCTCCCCAAACCTTGCACCACATGTGTGTATCCCCTATATCCCCCAATACTAACTTTGATTGGAGTTGTCACTCATAGGCTGCCCCTTAGTCCCATTTATTGGGTTTGGTGTTTTATGTGCGTATGTGTAGCATGTGTGTTTTGCCTCTCCACCCCAGCCTCACACTGCATACTGAAGAGCTTGACATGTTAGCAGTCTAAACTACGGTACATTCCTTTAAAAAAAAAAAAAAAAGTACAATTAACAAATGGTAAGGAAGAGTTGTAGAATGCAGATACTGCATAGAACTGCTAGTGAGTTCACTGCTAAGCTGCCTGTATCAGACTCATCTGTGCAGATGTATTGGTATGTTTTGAGTGGATGTCTGGCAAAATCAGAAGTGGGTACTTTACCTCAATCCCCAGAGCAATCCTCCTACTGTTTCTAAAGAAAATAAACCATTTTCTTTTGCTGTCTGCAATAAACACAGCTGAAGTCCATTGAGTGTGGAAGTTATTTGCAAGATTTATAGGACAGAATAAGTTGTCCTGGTTATAGTGTAACATGAATGCACTGTACGTTTACTAAGTACCTCGTGAAAGAGAGAGCATGTGCAGGAAATGGAAGAAGTGATTATGGTTCTTGAATAGAAAATAAAGCATAGCCTTATGGTCACTTCTTTGGACTTGGGGGGGGCATTGCTTTATGAAAAGAGAAGATAACAACATTACACTGAAGACGTGGTTGATTTAGAAATTTAAGAGGTGGTGGCTGGCAAAATAGGTTGGGGAATGAGAAGTCTTGGGAGAGGCTACTTCTATTCTGTCAGATATAAATTCTAGTTTCTGCTAGACTTTATGTAATATGAACGCCACTGTTGTTTTGTATTTTGATTTAATAACTTTTGTTTTGAAGTGAACGTTAATAACACCTCATCCTCCAGATTTACTGACCACTTGAGACATTTGTCAGTTGTAAAATAGACTTATGATAGGGGATATTGGCTTGGGGGAGAAAAATGGTATAATTTTGCACACAGATGTTACGTTTCTGTAGTATAAAGAGCCATTGTTTATATCTGAAGGTTTCCAGTTCAGTATGTCAGGCAGAGGAAATAACAATCTCAGGCAGCATTTTGTAGTTAGCAGTGTGAGGAGATAAGTCAGTACATATACCAATATATTGATTAAAGACTAGAAAACCATGTTTGTCTTAGAAATTATGTGTTGCTTTTAATTACATTTCTGTGTTTGTGGCATCTCTTGTATACAGAGTTCATGTACTGTTCCACCCCCCACCCCCTTGTTCCTCCACTCACAGGATTTTATATTTCTGGTCATTAAAGCCTTCAGAAACAAAACACCTAAGATCTATCTAAAACAGAAGTGGGAAACCATTGCCTCTGCAAGTCTTGTTGGACTGCAACTTTCATCAACCCCAAGCAGCATAGATAGTGATGTGGGATGATAGGAGTTACATACAAGGACATCTGGAGGGACACAGTTGCCCATCCCTGATCAAAAGTACTTTGTCTCCATTTCTTACCTTTAAGGAATATATGGACTTCCTGACACTTCTCTGTGGCAGTATTGCCATCTAAATTGCTGTCTGAACTTAGTTTCTTTGACAACACTGTTCAAGCCAACGTTTGCGTTTTATCGGTGGCTTATGGCAACATCTTTGTGAACTGAAAACCTGTGAACTGTCAAGGACGGGCAGGAGTCCGAGAGCTGGGCAGAGGAGGTAGGAGAGCAGGAGGATGATCTTAGGGAAGACACCAGTGATTTGTCGGGTTCTTTGCCACCGGTGAGGCAGGAGGAAGAGAGAGAGGAAGAATCTGGGCAGTCAGAGAAGTGGGGGAAGAGTTGCAGGAAGACAGAGTCCCAGAGAGAGCTGGGCCATTAAACTCTCCCTGGTCTCCTCCCCTGTTGTTTCCAAGGATAGTACTCATTTTATGTCTGCTTGAGCCTGACATATAGCCCACACAGTCAATCCTTTGAGAAAGTCACTGTAGAACAGAGTAAAATTCTTAAAAGTTGTATAATATGTATAATGAAATACAAAGCTACAGTCAGAGAAATAGCTGGCACCTGCAGCTACCAAGATGCACCAGTACCTCACACTTCTGATTATTTCAGTGTTTTGTTATTCTTACAAGCTTTAAATACACAGCCAGTTTGTAAAACTTTTTCACTCAAATTGCAGAGCTGCTGCATGTAGTGTTCAAGGTACTTTTCCAATTAGGATCTGGTTGTTGCAACATCCAAAGCCCCTACAAGTGGAATTATTGCATGTGAATATATAACCAACAGGCTTAAGTCTAATTAATGCATGAAGGGGTTAAGACCATGGAGTAAGCTATACTGCCAGGCTTTACCTAGGTCACTCTGCCTCACCTTGGGAGGAAGGTAATCAAGCCTATTGTTGAACCTCTAGTCTACCTGATGAATTCAGCATGTGAAGAGGCAAAGTTGGTTGGTCCAGCTGGTTGGTCCAGTTTAGCCACATGTATCTCACAAGCCATTCTTGTGTTCCTATACCAATAATTTAGGAACTTTTACTACTTTTTGACTAAGCCAAGTTTTACTGTTTGTGCAACCTTTCTGACTCCTAGTTTTCACCATTACCTCCACCTCCGTATTGTTCTAGAAGGTTCCCAGTCCATTAGGACAAGCTTTTTAGGTTGCTCAGGGGCTGCATTCGATAGAAAGAATAGGAAATTTTTTAGTGCTTTGCCTTGTGTGAGCAGAAATAATTCCCACTAGTGCTATCATAGGATATAACCAATGTTATCCATTTATGTACCCATTTGGGAACTTGCTTAGAGTCTCTGTAGATGAATGTTTAGCTTCTAAACTATGTCAGGTTCATATAATAAGAAGTTGGACTTAAGGCCCAGGGTTCCAGCTGGAAAAGTCTCAAGAATCTTAATTAGAACAACAAAACACCATTGCATAATAACCCTATGTTTTTATTTCAAATTTTGGAAGGAGAAAATTGCTTACTGCCATTAAAGCTCTAAAAGCATTGGCTTGGCTTCTTGCATAACTAGTCAGCCAACTACTAGCGATACTAGTGTGAAAACAGAATAGGAAATAAAAGAAAACATGTATGTCTTTTTGGAGATGTGATCAGCAATGCCTGGAAGAGCAACTAATGGTGCTTATTTATAAATTTGGATTTTGTTGTTAAAGGAGACTTGTTGCTGGGGAAGGGGTTGATTCTATTCATTGAAGGAAAAATCAGTTGTTTTATATATATATTCCGACCACAATGAGTTTTGAAGGTGCTTTATTCGGAGCCTTTATCAATCTTACACTAAATAATCTGATCAGTATTCCGTCTTACCCTGAAAAGAGCAAATAAAGCATAACTCTTTGGGGATTAATTTACTATAGCCTGAAGCAGTAATGCTTCCCTGACAAACATTTTGTTGAATAAGCAGCATCATACCATCTGTTGACAGCTTGTACTTGTTACAGTAGCCAATGTCCAGGTGTGGTCTTCAGTGGCCAGTTTTTGGTCACTGAAATGCAAAGATTCCTGGATCCATTACATAATGTGGATAGAGTGTCAAAAAGTGTTTGTTTCACAGTGTTTCAAAAGAAGGCTAATGTTTTGTACTGGCAATTTATTATTGGTAACTGTCATTCATGCTATACTAGTCTTGAGGACTGCAGTCATCTATTATGCATGAGGCTAACTTGAATCTGAAAATGTAGGGCTACCTGTGATGCAAGATTTAGATAATTGTTTCTGCTGCTGCTGTGCTGTTTGGGGCTAAACCATGGTTTGGCTTTGTATTTTGTGTAACCCTGTTGTGCCACCCCAATGTTTGCAGAACATTTCTTGCTTCCATTGGGGAATGCTAGGCATTAATATATTTTGGAATAGATATGAGTTTTTTGGAAGAAATTTTGCAGCTACAGTTATGCAAGTATGGTATATGTGCTATATTTTCAAACAAGCGCACATTGCTATTCGATGAGGGGTCTCAAGGACAGGATCTAAATCAACATAATGGGTCATATGTTATATTTAGAAAAAACCACATTTGTTAATTTTTATTGTAGTACATGTAGTATTATGAGCTGATACTAATAGCGGGAAATCAGTTCTATCAGTTGTTTGGTCTCCTTCCAAACAGTTAACAAAGATTTTAATGGCTCCTTCAAACAACCAAACAACCAAAAATAAAAATAAAATCTCCATCCACATCTCATTGCAGTATTTCCTAATAGTGAGCATAACTATTACCCGTATCTTTACAGGTGTATTAGGAAAGTGACCAACACAAGCAATGTACAAAATAATAATATATTCTAGATTTTTAATGTAATATTTATAGATAAGGAAGTACCAAAATGTGCAATCCTTGTAGCAAATGAATCCTGCTACTCTCACCAATATTACTCTTGACTGTATGTAAATGAACATCTATGACACTAGTCACAATTTAAGTAGTCTTAGAAGTTCATATACTTTAAATGAACGGTTAACAATGAATCTAGAGCACATAAACTTTGAATGACTTGTAACAAGAATTGACGATTCAGTATATTCAATTAGTCTTTCAAAGGCATTTATTTGTTCAGCTTTCCCCTCTAAATGGTAAAGAGAATGCTAATCATAAGCTGTTGAAACTTGTCAGCATTAGCATTCAAAATACTATGCCCCTGCTTTTCTTTAAAGGTCTTTGGTTAAAGTCATTACATGTTTTCACTAGCACATTCATAAATTATTCTGAGATAAAGAAAAATGGCTTGGCACAGCCAATTCACTTCCAGATTGATGCTCAGCTTTTTTAAGGGGTGACTTTGTTTTTACAGAAGGTTGATTCACACATTTATCTCCATTTTCTATAGCAAGCTGGTTCCAACGGTTCTGAATTGGATCTTGTGTGTGTGTGTGTGTGTGTGTGTGTGCTTGCACACACTATCTCTCATAATCATTCCTATACAGAAATATAAATCTATACAGATACTTGTGTTTCATTTTCATGCAAGTGGGACCAGAGTGGCTGGGGCAACCCAGTCATATGGGCAGGGTACTACTACTAGTGCTGCTATTGCTACTACTATGTTGTCATGGGGAGTGTCTCTATTTAGTGTTCCAATATACACCTTTCCATATCCCCCCTTTTTTTTTCAACTTCCAACAGATAATCGGTATCAGACAATACACTAATAAGAGTGTCTAGTTTTCATTAGTCTATTTCAGGGTGCTTTGATGTCTTAAGCCCTCCCCCTTTTAATATATGTTTACTTTTCTGCAGCTTTTGGTTCCCCCAGACTAGCTTATATCTTTTTCTTGCTTGTGGTAATTCATTTGGCTACATGAGAACATTAATTTGGAAAACAATTTCCTTATTAGTATACATGATATGCTTTTATTGTACATTTATGTGAATGCAGGTTAGATTATTTGTAGTATCTTCATACTTTATGTGTGCATTCAAGGCAAAGTCATTTTCCTACTTACATCCCATTTTATTTTAATAGCTACTCCTTTACTTTTATCATTTGCTTTTCTATTGCAGTTGCCAAATCTAAAAAAAAAGTCCCCATCGTATGCTGTTGCCTTTAAATACCAGTCTGCTGCAGCATGCCATTCAACTTATTAAAATCTGATTCATGTGGTGCCAAGTTTAATCGCAAGGTTTGTGCTGGGCCAAGTATATCCATCAAGAAAAGAAAAATAGGAACCTCCCATGGGGAGGGTTGGATAGCTAAATTCTGTGAGCTTAGTTAACTTCAGTCTGCCCTGATTCTAAAGGATTGCTGCTGTCCACTTTCTTAGCATACCCATTTTTATTTCCTTCTAAATGGACAAGGGGCATGAGTTTAAATATATGAGCTAATAGGGCTTCCGTGGTCCAATCCACTAATTAGACTATCTTGCCCAGATGGTATTTAGCCTTTCTTTTTGGTAGAAAAAGCATGTGGTAATCATATTCATGAATTTTTATAAGCTCAAACATGCTACTAAAGGTTTAGCTTGCATATTTCCCAAACTTGTAGTAAAGCCAGACCACTGGGTGGAAACAAATGTGAATTTTAGTCTATATGCAGAATAGCATTCTTACTAAGCTGGTATATAGCACAGGCTAGAGAGAGGGGAAGATATCTCAGTACCTTTTAAGAAGATGTAGTTGTCCCATTTGAGTGTGTATTTTAGAAATTACTGTGAAAATAGTATGCACCATGTATTATTTTAAATATGTAAGATACTTCTTTTGAATAGACAAAAATCAACTACGCCAACAAATGCAGAGAATGAACTTAGTCTCTTAACCACATGTGAATAATATTAGTCATTAATTTAAATATACTTTCAAAGGTAAGCAGGTGTCCAGAGAGAGTTAATACTTAGTTAATTCAGCAGGCCCACCTTATTGTTTTGATTATACCCTTGTAATTCCCCTCTTAAAAAAATTCTGTTAATGTGAATGATCTTGCCACCTGCTGTGTTCTTTAAAATAGCCTGCCACAATGTTATAGACAATACCCCCAAAAGAGTAATGTTTGCTTTTCTTCATTTAGCAATTGAGGAGACTAGTTTGCTTTGTTTAAAGGGTGACAGGTAAATAAACAAATAATATTTAAAATAAACAAGAAACACAAGAAAAAGAAACTTCTCTAGACATTAAAGGATTTTACCCACCAACAGTTTTTAGCAGCATGGTAAGTGCTAGCACGCTGGGAGGCGGGTGGTGCTGTGGGTTAAACCACAGAGCCTAGGACTTGCCAATCAGGAGATCGGCGGTTCGAATCCCTGCAACAGGGTGAGCTCCTGTTGCTCGGTCCCAGCTCCTGCCCACCTAGCAGTTCGAAAGCACGTCAAAGTGCAAGTAGATAAATAGGTACCGCTCAGGCGGGAAGATAAACGGCGTTTCCGTGCACTGCTCTGGTTCGCCAGAAGCAGCTTAGTCATGCTGGCCACATGACCCGGAAGCTGTACGCCGGCTCCCTCGGCAAATAAAGCGAGATGAGCGCCGCAACCCCAGAGTTGGCCACGACTGGACCTAATGGTCAGGGGTCCCTTTACCTTTACCTTAAGTGCTAGCCCACCGAAGAAGTACTTAAACAATCTGCATATTATTTCAGTGCTCCGTTCTGGGGATTTTCACAAGTGTATCTGCACCACAGCCTTGCTCAGCCTGATGGATGACCTCTGTCTGGAGAGAGATGATAAAAGTGCAGTCCTGTTAATTCTTGATCTTTCAGTGGCTTTTGATACCATCAACCATGGTGTCTTCTTGGGAAAATCTTAATTGGGGGTGGGACACAAGATGATACAGTGGTTCTACTCCTATCTGCATGACTGGTTCGAGAAAGTAGCATATCTGCTTAACCATATAGCTCTGTTTTTTGTTGCATTCTGTCTTATTCCTCATGCTTATTAACATCTATATCTAGCTACTGAGTGAAGTTATCCAGGGATGTGGAGTGAGGTGATATAATTATGGTGATGACCCTCAGTTCTATTTTTCTTTGTCATATGAATAGGGCGAGGCTTTAGAGAAACTGGTGCCTGGATAGAATAATGCAGGGATGTCCAACTCCCAAGAGACTGCGATCTACTTCCAGAATAAAAAACTGCCAGTGATGTACCCATGGGGGGGGGGAGCCAAAGTTGTTGAGCGTTTTTAAGGGGGTGTTACACCGTAAATCACTCACCATGCAGCCTTAACTCCATCTTCCGTTTTTGCTATCATGCACAAAGGAAGATCAGGGCGAGGGGACAGAGCCGAATGCTCTTTTTCCCCTGCGGAGGAAAGAGAGACCGCAATCGACCACAGCCACCTGGGGATCGACCTGTCAATCATTGCCGACCAGTTGGACATCCCTGGAATAATCCATAAGCTGAAGATGAATCCTGTTAAAATGGAGACATTGGTGGTTCTTGGATCTGCGAAATTTGAGCTTCTTCAGTTTCAGCAGAGTTGCCTTCTCCCTGAAAGAAAAGGTGCACAGTTTGGGGATACTCCTGGTGGTGGCCGTGGTGCCATGCAAAACCTTTTGCCAATTTCAACTGGTTTCCCAGCTGCAACCGTGTCTGGACAGTTTTGGTATACCCCTGTTTGAACTACCAGTGTGTCATACATATAATCATAGAATCTTAGAGTTTGAAGAGACCCAAGGGTTATCTAGTCCATCCCCCTGCGTGGTGCTGCTTTGAAGGCAACTTAGAAGCTTCAGTTAGTGAAGAATATGACCACCATAATGTTGATTGGTACATCTAGGTCTATGCATATTATGCCAGTTTTAAATGAACTTTCAATGTCTACTTATTCACTTCTTGCCCAGTTCAAGTTGCAACTTCTTATATAGTCGTACCTTGGTTTTCAAACAGCTTAGTTCACAAACAACTTGGAACTCGAACAGTAGGTGTTCCGGTTTGTGAACTTTGTCTCAGAAGCCGAACGTCCGGTGTGACTTCGGTAGAGCATGATTAAAGCCCCATGTTGGGCAAAAGATTCCTGCATTGCAGGAGGTTGGACTAGATGACCCTCATGGTACCTTTCAACTCTACAGTTCTATTATTCTATTATTTTTCTTCACCCAGTCATTTTAATCTTTTGTGCATATTAAGAATTGAAGGGTTCTCTGCAGTTTGATTTTTGTACCTTGAGTTTGATATAATTGTCTGTACACTGTTCTAGAATTCTAAATAGAATAAAGGATGGTATTAAAATGTTTTAAATATAAATACATGTGCAATTAATAGTGATATAGTATTCTTCTTCATTAAGCTTATTAGCCATTTTTTTGACAATGCAACCCAAAGCAACTTTCAGCAATAAATAAATAACGTAGCTAAATACCAACACAAAAGTGAGCTTAGAAAAATCTAAATCACATTCATATTTTTAAAATGAGGAGTAAAGCATCCCATCTTCTAAAGGAGGCTGCAGGTAATGTAAAGCCAAAGACCTGGCAAAAGGAAGTGTTTTGGTCTGGCACCTTGAGATATTTAGTTATGGTGTGATGTGAGCTTCTTTGGGGTGACCATTCACAAGCAGAAAGCCACCACTGAAAAGGCACATTCTCGTGTTGCCACCCTCTGGACTTTCCATGGAGGGGGTCACACAGAGGGTTTCAGATAAGTACTGACTGTAGCACCATTTTAATGTGGAAAATCATTCATTTGATAGCTATCTATATAAAATATTTTCTCATGGTACTTGTTTGTCAAGTAGAGGTGTTTTAAAACACATTCTCACTATTGCCTGTATGAGTTGACTCCACCTTTTCATTAAAGATATGCCTTCTTGAGACAAATTGGATCGAAGGGTGTGGGAGTACAAAGACATAATAAGAAAGCATAATGAGAAATCATTGGAGAAACCGAATGAATAAAGGTCATTACTGCTTGTTTGTGTTCACTGAAATAGCTGGTTAAAGAAATAATAAATACGTAGAATCATCCGTATCCTTTGGTATAAAATGTCAAAACTAGAGAATACTGAATATTGTTATCAGAGTTCACTAAGTAAAAGGGTATGTCATCTCATATTAATGTTTAACCTATGTAATTGTTTACATGGCCATTAATCTCTTAGATCTGTTGCAGAAATACAGAACGTGAAAAGCAAGGGGAAAGCTCTTTACAAATTTATTATATTAAAAAGGGTTTTTAAATAGGGATGCAGGTAAATCTAGAAGGAGAAGATAAAAGGTCAGCACAAAGATAGCTATCAGCTGTGGAAAAGAATATTTGATAGAGTCACGACAGATCGCTGATCACTGCGATCAGAACATTGCTTGTGAATAATGCAGGCAATCAAGTGAAGACTGATGGGAGAAGTTTGGGACAGCAATCGGAAGCAAGTGAACAGGCATGAGAGAATAATTACTTTAAATGTTGCTTAGAAAGATGTTAGACAAAATGCTTGGATTCTAGAAGACAGCTTCTGTCAAAAGCAAATGCCAATGACTGTAGTTTCAGGGAATGGCAATTTTATTTAATGTTGAGGGGAAATGAATCACTGTTTGTTTAGTTTTAACTTACCGAGCAACATTTTGAAATCCTTCATAAAAATCTGAAATCTTTTCTTTCATAGGGAGCAAAGCTACCCTTGTCAATATGACATTACTTTCTCCCAGTTATCCCTTTTTCATAAAAAAAATGGGTTTGCTGAATATCTGACTATTAATTTGATTGCCTAACACAAAAAATCCATGAGGAATATATGTTTCTGTGCTAACTATTACTGGCTATTTAGGCAGGAAATTATGATATGAAATACAATATATATGGGGCTATTGAAAAAATACCATAGTAAAACTCATTCTTGCTGTTCTGATTAATGGAAATTTTAATGGAGTCTATGTTTATGAACAATGTTCAGGACACTGTAACTGCTAAATAAGTATTTTGACCTAGCAGAAGGTAAAGAAGAAAGATGTGTAAGATACAAAAGCTAACATTTGTTGTTTCTTGTATTTTGGGTTCCAGACACAATGGGTCAGTGTGTCTGGCTGTTAATTGGAAGGTTGGTGGTTTGAGCCAACCCAGGGGTGGCTGGGGGCAGGATTCCTGCATCGCAGGGGGCTGGACTAGATGACCCTTGGGGGTACCTTCCAACTCTGCAATTCTTTAATTCCATGGAAACATATTAGTCACCATTCAAACAAACAAACAAAAAAAGATTCAAGGCATAATATATCAAAAACTTCTGGAGGAGTAAAAATAATTAAAGAAATTTTTAAAAAATGAAGTCTAGTAGCACCTTAGAAACCAACTAGGTTTGTTCTAGGTATGAGCTTTCAGAGTATCTGAAGAAGTGTGCATGCACACGCAAGCTCATACCTAGAACAAACTTAATTGGTCTCTAAGGTGCTACTAGACTATTTTTTAATTTGTTAAATCTTTTTTTAATTTTTTAATTATTTTGCCTGCGTCAGACCAACACTGCTACCTACCTGAATCTAGAATTCTGGAGGAGTGGAAGGGTACTGAAACGGGTGTCACGGATCAAACATCTAGGTCTCTGACACAGAAGGTGGTCAGGTCCTCTATTCCCATTATACCTTCTCCTATCCAGCACCACTGATGTTGGGGCAGCATCCTTGCAACTCCCACCCATGCATATCTTAGGTCTGTCATCGTCCAGTATCACCATATACAATGGGTAGAGTAGAGCCACAGATAGTAATGCCACTGCTACATTCCTCCCACTGTCTCTCACTCAGAAAGAAACCAAATTCCCCTTTCCTGTCATCCTGGTAAGGATCACAAGCAGTTGCCCACAGGTCCTTATCCTTATGTGAACAGGAGCACCCCTGTCCCTGAAGGGGTGACCCCACCATGATAGTTGAGCCCTGTGCCCATGGCAACTCTGTCCTATAGGAAGGCAGGCTCTGGAGCACACCCATATCTCAGCTGTATCCACTCAGCTAGCAATCCAGCAATACCATACACTGCAATCATACAGAAAGATCTCTTATCCAGGCAGGCAGCAACCACACCAAAAGAGATAAACTCCAGACTGATGCAGGCAAAACACATGCATTATTGTTGACTGGGAACACATACTATGCAGAGGCCAGGATGGGGCCAACCAACCCTTCCCTGCTTCAGTATGCCTTGCCAAAAGAAGCTGAGAGTAGCTTCTGGTTTTCCAGATTCTCATAACCTGGAAGTGGTCAGAAAGGATGGTGGTGACTAGCTGTAATCTCTGCCAATTAGGATTATTTCAACTATGGGGCAGTGTTTTTGATCTATTTCAGTGTTAGATGAAGTTGCATGTGTTGTGGTAGACACTCTGTTAGCACATCAGTTATTAGACTAGCCTATTAACCTGAGTAAATTCTATCTATATATGAGCTTCCTTGGGGTGATCATTCACAAGCAGAAAGCCACCACTGAAAAGGCACATTCTCGTGTTGCCACCCTCTGGACTTTCCATGGAGGGGGTCACACAGAGGGTTTCAGATGAGTACTGACTGTAGCACCACTTTAATGTGGAAAATCATTCATTTGATAGCTATCTATATAAAATATTTTCTCATGGTACTTGTTTGTCAAGTAGAGGTGTTTTAAAACACATTCTCACTATTACCTGTATGAGTTGACTCTACCTTTTCATTAAAGATATGCCTTCTTGAGACAAATTGGGGCAGTGTTTTTGATCTACTTCAGTGTTAGATGAAGTTGCATGTGTTGTGGTAGACACTCTGTTAGCACATCAGTTATTAGAATTTACTCAGGTTAATAGTCTAGTCTATCTAGATCAGGAGTGGCCTCTGATGTTGAATTACAACTCTCTTTATCCTTTGACAATTGGCCAAGCTGGAGGAGGTGAGAGATGGACACCATCAACATCTGAAGGGCACAATGTTAGTTATACATAAAATCCAAAAAAAAATTTCTATTATTTATGAAATGCCTTACCAAGTATGTGCTATGCATATCATAAATTCTCCAGTTGTCATTGCCAGTGTTCAGTACTTTAGAATGGCAATATTCATAAATTCAAATGTGCATTATATATATATATATCACACATAAAAGGAGAAACACTCCGTTTTAAAATTTGAGTAAATTCTGTTTCTTCCCCAGTTTCATGGCTGACTTCTGACTCCTATGCCTAAAATAGATACGTTACTCCTGCATCCTATGTTTAGGTAAATGGCAACCAAATGTGAATGTCTTTTCTTTGCCCTGTTACTTTAAATGCAGTGCACATTTGGATGTGGTTCCCAGTGGGAGAGATTGTTGACTTGCATCAGCACTGGGGACATGTTCCCTTTACCCCATCTCATCTGCAGCAGCAGATTAAGGAATGAATATGCATGAACAGATATGAGAAAGAAAGGAAAGTTGGAAAGGGGGCTACAACAGAGTTTGCATATCCTCAAATGGCAACTTATGCAACAAACATGGAAACTCATGGAAATTAAGTGCCAGGATAAATAGCATTTGATGTTCTTACAAATGTAATAGACCGTGATTGCATTGTAGGTTTGCTGTGTCAGAAGTGGAGACTTTGTTTCCAAATCTGTCTGTAATAGCTTTAGCTCTCTGTTTGACTGCCCTTTTTATGAAATTTCCTGACATATTGTTTTTCCAGTTTGTAATTCCTTGTTGGAGACAACATATTTGTGGGATCAGTAGAATTCTGTCATTTCTATTTGATAAATAGTGAACTGGTTCACTTGCTGGTTATAGGAAGAGACTGTCTATCAATTATCTATCTATCTATATCTATCTATCTATCTATCTATCTATCTATCTATCTATCTATCATCTATCCACTAAGCCCTAATAATTAGATACCCAATATACAAGAGAAAACGCTTTAATTTCACATTGTGAGCCTGCCTATGTTAGCTGTCTTAAATTCTAATTTAAGTTCTATGTTTCAGTCTTTTCTAATCAGAAACACAAGCTATCTGTGTTCGACTTTCAACAGGAAAAGAACAAATGGAAAGAGTCTCCTACTTCTAATGTAATTATTTAATGCTCCAAATAGTATTGAGAAATGCATACAGTACATATAGCTATTGGAAATTACTACCCTGGGAAAACAAGAAGCCTATGTCTTGAATATCACCACAGACTGGGCTTCAGTGGATGGACAAAAGAATGCGGACAGTGAGGAAACATGATCTTCCAACTTAGTCTGCCCTTCTATTCTCTTTATAGAGGAATAGAGACATGAAAACTTGATCTCTCCGGAGGGAAATTGTAGTACAAATGACACAATAAATCCTTCTGTACCTCAAACTACTAAAGTTCCCCTAAAGAGGTGAATAAAATAAATCAGACATGCAAGCATAACACTCTTCTTTTTCTATCAATCGGGGCTTTCTTTATAAAGAAAAAGCACTGAGATGCAAAATGGTGAAAACATACTTTTTCTGGAACTTAACTGGAGATCATTTACAGCTTTACCTAGTCTCCTTCTTACAAGGAAGAGAAAGGACTTTTCCATGCTTTCCCCAACATTTAATAGGGCAGTAATGAATAGGTTTTCACAACATTGTTAACCTTAAACACATTTCAACCTTTCCCCTCTTCCCAAAATAACTTTGTTTAATTTCAGTGAAGGTTCAAATATACTACCAAATTATACTCGTTTTGACTGTTTTGACTGTCATGGCTTCCTTCCAAGGAATCTTGGGAGCTGTAGGTTTGAGACTGCCAAGAATTTGCTGTTGTAGCTTCTCGGCAGCCTTGCTATAACATCTTTGGGTTTTAAAATAAAAGCCATGGCAGTAAACTAGTTGAAAACCTGGTGTTGTAAAGGTTGCTGTACAAATGTAGTATAAGTATTTGGGAGGAATTTAAAATACCATATTACCTTAAGAATCACAAAAAATGAACTGAAGTGCATGATAAAACTAGCAAGATAGCATGACAAAATTACTTAAACTACATCTAAGGAAGAAATATGTTGTGTTTACCAATCTGAAATTTGCATCACTTGTAAACACTTACTGATTAAGATTACATTTATTTTAAGTATGTTCTGGATTACAGTCCAAATCAGCGCTTAACTATTACAGAGGGTCAATTAAAAATCAATTGAATAAATAGCGCTATTCAAGTAGTGTGTGGGATGCAGGTTTATGACCTGAATTGTCTTATAGAGCTCAGTCAGACTACTTTCAAATACCGTGTTGCAGTATTCTTTAAAAACTCTTGAGAAATAATTTTACTCCAAACTTAAATTACCAAGAGAGCTGCAGTGCAGCGATAGTAGCAATGCAATGTATTCTGAACTTTGAGGGTAAATAGCAAGTATGTGTACAAACTCCTTTGGGAGAGTTAAAGTTTTATTTAAGTCATTGCAAATTCAGCGTCATATGCTTTTCTGCTTTTGGCTAATTTCTAAATGGTATTTAGACAGTATTTTCATATAGAAGCAAACTTGCTTAGTAAATAACATTCCTCTGGAAACATTGAATTTCTCAAGGTCACATTGCTGATACCATTAAGATTCTGTAGCCTTTTAATATATACGTTTGTCTTATTCCTCACATCTGCTTCCTACCTTAGCTTAAAAATGGATAATTATGGGTAATGGTTGTGATGTACCACTCTTCCTTGAAAGCGTAATTCACACTTTCTCCTCGCTTTCTGAAAGGTATAGTTTAAGTTTTCAACTTAATCTCTGTTCATACTAAAAGCTTATTGAAAATTATCACATGGGAATTGAACTTGGAGCAAAATGGAAATACTTTAACTGCTGTTAGAAACCACTGCTGTGTCTTTCTTTATTCACTGTTCTTATGTCAAGCATGAAAGGAGGAAGGCCAGCTAAAATGGAGATGAGGGGTTGTATGATGGCACTTTGTTGAATATGAATCCTGACATAATTTGTGGAATGAATAAAATGGTATAACAGGTATAATATGTATTTCAAAACGTATCAGAATGCATACCGAGCACTCGTATGAGTGCTTAAGGTACAAAGCTGGTTAAATTATGAAAACTGTATAGATGATGGTGAATTAAAAACAATTCCTTTCTAGATAATTGGTGATTAAAGTTTGTGAATACAAAACTATTCATAATTTTATAGTTTTAACCTAACTTTCATAGATTAAAGATAGCAGACCCTCCCTATTTTCCAGGGACAGCCCTGATTTAAAGAAGCTGTCCCGGTTTCTGATTTGATCCTGGCATGTCCTGCTTTTCCTTAGGATGCCCCCTATGTTTATTGGAGAAAGGTTGGAGAGTATGGTGTTCTGAAGACAATCCTGTATAGGGAAGTAGGTTTTTGTTATGTTTAATGTTTTATTATGTTATTATATATGCAGGAAGCTGCCCGGAGTGCTGGGGCAACCCAATAAGATGTGTGGGGTATAAATAGCAAAATTATCAATATGGAATGGGACGTCCCTATTTTCATAAGAGAAATGTTAGGGTTTGGGATAGCTGCAGTATGGTAGGAAGCCATTTGGACCTCTGACATACTGTGTAATTATGTCCTTGATACATTGGTATCTGGACTCTTGGTGCACCATTCCTTTCACAAAGGGGCTGCTGTGGGTACAGGTAGCCTCCTTTGTGATTTATATGCAGGCAGTCCAAAATTAAGTTCTTCGCTTTTAAAAATCTCAGGTAACAGGCCTAGGAAAGGCCTCTTTGTCTGAGATTTGGATTGCTGCTGCCAGTCAGAAAAACCAGTGCTGGATTAGATGGACCATTGGTTTCACTCTATATATACCTAATTAAGGACAAGCTGGACAACTATTAATTAGAAGTCATCACCACAGTGATAGACAGGACAGAAACACAGCGTCAGATCTTCAGCTGCAACTGTCTAGGTTAGCCTTACCTTGGAACTTTGAGCTCACAGTTATCAAAGTTTTAGTCGAACTGTATGCCAGTAATATGTAATCGGAAAATGTTTTTTTCTAACATCTGTTATTGATCTGAAAATTTATATTGAGCTAATAGCCGATTTCCTATTGTTTTCCACAGCATTTCCAAATGCTGGCTTGTGATCACTGTATAGTGTGACAGTATGGTGTCCACTAGTCTTAAATGTCTCTCTGACAGTAGGCAGTGAGAGGAAGGCAGCAAAGCTTGTCAGACAGGCTGGTTTTCTAAAAAGGAAAGCTATATACAGCATATGTCACCTGATCAAAAGCCTCCTGGTTTTTGATCATTGGTGGATATAAGCGGAGTCATCCAAGCTTCCTACATTATAGTAAAATAAATGATGTTGCATTACTACTGACATAAAAAGTGGACATTGTTAGAATGCTTAATAATATGGGAAGAAAATTAGGGCCACATTTTAGAGAGGAAATGGTCCAGTCCTTAGGCCTCTTTTTTTCTTCCTTTTCTTCTCCCTTGAATGGTCTTTTCTATTTGGAAAGGCTATTGTGCTAAGAAAAAACCTTCTGTCATAATATGAACGAGCAGAAGAGAAGTGGCAGGATGTGATAGCCACTATAGATGTATAGAGGGAAGAAAAAGGAAGCAGGGATAAAAGTTGATCAAATGGATGTGATCTGAAGTGGCATGATATATTTTTGAATAGCAGCAATGAATAGTAGAAATTGAGAAGGGGTTTCAAGATGAAAAATAGGATAACTTTGATCATGTTAATATTGAGCTGTCAGCAAGCTGTCTAGAAATGCATATTGTAGGCTGAATCTGATATCATCAGGGAAAGTTTAATTTATTGCAGGTATGCACAGCTTTCCTAACTTTAAGCATAGGCAACCTCCTCCCTGCATAACAGTCTGAATGCAGAAAGACTGGTTCATGTTTTGAGGATACACAGTAGGAAACCTTAAAAGGTGCTGGGGGGTGAGAAGGGTTGGATTCTATGCAACAACATATGGATATGTCAGATGCTTTCATTCTTGTTTGATGGAACAAATTTTACCAGACTGGATTTGTAACATTCCAGTGGTAAATTTTATATAAAGTATATAACGCAATGTGGTAGCTAGGAGGGTGGTCTGGTTTAGCAGAAGCTGATGCAATATGTTAAGATTTCTGACCAAGTATTCCTTCAAGAGAGGGGTACTTATTTTGGTTTAAGATCCTATCATATGTTAAAACAAGGCTTGTTTTTTGAGATCCAACAATGAATATAGGGCAGGAGAAAGTCAGTAAAATTATTTAGCAAAAGTAAACTAGAGATGGTAATGAGATCTTTTGTAGCCAAAAGGTATTTTCTTTTTATCCTGTTATCCACAGAAATGGAAAATAGAAATGCATGTCTATTGTGTTTAAATCACAATTTCCAAAAGCTTAACTCCTCTGCTTTTAATTTACAAAAAGAAAGATGATGAAGAAAAATAAACACTGCTGTTACTTTAATAATGTCCTAACGTTATACATAGAACATTCCTCCAAGTTCATATAGGTTGTTCTGTTATCCTCTTAGTTTTCAGATCCATTCTAAAGGGTTAAAGTTAACAAAACACATTTGCCAGGACTTTTCCAAAACCTTTGATTCATCATCCTAATAAGTTGTTGTGCTTGAAGTTGATCGCAATGACACTTGACCGCTGCCGTGTGATGGAAAGATAGTAATAGGTGCAGTGGTTGTTACATGACAGGTTTGTTTTGTTAACATCTGCCCTTTTAGTTAGAGAGAAAATATTGCTGTCAAGAAAGAAAGAAATATTTTCTTGTCCCCCACCCCTTTTATATGACTGCTGAAACCTCACATTGTCCATCAAGCGGTTGATTCCTTAAGTGTGTTTTGAATTCATTGTTCCTGCTGTATAAACTGGATTCCCTGCTTTTCTGGGTATCCCTAATAGTTAAAATCTATACCTACAGCACATTAAGATGAAAGAGCTCTGATGGTGGAATATTGGTCTACTCTATGCAATAGAGCAATCACAGTTTTATTGCTTCCTTGGGTACGATAAGACGGAAACTTCAGTGGGGAGTGAACAGATCTAGAACTTTTCCAGTTGCTAGTTTCTCACTAGTTTTCTGCTTGCCAAGATTTGGGCTTTTTTAAATGGAACTGTGCCTAACTCACTGAATAGGCTGAGAGGCTGGAAAATTCTGATTACCTGAAGACTAGATAAGTAGCCTATTAAGGTGATGCAGTAGCACTTTTTAAAGACCTAGAACCCATACTCAAACTTGGATAAGTTGTTCATTGCATGTAGCAATGCTAAACCATAAAATACAGCAATGCTAAGCCATACGGCAATGCTAAGCCATAAAATACAGTTGTGTAAATCAGTGTGTGCAAGCTGTGCTCATGTAGCTTGAACACCTCTACTTTCCTACTCCTTCTTCCAGCAGGGGAACAAACTACAGAGAGACTTGCTTTTTGTTATATCCAAACCAGCAGTTAAGGTTTGCTTTGCTCAAAATAAACCATGACCTGCTGCAGGAAGGAAGGCTTCGGTTTCAATCATGAGAACACACAGCTCATGCACAAACCAGTTTGTTTAACCCTGGTTTGTAGCTTGGAGATTGTGTCAGTCTACTTAAGGTGTGACACAGAAGGAATTCTGGATTTTACTATGGCAAGGTAACTTGATTTATAACAGTTTAATTATGCAATTCTAAGACATTTTCTCATTTTTTTAGTGTTAATTTTTTAATTCTCTCTTTACTAGTATCCTTCACAATCATGAAAGCCAAAGCAGCTTCTTAATAATTATTATACTCACATTGCAGCGTTCATATTCCTAGCACACAAAGCTCACCCGATTCTGGAGACTGTCATTTTTTGTAGCAAGAGTTCCTGGGCATATAATGGTGTACCTGTTCACATGACTGTGATCTGAAGTGATGCAGTCATAGTCCATACTGGGTACCCTTGCCTTCTGACTTGATAATGCTCTTTCACCACCTAGCCATCTGCCCACAGGTATACTAGGAAGGGGAAGCTGTAGCCCTCCCTTTGGAGGGCTACAGCTTCCATATTGCCTAGCCATTGACCATTTTGCCTGCTTACGATGGGAGTTGTAAACAAAGCTTTTGTAGGGCTTCAGGTTTCCTATCCCTGGGCTACAATGTCTGTCTCTGCATGGAAAAAAACACACCACTTTGGGTCAGGAGGATGGCGTAGGAGGTGGTAAAGGGTCCCTTGAAGAAGTAATGATGCTGCTAACACAGTGATTCTGATTGCATTCTGATCTGATTGCTGTTTCCTTATTAATTCCTCTAGTCTGGGATAGAAAAGGTCTGGCATGCTTCTTCTATTTTCTAAGGAGCCTTCTGGTACCAGCTGTGTTGATACCTTGTCTCTTTGCGATGAGTTCAGTGTCAAACTGATGAAAGGAACTGGACACTTTGTGCAGGCACTTCAGATGCTTTTAAAATGTGCTACCTTAGAGTATCTGATAATTTTTTAGGGTGAAAGGCACAGTACTCGCCCATCTCTCTCCCCCTCTCTATTTCCCTCTCTCTGTACTTGGATATAGCAAGCACTTTACACTTCTTTGTTAATCTAAGCTAGTTAATTGGTTCTATTAAGAGAATTTAAGATCAAAGTGGGGAAATATCTTATTGAGTAAATATGGAGTGGGTAACACTACACAAAGTATCATAGTTGTGACTGAGGTCCTCTAGCTACTCACAATGGATAAAAATGACAGAATTTTGCCTATTATGCAGCTCAAACAGGAAAGGAACATCAAAAGGATGATACTATCTGATAGGTGTTAGAAGCTGGAATTTCCATATGCCTTTGAAGTTTGATCTAGTATATAAAATAGAGATAAGTTATATTTTCCTTCCAGCATAGCTTGCCTGAGACTCATAAGATGCAAAATTGTGATTTCATATTACACCATATTTCTGTGTATCAGCTGAAGAACTGGAATAATTCACCCTTTATCCCTCTCTTATACCTGCCTTTCAGAAATGCCGCCCCCTTCCCCCACAAAAAGCTTTAAGAATTATATGGGGTACTGTTTCAAATAACTAATTTTGTCCATGCATCCTGACCTCCTGGTTTAGGAGCTTTGTGGCTGAAGCTGAAGGGTATGAATACCTTCTCTCTTATGCCTTCCTGAGAGAATAGTTTGTTTTTGTTTCACTCAGTTGGAATCCATGTAACTGAACACTTGTCACTTTCAATTTCATTTTGGAGAGTTTAGGTTTGTACAGCTGAGACGGAGAGCCTAATTTGGTTTGTAGAACTTTAAACTACTGGAGGTATATGAAGCGAATTTACCTATTAGATTATCAAGACTGATTTTACAAAATCAGTGTGACAGATAACATTTTGGGTTGTTACAATCACCAGAGAATGCCTGCGTAGAGCAGTGTTATCCATATAGCTTAAGCTAGCCTAACGGACTAAAGCTGGACTAAACAATGAATATTTACTTGTGGAAGAGCATACAGACTTTAAGAGTAAACTTAGAACATTATGGAATCAGCAGCCACATGATACACAAGTGTCTTTCATTTCCAGTTGTTATGCTCACACAATGTTCTAAAAAAGAACTGGTACAGGGAATGTGTACTCCTGAACCATGCAAATCTATTTGTGGGCCCATTCGCAGTGAGCCTGAGGTTGCCAGAGTAGGGGCACAGGAAGCAATACATGACATGACAATATTTTTGGGATTGAGATGGCTATGACTTTATTGATTACAGATGTCAGTAGGCTTTGGAATAGGCATTGGGTATGTACGCTAAATCAACCAGCCCAATTGCTGGCTGTTTACTTCATCAAGGTCAATCCTGAGTTAAGGATCCCTATAGGATGTACATCAAATATGGATGAACACTTCAGGACACTATTTGGGGAATTCTATGGCCTGTTACCCCAATCTGGGTATACGGAAAAGATCCTTCCTCTTGGACCTCTTTATGAGGGTACACTGATACTTTGATCTGGAGGAAAGGGGGCAAGACTCCTTCCCACTCCCTCTGATTAGACTAAAGATCCTACTCAATGCCTTTTGCCGCCAGCAAGTAGTGACAGTTGCTTGGAGGAAGGCAAAACCTCTAAACCAAACCAATTTGACTGTAGGAAAAATCCTCCCCAGTCCCGATTACAGTGACTGAGTAACTTCTCATACACATGCACCTCCCGCTTACCTTTGGACAGAGTGGGAGGTTAGTTGCCAACTGTGCTTCAGGAAGCAAGCACAACCAATTCAAATGGGACGGAGACTGACCTGAGCAAAGACAGGCTTGACTCGGGTCTGCCCCACAACCTGGCCATGACTGGCTGATTCACAGTCGAGGTGAGGAAGTGTCCTGTCACTCCCCACAGCCAGCTGATGTTGCCAGCCGGCTGTGTGGGAAGCCTACCCTCCAATCCCACCTACCCTCCCAGCTGCAATTGCTGAAAAGTTAAAACAGGAGCACAACTAAGATTAATTGTTACATCCAGACTAGATATAAAATGCAACTGAGATTCCAGTGACTTTGTGTCTTTGGTGGGGTTGATAATGGCAGATAATATAATAACGTATAATCCTTGACTGGTCTCTTAATTTCTGTTTTATATAAATATGGAGTAGCATTCATATAAGAAACACTTTATGCTACTACCCCAAAGCCATAAACATTTTATTATGCTGCAGCCAAAGCCTCCCTTTTGTAAGGGAAACTTCACTGCATCTTCACTCTAGTCTCAGACTTGCCTGTGGTTGTTGGAGGAAGAGGTGCTTACATGAATTTATCAGTATAGTAGTTGTTTATGTTGTACAGTACTATTCTACTTTCATTGTACTAATTAGCTATATATGGAAAACTTTGAGAAGGCAATAACACATTTGTTTAAGCAATGGTCCCATCACTTCACCTTTTGTCTGTATATATGTGTGTGTAGAATTAGGACAATTAGAACTTTTTATTGTATTTATTGGTAGGGCTTTCACATATTTTCTATACATATATAGATTTAATTCTATCAATTTTTACTTGTTTTCTAATGATGATTTTTCTATTTTTTAATGGTTCTTATTTTGATCTGTAAGCTGCCTTGAGTCCTGTCAGGGAAAAAGGTGTGATATAAATAAAAAAAGTTAAAATTAATAATAATAACAACTGTCTTTTCTCTCTACAAGTTAAATATTTTCCTCAGCTAGTCAAATCGCCATTGTGTCCAGTCACAAATCAGTTGTGTGTGTGTGTGTGTGTGTGTGTGTGTGTGTGTGGTTTTATTTTATTTATGTACAGTAATGAAGAAAAGATTAGCAAGTATGTAATTGTTGAATTATGTTCAACATTTTGTATCTTCCTATTGAGTATGAGAGAGTTTGTAACAATTTGAAATGTAGTTTCGTCTTGCAGATATGTGTACAGTGAGGCAGTTCATAATATAACTAATATTGAGATATGCAGCTAGACATTCTGTAACTTTAGCTTATCTGTCTAATAGTTTGCTTAGCTAAGCACCCTATTTATGACTGATGAATAAGGCAAAAAATATATAAATAAAAAGCATGTGTGTGCTACTGTGCATGTATGCTTTTTAATTAAGTATAAATTCTATTTTCTCCACCTGAATTCAGATTCTCTGGGCTGTCATGCAAGACTTACATTTGATTCAGCCTTCTTTCTTTGTACTTCCCACAGCATTTCCCAGTTATTCCCAGTGAAAAGAGAAACACTGCAATTTTAAATATTTACAGTATCCTTCTTGAACTTTCTATGTTCCTCACATCTTCAGTACACTATTTTTTTGTAAATGTCTGATTGATACTTTGTGCTTACAAGGTGTGTAAACATCACGAAACAAAATTTGATAAATATATGAAATGCATAGCATACCAGAAAAAATGTTACTGTCTATATGATAGCTATGTTACCTGAATCATAGGAAACTTTTCAATTGCAGTCCCTATGGAATCATCTGTATACTCTTTTGGGACCTACTATGTGTTTTTTTAGTATCAGTATACAATAGGTATATCTCGATTTATGTTTATTAAAACTTGCATATGCAAAATGGATATGCGGTGGAAGTGCTCAGAAACTTGGGAGGAAGTGATCATGTTCTCCTGGGCTTCAGGATACAGAGGCAAGGAAAAACTGAGTGTAGTCAGATACACACTCTAGAATTAAGGCTATTTTCAAAAAGCTGAAGGAGCTACTGGGTGTGATCCCACGGTCAGAAATACTCAGTGAGAAGGGAGTCCCAAGAAGATGGAAGTTTCAAAATAGGGGCTCTCAGGGTATGACATACCTAAGCTTAAGAGCTCAAGATATGAGCAAGTATTTTGCCCATGTATGCAGTCCCTTTGCTCCTTCAATCACACGAGTCAGCCAGCAAACCCAGAGGCGGAGCTAGGTGCTCCGGCACCCGGACTGGCGTGCACCCAGGGGCAGGGCTAGCCACCTACAGGGACGGGGCTAGCGTCCAGGGGCCTGCCACACGCCTCCTGGGGGTGCACGCCAGTCGCTGCACACATCCCGGCGTGTGTGCGCCGGCTTGTGCAAGCCTCCCGGGGGGGGGTGTTTGGCGGCGATGTCACCCCCTCTCAGGGATGGCACCCGGGGCAGACCGCACCCACCACACCCACCTCGCTCCGCCTCTGGGCAAACCAGGAAGTTTTCCGTTAGCTATAGTTTTCTAACAAGGAACTATGGTTAATAGCTTCAGTATCTCAGTTTGTTCAGGAAACTATAACTCAGGGAGGGCTTTGTTTCATTTTCTGGCTTGTGTGAAGAGGTTCCATTTATGAGGGAAAGCTTGTTCATATCTTGTCTTATTCAGCCAGAATGTGGTTCTCCAAACTTTCCCACTATATTTGGAAGCAGAATAGCATGATAAAATAATTGAACCCTCAATTGACATTGATTTGTTTTTTGCTATATATATATTTAAATATATATATATATATAGAAGTTTGAAATCTATATTTTGTTATAGGCATTTTTTCCTTAAACACTGACATTATAAGCTATTGTTTTCTACAGAGCTATATATTTTTGTCATTGTTGTTTTATTGATTAAATATAAAGCTCTAATCTTCTCAAAAATTACTTTGACTTTGAAATGAAATTATGATTACCAAGGACTTTTGTCTTATAAGATTCTTTCCAATTTTTGTCTGTAAACAACAGACTGTTTCTCATAGTGCAATCTGTCTCTAGATTGGAGCATCATAACTCTTTAGGACTGTGCAAATTCCCAACAGCAAAATATATGAAAACCTGACTATTGAGGTATGTTCAGCTAAGCTCCAGAGTCCTCACTTCTGCAGCTGGCTGTGTCCAGATAACTGCTTTATACTTCCTTGTTTTGCTCTGCAAGCCCATCTGCATTAGGCACAAACTGCTCAGGCTAACCATTCAGATGATATGGCAGTTGCATTATGGAGCAGGCACTGAAACATCTAGATATAGTTTTGCATGAGATGTAAACTACAGTTTTGCATTTTAAAGTAGACTCTACCTTGTTGCAGCTTTAGACTTGCTCAGGCTGCATGGTAACTGGCTATGAACAGAGCAAAGAAAGGTCAAAAGTGAGCACAAGTAGCCATGGTAGGTTGATAAGTTGTGTGACAGTACATTGGTTGTAAATCTGTGGGATGTCAGTACAACCCTACAGTATGTTACTTAATTGGGAAAATGGAACATGACCTCCTTTTGAATGCCTGTCAGGCTTCCTCCTTGATTGGCGGAAAGCTGCAATGGCTTCCCTTCTCTTCTCCCTGTAACTTCCTAGCTAGATAGTAAATGAGACTCAATGTGTTGTTTTGAGTTACAGTTATGTTGCAAGGAATGATACTGATATCTACCTTTCCTGTAGCAAAAGAGGTACCTTGCCTATGTACCCTTGCAAGCATAGGAAGTTTTTTATCCAGAGCTTTGTCATAATCCCAGAGCTCAGGCACACCCAGAATACTGGGTCAGAGGCTATAATGGCAGCAGATGATGAGCTGGACCAGGCTTCTGACTATTAGTGTGATGTTGATGATCAGATATCCACTGAATGTAGCCATGAACCTGCTGAACCCTGAACCCCACCCCCCAGCAGCAGGGATGATGTGAAACCAGAGATGTGACCTTCTTAGATGCCTTCACCTTGGATCTGAAGAACCTAGCATTTCATACATGACCTGACCAATCCAAAGGTGCAGAGAGCACACCCTGCTAGGCGTGGCATGGAGTGAAGGAGAAGCAGTTCTCTCTCCACCTTTTAAGAAATTGCAGTTCTCCAAAAAAGGGGGCAAAGCAAGAATTCGGCATGAAGGCAGAGGCTCAAGGGGCCTCAGTTTACCTCTTATTTGTGACACAATAGCCAAATTGCTTTATTGCGTTTTCCCATGGGCACCTTTTTGGGACCAGGACATCCTTATAGACAATTCAATAGGGAATGTGTTTACATTGTATTTGTCATAATTACTATTTTGAACTCTACACATTTTATTTCTAAGAAATTCTTCCTTACTTCTAAATCCAGCTTTCTCTAATGAATTAAATGTTATCTGATAGTACATCTTAAACTTATTGGTTTGGCTAGAAAAACACTTTCAAAAGATCATAAGCAACGGATTTGACAAAGACTAAACTGACCTTTCACCATCCACCTTTTCAGAGAGCATTGAAAAATAAAACTACCAGTCTCTTTTTAATTGTAGAGGCTCATCAATCTTTGCTAGGTATGGTCAGCTTAGATATGGCTTGTGAATGGGAAACATTTCCAAGATGCAATCACTTTTTGATACTGTGCTGTGAAGCACAGAAACACACTTTAATCATTTAGATTTTAAACTTCATCCCTCCTTATTCTTTTCCTTATTAATATAACCTGTTCAGCTTTTTCACTTGTCATTCCTATATCTGTTCACTTTTCTATCCTTTGTACTATAGGTCAACATATCTGGCTTTATCTATGACTGTCTCAGAGAAAATGTTTTCAAATACTATTAGTAATTTAAGCAAAGCACTATTAGAGGAAGATTTATTTTCAGATTTTCTATCTTTATGTGCTGGTTGAAGCATGCAAGCATATAATAAAATTGTTGGATATTAAATTGTTCTGTATATTCTCTTTGTTCAAAAAATGGTTTATCATTTCTTTCTCTCTTTTGCATACATGTCAATAATAGAGATAATAAAGATTTCAAGCACTCGAAGAAACAGAGTCATTAATGACCCTCTAGATTACAGTGTTTCTCAAACTTGGGTCCCCAGCTGTTTTTGGACTATAGCTCCCATCATCCCTAGCTAGCAGGACCAGTGGTCAGGGATGATAGGAGTTGTAGTCCAACAACAGCTGAGGACCCAAGTTTGAGAAACACTGCTAATGCTATCCCACCAATCAAGGAGTAAGCTTAACAGGCATTGAAAAAGAGGTCATGTTCCATTTTCCCAATTAAATATCATACTGTAGGGTTGTACTGAGACCGCAAGGACTATGTTAAACTATATATTGTATGGAAATTCACTATAATGAGCATTTAAAAATTGTGATTTATTGCTTGTAATTGGATTCATTTTATTTACAAAATTGGATGAAGATAAAATGAAATTGACTTGACTCTCTTTATGAGATATGGGGAAGAAAGGTATAATATGTTTCAAATCAAATATGTTTACTCCTTTGTGGAACAATTTTTATATGACAATTTAAAACTAGACTTGCATTTGGAATGCAAATTTATACATGATTAATATGATTAGTAAAGGCTTCTTTACTAGGGAAAAAAGATTTTAATTTGAATATATTGGAATAAAGTGTTCAGAAACCAGAATCCTGTAACTGAAACTTGGAAGCAAAAGGAAATAACCCCACATGTTTTTCTGGAGCATGGTTCAATAATGACTATAAGTTATAATCTGCTCCTATTTTCTACTTCTCAATACTTTTGCTAGATTTATAAACCAACATTTCTATGCTTCTCTTGTCTAAATCCATGTTGAAGAACAGTTGCATAGCTTATCTGAAACTTACATTTTTGAAATAATCTAAGAAATGATAACCGAGAGGAAAATAAGGACTCAACATTTTCAAACTACTTTGAAAACAGTCTAAAAATCTGTCTTGAGATTTTTTTTAGGGAATTGGGTTTGGAATCTTGTACCTTCCCACCATATGGGAACTTTAAAAACATAGCAGATGTAATCCTTGGATAAATTATATTTTAGTGTTTCAAATAAAGTTTAGAGGACTATATTAATTTTGACAACATACTAAAGCTTGCACATGGAAAAATAAGTATAACATAGATTGGTTTCCCCCAAGCTAGGAAGACATAAGGTAAGTAAGCAATTAATGCCTGCTAAGCATAGTTTAGCAAAATCATGCATTCAAAATTGTGGATGGATTAAAGTTTCACATAAAATTGGAAGAAACATTTGGTTGCACATATTTTGTTTTAAGAGGTTTTGTGAAGACAGCCACAAAACTAATATTTCCAATTAAGCATACTAACAGCTGATGTGCTGTTTACACTTTTACGGGTATGCAGATGAGAGAAACACACTGGCATTTGCATAACTAGACAAACTCATAACTTGCAGAGTGGTTAAATGCATAAATGCACACAAACTATCTCACTATATTGTACTTAACAGTAGGTGTGTTCTTATTCCCTCACAGCTCCAGCCTATCCTCTCAGCACTCTAGGATCATATTTCATCCTGAATCAAAATCTATCACCCAGTTTCAAAAAAACTCCTCTCAATTTATTGTAATAGGTCAGTTTTGTTTTGTTTTATCTTACTGAAGCAGGTGTAGTCTGTCGATAGGTCCCAAGTTGTAGCATCCAAGGAGGCTAAGGCCTCAAGACTTACCAAACAGTGGTTGGATAAGTCAAGAACGCAGAGTCAAAGTCAAAGATAAATTGGAGACAAGCACAGTTAATCAGTATGGGTCTAAAACTAGAACCAGAGACAGTGTCTAAAGGTAAAAGTCCAGGGGTTAACAACACAGGAGAGCCACTCTAGGTAAGAGTAGGTCTGGTTTCAGGGTCAGAGAGCTGGGTACTGAACCAGTGATGTATTCCATGTTGGCCATGGTGGCTGTGAAGTCTGATGTGGCCTTAGCATGCATGTTCAAGTCCCTCAGCACAATCACCAGCTATAATCAGACACAGAGGTTGTTAAGCAGTGGGATGGATGCTACACCAATAAGATCAATGTTATGAGCCAATGAAAGGAACAAGTCCTGGATTTTTGTCCCCAGGTGGATTAGCTTCTTGGTGAAAGAGATAGCATTCTCAAAGTGCTTTTAATAATTGAAATGCACGTGCTTGTAACTATACCCTGGTGGGCAAAAGTAACCACTGCCAACCCTCTGTTGGATCAGTTAATGAATCAATCAGAATCAATAAACACCCTCTCCACCAGGCACCAATTGATACCATTTGGGAATACCCTCCACCCTCTGTCTCTGCCTTTGTCTCTCATCATGTGTAGGTTTGATCCTATGAAGTGGCGTAATATACCTAGCTTGAAGGGGACGTTAGAGAGGACCACCATTAGGAGAGAGACCTTCTCTGCCCTAATTAACATGACAGTGTTTTAATCATAGTTTGTGTTCAAGACACGCTCTATATATAAAATCACATAACTATTTTATGTGAAGTCTGAACTTTGAAAAGAATTTCTGGAAGAAGTACAGCCAATTTTAAAACATTTCTTGTGTGTGTGTGTGTGTGTGCGCGCGCGCACGTGTATTGAACAGACATGTTGCTTTCTTCTATAAAGAGTTAAATGTGTCAAGAGTGATTCTTTAACGAAAAGAACAATGTTAAATAATACCATCTCCAGGAATATATTTTTAAGAAGTGAATGATCTGTTTATACTGACCCCAATGTATTCCCATTGTGTAATTGTGTAGTTCAAATATGTCCTTGCTTGTTCTTTGATTGTTATGCCTCTTAATATGCAGTTAGCATCTCCTCTCTCTCTCTCTCTCTCTCTCTCTCTCTCTCTCTCTCTCTCTCTTGGCAAACATTTAAAGTGCAAGTCATTTTTGGCTCCAGGAAGTAACAAAATTATCATCCAATGCAAACAGAGTTCACGAGAAGGTAAACTACTTACTGGCTTACACTGTGAGATGTGTTTGTCTATTCTGTCTTATTTTCAATGAAATGGATTTGTTAACGATGCCAGTTTGGAAAGAGTTCACTTAATGTATTGTTTCTCATTTCACTCAATTTTCCTTTGCACATTCATAATATTCATTCATGTAATTGATGACATGGGAAATCTCTTCACTGAACATTGTTAACATTTCTTTTCTGTAAAAGAAGAATCAAGTGTGTGCTTTGCTTTTGTGACAGTAAACATGAGGCAAGTAACTATTGTCTGCTTCATTTATTTTTATCTCTCAGAAGACCTTGAGAGTGTCCCTGTTTCTGTTTGTAAATATGTTGCTTGTAATATTCAGAGCATTGCTCCAGTCAGGGCTGGTCCTAGCATTAGGAAGAGTGAGGTCACTGTCCTAGGTGCCAGATTGTTGAGAAACAGTGATGTGTTGGAGGGAAGGGTTGTGTGCCCTCTAATTAGTCTGTTGTGCTCCAGGTGTAGCAGAGGATTGTGTCCCATGACCAGTGTTGAAATAAGATTCAACTGCCAGGATGGTTGGCTTTTGCTTGTGTAATGAGAGAGGCTGCCATCTTGTCCTTTGCCTCAGGAGCCCTGTTTCCAGTATTACTTTTGAGTAATGCTATGCTATATCTATGTTATCAATAGTATTTGAAATATTTGTAGATGATCACATGTGGGACATGTGGATTTACTTAAACAACAGTTGGGTGTGAAGTCTGTTAATTGCAATGATATATCATCTGATAATTATCAGTAATGTATTACTTAAGTGGAACTTCCACCTCAGGTGCCTACTGATATGTAGTAACAGAGCTGAGTTGTGTGCAACTTGCCTGCTCTCCTTAATATGCTTCATGTAGTACACAATAGTCATACAATACTTAATGTGCACAGCGACATGTCAACTCATATGGATTGTTAACACATAGGGATATGTGTGTGTGTGTGTGTGTGTGTGTGTGTGTGTGTGCGCACACACACACACACATGTGAAAGAAAGAGATACATGAAGAAGTCAAAAGTTTTAAGAGGATAATTTAAATGTCTGTCCTAGTCTGACAGGACTCATATATTTTAGGACCCACCCTATTATCTTGATTGTAGTACATTTTGTTTTAATATTTTAAAATTATAATTTGCCCTCATGGTGAAGGTTGCGTAAGAAAACTAATAAATGACAAGAATAATAAATAATAATTGGAAAGGCGTTTTCTGCATTCCCAAAGCAACTAATTTAAGTCCTTCAACCTGACTGATTCCAACTGGCTTTCATTAGCAAGCCTCCAGGAGGCTACCTAAATTTAAACTAAGTTTCAATTTGATGACTTCAGTAAATATCCAATTACAAACATCTTTTTCTGACAGCAGTGGGAGTTACCATTGCTGTAGTCTAAACCACTGAGCCTAGGGCTTGCCGATCAGAAGGTTGGCGGTTCAAATCCCCACGACAGGGTGAGCTCCTGTTGTTTGGTACCAGCTCCTGCCCACCTAGCCGTTCAAATAAACGTCAAAGTGCAAGTAGATAAATGGGTACTGCTCCTGCGGGAAGGTAAACGGCGTGCGCACACACACACACACACGTCTGTAAACCATGTGAGTGGTGCCATCTTAGCTACACAAGAATTTACACTCAGATAATGCATTTATTATTAGAATACAGCAGTGTTTCTCTGTTTTTTTTCTCCAGCCCATACTTTCAGAATAAAAATTTGCTTGCGACACACCAAATTTTTTATTGATAAGAAATACATCATGAAACAAAAAGAAACAAATCCTGGCAGTGGTTGATTTTGAGAAGATACATGTTCATATTCTGCAAATTTAAAAAATGTATTGTAATTGAAATGTTTAAATGTCCCTGAATCTTGCCATCCTCTCCTGCTACACCAGAAAAATAGATCTAGGGCAGTATGTAGTCAGAATCCTGCTCTGATGGCCTACATCCTCTTTGTTATTGACCAATCCAATAGAGACTAAAAGGTGATTTCACTACATATTTCAAGGGTTAATACCAAGGAGGTACAAGCTAAATAACAAAGGGTGCAAACTAAAAAGCACTTGATATATTAATTAACTTTATCATTAGATACATTTTAATATTCAATATTTACAGTCAGTGTGATGAAAAGGGGAACAGAATAATACTAAAGGCAATGGATGACTGCCAGTTCATAGTCTTATGTGTACTTCCAGGCTCTAAATTGTCAAGTACTCCACTGCAGTGTATTCAAGCACAATGAATTGACTATGCATTGTTTCTGGAAAAACACCTCAACCTTATGCTTCTCTTCTTGCCATTTCTCTTGGGCTAGGGAAAAACCTGTTGCAGACCTACATTAGGAACCTGGCATCTTTAAAAGTAGCTGTATATTCACACTTCTTAATTAGCCTGTTTAGTTACTGGTGCATGAAATCAGTAGTCAATGTTTAACAGACAGCACATTGGCAAATATTTTATAACCTTGTTGGTTTCTGTCATTTGTTTCTTAATTTTTTCCTCTGATATAGCTGTCAGCATTATTTTTATAATTCCTAGGGCTGTTATAGAATATAATGTTTGACCTGTGAGGCATATATATTGCATTTGTGAAAGTTTATTCAGAAAATAAAGCCGTAAGATACTTTAAAAATGATAAAAGGTGATTGAACTATATTTAAAGGTGTGCCTATGATATAAATTAATGGGTAGTCCAACTTGCTTCATTGTTCACATCTCTCATATCAACTAAGCAGCCAACCAAGCTATACATTGTGAGAGAGGGTGCATGGGGACAGTCGCATGAACAGCTGATTCAATCTTGTCTTCTACTGTGACAACAGGATTCCAGCAGCAACATCAGCCATACAACTTGGGAAAACTCAACAAGGGCGTTCAAGAATCCAATTAGTAGGTCATGCAGCCTTGTAGAGGAGAATGGTTAATACTGGTCATTGATCACAATAAAAAGATAGATTTAGAGGAGAATTGTTGCTGTCAAAACCCAACAACAGCCCACCTCCAAACTGCTTATCATATTAAAAAAAACTTTCAACAGTAGGCATTGACACACACATAGAAGTCTGGATATCCCAGCCTGCATGTTTATTTTTTATATTTTCTTTTGCTTACCTACTTCAGTATATTTGATTTATTCTAAGTTTTGTTCATATAAATATTTACTTGTTTTAAAAATAAATATTTTTCTCTACCCACTTTTGATTGGCTTACGAGGATGTGTTGTCTAATCCTCTCTGCTTGTGGCGATAGAAGACAACTAGTTCAGTTTCAGATTTATGGATGATTCACATTTTTATGGATCTCATGCTTGCTGCATATAAAATGTTAAGGGGAATTTCCAAACATGTGGAAACACAGTGTGAACACCAGCTGGGGAGCCATGATTAGCCACAGTTCTCTGGCACACATCCATTCGATTTAGTGAAATACATCTCCTTGTCAGATTTCACATGCAAAGGCAATAGTGAATACAAAGGAGTTTTCAGAGCTATTTTTCTTCTCCAGAGTTTTTCCTTGCTCTTCCTATCTTATCTGCAGACAAGAGCTGCAGATATTCAATTCAAGTTCACAGAACTGAGTGGTATGGCTGTTTCCTTGTTTTCTCTGTAAGTGAAAGGATGTAACTACTGTGAGGGTAATTGGGCTTTGGCAGCTCCTCCCCTGTTTATTAGTTTTGATGTTTGTAATTGGAAGTCTTTTCCTTCAAATCCCTCCTCAAAACTTCCTTTCTCTGTGATAGTTTCCACCTGTTGCACCAAGCTTCGAAGGCAGTTGCCAGAGGAGAGAGATAATTTTATTTATTAGTAAACTTCTGTAAGTGGTTTGCATAAAATAACATTAAAAATATATAAAAACAATCAGTATGTTTTCCTGAAAGCTAAAAAAAAAATAAGACAAACCCCAAAAGTTAAATATGTATCACATAGAAACCTGAGCTGTATATAAAACAGAGAATTGAACATTTAAAAGTCAGAGTCCAGGAAACTTGGTGTTAAAAATACATTTTTTAAGAGGTACTTAAAGGTCATAACAGTATCTGTGTTGCAAGTTATCTGAAGGATGACATTCCAGAGGGTGGGTGCTATCATCGAGAGTGTCTGCTTCCTCGTCTCCAACTCCAAGTGAAAACTGCAAGTCGTGGAACCATGTTCACCATGGTGAACAGGTCTGTTGATCCATGCAGAGGACTGCAAGTGAAATACAGGGAAACTAACACAGATGTGGAGAGCCTCCAGTCTATAGGCCACACTCGGCCTGCCAGGCCTCCCCATTTAGACAGTGAGGCCATTTTGGGGAGCCATGGGAAGGGAAGGGTTCCAAAGGAACTATCAGGAGCTTAAAGTGAGCTTACAAATTTGCTTTTGCTGAAGCAAGGCATGTGGGAGCTCATTGTTCAAGGAGCGGGGAAGCAGTTTTCTTTTGATTTCAAAGGTTTAAGGAACAGTCCAGGGATGTTATTTGGCCCTCCAGGGGTGGGGAGATTGAGTCATTTGTTGATTATCACATAACATGTTTTAATTGCTTCAAGAGAGTCTTATTGTAAAAATGCATTCACAGGTATCTCCTTAAGGTAATAAAAAGACAATTCGTATACTTGTAATTAATCTTTTAACTCTTTCTGTGGAGACAGTTAAAATTTTTCTATGATTATGCTAGTCTATCATTCTATAGCTAATTATTCTGCTTTGACTGGTGTGTGTATGAGAGAGAAGGGTGACAGGAAAGCACACACTCACTGAAAGAGATACAAGAGCAAGAAAGAGACAAAAATATTTACATCCAGCAGGATTCAGATAATTAGCTCTTTGAATAGTAACGCTAAACAATTCACCTAGATGAAAATGGCACTTTAAAATATACCAACATTTTAAAGGCAACTTGAAAATAAGACTCTCTTGAAGCAATTAAAACATGTTATGTGATAATCAACAAATGCTTTCTGGTTGTGATACATATAACTTTGAAAATACATTACTTTGTGATGTATGAAACATATTTTTGTTTACAATAGGTATTTAGTTGGAGAAAACTCAGCCACTCCATTCTAGGTCTGATAGGAAGAAAGATTCTAGTACTCAGCTTTCAGAGTACAGCTTTACATTAACTGGGTAACGTTCTAGAGTTGGTGTGGCTATTTTTTCTGTCTTCTTGGCAATAATATAGATCTACTATATGTAGTGTGCCATAGTGGAAGGATAGCCATATTTAACACAAGCTTGTGATGTGGAGGGGACATCCTAGAAAAGGGGAAGGGAAACATTTCTTCCAGGGCCAGTTATGGGATAATAGGAACTCACCTTCTTGTAAACAGGTAATTCGTACTTTCCACAGGTGACCAGGCAAGTGGTTGTTTGCAAGTCTGATAAAAGATTATTAAAATATGTACAATATGTCTTTGGTATGTCATAAAATTTGAAAGTGTTGTTGTTTACGCTGATGGACATTATTGACTTGCCAAAAAGCAACTTTAATGTGTCTCTTTACCCACAAAAACAAAACATGAGTGAATCTTTGTCATGGGGTGTTCATTGTGTAGATTAAAGGAAAGAGATTATTGCATTTGTTGACTGGACTTTACTTGATGTCAGTTTAAAATCATCTTGACATTTATGTTTTGATTAATAGCTTATAATGTTTACAATAACAGATTAAATTACTCTCAAAAAAGTTAGAGGAAAGTTTCATTTTGCTGAAGCTGAATGCTTGTAGCTATTTACAGCTATTTACCTTATTAGTAGCTTTTTGCTTCTAGCTACTTTCTTTTTAGAAGAAAACCTGTGTCCATAAAGTCTGTCGAATTAGTTGTTTAACAATGTGTGAATTCAGGGATTGCCAAGACTGAAGACATGGTGAATGGGCTGCTTAACAATGCAGACTACATTATACCAGTTACTTATATAATGGTGGCTGTCATTAAAAAAAAAATAGATGGATATTCTTAGTAATAAATGAAATCTGTTTTCTGAATATAAAATCTTTTAAAACCCATTACATTATACCCATTTTAACCCATGGCCATTCTTCCTTCCTTCCTTCCTTCCTTCCTTCCTTCCTTCCTTTCTTCTTTGAACTAGAACACCTTGAAGTAAAAAAAATAAAACAATGAACAGAGTTACTTCTACAGAATAGCCTTTATTTATATAGTTGGCAGACTGTATAACCTATATACAACTAGAGAGCTAAAACTATTACTCTTTTTCCAAGATTTCATGGAGCAAGAAGCTGAGTCCTAAAGATCAGCAATGACAGTCACTAAGTACAGTTCAAAGATCTTAAGTGCATGATGTAACTTCAATACCTTGGAATGGAAAATAACTTAAATATCTGTATGTGTATAGTGTCAGCTCAATTTACCCTAATACTCTGGTTTGTGTGCAGATTCATGATCTCTGTGGCCTCTGTTTAATATGCAGATGCATGTGCATGCAGGCTTCCATTTGTTGAAAGCTTGGGTTTTTTCTTTCCACATGTGCCTATATAAATGCTACTTCACAGACTAACACTGAACATAGAAATGAATAAATAATAATCTATAAACTCCCCCCTTGTTAAATTGATGATAAATGTGTAATTCACTTACTTATTTTGTATTTCGTGACTTATAAGAGGCTCATAAAGAAACATAACAACACGTTTTATTCCCCAAGGCAGAAAACAGCACCCCAAAATTGTTTAAAATATGACTACATGTATAATTGAGCATTTGCTACCATTTAAATTATATCCCCAAATCCATTGCCTGAGGCAAGCTTCATTAGCTAACCTAAAGGTAGATCAGTCTTTGTCTTAAGCTATTTTAAGTAAGTGTTACAGTTTCTATATAGCATGTCATATTTCCAATAAAATATACTATTTTTCAGTTAATAGACAAATAAATGTGAGAAAAATATCCAGCCAGTTGTCTTGAGTATTATAATACAAGGGTTTTCAGAAGCCATTGTAAAGTGATTGTATCTTCCTTGTGCCAAACTGTTGTGCTTTCCAAAACATTCTCGTTTCAGTTGCGATCCTATTGGCATTTATTGAGTCTAATTTTAAATTTATCAATTTCATCGTAACCTATTTATTTTGGCATCAAAAGCATATATAGTAAACAAGCCTTGTCTCCATAAGAGCACATGTGAAAGGAACAGTTCAAATTAGATTGAAATGTTTGACCAAAGAGAATAGATGGCTCAAAAATGTATCAGATACCCTTTGGGTAAACCTAGCCCTGCTTCAGCACTCAAAACTCAGTCTGAAGTGTGATTAATAGATTTTTTGTCCCTTTTAGAGACTATTTTTATGAATGCATTTTTCAAACTGAGACAGAACACATTATCGCCTTCTAGATCATTGTAGTAAGTGTTGAGATCTGAGAAGGCCAGCTGTAGCAGCTGTGTTTCCCCTTGAATCACAGAACTAAATAACTTTCATCTCTGTTGCTGTCTCAGCTGCTAGTCTCAAGCTATGGCCTTCCCATAACTCACCATTTCAAAGCAATGTAAGTAACCTCTTTGGAATGCTTTTGGAAAACCACAGGAAGGTAGGGTTTTTCAAAAAGCGAATGGTGCCTATCTATTTAAAATTTTCTTTTTCCATTTTTAGTTTTTATACACATGATGTCAATAAAGTAGGAAAAGCCCTTTTATTAATATTCCTTGTTTAATAAAGTAACATGGTGCGACAAGGGGAAGGTGACCTTGCCAACGAAATATGCTTAAAAAGTAATGAATTTATTGAACATATTTTTTTTCTAAAAGAACCTTACCCAGCTATGTTATATTTAACTTATTTTTATTCATGAAAGCACTTATATGCTAGCTATTACAATCCATCTGAAGGTAAAATCACAATATATAAAAATGGAACCGAAAACCCAGTAGCATGTTGGGTATCCTTTGTGTGGCATAACTACCTGAACTGTGAACAGTATTCCAAGTACAGTCACACTTAACATTTGTATTACATCAGAATGATATTCGCAGTTTTATTTTCAATCCTTTTCCTAATGGTTCCTAACATGAAAGTCACCTTTTTCACAGCTGCCAGATACTGGGTTTACATCTTCATCTAGTTATCCACCATGACCCCAAAATCTCTTTCCTAGTCAGTGACTGCCAGTTTTTATCCCTTTTGTGTTTAGGTGAAGTTACAGATTTTTTCTTCCCGCATGTATCATGTCACACATGCTAACATTGAACTGCATTCAACATTCCCCCTCCCTACTTTTTGCTTCCTGTTCTTTAACCAGTTACTGATCAACGAAATCAAAAACTTTTAAAAAGTAAAAGTACACAATATCTTCACATTGTATCCCCTTATCTATGTGCTTAATGACCACTGGTGGAAGAAGAGGAGTGCGGGGGGAGCGCACCGCCCCCGGCAGCGCGATCCTGGTGGGGTTCCATCGTGGCTGCCCCACCCCGTGCGCTGGGCGCCCCACCCCCACAGGCAGCACACCCGCCCCCAGGACTCATGCCATGCTCCTGTGGGCGGCATGCCCCGCCCCTGCCTGCTCTCTGCCCCTGGTGCCGGAGCATGAAGCTCCGCCACTGTTAATGACACTCTTGAGAACTTTAAATATAAAAAGTTAGGATGTATGGTTGCAGAAACGAGGCTGATTCTTCCTCAGCAAGACTTATTCTTCTATTAGTAGAAGAATCTCAGTGGTGAATTCAAGTCCCATGTTGGACAAAAGAATTCCTGCATTGCAGGGAGTTGGACTGGATGACACTCGTGATGCCTTCCAACTATGATTCTATGATTTTCTATGTTTGTTAGTTCTATCTTTAACAATGCTTTCCACCAGTTTTCCTGCAAGAGACATTAAGCTAATCTGTCTTCCTGCAAGAGATGTTAAGATAATCTCCCCTGGATCCCTTTTTAAAATTTGGTATTATGTTGGCCATTTTCCAGTCCACAGGTACAGAGATTGATCTTAGAGACAAGTTTTGTGTTTTGTTAGACGATAAACAGTTTCACATTTGAGTTCTTTAATATCACATGTGCAGGCTTGGTATGATTGGAACTGTTACCATGTTCAAACAAATGTCTTGTTGGAAACAGTCAAATTTATTTCAATTTACTACCAAAATATTTACCTTCTCCATCTTCTCCATTATGCTTCTCTAATCATGATTTTAATTTTTCTATTGACTAAATCTACTATGGTATGCAGGTGTTCTTTGGAAAAAAGAGAATATAAAGGAGTTGAAAGAAGAGTTTTCATTACCATTTTCTGAACCTTTTAAATGCTTTGACCTTTGTACATAAAGCTATCACTGTGGTCAACTCAAAGCCTAGTATTGATTTACTGATCTCCAAACCTGTCATTTCTAATCACAGACCCTTTAACCTTTTAACTGTTGCAAAAAAAAAAATTGTTAGATATCAGGGTCACAGTATCTAATGAGACTTTGGTACATAAAAGGCCAGAAGATTAATTTTGTGTACACACCAGTCAGTTAAACAAGTTAGACAAAAGGTGAAAATGAAACACACATAACGAAAGGTCACTTAAGATATCGACCAATTCCTTGTGGAGACTTTTTAGTAAATTTTTTTTAAAAAATGACAATATGTTTGCACTGATTATGGAGAAAGTAGAATATTGGGTGGGTCAGTTGTGAATAAGAAAGAAAAGGAGCTTTTATTGCTATGTATTTATGCGTATGTGTGTGTGTGTATATATATATATCACACACACACACACACACACACACACACACACACACACACACAAGCTCAGCAGTATTAGCTCAGCAGATATGGATGGAATCATTACAGGATATGTATATATTTTGTCTCTCTCTCTCTCTCTCTCTCTCTCTCTCTCTCACACACACACACACACACACAAACACCCACCCACCCACACAGACACACCCTGTATATGATTCCATCCATATCCGCTGAGCTAATACTTGATCCAAGAGGCAGAATTTTAGGAAGCTTGGCTCATAATACCTAACCTGGTGTGTCATATTCTTCTCTTTAGAGAAGACTAGTTAATCTGTGCTATTTTATGCTGGGACGTATGTATGGTACAAGTATATTCTATAAAAAATATTCTTTAAAAGCTATTTTTATCTGTAAAGAAGCATCTTCTTAGATCTACATAAAATTACACAGAAATGTATGTTTGTTTTACAATAATATCATTTGAAACAATTATTCAGGGGAAAATAGCATCCAAGGTAAATTTATGGTTCCCAGGTAGAGTATCTACTTTCTGTGTTTGGTTAAGGACTTAGCTGTTTTAATATACCAAGATCCGAGTTGTGGTTGCCCCAGGGAAAACATATGCCCATGGCAGAGGTCTTAATAACAGCAGTAGACTTGCCATCTGCCACCTTGGAGGACAAATAATCATGGATTAAAGGTTTAATGCATGAGACGGTTTTTTAAAAATTAATTTCTATCTTGGATTTTGCCCACTGGAGAAAGTGCCATTAAACTCTGTTGAAGGATAATTGGCTGTGTTTGTCTATACACAAACCAGGAATCCAGTATCTTTTTTATGATATTTACCTTTTAACAGAATTTACTGGTAGAAAAAGCAGAACAGAATTAGGATGAGGGATGCATTTTTGCTGGGTGTGTGTGCGTGTGTGTGTGTGTGTGCCATTTACTGGGTTTTCAGGAACTGTGCTGTTGCTTGGTATTATGGGCCTGGCCCCTGTTAACATGTATGAGAGCTGGGTTCTGTATCTCCTTTTTCTTCAGACTAAAAATGTCAAATATAAAATGGCACTTCTGTTTAGATACATCAGCGTACATAATTTATGAAAAGAGAAACACCTGGGAATTTTAGTGTTGTAGAGACTCCCTTGCTATTTGATGTGCTGGTCAAGTTTACTTTCCTTATATTCTGTCTGTACCTAAAAAAAACACACCATACACTTGTTGGTTACAGGGTTTAATTTCCTTCTAGGCATGATAGCATTCACAGAGTGCTTTGAATCTGATCTTTGGAAAAACTATTGAGCTTATGAGTACTATAGTATCATTAAGGAAAAGGAAATTTCTACAAATGATTTAAAATACAGAATAGCAAATTTTATAAGTATTTTGAGGAAAATAGAAGATAGCAACTAGAAAATGTAAGCATATACCCAATAAACAGAAACCAATCTGTTACTTAAAGAATTGTAGGTAGTAGATTACTATGTATTCTGGAATTATGGCTTGCCTTTAGGGATGACTGAAATGGCTCCCTCCTTTCACTGCACCACTTCCAGGCAGTGAAATAAGGAGGACATTTCAAAGAATTGTTGGCATCTTGGGGAGAATTTCAGAAGTGGGAATTAAACTTATCCCTGGTGGCAGTGACATTCCTTTGATGGCTGCCACATTGCACTGGATATACCATAATTCTAGCACATTCTGGGAAAGCAATGATGGCCACTGTGGTGGACTATATTTCCCCCTGTAATGTTGGTACACTTCCTGGACAAAATGGAATGTGAGATATTCCATAGAGAGAATTTCTGGTGCTGACCGTACCAAATTTCAAGCCGAAAAATTTACTTGGTGCTATTTCACATCTTGAACTTTAGGATCCAGATGGACCTATTATTCAGAGGAACTAGGCCTATTCCTTCCTTCGGTAGTGAAGGAAGAAGTCGGTGACTGGAGGCTGCAGAGCATCTAAATTCACTAAATGGCCTTTTCTTTGTCCTACAGAGTGTTAATATGGCTTCCATGTTTTGTTTTGTTTTGTTTTGTTTTGTTTTGTTTTGTTTTGTTTGGCAAAGTAATAGAGATTTATTGGGAACATGATAGTGTATGGCCACTACTATTGCTGCTATTATTAAATATTCTACCATGTCAAAAGTGCTGCAGAGAGGTTTCATAAAATATAATTAAAACCAAAGCCAAACAATAATATTAAAGCAGGACAAATTCCATACAAATAAAACAGCAGCAACACACACACACACACACACACACACACACACACACTTAACTCGTGTGTCACCCTTCCCCCAAAAGTGAACCTGGTGATAAAATGGCAGCACTGCTATAGTGAAGTTCACTTCAGAGGCAAATAGACACTATAAAGAAAGCGCAGCCCATGGTCCCCAACCCCTGCAGATTTAATTGGGTGTGGGGACAGTGAACACAGCTTCTCCCACAGATCTTTAAACAAGACTGGGACAATGCTACTTCTGGTCCCTTCCAACTCTACAGTTCTATGATTCTGTTGTAGATATATCACATTTGCTCAGCAATTGGTGCTCTTTATATAAATACTCTGCCCTGCCTTAAACGATGCTTTCATTGTAATGTAGGATTTGGGTACGTGATTTGCAAAAAGTACAAAAAAAGTGCATCCCGCACCCCAAAAAAGCCTTGGAAAGGAAACATCCGGGGGGAATGTCCTAAAACAACCCATAATTGACAGTCAATCATAATGCTAACTTACAAGGGTGGGAGCAAATGGAAAATTGTGAGTGAGGAGGGAGAATGTAATGGAGTATCCTGAGTCTTGAACTGAAATACGTTTTGTTGCAGACCGCCATGTAGGCATAAGTAGTTACATAACATTGAACAAAAGGAATTTTTAATCCATAACCAAACACAGTATGTTAAAATAAAATGGTTAAACAACTGAGACAGCAGTCCTATATTCACTTTTCATTGTACTCAGTGGGACTTGCTTCTGAGTAGATCTCTTGACGATTATGCTGTGAAGCAAGTTTGATTTAATAAATTAGATTGAGGCTTTGTGAGGTATGTTATTTCATTTTGTTGGCTTGAATAGTATCTTAAGGACTATAGCAACACATATAATGTGATTAGGCTACAGATCTACTGGATAAACTCTTAAGATAAAAGTATTTGGCTGGAAGTGTGGTTTCATCCTTAGACATTTATTACTAGGAGATGAAGTGCAACTGAAATTGGATCTATAGCAAATTACACTCTTTTAAAGGTCTTGTTTCTAATTGATGCCTAAGATGTTTTGCTAATATGTCAAAGCATGTTCTACAGAATAAGACAACATAGCTTGACAATAAACTGATTTGATTTGCAGGTTTTAATTATAAAGAATGCAAAATTTTACTAGGCTAACAATTATTATGACATGTCTTCGTATAATTGTACTGAAAGGTACGAGGACCCCTCTTATCTCATTTTAATTTCCTTTGTTCTGTGAATCTTCAAATGTTTTACAGCATGTGAATCACATCAAACCATTACCATTAAATACAAGATGTGGTTACAGCTTTATAGATTGCATTAGAAGGTCAGAAAAGTCTTGTGGTTGCACAACAGTAGCTCTCAAGTGGAATATTCTCAATGAATCACACAGCCTCTGATTTCTGGATCTTCCAGCAGCAGAAGCAGTTGGGAGGGAGCTCTGCTGTCACTGGCAGAAGCCAATGTTTTTACACACAGCTGTGATAATATTCACTTTTACCTAATCTCAAGAGTTCCATCTGCTAAAGAACAGTCTCAATATTAGGGGGAAAGAATTGTCACAAGGAACATTGTGTAGATGAGTGAGTCTTGGAATTAACCATGTCTTGGAAGGAGTGTACTGTGGAAAGCACTTCCTCTGTTCCTCTCACTGTATGTCTCTGAAACCCTCTCAACAGGCCCCCTAAGAAACCTGTTGATTTCAATATGTTTTCTCTGGCTGTCATGACTTTTTTCCATTTAACTATGTATTTGATTAATTTATTTTTATTGTTTTGTTTTAATAGATTTGCATTACTTTTTATACATGGCCTTTTTAGGTAGAAGAGTGCTGACCTTTGATTGATGGATTCTTACAGATTTGATATGTTCTATTTTTTATGTTATATAGGCACTGATGAGATCAAACCACATTCAGCTTAAAGTGCAATGCATTATGCTGAAATTCATTGTATAGGACATGGGTAGGCAAACTAAGGCACGGGGGCAGGTTCTGGCCCAATCGCCTTCTAAATCCAGCCCATGGAAGGTCCAGAAATCAGCGTGTTTTTACATGAGTAGAATGTGCCCTTTCATTAAAAAAATTTGTGGGGCCTGCCTGGTGTTTTAATATGAGTAGAATGTGTGCTTTTATTTAAAATGCATCTCTGGGTTATTTGTGGGGCATAAGAATTCGTTCAAACCCCCCCCCCCAAAATAGTCCGGCCCCCCAAAAGGTCTGAGGGACAGTGAACCTGCCCCCTACTGAAAACGTTTGCTGACCCCAGTATAGGATTTACCCTATTAGGGTTTTACTGCTGGACAATTTGCATATATGTTTATTTTTTTGTAATAAATAATTTAGTATCGGTTTATACATCTTTTTCGTTAATAACATTTTTTGCTGTTTTCATATTATGAAGCACTTGGCCTTGGAAAAGTATCAATATATGGACATCCTTCCCCATACAGGTTCTCGCCAGACGTTTTGATTACAATTCCCATAATCTCTGACCATTGGAAGGCTGAGAAAGTCTGATATTGATAAATAATGTTTTGCCTTGGTATAGGAGAAAATAGATTAGCAGAATATAGTGTTACCTTTTCCTGTCCAGTGATTCCTTCCTACAGATGTATCTATAACCAATTTATCCACCAAGTGGGACTCAGACATAAAATAAGCCCAGTTCGGGTGGAAATGGAAGCTGTGTGTGCACGACAGGTGCTTTTTATGAAGAGAATTAGCAGGCACTTTTCTGCCAACCAATTGTTCCTCACAAAATTTCATTCTTAAAGTTACTTTTGCAAAGTTAGAGGTGAAAACTCAGCTGGCCGAAGTAATATTCAGTTTTCCCCTATGTTCCCCCCTGAAAATATTGAAGACCTGTAAGTGATGCAGCCTATTTTTCTCCAACTTAGTCTGCAACTTATGCAATACTTTCTTACATTATTTGCCCCTTCTTACTTGTACTATGGAGGGAGAAAATGCACCAAGTATGTGAGTCTATAATTTGAATTTCACTGAGGAAGCCTGCTTCCGGGCGCCTTGCCAGTTTTGTGTATTGGATTATTTCAGCTTTACCAAACCTTTTCTATTTGGCTCCTTTTCTCAGTTTCCTCCCTAGTATATGAAAGACACAAGGATGGAAAAGCAAGGCCTGAATGGTTTTTTATCTCCATGTTTTAAATAGTCAGCTCCACAGAGTAAACAATAAATTGTTCTGTTTGGCAAAGAGAAGATGGTCTCTATAAGCAGAATAAAATGACTGTTAGCCACACCCAAAGCAGTAAGGCTACCGGGCTGGGAAAGTAATTGACTTGTAATACTACATAATTCATTCAACACTTAGAAACTTTGAACACCTCAATTCCTTCATAGCTAATTGTCCTTAAGGGGAATGTGGCTTGTTCACTGAATGCTTACTTTAAGCAATGCAAACAAAACAGAAACTACGTGTTTTATGTTGATTATATTACAGTTCCTTTTAAAAAACTGAAACATAAGAAATCTAATACATAAAATATCTGCCTATTTTTACTTTTAAAGAATTAGTATTTACTTTCCATTCTAAAGCTGTTCATAGTCAGGTTTCTACATAAAGTAAGCAAATAGAATGGGTTGTTTCCAAAAGATTTAATTTGACTGTCTTACCACATTGTAATGTGTAGAATTAATGCAGCACTTAGAAGCTGAATCATCCATTTCACAAGACTTAATGCATACAGATTTAATTTCTTAAGCTCCAGTAATTAATGTGCTAAATGCATTGTCTCTCATACACAGGGTATATATTATTTTCTGATTGTTAAATGTTTCCTAAATGAAAGTAGAAAGTGAACAGAATGCATATGAATCATAGCATTTTCGTAGCCTTTCATTGTATTTTATCAAATACAGTGGTACCTCGGGTTACATACGCTTCAGGTTACATACGCTTCAGGTTACACACTCCGCTAACCCAGAAATAATGCTTCAGGTTAAGAACTTTGCTTCCGGATCAGAACAGAAATTGTGCTCCGCTGGCGCAGCGGCAGCAGGAGGCCCCATTAGCTAAAGTGGTGCTTCAGGTTAAGAACAGTTTCAAGTTAAGTACGGACCTCCAGAATGAATTAAGTACTTAACCCGAGGTACCACTGTAGAATTGTCTCTATGTGTGCACGCATGCATAGGGACACAAAATAGATGGGATTAGAGTAAGTACCATTGGATCCATCTGAAACACATTGTCCTGTTTTTATTTTGTTGGAAATAAGAAAAGTGGAAAAAAGTCCTATAAATTAGCATGACATTTCTTTGGAAACAGTGGTTTGGAGTTTAAATACTGCATGATTTAAGTTTAAGTTTAAATAGTGCCAGAGCAATCAATTAAGCTGTAATACTGAGAACTACGTTTTTCTATACAGTATTGGAAATAAGCCTTGCGCTAATGACTTGTGATGGGGCAACCTCTTTGCTCAGTGGGTCTGCCTGTATTCTGCCATAAGACAGTTGGTCTAGTACAGCTAGTCTAGAAACTAGCACTTTTTACAAAAACGTAGAAGAGTATAGTGTTGTAAATATGTAGCAAAGTACCTTCATAGGATAACCAGGTGGGAGTAATAGGTGGGAGTAACAGAGGGAAGGACACAGCTTTTCCAGAAAAGGAGAGTTTTTTTGATACAGTTAAATTACGAGAAAAGAAGAAAAGAGATACAGTGGTACCTTGGGTTACATATGCTTCAGGTTACATACGCTTCAGGTTACAGACTCCGCTAACCCAGAAATAGTGCTTCAGGTTAAGAACTTTGCTTCAGGATGAGAACAGAAATCGTACTCCGGCGGCGCAGCAGCAGCGGGAGGCCCCATTAACTAAAGTGGTGCTTCAGGTTAAGAACAGTTTCAGGTTAAGAGCAGACCTCCAGAACGAATTAAGTACTTAACCCGAGGTACCAGTGTATAAAGAGAGGGGAATGATAGGACACTGAATCAAAATCCAGTGCTAGATTAACCCCTGTGGAGGCCCCTCAGCATTCAAAACCCTCACCCTGCTTGTGGGATAACATTGAACTAAGAAAGCTTGTAATTTTCTTTCAAGATCAATTCAATATTATTTTGATCCATTGTTGCAGAGCCCCTAAAAAGCATGGAGCCTATGGGCCGGTGCCCTATTCGGCCTATTTGGTAATCTGGCACTGTCAACTGTGCCTGTATAGTGATACTTTATGGGTAGGATACTTGAGGAAAATAAAGAAGAAATCAAGAGAAAATGGAATATTGGTGGTACACCTATGCAATCTGTCCAAAAAGATGTCAAGAGTAACTGGAAGATAAACCATTGCTTGATCACAACATATTTTACCAGGCAAAGCCTGCCGGATGATAGGGTACATAGAAAGGAGTTCCAAGTGTGAATCAGGCTGAGTATATGCCAGCAAAGGCGTTCTTCTGAATTTCCAATTGAGTTCAGGCCTCCAAAATAGTCTCAGAAAGACAAATGCTAGGGTGGCACAAAAGGGAAAGATGATTGTATTTTTTTTTAATACAGGGACAATTGACTCTAGAGTAGCTTTGTTTTGATTTTAATTGGTAGTAGTAGTAATAATAATAAATTTTATATCCTGCCCATCTGACTGGGTTACCCCAACCACTCTGGGGCCATTATTCATGGCTCTTGATACTCTATAAGAGCTACAGTGATGCTTTATTGTATTTGGTAGCAAAAAGATATTTGGCTTGACATTTTGAAGTGGCCCTAGCTTGAATACAGAGGGTTGGAACACTCTCTTTAATATTAGGAACGAGCTGCTAATGTTCAGATTTGTTAGCCTTTGCTAGCTAACATTTCCAGACAAAACTGAGATGTAAGCAACAAGATGATGGGGTGGGATATGGGGCAAGTTGCTGATCTCTGATAATTTATCTTACAAAATGTAAAATAAAATATTTATGTCGTTCATAACTTTTGCATGATCGTTTGACACATGGACACCACTTAAATATTGACTATATATGTATGTTTATGTGCGTAATGGCTTCCTGTATGTGAGCAGATGGTTTTATGCCAATGCCAACTACAAGACTAGAAAATTGGCATGTTACAGAGTATTTGGGATAGAGTACAAAGAACTCTTCTATTTGGCAGTGGTGACTACATATTACCACATAGCCAAAGACATATAATAACATGCAGAGGATTTTAAAGCAGCTACATTTATATTCAAACACTAACAGAATTTCCATTTATCCAACCTTCTACACACTGAGAATGGACTGATGTAAAAAAACTTAACCTACCTACATACCTTGGAAGCCAGTGTCATGGGCTAGGAGTCAACTTCACCTGCAAAACAGCAGCCTGAAAGGGGAGAAAGCAGAATAACTCCACCTGCCACCTGCAGCTAATCAGCCTTCAAGGACAGGAGAAGGCACTGATGAGAACCAGCTGGCTTCAGACTTCTTAAACAGAGCTTTCAGCAGCAGTTAGATGCTGGAAATAACGCTTGTGGTTCCTGGGTCTATCTTGCTGCTTCCTGCTCTCCATCGGGACTCTTGGCTCTATGATCATCTGGATTCCATAACCTCTGGATTGTCTGACTTCATATGTGGATTCTGCTCTCAGGCAAGTGTTCTTTAGAGACTCCCAGCCCCTGCTTGCTGGGCAACAGGACTCAGACAGGGCTACAACAGCCTTAAAGGTACGGAAGTCTTTTGAGAGATGGAAACATCCTCTTAGGAAATGGGCTGAGAAAAAGCTTGAAAATTGAACAGCACCTACAAATATATTATAAAGCAACCAATGCCCACTCCATCCTACTGCCCAACATACTATTTTGTCAATATACCAATCCTCAGAAGTACTGGATTTCTGGAGGGGCACAGAAAGCCCATCTGTGAATGGAATTCAGTTAAGTGAGTGGAATAATACTAGGATCCAAGCCTATGGGTATGCCGCTTCAATATGTTTGAACAAAGGACAGAATACTAGTGTAATAAAACAAAATACAGAAGTTTAGAAAGCAGAGATAAGTACATATTTGTTTGCCAGACCTGTTTTTTCACTTTTCTGTTCTTGTTTAGTTTCACTGATACTGATTCTAACATTAGCTTAGAAGTGAAATTTGAGGGGAGTCCTTTATTATTCCATGCTAAAATTTTGTGTGTGAAATCTTATTGCCAATCTAGTCCACACAACTGGTTTAAAGTATTCAACAAAGCCTTCTGTCGGTGAAACACTAATATTCTGAATTATACCTTGGTATAGGTTACTTTTTACTTGTTGTATTGGGTTGAATCTAACTATTGAAATTAATGTGCCTAAGATACTCATGTTGATTTATATCAATGGGTCTACTCTAAGTATGACTACCATTGCATACAACCCATGGTTTCTAAAAGTAATCAGTCAGAAAGAGAGAAATTGCCCCAATGAATAATAAATAGGAAGAATCAGAAGCTGCCAGGTCTGGTTTTATTATAGTGTAAATTGAATAATAAAGATTATGTATTCTATGCTGATACTATATGAAGTCTAAAATGGGTAGAAGTGCCAGTTCATAAGAATGGAATGTTATATGTATTTGGATATGCATTGTTGGTGATCAGAACTGACCACTGATATTTCAGTAGCAAGCAATACTTCTACATGTTGGACAAGCATAAAGGATAGTTTATTAGCTTTCCCTTCCTGTTTATCGCTGTCAAATCTAGTAAATTGACCAAACAAAATGAAAGGACAAGTTCTCTTAATTTCTGGTATAAAATGTACCAGGCTTGATAGTAGTATTAGGTCAAAATTAATAGTTCCTTATTTTTGTTTAAAAATAGCAGGCCTAGTAAAGTTACCATTAGACACTCTCTCTCTCTCTCTCTCTCTCTCTCTCTCTCTCTCACTAGAATATAAGATTTAAGTAATAAATTACAAACAGTTCCAGATGCTAAAAATATGTAACAAACTTCTGTGATTAATAAGTAATAGGCAATACGTCATGAGCTCAGAAATTGTGCTTTTCCTTATTTTACATAAATATCTTACTGAGTAGATTTGTGTATTTGCCATGTGATTACAATCTTTAAAAATGTTCTGAAGGTGGAGTTCCTATCAAGCATGCATTATTTTTATGATCTGTTTACAATCATGGTTTCTAGTAGCTTTATTTAAGTGCATATTGTATTTCCTCCGTCAAGAATATCATTGCTTGGGAGTAAACATTTGTATTACTGCAGCCTTCAGAGGTATAGGCCATTGTCTTGAGCCAAGAGCATACATTTGTAAAGACTGTTAGTAATCTTCTTTTTGTATACATCTATTTGTATGTTCAGGAGATTCTTATGTGTTTAGATATAGTTTTCATACGTAAAGAATAGGTAGTGGCATCCTAGGGTACAAAGAGTCATGTCTTGCTCCCTTGCTCCCTGTTGAGGATCCCTTCTGTGGAAAATTCTATAGAATCTTTTTCTTCCACAAGATTATTCATTTTTGTGCTTATTGCATTAAATCTTTTAGCAAATGATCTTGTGTATTTGGATCCCATGAATGAAATGTGGAGGGGAAAATATTTACATATGGTTGTATCTGTTGATTGGAAGGCTTGTTCATCTTTCCTCCCCTTCTAAAAAGCCTCACCAAAGAGTTGAGGGAAAAGGGGGTTCTGAACAGTGTGGACTGTGTTGCAGGTTACTACTGTGTTTGCTAGAAATAAACTGAAATAAGAACAGGCTTCCTCAACCTCGGCCCTGCAGATGTTTTGAGACTACAATTCCCATGATCCCTGACCACTGGTCCTGCTAGCTAGGGATAATGGGAGTTGTAGGCCAAAAACATTTGGAGGGCCGAGGTTGAGGAAGCCTGAATTAGAACAACCTGGCATGAATGGCATTTAAGTGGTTCAAGAAACTTACACCCAAATTCAGTTATCTCCCCTCTCCCCCCATTCATGCTCATACAGTCCACACTGCTCAGAAAGGCACTCCAAATTTCTGGGCATGACTTCTGGGGGTGGTGTGTGGACACGAGGAGAAGGGAAAGAGAGAGTTTCGTTAAGCAAGCTGCTTTCCACTCCCATCATTTTGTGAACTGCCCTGAGATCTTTTGCTGAAGGTTGGCATATAAATTTAATAAATATCTAAAATAAAAATATATCATAGGATACACTCCAGATAGTAGTGACTCAATTACAATATTTTGATAAATGGTTAATAGCCAGAATGGTTATCTTATTCAAAGTGTTTCCACTGTACTAAACCTTAATATTCTGAAGCAAAGGCTAGCATTTACTGTAGAACAGTATTTCAGGCACAGGATAAACTAAATGATCACCCAACCTTTAAGATAACAGTAATCAACATGTGTCCTTCTTCAGCTTCTTAGAGACAATTAAGAAGGTCTCTACATGTTTCCCCAACAGAAACTGGTGTTTTCATAGAGATATGTGGCATTTGCTGGGTGTGGGCAGATTGGAGAAGGGAAATGTCCTAACCAAGTTAATCGCCAAAGCCACATCTGCTGCTGCTTTTTTATTGGAAAGCTTGACATGAAAGCCCCAGTTTGCAAGCTGGCTTTTTTGGGGGAAAATTCTTTATGTTGGACCCTGGCTTTATTGCAAAATGCAATTAAGACCATATGTACAACATTCCTTGATCCAAATTTCACTGTATCCCACATGGATTTTGGAGCAATGCAGGGTAACATAAGTGCTGAATTATGAAACTAGCTGTACAGAAAGCATATTTTACAATATATATTAAATACTAATTTCTACAACAGATGCATTTGCCTGCTTGAGATTTTATCCCTGAATACATAAGTTCTCTTGCATCTTAGTTTTTGGTCAGGCTTTCAGAGGCCTGGTTGACCTTATAGTTTCATAATGGCTGTAAAATGCCCATGCTGAAATATATATATTCTGCTAAAAAAATTAGAAAGCTGTATGACTCAGCCAATCAGATTGCTCACTTCTGCCAATTAGGCTTCCATAATACTCTATTATGCTCTCTAATATGAAACATTGAGAACTGGCAGGCAACAGTTGCTGCAGAATGAAATAGCATGATACTGCTATGAAAGACAAGTCTTGTAATATTTTTAAAGGATAGTTAAATACTGAATTATTGAGACTTGTAAAAAAAAAAAAAATACTAGTGTTATTAATGTGTAGTTAACAAGTAGTCTTTCTCTGCCAAAAAGAAAAAAGAAGTCATACATTATTTTGATCTTCATGCATGCATTGTAAAGGAAAACTGTTGAAAACACCACAAAGTATTTTGCTGTCTATGGCTACAATCTACATCCCCTTTGCACCAGGCCAAGGGTGGGGGTATGGATTGGGCCAAGGAGTCCCTCCAACAAAGTGGAGTGATGCCAGTGTCAGTCTCACAGTACAGAATCCCCATTTGGCTCACCAAATGTGTGGGCAAGTGGAAGTACTTCTGGTAGGATCCCCTTACATTATGTCAGGTGGTTGGTCCATCCAGCTCAGTGTTACACCACATACCAGTGGCTCTCCAGGATTTCAGAAAGTGTTTTTGAAGCCATATATGGAGGAGCCCAGGGATTTAACATGGCACCTTTTGTATGCAAACCATGGTGGTGAGCTGCTTCTGCTAGTTATATCCTGTTGTTTTCTTCGAGAGCTTGATTTTATTTTGCATATAGCTAATAGCCATTGAAATTTACTTTTCCATTAATTTGCTTTAAAGAGGATTTAATAATCTAAGCCAGGCTTCCTCAACCTTGGCCCTCCAGATGTTTTGAGACTACAATTCCCATCATCCCTGACCACTGGTCCTGATAGCTAGGGATTATGGGAGTTGTAGGCCAAAAAACATTTGGAGGGCCGAGGTTGAGGAAGCCTGCGCTAAGCAAATGCCCATCACTAAATTTTGTGGTGGGGAATTTTGCAAGTCATTTTCTTTGGCTAGTATAGTATTCTACCATGTTTCCTCTGTTCTGATTTTATGAATCTACATCACATGCCACTTAGTATGCATTAGCTGCAAATACAGAACATTCTATTTCTCTCACCTCTATTCTCATGTGCGGGATGGGAGTATGACCAGAACAGAGAAGCAGTGGAGTATTTCAACCATTTCTATAACCAACTCTTTTGGAGGATGCATTGCAGGGCGATATCAGTGCACCTGAGATTTTCATTTGAAATGCTATTGCATATAGCAGGCTTCTTTCTGTGTTGTCAGGATCAGGTCAGAGCAGGCATAGGCAAACTCGGCCCTCCAGATGTTTTGAGACTACAATTCCCATCACCCCTGACTACTGGTCCTGTTAGTTAGGGATCATGGGAGTTGTAGGCCAAAAACATCTGGAGGGCCGAGTTTGCCTATGCCTGGGTCAGAGCATGTTCTTGATACAAACAAGGATTTCAGCAAAGAATTAAGGAAATACCCCAGTTATTGTAGTATTTTAATAGGTTGCTTTTATCATGTGTCTTGCATTGGGGGGGGGGAGCCAATAAATTTGTTGGATGAATACATACATTTCCAGTGATTAGTGTGACCTCAGCAACCACCACTCTATCTTTCTGCTTCATTCATATTTGACTATGTGATGGTTTCCCTGAGGGCAATTTAAAGCGAAGGCAATGTAATGGATAAATGAGTGTTTTCTCAGGAACCATTAAGAAATTGCCAAGATAATGAGTTTTGAGCAAAAAAATGGCCGTGTAAAAGAATCAGTGGTTTTGGTTTAGCCCTAACTTGGATAACTCCAGGTGTTCTGAAGAACATCTGTCACATGAGAGATTCTCTTCCACAGTTTTTAGTCTTGCTGATATCCAAAGGCATAAAACTATTTAAGTTTCCAGTCTGAAAATTTGTTCCGGCTGCTTTCCAGAGCTTTCCACTTATAATATCATTGGCCTCTACATAGACTTCTTTTAGTGTTATAAACAGTGGCAGCCAGTGGGGTGTTGGTGGTGGGGCTCCATTGCTGTCTTGGCTTTCCCACACAATGGGTCACTGTTGCTAACCGATGGAAGCCAAGAGTGCAATGGAGCCCCACCAGCCACTACTGATTGTAAACCCAGGGTAGGAGCATTCTTTGCCACTCCTCTGTCCTCTGGCAAGGACAATTATACTGTACTGTATTTTTCTAAAGATTTGGGGAATAGGTTTGATCCTGAGGGTTCCCTGCCCTCACTGATAGCCCTCTTGTTGTCATTCTATATATATTATAGGATGTGCAGGGTTGCCATATGTCCTCTTTTTCCAGGACACATCCTTTTTTTATGGGTAGAGTCATCATAGTGATTCATGGTTAAACGTAGACGTCTGCAATTGTGTCCTCTTTTTTGCTGTTCAAAAGATGGCCACCCTAGATGTAACAGATATGACAAAACAATCCCATGGCTTTTGATGATGCAGATGTTGATAATTTCAGTTGGAAACATTTGTTTTCTGTTGTGTCATATCTTGGGGGCTGTAAGAATACCATGTTTTTCCTCCTTGTAGAAGCTGGTTCTCTTACTCCCTTCAGTATTCTCATTAGGGTTGCTTCTCAGCAAGTTGACCAGCCAAGGAAGCTGTTAAAGTTTATGTAGCACAGCCGTTCTCGCGTGTAAATGGCCAGGAAAACAAACATCCCTGTGCAGTATCTAAGCCTTCCTGTTATAACCCAGTATAAATGGTACTGCCAAACTAAATAAGCAAAATACAAAATCATATGGTCTGGAGTTGAGAAACTATTCCTTTGCAAGGAAAATTGGAATTAGATCAATATTCTCCAAATTACTAAAGATAAGTTCTCTCAATAATTGCAATATCTATTATTTCTTCAGGCTTATCTTTATTTTATTTCAAAACAATCCATCTCCTGGACTTTGTTAAGAGGATGTAGATAAAACAAGTTGGACGAAAAACTTCTTTAAGTGGGGAGGGGGGACATATCCATAGTATATTACCCATGGTAATGCTTATACTGGAATTGTACCAAATTCTAGTGAGAGTGTGCTAGTATCATTTTTTTCTAAAACCTTTAAATTTAAAATCCCAGTGCTCCAATGATATATTGTATTTGCATAGCAAGAATGAGGTTATTTTAACTGTTAAAGCATGAATGCTGAGTTATCCATGGGGGAAGCACCTTTCTGCATCTAACAAAGTTTCACCAAGTCTGGCATTTCTTTACAAGCGTCCTAGCAACCATATCACACAGGGTAGGTAAAGGTAAAGGGACCCCTGACCATTAGGTCCAGTCGTGCCCGACTCTGGGGTTGCGCGCTCATCTCGCTCTATAGGCCGAGGGAGCCAGTGTTTGTCTGCAGACAGCTTCCAGGTCATGTGGCCAGCATGACTAAGCCGCTTCTGGTGAACCAGAACAGCGCACGGAAACGCCGTTTACCTTCCTGCTGGGGCGGTACCTATTTATCTACTTGCACTTTGACGTGCTTTCGAACTGCTAGGTTGGCAGGAGCAGGGATCGAGCAACGGGAGCTCACACAGGGTCACACAGGGTAGTCCACTATAAATTCACTTGTGGTCCATTTGGTAGTCTACCAGTGATCTGCAGTCATCTATCTTCCATGCACTAGTAATCAAATCCAGTTTGGCAAAAGTGTAAGTTTGTAAAACTGTTACAGTACAATTGACTCCCTGTTGGTTGCATTCCAAGTCATCTTGCATGCCATTGGTCACATGTAAGCCTGTTCTGCTCCTGCCCCATTCCACTCCCTTCCAGGGCTGAAAGTCACGCACACACCTTTGTCGCGCACAAAATGGTTGTTCCCTGTACTGCCTTTGGAAACTGTATTTGCAGGTTAATAATTAGTTCTATTTTGGTGTGTGTGCTTGTGTGAATGATTATCATACGATACTTAGATTAGGACTGAGTTTTAATTTTGATGTTGCATTATCGGACAAAGGGTTTTTTTTTGTTAAACAGGTATGCAAATTATGAGAAGATACGATCTGTTTGTTTCATCCAAGTGCAAAATAGTGCACACAGGAAATTTCATGCAGCTGATATTTTTAAGACTTCAGGATGGTGTGCAATACTATATGAACAAAAGATCTGGCTGCCTTCCTTAAATGTCATGTATGAGCCCAAATGTTCTTCAGTGAATGGTGTTGCCAAACTGTTGCATTGTTTTTAGCCTCATGAGCAAGTGTGTAATCAAACAGCTTGTGTGTGGAAAACAAAAAAAATACCCTTTAAGCATGGCAATATTCCTACATGCTAAGCGCTTCCATGAATAAATTGGCTGGCAACTCTGTATGTAGATTGTCACATGTCATATAAAATCACAGCCAGTCACGTCTTCCCAGTCCATGTTCAGACAGTAGAGTACTTTTTCTTCTTTATGGTGGATTACAACTCTTTTAAAACTAAAATTAAAGCAGTAATTAAAGGCAACGATCTAGAACCTTGTGTATGCATCACACACATTTTCCACCACACAGTTCTTATTGAGCATTTCCTGGCTCTTTTGAATAGTATATAGAACTCTGATGAAATGAAACAAATCTGGAATGTGCAAATATATTGTGAAATTATTAAGAACAGAACACTCGGTGAATGCTGGGAGCAGTCCCTTGAAGCTAGTACACATCATGGTCCATTAACATTACTCTCTGTTGAGGCTTAAAATAAGATGCCAATATTCAATGAGTCAACATTTAACTCTACTTTTGTTTGAATATATTAAAATGTGAAGTACTAGGTATTGCACTTGCACAGAAATCTTTAATTTATGAAGTGGAAGGGATAACAAATATTGGTAGCTTCTGTATTATTTTATCTTATCATTTTCCCTACCTGCTCTGATGGGTAGAAACGGAAAGTACTAGGGAAAATATGTGACAGGCTCTACCTGTAGATCTAGCTTAGAAAGTAGTTTTGCCAGTAACTATCTCTCAGTCTCCAAGTGTTCTTCATCTATCTGTTGCCTCCACTTCTCCCTCCACCTCCAGGAGGCAGTCTAGAACATGACCTTCACACAGGGATCCTCAGTCCCAACCTAGGCATTCTGCTTCCCCTGCACTTCAGGAGTGGGGAACTCAGTCCCTACTCAGGTTTCTGCTTCCCTGAATACCTCAGATCAACAGTCAGAGAATGATGGTGATGATGATAATGATAATGAATGGGGTGGTGAATCAGAAGCAGAGGAGTCTGATTCTTTCAGAGTTTTCCAGCACACTCATTATTTTTCTCTCTTGTGCAAAGCTAAAGAAGCCTTGAAATAACTAAGGCAAAGAGGTACTAAATCACATGCCTGCAGCAGGAGGCCTCCAGACTCCTTAGAGCAGAACACCTCAGAGGAGTAGACCACATACAGGCATATTGACTGAGCAGAGAACATCTTAACCATCTTAACCATGGTGAACAAACAGAGATATTCTATCTGATAACCAGATGCTTTGGGAAAGCAGAAATCAATCTATTTGCCATGATAAGACAACCAACAAGTCAGGAAAGTTTTATCCCAATTTTACTGCCAGTCAGCAGATGAAACAGATGCCCTCACAGCATCATGGTCACAGGGGCTATTACACACCTTCCCTGTGTTACCCCTAATAAGCCTAGGTCCTGAGGAAGATTCAACAAGTAAGGGCAATGGTACTCCCCACTGGCCATGAAGACCTTGGCTTCTGACCTTAACCAACCTAACAGTTTCCTGACCCTGACCTCTGCCTATCAGGGAAGATCTTCTTTATAAGGGCCACATTGGTACCACCTGCATTTATGGAAGTTGAAGGGAAGAAATTCCTCATAGGCTGGACTTCCAAACATCGGTGGTAAGACAATATTCTAGCACCCAGAAGATCATCCACAGTATGCCTATAGCAGAGGACCTGACAATGTGTCTGTTCCTGGGTGTCAAATGATTTTTTTCCCAAGACGAGCAACAGTTTTTGACCTCCACTTTCTGCTGGAAGGCTTATCTCTAGGCTCAAGCCCAACACCTTGTGCTGTCAGGCCTCAGCACTTTAATCTATCCTCTTGAAAGACCTGGATTGGCTTATGTCAACTCAGCCATTCCTCCCGTGTTTCCTTTGAGGAGCAACACATCTGTCCCCTCCAGTGCAACATAGGTTCCCCACCTGGGATTTGCAGCAAAAGTAGAGAAGTATTGCGGAGGAACTATAGGAAAAAAGAGACAAGTGTTGAAGTGCAATGCAATAAACAGCTGCTGACAGCCCGAGTGGGCTCTGGCAGTAGCATCCATAGCCCACTGTTTATTAGAATTCCTGAAACTTCCGTTTTTGTCATCTGTGTTGACAGTACAGGAAGTGAAGGTTTGAGTGATTGTGCCATCAGTATGCTGATGACATGCAGCTCTTCAGCTCCTTTTCATCACACACTGAGTGTTTTCCTTTGGTTTTCGTTGCATACTTTGGAAGAGATAAGGAAATGGCTTGTGTTGGAATTGTCTTGGCTGACATGAAACCTGTAGCTAACTTAAAAAATAATGTCAACTGCTTGAAAGTAAATCTGGCATGTGTCACATTTCATTTTATTTATTGTAGTCTTGTATGTAAAGGTCTTTCTCTAAGCATATCAGACTTGCAAGGTTCGCAATTTCTTTGCAATCAACACAACAATTCTGTGAGTTTTGTTAGCCTAAAACTTACTAGTACTAACTCTGTTGTTGTTGAAGACTTTGCATGCATAGGGTCCCAGGTTCAGTTCGTGGCATATTCAGGTATGGCTGGGAAATGCTGTTGCCTGAAACCCTGGCAAGCTGCTGCCAGTCAGTGTACTGAGTTAAACTGACCAATAGTATGAATATATAAAAATTATGTTCTCAAGTGTAACAATTTTAGGTAACAAATGTGTTTGTCTTATGAATTAGTCAGTGTGCACTTGCCATATATCTGTGTACGTTGTGCCATGTGTAACAAATAGAACTATTTCCCCCTAAAGAAATATTAATTGCAAAATTGGTTGCAAAATGGATACATTACATTTGAATAAATTTGCAAATAAAAACTAGTTCTTTAAAAACAAGTAAGCACTTAAAAAAAATCTGCTACCCAATTAATCAGGGGCACATTTTAGTCAAATCAAAATGTTTTTCATGGGATAGCCAAACAGATTAATCTTTTCATTCGTAGTAATAGACGAATGGAGCGGGGAGTATTCAGATGAACTATTTGTTATTCTTCTGGCAGTATGTTCTGCAAGTTGTATACGAGGGTTGATTGTTTTGTATGGAGAAACACTCAGCCTCTCTAGTCTGAAGTGGGGTTATAGTGGAGACACATATTTCCTCCCTTATCTTTTTTTTTCTGAGAAATAGGTTTGGAAGATAGTAGTCTGTTTGTGTAAAGCCACATAGCAGCACAGGCCAGATGTGACTTCCTAGCTTGCAACGCTCGTCTTTTAGCCACTCTGCTTCTCCAGTTGTTGTTTGATGATGTTGTTGTTGTTGTTGTTGTTGTTACCACCATATTGGGGTCGGAGGCTGGAAGTATGTGACTTGCCTAAGGTCACCCAATAGTGGTCCCTTGCTACTTGCCTCCCATTCCTGGGTATTTTTCTAAAGTGTTTGTGCTGTTTTGCTATAGTAACTTAATCTTGATTCCATTTCCCGTGTTTCTCTTTAAATATTCTTAAGTAAAAGTAGCCAGAAGACAACATCCTAGTGTTGAAACAATCAGGAATGATACTGCCCTGTTGGGAAAGTATGCAGGTGACAGTTGCAATTGCAAATAGCATCATGAGTGACCTCATCCTTACTCAATACTTGAGCTAGTGTTGGCTTCAAGCCATGGAAAAATAGTCAGGGTTAAGGCCTTCTGTGTTGTTTTTGTATATTACTCGTCTAGGCAGGGACCTCGGTCAGGCTTCTATGCAAACATTTGTTTTATGACTATTACAAGGGGAAGGAAAATCCAGGCAAAAGTTTATTTTAATTGCTTTCTAATCATCTCCATTCTTCTCTATCAGCATGAGCTCCTACTGTGGCATTCTTCCAAATGGATCTCAGTTTCCTTCTTAACTATTAACTGCCACAGAAATGTGGTGAAAATGCTTTGGACAAAACAAAGAACAAATCAGAAATGCAGCTTTCCTTACTGCTCCAACCATTCCCCACAAATTGCATCCCTGGAACTCATTCGAAGATTCCTTCCTTTCCCTGTTTTAACTTGCCCCTTATTTTCTCTGCTTTCTTTACCCCAGAACTACTCAATTCGTTTCTCATTTTTTCAGCTCACAGTATACACTCTTAGGCTCCTAATACTTTTGACATTCCTATCTGCTGTTTTTGGAAACTTTTCCCATTGAACTTTCCAGTTTCTCTGCATCCCTGCCCATCCCACCCCCACAAAAAGTATAACAGTCATGCTAAGAATCTTTATATCACTTTTATTTCAAATGGACTTCTGCATAAATGGTATATCTACATGACCATAACTTCTAATTTATATGCTAGCACCCTCATCTAAGAATGAAGACTGACCATGTGCAAACCCAAATTCTAGATGAGCCTGAATTGTGTAAAGACAGTCTGTCTGAAGAACGGGGGAAGAATCCTTCACCAGATATATATATATGTGTGTGTGTGTGTGTGTGTGTGTGTACACACACAAACCTTCATCTGACAGAATTTCTTCTACATATAGATTGCAAGACAGTTGGAAATACTGAAATAGGGCATAAAATAAAGTGGTATATTTTGTTTGGAACAGAGCTCAGCAACCCATAGTTTCATATTTGTTTATCTGTATACAATTGAATGTGTGGCAGGAGAACTTAATTTAAAACCCTTCAGCACAGTCATGGATATCCTACTTTCAGGAAAATAAACTGGTTATATTACTGAGTTGATTCTTGGTCTCTATTTCTATGTTTGGCAAGTAATAGATCCAAGCAGGCATATTAAATTGCTTTTGATCTCCACTGAAAAACATCTGTAAATGTTTATTTGGCAGTTGGTAATCATTTTAGGATGAGTGCATAGCATAGGAATATGTGTGTATCGCCATGTAGACAAGAAAAAACGGAGAATAGTAGTTTGTCTTGTGTATTTTTAGTTCAGAGTTTCTTTGCTCCCAGAAAGACACAAGTCAAGTTTCTTTATGTATTCTGTACATGTCTTCATACACTTTGGACATGAACCATTCATTTATTACATATTTATTACAGTTGTTTATATTCTCCCTTTCAGGATACAAATAGTATTAGTATTACTGCTTGACTTATTAATTGCTTACCACATAGAAGTCTCTAAGCAACTTACAAAAAGGCATAGCATATAAAACTAAAACAATACAATTCCATAAGATTGTTCCAATATAATTTATGAATGCATCTAGCAGAAAAACATCAAAAGCAAGGACATTTTATCCACTAGATCAGGGGTAGCCAGCATCAAGTCTTCCAGATTTTGTAGAGCTACAGCTCTCCTCATTCTCGGCTACTGTGACCAGTTCACTGGGATTATGAGAGTTACAGTCCAACGACAGTTAGAGGGTACCACATTGGCCAACCCTCACAATAGGCAATTGACAGTTGTTCTTCAAACATCTGGGAAACAGTGAAGTTTTAACTTGGTGCTGAAAGGATTTCAGGATGGGGGCAGGCAGACCGCATTCTGTAGATTGGTAGCCACAGCTGAAAAGACCCTTTTCCTTGAGGTGGAACCTGGAGAAGGGTCCAGTTAGGTTCATATTGGCAGCAGCACTCCAAACATTGTTTGGGCCCTAAGCCATGGCAATAAGCTTCTCTCACTCACTCAAGCGCTCGCTCTTTCTCTAAGCCATCTGAATCAGATGAGGTTGTGCAAGTACTGGAGGCTGAAGGAACTATGTACACTTAATACAGTGAATTGAAAAAAAGTACATTGTGGGAATTGGTCCAGTATAGCTATCGTAGTGCATGAGCTACAGTGTTGTGCAGCTTAGCATAGCTAAGTTCAATTGGATATAAATACATGAAACTGTATTGATAATGACTTTTGATTAAATGAAATAAGAATTACAATACTTTTTGTAGAGGGAAGCCACCTTTGAAGGAATATATATATATATATGAAGAACAATATATATCTCAGATCTTTAATAGATAGCGAATATTTTATTCTTCATTTTTTGGTGTGGGTAATTCGCACCTTACATGAGGGTTCAGTTCTGGGGGTCCATGCATAACTACAAAAAATGTAAAAAGCAGGAACCTCTGGAACTGGGACCACCTCAAGGTGGAGGGCTGCTTACTTGGCTTTGAGAAGGCAGTATGAGGGCCCTGGCAGGATCCTAGAGACTTCATTCCGCTTTCCCAATGGCCAGTAAGCACTTGCCCGGCCTTTGGAAGGAGACATGAGGGCCCTGAGACACTGCCAGAGTCCTTGTGCTGTCTTCCAAAACTGAATATGCCTGGGATTGAAGCTGTGCATATGGTGGTGGTGAATGAATAAGTGGAGAGTGATTTATTTATTTCTCACACACACACACACACACACACACACACACGTGATTGCGTAAGTATAATAAGCGTAAGATGCAAGTCACTGGTAGTAAGTGGAAAAAGCAAGTACTTCTGAGTTTGGGATCTTCTTTTATCTCAGATTACTCTACTTTTGCATGATTGGATGTGGCTTGTGATACATATTAGCATTTGTTTGTGCTTTTATTTAATGTTGCCCTGTGCAATAAAACATCTTTATACTAGCATGTTTGCTTATTTTCCATTTAAAGAAAATGCCAACATAGAGCGTTGTTAAAATTAATTTCAGAAATGCCTCATCATTTACTTTTGGAGAGTTCATCACAGCCAATGTTTACTTTCTTATATGGTCCAGTTGGTAATGTGCTTAACTTAAAAGTCTCTAGAGGCCAAATCGGCTCCATTATTCCCTAGTCAAACAGGTTCTGCAGATTCTGTGGTTATTTTCTTAAGATACATTATAATTGTATTAAGCTTTGAACATGTTTGATGTCTACAGAATAGTCTTTGAAGATGTGATATGTCGTCTTAGCATAGGTACAGCCAGAAACATGGCATGATTATGGGCCTTGCAGCCTCCTAAGTGCTTATGGCAATTCCATCTCCCATCTTTTCACATAAACGATAATTACTGAACATGACAAATAAAAGAGATTCTCAAAAAATACTGTATTTTTTTTAAAAAAAACCCTCTAATAATACAGAAGGCAGGATATCCTTACTGAATACGTAAGGAGCTTTGCTATATATTTGTACCACCATACATAACATCTCATGAGGCGAAAAAAAGTATTTTAAAAATAACACCCCCACACCCACTTAAATACCATGGATATTAACAGCTGTGGTGAAAGGTTCAAAGCTAAAAGCCTGTTATGACAAAATGTCAAGAACTGCACTAAGATCAGATTAAAAACTAGTTTTACAAACCAGTATGGCTAAATAATGTTTTCATTCTGTATTACAAGACTGACAAACACTGAATGTATTGTCTCAAGTATGATCCTATGAACTATTTCAAGCATTAGTTAATTAATTAGTAGCCGTTGTTATTGGTCCTCACATTACAATAATATTGGTTGTTTTATTTAAATGTAATTTTAGATGAGATATTTTATATGTTGGAAACTCCGCTGGGATTACTGAAATGATGAAGAGCGGTTTGTAAAAGTAATCCATATACAGTACTCTGCCTTACGCTGCAGTGGGGTCAGAACAGCCCAGAGTGCGACGTTTGTACGTCTAGTCAGTTTTAAGAAGAGTTAAGTGTAGCAGTGAATCAGATAAAAATCAAGTCCAGAGTTTTAATAGTTTATAACAAATTGAAGGAAAGCAGGAATATTGCAAAACGATAACTTTGTTGCCTGCTGAAGACTTTTTTTTTTATTCCACAGTTTTTTTAAACTGTGAATTTGAAGTTTTAATAGATTTTACCTTTTTTATTTTCCATACACCACTTAGAGACAATTGTAATTTAATGGTATATACATTGAATGAATGAATCTATTGAAGTTGAATGGCATGAGGGAATTGGAATATCAACCCTTTTTAGGGCACAGAACAGATTAATGGCAGCTTACTCTTTTTCATTCTTTACCCTAGGGATACACTATCAAGTAATGACTTTGTTAGGCTGGGTTCTGTGCAGTCTTATACACTGACCTGCTTATATCAGTAACCATGCATTTGAAATGAAGTTCAGCATTTAGTTCAAATTCTGTAAATAAAGGAGGATAGGCAGCACGTTGGTCTTTTTGTTCTAGCCTCAGTCAGGAATAAAATATTCCTCAGATCTTAATTTTAGCATGGGATTCAGTTTTTTTCTGAATTTAGATGAATATACAAAGTGATATACTGCTTTTGGTTTGTTTGTATGTTATATTATGCCCATCCCTTTAACAGGACTTTGATGTCTTTCATGTCTTTTAGTATAGTGCAATCACTACTATTTAATATATGGGATTAAGATGTGACTCCCAAATAGGATTGAGTACCTGGCCTTTGCATTCTAAAAATATACACGGTTTGCACTTTTCTCAAAAGCCTAATACAGTCGTACCTTGGAAGTCGAGTGGAATCTGTTCTGGACGTTCATTTGACTTCCAAAACATTCCAAAACCAGTGCGGCTTCTGATTGGCTACAGGAAGCTCCTGCAGCCAATCAGAAGCCCCGGCGGATGTTTGGCTTCCAAAAATAGTTCTCAAACCGGAACATTCACTTCCGGGGTTGCAACTTTCAGGAGTCGAAACAATCGAGAACTAAGCTGTTCGAAAACCAAGGCACGACTGTAGATGTCTGAATAGAGACAGGGGAATAGAACTCTAATCATCTCATTTGTCCAATATTTCACAGTAGTTGTATACATTCAGGAATGAGTCACACATACATACCTTTTCTTTATGGCCAGTTTACACATTGCCCTTGCAATGTGACAGTACATTAATCAGTAAGCAAGCCTTATTCTGACAAGGTCATTTATGGGTTCCACTCTTCCTTGTGCTTCTGAGGAGATGGAGGAGACCACCAGTACTCAGTTATCTGCAAAGTATCAAAAGAAATCCTCACTTGACAATAAAAACAACAGAGTCCTTTAGCATCTTAGTCTTTAAGGTGCCAAAGGATTCTGTTGTTTTGCTGCAGCAGACTAGCCCTTGGGAAATAATCCGACAGTGTTGTTTAAAAAGTCTGATACAAACACAGATATGCTGCTGCTGAGCACCTAGGTCTCCAAGAAGCAATTGTGTTTAGGTATTTGACTTGAATACATTTCCTCATAGATTCCTTGCCACTCCTGGTCAATTTCACAACTCAATGTACTTTAGAATGGAACGAGAGGAGCACTGAAAGGTAAACAGAACTAGCATTTTCTCTTGTCAGCTAGGCTCCCCTTCTTGGTTTGTATGCTTAGGCTTGCCATACGTCCTGACATGTCCTGGTTTTTGGGTGTGAAAATGGTGTCAGGGTGGAGTTTTGACGATTCTGCAAAATGTCAGGGAAAACCCGGATGTATGGCAACACAGCAGAAACTGCTCCAAAACCTTAAAATTACTATTTGGGGTTTGTTCCCAAAATGAGCTGGTGGGTTTCTAAAAAGTTCAAAATATGGGAACCCTATGTAAAGCAACCAGAATTTTGGCAATAAAGCAGCTACTAAAACATCTCTATCTTTTTAAGAACTGGCTTAGAGATAGAGAGCAAACTTGCCTGTTTATTTTATCTCTTAATAATTTCTACATTCTGTTCTTACTCAAAATAGTGTGGAACAAACCCTGTGGTGAGAGGTCCTAACAGCATGTGATACCAGACAAACAAGGCATGCATACATAAATTCATTCATGCATTAACTGAAATATGTGCTTTCCAAAGTCTCTTATAAAACAGATAATCTGAGCCATTTGTTGTACCAGTATGATCAGCCATCTGATCAGCCATTTTCAAGATGAAAACCAACTGTTTCCTAGTATATTTACTGAAATGGGTTCACAGGAGGATGAAGATGTGTTCAGAGGCATGGGAAACAGGTTTTATTAGGAAAGGTTGAAGGAATTGAGTACGCTTAACACAGAGAAAAGAAGTTTGAAGGGATACACAAGAGCTCTCTTCAATTACTTGAAGACCTTGCACATAGGAGAGGACAAGATTTAAGGAGTTTAAGTTGCAGTAGACTGGACTTCCTTTTAAATATTAGGTACTTCTCCTTGCACAGCTGCCTAAATTGTTTGTTACTTGTCACTGGGGCTAACCTGCATTTTCAGATTGGGCCTCCCTCTTGCTCACCGAGCAGGATTCTTGGTAGATTGCCATAAATTTATGGCAAAAAAAAATGTGTGAAGGTGCCTGAAACTACCATAGACTTTGACCAAGGTTTGTGCAGGAGAAGCACTGCTTGTGCAATGGGAGGTGGTAGAGCTCCTTATCATTATCCTGTTGCCTGCTACGATGTCAGATATCAGCAAAGAAGTACAGTGGTACCTCGGGTTACAAACGCTTCAGGTTACAGACTCCACTAACCCGGAAGTAGTACCTCAGGTTAAGAACTTTACCTCAGGATGAGAACAGAAATCGTGCGGCGGCAGCGGGAGGCCCCATTAGCTAAAGCAGTACCTCAGGTTAAGAACAGTTTCAGGTTAAGAACAGACCTCCGGAACGAATTAAGTTCGTAACCAGAGGTACCACTGTATACAGGATTAACTTGGTGTCATGTCCCCTAATACATAGTTCAGCACGGTAATTCAGAAAACAAAATGAAAAAGCAATTTAGAACCCCAATCACACATGGTTGACTATTGTGTGGAAGCCCATATGCATAGTAAACATCAAGCTGAATGCACATACATTGCCGTGTGAGGCTGGTTGGGTGCATCACATCGTGGTTGGATTCAGCAGGTATAGACTAATTTTCCTCCACATATGAAGGAGAATGAACAAAGAGGGCTTAATTTAACTGCCATTGAAATCTGATGGGAAACGTTTTGATTGTGCTATTTGTTGGTTGCTGGGACCTGTCTGTCTTGGGAAACAATGGAGGAGTGTGCCTTTAGGGGTAAAATCAAACCATTGGAGAGTTACAGTTGTAACTGTAGAGACTGGTATGGGATAGACATGTTCTGTTGCAGCCGGGGCGGATGAAGGCATCCGGTTGTGCTGCTGCAGATGCACCATGGCGTTTTTTCTTTCTGTGCTCTTCCCAGCAACCATTGTGCCACTATAAATCAAAATTCATGTTTGGTTACTGTTTGGTTTAACAAACCATGTCTGCTGTGTGTTATCTATGATTGGATTGAATTTTATTTTGTCTGTTATATTTTCACATGCATACTCTGCTTTGAAACCCTTGCTAGTAATTTTAAAATATTACTAGAAATCACCATAAAACCACCCAGACATCGTTTACTTGCTACCCTTTAATTATCTTTCTTCACTATTATGAATATTATTTCAAGTTATTACAGTGTTATACTAAACTATCTGCAAAGAAAGTAGATACATGCAAAACATTTTGGTAACTAAACATCAGATCTTAAATAAAATCTGCAATGAACCATGCAATACTGTTTCCTTTCATTCTGTTTGGTCCACTGAAAAAGAACATCTGTACCATCATATTTACTGCAATTTTCCACCCTAGCAATTATTCACATGAGCAAAGATCATGTGCAGTGTTAGATACCAGGATAAAATTCAGCCGAGTTTCTGTTGAGGTAGGTAATTTAGTGGAAAAACCCTGATTAGGCAAAATTTGCCAAAGGGTGTTTTAGATGATTCACCTGGGATTTTTATTTTGTCAGAAAGACTATATTGTGCACATAAAAATAAGGTACAAATATATTGTTAATATATGCATTTAAAAAAAATGTTAGCATGATGTATTTTTCTGTGCAGATGAATGCAAAAAAAAATAGCAATATGTTGAAGGATTTTTGAGAAATGTATTGTCTAGCTGCCCATAAAAAATATTTTTAGCACATTCACACTTGAAAATACTGTAATTGTTTTTGTAGTGTTGTCTCAGTCAGATTGATGTTAGGTGTTCTTGACAATGTGACACACATACACGCGCGCGCGCGCACACACACACACACACACAGTGTACAATATTATTGATCCTATCTATGAGGCCAAGTCCAAAGAATAGCTTTGGGGGAGTGCTTTTCAGCTCCCCTGGTAGTTATGCTATGGAGTGCCATGCTATATGAAGCCTTGAGAGTGACCATTGGGAAAGTTGAGGCAAGTTGTCGTCAGTATTCTGATGACACTCAGCTCTATTTTTCCATAACATCTTAAATATCAGGCAAGGTTAAGCACATCATAGAACAGTGCCTGGATGATGTGTTAGATGGCTGGATGAGAGAGAATAAATGGAGCTTGAATCCTGGCAAGACAAACTTATGTGAGTGAATAGTCTGACAAATCAGTCAGTTGCCTGCTCTGGATAGGGTTGCACTGTCTCTGAAGTAGCAGGCATGCATTCTGTGGGTGCTACTAGATCCAGCTTTATCACTGGAGGCCTCGGTAGCTAGAAACACCTTTTATCAGTTTTACCTGTGGATAATTGTGACCATTCCTGGACCAGGGATAGCTTGACCACAGTAGTCCAGGCATTTGTAACTTTGAATAGTAGGTTACTGTGATGCACTTTATGTGAGTCTTCCCTTGTGTTGGTCTGGAAACTGAAGTTAGTGCAGAATACCAAAACACAATAGCTATCAACAGTGAGATCTTCTGTTCAAAGATCTGCATCAACTGCTGATTTGTTATTGGACCAAATTCAATGATTTTCTATTTTTATATGAAGCCCTTAACAGCTTGGGAATGGTTTACTTGAGGGATCTCCTTGTCTCCATACATACCTGTTTGACTGCTTTGGTCAACATAATTTGAAAGTGTCATATAATGTTCATTCCATATTTGTGAGGGTTAGTCTTTTAGTACAACAGCACCTATCCTTTGGCATTAAGCAGGCTATATTGTTTTAGAGCCTTTCTGAGAACCATTTTTATTTCAGAAAGCCTACCCAGACATAGGATTTAGTTAGATATATTTGTTTGTTTACAAGTTTTGCTGATTGTATTTCTATGCTATTGATAATTTTATTATGCACACCACTCAATATATTTTGATCATTAAGCAGCCTATAACTATTCTGAATAAATAAATATATTTCTGTACACATGGGATTGTTGTTTTTAAACAAATGACTGTATTACCATAGTTTGGGAAGCCTGCCATATCATCTACACATACATTATCTCTGAATTAAACACCTGAAAATGTCTTGTGCCTTCTTTTCCGTATAATTCTTACTCAGCTTGTAAACTTCCAGTTTCTTTGTATGTTCATTTGGTTTCCAGTTCTGTTGGTAAATAAATATCTTAATATAATTGTTTCAATAAACAATATATGAATAATGTGTGAATATACAATGTGATATTGTTGGTATTCCTCCCGAATTAAGACTATTTTTACCCACAATGAAGTCAAGAAGCATTTGCAGGCAGCTTCAGAAACATTTTTGCTGAAGACTTTTTAATTCAGTAGGTATTCATTGTACCATACACATTACCGTTTATTTTTCTTTGAGCTTCATCTGAAAGCTTAAACAGAGTTATGAATGTAAATAAATACTAATCAATAGGAACTCTGTTTTTATTATTTAACTGGGAATTTATGTATAACCCGAAAGCAACTTGCAGCAAGTTCAGAGGATGATTAGGTTTAACCTTGCTCCTCCACCAGCTAGATTGGCTTACACTCTATCAGCAAGGGATTTAAATTTACTCTGACACATTTTAATTGGCGTTTGTGCAACATGTACACACAGATGCTGAATTCATTGAGAAATCCTGAGTGCCATCTGTTTAACTAGATTTGCCCTCTATTAAAATATATAATAAAATAAGGCTACGTCCTTTTAACGCTTAGCCATATATTTATGTTGCTGATATTTCCAAATGTCACATTAATAGCAGAATACAGTGTGCTTCATATTAATTGCTGGGTTTAATTAAAAGGAACCTTATTTTACTTGCCCTTTGTGACATTTCTACTGTTACATGGTTCAGGCGTGTTCTTTTTAACGTTTTTTTGAATAGTGGCTGAAATAAATGCTGCCAATGTAGGTCAGCGCTGCAAAGTAACAAACCTTTTTATTCACTTCAATCTGCTGCTAAGATAAAGGAAATGTTTGTAATGGTATAGACACTCATGCATATGTATATGTTATTTATGTAGGTGAGAATCAGAGAGATCCCTTAATTGCTTTTATGCTCATTTGAAATGTATTGTGATGCCATGTCCTTTGCCAACAGCCCACGACGTCCCACCTGCAAGGGTTTGGAAGAAATAGGCTTAAGAATCCATTCAAAGCTAGGAATCACATTAATGAAATGGGAATGGACTTTGCATTGCTTCAATAAATCATCCATGCTATATTTTAATGTCAGGGAAAAGCTATTGGACTACAATCCACAAATTCAGAATGGTCAACCAGGGCTCAGTCTATCATATCAGTCTAGATTAGTCCAAATTGTAACGTCTCAGCTTTTAATATCGTGACTTTTAGGAACAGAATCACAGGAAATAGGCCCCACTGGATATTCTGACCTCAATCCACTAAATTTAATATTCCAGTGTTCTTCATGTTTCCATTTTTAGGGCTGTCCCTAGTGCAGTTAATTTCCATCCAATTATTGTTATCGTTAAGATACAGCTGACAGTGTACAGTGCGCTTTAAATAGTTTTGCAAAGAAAACAAATAGGATCCTGTCCCCAAGGGAGTTTACGGTGTAAAACTGACATTACAGAAGACTAGGGGAGGGAGAGACAGAGAGATGAGGGTAGCAAGGAATAGAAATAAGCAAATGAAGCTTCACTTAAACTTCTTATGTAAACTTGGTTACAACTGAGAATGCGAATTAAAGAACTTCAGGGAAAAACTAGTTCGTGGATGCATTTGCATGGGGAGACAGGGGGGAGGCTCATGTCCATATTCTAGGACAGTGTTCCATGCATTGGAGAGCACAAGGGAAAATGAATAGTTGTGTTGGAGACCAAAGAACCTTTGGATAGCTGAGCTGGAGGTAGATTGGAGGAATGGTAGTTATGAACGGGGATATAATGGGATAGAGTAGCTATCTACACCAGTGTGGTGTAGTGGTTAAGAGCGGTAAACTCGTAATCTGAGGAACCGGGTTCGCGTCTCCGCTCCTCCACATGCAGCTGCTGGGTGACCTTGGGCTAGTCACACTTCTTGAAATCTCTCAGCCCCACTCACCACACAGAGTGTTTGTTGTTGGGGAGGAAGGGAAAGGAGATTGTTAGCCGCTTTGAGACTCCTTCGGGTAGTGATAAAGCGGGATATCAAATCCAAACTCCTCCTCCTCCTCCTCCTCCTCTTCTTCTTCTTCTTCTTCTTCTTCTTCTTCTTCTTCTTCTTCTATCTAATATGTAGTTGCTGCTTATCTTTCGTTAATTGTTTTCTGTACTTTACATCACCTTGAATACCAAGCAGCTTTCTTTAATGGAGATATTAGATTAGGCCCCTTTTTTGAAGCAGAAATCTCATGTACCACAGCATAATGTTCATGGGGGATCAATAATTTCTGCATTCCCTGCATCAAAATATCATATACACAGAAAGCTTAATAGATTTTAAATATGTATGTATATATTTTACTTTTATTAATGTTTAATTGTTTTAAAATTATTATCTGTGTTTTTAGCAGTTCTCCCCCCGCCTTGACGTCTGTCAGGGGGAAAGGCAGGATATAATAATGTTCAAGGGGGAGAGCTTTGCCTTCCCCAAGAAATAATGGATTCTCACATGCAGAGACATTTTAATGTAGGTATTTTGAGAGGATAGTTGATGCCTTAAATTTAAGTAGTCCTAGATGCCTTAAATTTAAGGCCACTAAGGTTGAAGTAAGCCCTATTGAATTCAGTTGTGAATATGTGAATAGGGCATATGTGAATAGGGCTGTGTTTTAAAAAATAAATAATCTTTAACAAATCTTGAGAGATACATTGTGACTCTTAACTTCGAAATTGGATATCACCTATTGCAACTCATTTGTATTGTTCTCCAAGAACAAAGTAGCAGATGTTAGTATTTACATATTAGAATGGTAAGGTTTCTACAACATCCTGGCGATAACTTTGCTAATGTTAGTTGTTAGAAATAAACATGTTTCACCTTTTCATTTCTCTCTCTCTACATGGTAACTCAGATTTAAATAATAATAATTCACTTGAATAACATGTAATTTGTCTTGCTAGATGATACTGAACATAGAGCTTCAGTTTCAAAGGAAAGGTTAAGTTACCATGGATATCTTTTCTCTTTGAACTAGGTTGTTGAGATCTCATCTTGGGAACAAAGGTTGTAGAAATAGGCATGGAAAGAAAAACTCCTATGGCAGCTAATCTTTTTTACTTCATGCTGTTTGTAAAAATACTGCCTTACCAGAATGCAGAGATACAAATGGCTAGGCCGCTAAGAACAGTTAAAAGAAAAATTGAGGCTGCAATCCTGTGCACCAGGTATGGGCAGCCTTTTTGAAGTTGAGGACCACAGTCACTCAATAGTGTTGAATGGTCACTTTAAACTGTGAAGGTTCCTTATTGTTTCCCAAGTTGTGTATTAAGGGCCAGAGCAAATAACGAGACCCAGTCTTACAGCTGTGAAGCATAGCAGGTGCTGCTGAGTTGTGTTAATCAAGCTGTGTCAGCAATTGGGTGTAGTATATAAGGAGCAGCACCTAGCTCTCCCATTACCTTGGGGGATGGGTTGGTGGTTGGGTCATGTTTGTTTGTTGATGTATTTAGTGTAAAAGGAGTTTTTGTTTTTGTTATTAAAACCTTGTTTAAGTTATTTTTGAGTCCCTTTTTAATGCATGGTCTCCCCAGCAAGCTCTCTGCAGCGCTACTAAACTGCAAATAGCCAACAAGTAGAAGTGGCCTAGGTGATCTGTAACAATGGCTGGCAACACTCTCTCCCTCTCTCTTTCTGCCAATTTTTCCCCATTCACGTTGTCTTTTACACACATGCACATATTCTTTCACACCACTCATCCAGTTGCACAAATGTCAGCATGTTTAAGTCTTGCTGAGTGCATTTCCAACATGCTCCACTGGTTGTTTTTCACTCATTCACTCACCACACTTCCATGCATCTCATCAGTTATTTTTTAACTCTGCTGTCCCTGAGCACTCTATTCATTCACTTGCTTTCATTTTGCACCTGTTGCCCTTGTCTCCGTACACATCAGTGCTTAATTTTCCTGATTACTCTTCCAACACCCAATTCATCCACTGATCTCTTTACTCTTATCACCCCCAATGCCATTTTTCAGTCCATGAAGTAGCAGCAGACTTATTTTGTCCAAATAAAATTGTCTCTATTTCTTGATAAGATACCTGCCAGCTGCAATCTAACCACCACCACCAGGAGATACTGAAAAAAAGAACAACAGGGAAATGTGTGAGTCCAAACAACAGAGAATGTTGCCCAGAGTGTAATAGCAAGGAATGCTCTGGACCTCTACCCAGCAAGCTCTGTGACTAGGTCTCTCTGAGCTCACACATGCAACGGCTAGTCTCTGTTGATGTACTTTTTCTTTGCATTAGTGGCAGCTTCAGCTACACCACTGTTACCAGCTATGCAATCAAGTGCCTGAACTAATGTGAGATTCCTGGGGGCATAGGAAGCAGCATAGTGTGAAACTGAGGGCTGTGGTTTTTCATACCCCTGCTATGCACATTACCTGGGAATAAATCACCTTGAATTTAATAGGGACTGTTTCTGAATAGGTAAGTATAGGATGGCACTGTAAAATAGTGTTTTCACATTGGTAGTGCTGGATGAAATAGAGCTTTCGCACTGATATTTCTCTCCTTAATTAATAAGAAAAATTAGTGCCTAACATTTAATTACTTATTATTAGCATTTCCAATCTTCCAGTCCAGAAGAATATTAATAGTCCATTTTGCCCTTTCCCCCTTGCCTTTCTTATTCAGTCTAATTTTTTATTGTCTACCTGAGTTTTTTCTTAGCTCGTTATTCAGTTGGAACAGGCATAGTTGTGTGTGTTACATGATATGTAGATTAATTTCCATTGTAGAATTCTTAAATTATTTATACTATTAGGGAATAATGTGCATTTCCATTGTTTATGGCAGTGGTGCTTCTCATTAAGATGCTTCACCTTTCTTTTAATTAAATCTCCAGATACTTTAATGTGACCTATGCTTTCATGATATGTGCACATAAACATTCAGTTGCTTCTGTTGATGACTGGATTAGTCTATTACCGATTAAGAATGATTTGACTTTCCATCATAAGATTTGGGTTTTTTAATAGATAATATAAATAGAATTGTGGTCATTTTGCCATCTGTAAAGGAAACAAATTGCAATAGAGTGAAAGAAGCAGGCTGCAATAATTTTGTCATCTAAGAAAGTAGTGAATAAATCTCTCAGCTGATTTTCTTTCATTGGTACAAACAAAAAAATAGGATAAAAATGATAATCTCCTGTGGGACTTTATCCAGAATGCTTGAATGCTACAATGGGTTGCTGATGTACAATAGTGTACCTGCTATGAGATCTGCTATAGTGTAACCTTTGAGACAAATAGAAAATATTCTACCAAAAAAAGTACAAAGCATTAGATAAAATTTAAATTTTTTCAGTCCTACGCAATACAGAATTTCATCCTTTCATACAAGAATAAATATGCAAATTTTTATTTATTGTAAGAATTTCACAGAAATGGATAAAAAGACAATAAGAAATAGTTTACAATACTTAACACATTTAATTATCTATTCTAGCATGTTTCCTGATATTGATGTCCAGCTTACACTTTGGTAGTTACCCTGGGTCTTCTTTTTTGATGATGGGGACAATATTTGCCCGTCTCCAGTCTGCAGGGGCCTCCTCTGTTCTCTGTTCAAGAATTCTCAAAGATTATATAGAGGCTTTGAGATTACATATGCAAGCTCCATTAGTATGCTTGGGTGCAGCTCATCAGCCCCTGGAGAATTGAATTAAAAGTAGCTAGGTGTTCCCTTACCACCTCTTTTCCTATCTTGGGCTGCATCTCCCTCCTTGCATGGTTTATTTTGATATCACCAGGATTCTGTATGTTCTATACTGCAATAGATGTGAGCCATCTGGAATCAATATTCCAGATAGTAGTTTGAAATAGTGCAATCATATTCAATATTTTGGTCACTCTGCCTTTATTGGAGCTGTCCTGTGCTACCGAATGCTGCATACAGACGTATTTTATGCTTTGAATCATTTAGCTGTATATTTATTTTGAAAAACAGACAATATATTTTCCTTGGTACAGTGAATGGATTTATTCTGTAAGCTGAAACTGAATAGATCTGTGTGTAATTGGGGGGGGGGGATCAGCTATCACAAGCTCCCTGTAAAATATTTATTTTGCTATAATTCCAAACTATAATTTCAAACTATTACAATATCCCCCGTTGTGTTTCTTGCATGTACCACCTCATTTATATGTTCTTTGTGTGTTCTGCTCCATTGTCAATGGAAATGATGAAATGAGATTGCTCTGTAGTCTTTCAGCAGGACTCAAATCAGTACTTCTTTTGGACACACATTTCTAGTCAGAAGATCTTTAGTGTATTTGAATGTTGGTCATCATTTTGTTTATCTCATTACAGTAATAAATGCTGTATATTCCATAGTTATTTCTTATTATTTTTAATTCATTCATTTTTACTTTTTAAAGGAAGTAATTTAAGTAAAAATATCTCTAATCTAAATGAGACGATACCCAGATTTCTAAGCTGAGAGTTGTATTCAATGTTCCATCAATTGAACATCTCCCCCTATGACCCCCCCCCCCATACCTGCTCTGGGGGTTCCCCCCAATCCTCCAGAGCAGATTTGGAAATGGGACAGGGTGAAGAGAAGGAGGATATTTTGTTGCACTACCACTAATCCTTGGATTGCACAAATATTCCATTGAATACTGCCCTGTATACATTCTAATAGTGTTGTAATGCTTATTTTTAATACAGCACTATAAACCAACTTGTACTATTTATTCATTTATTATATTTATATCCTGCTTTTCAGGGGGGATGGAATCCCCTAAAGCTGCTCGCAGCAGTTAATATTTAACACACAGAACTGATGCAGACTTGCACATAAATAAAATTAGGATACTGATCCTGTTGTTAGGTTTACAAACAAATAAGTAATGACATACAAGGAAAGGTGAGTAAAGAGAAATTGTAAAGGAGTGAGATCAGTTTGACAATGCTGTAAGAAAAAGTGAGCTGATTCACTCCTAAAATATATATCCTGTTCTTTGCATGCCAATAAGCACTGTGATCATTAAATCAGATATTTGAGTTGGATCAAGCTAGTCTTGCCTTCCTGGTTTTTCTGCTAGGCTGGAGGTAAGATTGGCCCTTCAGAAGGCTTTCTTCCCTCATTTTTACGGTCGCAGAGCAATGCAGTTGGAACAGTATCCAACCTGGTGATAACAGAATATATGTTTATTCTGCAGCTTCTGTAGTTCATTCTTGTCCTGTAACGCCTCATACACATTTTGAAAGGATTAGGAAAAAATAAGAAATTTAAGTAAGGTTTAGAGAAATTTAAGAAGCAGTATCAATGGTTGTTAAACATTGCAGCTGAAACTGAACCTCGGTGCACAGAAATTGATTTTAGGGTTCTATGATGGACGTCTTGTGAACATCCTAAGAGGCATCTGTTCCTGAAATCTGCACCTTTTTATTTAGCAAAAAACAGGGAAATGGTGGTTCCCGTTGTTGTCTTAATATTTCTACTCAATGCCACCAAGAGCATCTTACAAAAATGGAAATAGCAATATGGTAAATAACAATTAAAATGTGAAAACAACAGAGTAAAACAAATAACAGTTTGAAGCAGCAAGCATTAACATCATCAGCAAACTATTGTTACAAAGTCTGCTTGCCACACACACACACCCATCTTTGCCGAGTGGTGCACAAGATTCCAGGTGTTCACCCACTGTTGTGTTTCTGTTGAGAATCAAGACATGGTGGAGGCAGTAGTGTCTTTAAGAAATATGGCTTAATAACACATATTTACACCTTAGTATAGATGAAGAGCATGCAGATCCTACAGCATTGTCATTTCAAGAGCAGCTTGTTCTTCATAGAAGAAGAGAAGGAGGAGTTTGGACTTGATATCCTGCCTTTCACTCCCCTTAAGGAGTCTCAAAGTGGCTAACAATCTCCTTTCCCTTCCTCCCCCACAACAAACACCCTGTGAGGTGAGCGAGGCTGAGAGACTTCAGAGAAGTGTGACTAGCCCAAGGTCACCCAGTAGATGCATGTGGAGGAGCGGGGAAGCGAACCCGGTTCACCAGATTATGAGTCCACCACTCTTAACCACTATACCACGCTGGCTCCCTTCGTAGCATAGGCTGCTTCATAGCAGCCCAGCATTGCAGATACAGCCATTCTAAGCACCATCCCTTTGTTCCCGCTTCCCTGTCAGCTCTAATGGCTGCTGCCCTTCAGCCACCACATGGCGTTCTTCCTACTTCCTTGTTCCCAGAGAAACCTCGCTCCAAGCAACTCCTCCCCATCCATCTGCCACACCAGGCCTAGTTTTTAAAAAGGCACAAATTTTCCTTTGAGCACAGTTTCTCCACATTTTCAATCCTCAACCTTTCTCTGCCCATGGTAACCATGGCAACTCTGCACAGACCCAGGAATATCTCTATGATGGGTCATCAACACCTTTTGTCATTTTAATGATCTCTATCCCAAAAGTAGTTTGGAATGTGTTTTCCCACTGGCTTGAAATCCTCCCTTCAATACTCCAAATATTTATTGGTTTCTAATATTCACTAACAGACTCTGGTACTCCAGCTATAACACTGTTATTTGTAAAGTATGGTTACCCTGCTTGTCAGCTGAAAAAGGCTCCCAGAGCAGCTTACAGTGATCAATAATCAGACTTTCTTTGCCCTCAGGCTTCCAGTCCAAAAGACACAACACAAAAGGAAGAGAGGGGAAAAGCAAATTCAGCCACTTTTCTCTAGATATAAGTGTTCTTTTGGCAGGGAGGGAGTAAGCAAGCCCTCTGCAGCTGTTCCTTCTTTGGCTGGCAGATGGGGCCACTTGGTTTCCTCCTTGCCATAGGAGGAAAAACTTTCCAGTGTCCCTTAAACCATGACAAAGGCTAGAATGATGTGCCCTTCAGTCCTGCAATTACAGAGCAACTGTTCGAATAAAAATATTCTCCATTTCTGCCTAAAAGACAGTAAGAAGGAAATCAGGTGCATGTCCACAAGATTGACTACCTTGATTGATCACTATGTTTTATTTTATATCTAAAGTTGGATTTGCTCTTTGCTTTTGCCTTTTCTTACTCTTATATTTCTGCCTTCTGCTTCAGCCATTAAATACTAGCTGAAAACTTTTCTATTCTGCCAGGCCTATGTAGCCAACTAAGAATACATCTTTCCACAATGGTTAATGGATGTCTGGTTTCAGTCTTTTTTATATGGTTTTAATTTTATGGTTTTATGTACTTTTGTTGCAAATGGCTTTGATATATTTTATGAAATGGCGGTATATATTTTTATAAAATAAAATATTTACATTGTTCCGAAAAAGCATTGCTTTGAAATTGTGGGTATCTATCTCCATAAATTGATTAAAAATTTGACCAATTTCTTCTAAATTGTACAGAATCTTAAAATGATAGTCACAGAAGAGCATAGAGCTGAAGTTCTCCCAGACAGCCATCAAAAGTTACTTGCGTTAAAGAAAGCAAATGATTTTTCTATGTCAACATTTTACATGGCACAATTTAAACTTTAAAAATTAAATTGTTCCAGTTAAGTTATATACAGTACCACAGTGGAGAATGAGCTATTTTTTAAAACATAAGGATTATAGTCTATATGAGTTGAAAAAGTCATTCAAAATTAATTTTTGCGCCTGTTAACCTATAATTTCTTCTACGATGGCATAATTTCTCAGTTCTGCTCACAGCAGCTGTCCAAAATGAATTGATCTCAGATTGTAGTAGAAGGGGGACAAGAAATACAGTGGTATGTGATCGCTTGTGATAATAATGAAAACTTTGGTAGAAACATTTTGATAGGAAAATGGCACAGCCAGAAGGCCAAATTAATCAAAAGTTGCAAGGACCTTTTGATTCCAAATATTTGATCTCAGAGTAAGGAAAATAATCCAATGACTCAGGAGCAGAGCCAAGCACAAGTTAGGAAATGCTACTTTTTTGGGCACCAGTATTTGGTGCCTCATAGGACATAGCTGTACTTGACCAATAAGATGCTGGCTAGCTGACAATGACTGTAGATCAGTGAAAGAAGGATTTCTTTTTTCTTGTTTCACATCTTCCCTCCAGGGAGAAGAGTAAGAACTGCAATTGAGATTGCAGCATGTAGCTTTATGTCATTAGCATTGTGCAGTCTGTCTACCTTCCTTTGTATCTTTCTGCTGGTGAAGGCATGGGAATGCTAATGAGGTTGAGGTATGACAGTAAGGTTTGTTCTCTCACTCTCATCCCTGCCTCTGAGCTGTTATAAAAACAGGGGGGAGGGAGGGGGGAAAGAGGGCTGGAGGCAGGGGGTCCAGATGGCATCTGTCAGCGGGTGGAATTGATCCTGTGGTCCAACAGTTTTGAACACACATTATATTAGGTTGGGTTATTAATAGTCAAGTACATCTCAGCATACTGCGCCTGGATTTTGTGAGGTTGTTGCTTATAATTATTGGTGTTTAAATCTTGAATGGATGTTTTAATGTAATTTCAAACTATCCTAAATAAGTCACAGGGCAAACAAAAATTTACTAGTATAAGCAATGTAAGCAAACCACTCTAACCTCATAAATAAAGCTCTTTAAAATGCCTGAGAGCCAGTTCTGATGCCACCTTTGTGATGTCAGAGCTGTGGCCAGCTATCCTATGGCACGAGAAGGAATTGTATCAGGCACTTTTCCAGAGTGATGCAGGAAATTGCTGTAGCTTCCATACTGTTTAAATGACATAATGAGGCATCTCCCCCCCCCCCCCCAGTTGTATGCACTTCCCCCTTTTTAAGTGGAAATTGATGTTGCCTCATTCTTATCTGAGGAAACCTAGTTATTCACCGAACTCTGTTTCTTTTCAAAATGAAGAGTAAAGGGAGTGTCCTAGAATTTTAATGAAGAAAATTGTTCATGTCAAATCCCATCAAGATTTTAAGTGATCTAAAATACATTTAAACAAACTTTGAAAGGAGGGTGCCTTTTAGAAAGGAATGCTACAATAAATTGGCATAGTAATATGATTGATGTTCTTATGTTTGCTTGATCACTTTGTAAAGTGAAACACTGATATAGAATAAGGTATGGATAACTTTCCAGCAAAAAGGAAATCCTGCTATAAGACCTGGGTAAGTAACCTGTGGCCTTCCAGGTGCTGTTGGACTGCAGATGTTGGTGGAAGTGATTGACCAGGAAGATATACTATGATTGTGGTGGATGGTTCAATGAAATATTTGAGCCAATGTTTAGCAGCTAATGAAGGAAGGTGTATGCTGAGGATTATTAGGGAAGGAAGTGAAAATAGGATGGAGGATATGCTACCTCCCCAGTGTTGTTGGATCACAACTCCCATAATCCCTGACCAATGGTTGTGCTGGTTGGAACTGATGAGAATGGGGGTCCAACATCTGGAATATCAGAGTTTCCTGAAATACTGTGTGCAGTTCTGGTCACCATGCCTCACCATGGAAAAGATGCAGAAAGGTGCAACATAAGACGCCACCTTGTGTTGCATCAGCTTCTTATGGCAGCCTCTCCTGCTCCTTGTCCGTTCTCCAGTAGCCAGTATGAGCCACTGCTGCCAAGGAAGGAGGCCAGCAGCAGTGGCCATGGAGTGGCAATGGGCTGCTCCCTTGTAGTCACAACCGCTGCAGCTTCCACCATGCGACAGCACTGGCAAGGGAAATAGAGATAGTCTGGGATCAAATCAGAAGCTGGGATAGCTTTTGTAATTCCAGGACTGTTCCTGGAAAATCAGAAAACTTAGAAGGCATTGTGTTTGGACACCAGGTAATAGATGGGAATCTCTGGGTCCTAAAAAGCTGGCATTTCCTTCTTTGATTTCAGTGCACTTTTATTTCTGCTTCTGTTTCCATTCTAGCAACCATAATGCACAATTAAAATGTTTTTTTGATGAATTACATGATGTCACATTTGATTCTAACTTCACAATTTATTGTGGTGTGGGTTCATTGAGCTATGGTAACTCCCAATGCCGTCAGTAAGAGCTGTTTTTAAAAATGTCAGACATTTTAGACTTAAAAACTTAAGTGTAGGTAGCCTCTTAAAGACTTGCCAATGGAAGCCAATGGATTGAAATTAGCTGTTTTGGCAATGCAAGGAAATTCTCCATCTCTACTTTTTCCAGCTGTAATTTGTCTGATTTAACTGAAAATAGGCCTTACTGGCTAGAGCTCTAAGCAGGAGCACTTCAGACTGAAATAGTCTGTCGTAGGGCACACTTGTTTTTTCATATTTTAGTTTCCTGCTTTCCAAACAATTTTTCATTTACCAAATGAGAGACACATGCTGAAAATTTAGCCTTGGATAACTAAAGGAACATACTGTACTGGATTATGAAGTATGCTACTAATACATTTTCAAAAGGAAATGCATGCTCAGATTACTTTTGAGACTCAATGTGTAAAGGACAGGGAAGAAAATTGCTTTTTCAGCAAGAGAAGCAATCCTTAAATTTATAGCTTTATGTTCGATTGCCAGGGCCTGAGGCAATCCCAAACTATGTATCTCTTTTACAGTATAGAAATAATTCCATGACTGCTATCTTGGAGTAATCTCTAGTGGATTACATTCTGTTAACTTTTCATTATGTAATGTTAGAGCCAAAATAATTAATAGTAAATGGGGGAGGGGGAATTGCTTTATCAATTCCAAGTCCTTTGATGTCCTCTTAAGGCTGGTTAACTGGTAAAATGTTCTCAGTTTACAGACAAAGTAATACACTTGTAAGATAGACTTTATCCTAACAAGTATAAAAATTACTCAAGTAATTTGCTTTTATTAAGCTGGTATTGAAATTCTTTGTTGCTTCAAAGGTGCTAAAAAAAATAAAAAATATCCAAGCAGATATTTGAGGAGTTTTCATCTTAGGTTTTATGAGCTTCGCCAGACATGAAAGGCCCTTGAGATTTGTAAAAACATTTAATTAGATTTTTTTAAAAAATCCCTTTATGGTGAGATCCTTTCAAAATACATCTTCACTTTAAACTTCTGATATAATCTTAACTTAATAAGACTGTCCTTATGTACAGCTCTGTTCCTGACTCCAAACAACTCTGAAATGATATAAGAGCACATTTTAATGCAGTAAATATTACGTTGCTGGGTTTTGTTTTGTTTTTTGTAGTCTAATAAAACAAGCTGCTGACAGGAGTACATTTTACAGAAGTCTCATTGCACCTTGCAGGGGTTTTTTTTGTAGCCAGCTTTTGGATGGATACTCTATTCAGAGAATAAACTCTTCAGACATAGATGGTGGGTAACACTTAGGTCTGCCTTCTAATAGCGCTATTCAACCTTAGATCCCCAGAAGCTGTTGGATTACAATACTCCTTATCTCCAGCTAACTTGGCCAATGGTCAGAGATGATGGGACATGTAGCCCAGCATATGGGGACCCAAGCTTGAGGAGTGCTGTTCTTATAAAACTATGTTTTTAAGTACTGACAAAAGCAAAGCATATGTGGAATTCAGCACAATGAATTTTTTTGAGTTTTACGCCTTTGCATCTTGTAAATTTGATTATTTGTTGAGAGTATTTAAATGGTCATCATGCCAGGAATCCATGTGCTCTATCATGAACAGATAAAAAAGAGCCTCTTTCTTTTTTGTATCTCTAGTGGCACATACTCTGGACGTGTGCGCACGCGTGCACACACTTTGGATATATAAGAATTAGATCTTTAGGTTTATGCTCTTCTTGGAATCACCATCCTTCATGTACAGCAGATTTGTCTCACTTTGTATTTATTTTATTAAAATTTTTTGTCCCACTCTTCTAGTGCTCATGTGCCAACCACTCAGAGCAACTTACCAACAAATCAACCTCACAATACAATAAAAATCTTTATAAAGAAAACTTATCTGCCGGCTTTGTATTTGCCATTGTGTTTTCTCCCATTAATTAAAATAAATATATATATAAATAATGCAGCAATAAAATACCTAAAATATATAGCATTTGGTTGTGCATTCCATTTATTGTGTATCTGAAGGAAGGAGATATTTGGAGAATGGTAAAAAAGAGTTCACATGCTCCAGTACTACCGGTAATTCTTCCTTTTCCCTGGTGTAGTCCCAAGTTGCGAGGGGCCACTTACCTTTGCAGTCCAAAGGATCATTTGTGACCTGGCATGCTTTTCTCTTGGGGTGACACATTGTCTGTGTCTGTCTTTGTCAGCTTTTCACATCCAATATTGGAACTGCAGGCAGATAAGAGGCTGAAACGCCACAGTAAATATATAAAACATAAAATAATAGTGTCCCTATGAACTTTAGTTTGCAAAATTAGGTTTAGTTCTCTTTGTACTATTGTCATCACACTATTTTCGGAGATTTTGAAAAGCCTGTGAGGGGCTTTCACGTCCTGTGTGGTTTTTTTTCCTGTATGTCTAATAATTATCTGTTATTCCCTTCTTTTTAGAATACTGTATACTTGTACTGTTTTGTTGTCTTTATTTTGGTGTGCCTTGATGTGTTTCACATGACAGGTGATATTTACATGTTTAAAAAATAAAATAAATAAATTTAAGAAGTTTAAATAATAGCATATCAATCAAATATGTATTATTCTTCATGTCCCGGAAATAAACCCTCAGGAAGCAGCTCTGGAAGTATCTGTAGTTCAACCTTCCATTGCCCTCTTTAACAAAATGATTCTTCTCATTCAGAGTACTTGATGTTTAATCCTGCTTCCTTATCACTGGTGCTCATTTTGATTTTACTTCCCTTATCTCTTTGCTTTTTTCAGTACTGCGTGATGACTTCAGGCAAAACCCTTCTGATGTCATGGTAGCAGTAGGTGAACCAGCTGTGATGGAATGCCAACCTCCAAGAGGCCATCCTGAGCCTACGATTTCATGGAAGAAAGATGGGTCCCCCCTGGATGACAAAGATGAAAGAATTACAGTAAGTTTGTAAAAGAACAAAAGCTGAAAATAGAATCTCACACTTGCCTGTGCACATTATAATGGGGCAAGTGGAGCATGCATACAAATAATTAGGGTATCTGCAGTTAGGCACCTGATGTTGCAGGAACTCTGATTCTGGGGGTTTCCCCTGTTCCTGCAAGTATATCTACAGAAAACAAGTACACACATAGTTGTCGCATCCAGACTATGGAGTGAACTGCAATGCAGTGTAAGCTCTTCTTGGACAAAACAGAAGGAGGTAATTTTTTGCCAATTTCCCCTCCTGCATCTCCCAGCACCATCAGAGAAGTTTTCAGGGGATGTGGCGGAAGGAGAAGTCAGAAAAATAATCTCTTCCTCCAGTGCCACATGAGTTGAACTACACTCACTGGAAGTCTAGATCCAACATGCAATTTGTTAATTCTTTACAGGGATGTTTCTTTTTCCTTTAAATCTTTGCAGCCAGTTATGGACAGGCTCAACTATTATGTTCCTGCAGTTAATTTTTTCCATTCACAGTGATACATAGGATAACTGCAGCAATTATTTTGCGGGGGGACGGGGGGGACTAAGCATGCAGGGTTTGGACCTCGCTGTAGAGTTTTGAACTAAAAAAAAAAAGATGCTCTACTGAACTTGATTTTTCAGTGTTACAATGAAACAAACCCTTTTGCCTTTTTAAAAGTTTTGCCAACTGATGGATAAGTGATAAGAAAAGTTACCAAAAAAGTAATGAGAAGCAGGACCATTAAATTTACTAGAGTGGGCTATATCATTTTAGACTGAAGGTGTACAAATAACATTTTCTAAATGCTTTCGACATTAAAAAAATAAAGTATCTGCTAAGAAATACCCAGTTCATCATGAGGGATGTGTATCATGTTCTTGCTGTGCAATAGGAAGTGTATTGTGCAAGAGAGAATTTAAAAAAGTATGTCCCTTCTCTTATACGTATTCTAAAGTAGCACTATCTGTTCTGCCATTTCAGAACTTTACAACTTACATCCCACTCCATTCTGCTGTAAGCATAGCCAATTTAACAGTTTGCTGGAAGAAGCCATGATGAACAATGGATGAGAAACTAATTAATAGATTTGACTGTAACAGATCTTCCTCTAGTCGTTTAATGCAAGACTGTTCATTATAAGAGAAAATCAGGGTCTCCTATAAATTGGGTGCATGAAAAGATATTTGCATTATAATTCTGCTCTTCAGTAAGAATTAAATACAAGGAGACATATGGCATGTTTGCTTTCTTACATCTTTGAGAGCTAGGCACAGGGTACTTGTCATATATAACTCATCAAGTGCTCATGGTATGATGGCTGATTTTCATGCGATTCTCATGAACCTTCCATGTATATGATTTCTGTTTTGGAAAACTAACATTTATATTGGGACACATGTCTGAGATAATTTGCATGCTGTATATCTAAACATTTACTTATTTATAAAAATATGTACCGCTATATTATAAAAAAATTAAAGTGGTTTACAATAGTATCAATATATAATAACACACTGAAATTTTAAATCAAAGACCATCAACTAACTATTATGAGCTTGGAGATTATGTAAGTAAGAGGCCTTTTCTTAAGTACAGTGGTACCTTGGGTTACAGACGCTTCAGGTTACAGACTCCGCTAACCCAGAAATAGTACCTCGGGTTAAGAACTTTGCTTCAGGATGAGAACAGATATCGCGTGGCGGTGGCACGGCGGCAGTGGGAGGCTCCCTTAGCTAAAGTGGTGCTTCAGGTTAAGAACAGTTTCAGGTTAAGTGGACCTCCAGAACGAATTAAGTACTTAACCCGAGGTACCACTATAATCAAACCTTATCTCTAAAATTTACTAAAGGTGCCAGAGTTATCATCTGGAGGCAGCCGCCATTGGTTTCCCACAACAATTTCATCTAGAGTCTAGCCCAAAGCCTCTGTCTTTCCAATAGAGTGGTCCTCCAGATGTCTCTAAAGATAGCTCAGTCAGTAGAGCATGAGACTCTTAAAATTAAGGTAGTGGGTTCGAGATCCACATTAGTGAAAATATTTCTGCATCACAGGGGGTTGAAATAGATTGTCCTTGTGGTCCCTTCCAAATCTACAATTCTGTGATTCCTTCAATCCCAACCAGCCTGGCCCAATGATTAGGCATGATGAGAAGGCCACAGGCTCCCTACCCCTACTACAGTTTGTATTCAGAGATGAGTGTTACACCTGTTCCCTTCATTCCACCAGGTGTCCATTATATCCTCAATATGTTGTTCTTCTTTAAAGCTAAGCATTTCAGCTCACTGAAACATTTTGCAAGCATTTTGGCTCAGAGACTTCCAGCATTACCATGTAAACATTTGAAACATATAATCAGCCTCTTTCCAAATGTGTCTGGCATGTGTTTTACCCTATGTTGTGGACAATAAAGCTGAGTTAAACTGCCAGTTCAGTCAGCTTCTGTCTGTGGAATGGGGTGGGGATATTTTGTCCTTCTCCTTAGGCAGCAAAATGTCTTAGTCCTTTGTGAGTTAACTTCCCCTGCCCCAACAAAAGCAGGATGGTTTTTATTAATGTACTGGAATAGTGACACAATTTTATTTCAACAAGGAGCTGTTAAGAATAGGCAAACCTGAGCTAAAATCTGACATTACTTTATTAGGAAGTAAGAGCTATTAGAATTTATCTTAGATTAGAATTTATCTAAATAAAGCAGTGTTAGTATGGAAACCTTACAATTTCAAAAGACTAAGGGGATAATCATCTATGTGATGGGCTGATGATCTAAAACTCACAGCAGGACTTTTGTGGAAGCAAGAAGCAAATAGCAGATAATGATGGAGAGAACTTGAAGAGACATATCCAAAGATGGATATAAGATACTGCAAAAGAAGATCAAGCCCTAAACATAGTGGGACTTACTTATGAGAAAACATGCATAAGATTTGGGTGGGTGCTAATAAATATAGAAATTTTAAGCAGCTTCAACATTTTCCTTCAATTATTTACTAAATTGGGAACTTTCTTGTTATAAAGCTTAAGTACTGCAGTGCTCACTTGTTAATATAGTCTCCTATTTTATCAACTAAGGATGTGAAAACCGAGGAGTCAGAATCAGTATTAGAAAGAACCATCTCCTATTTTGCAATATGTTCCATGAACATCTACATTCTTTTAAAAACACATTTAATTGAGATGTTAATTAACTGCACCATTTAAGTGTAGCGAATGATGTGCGTAAATGTATAAGCAAAATACTTTACACATACATTAAAAGCATCAAGATACAAAGAGATTACTTTCAGCTGGCTTCCAAGAATGAAGGGTTTGGCCTAGGAAGCCGAGTTAAATACTGTGAATCCAATTTCGCCCCTTTTGCAATAACACTTGTTTTTCATTTCCTCACTTCTTTGCCATTTATATATCATGCTCATTTTAAAAAGAAAACCTTGATAAGTAATTTTTTTTTTTATCTTTGTGATTCTTGGCTTTTAAAAGCATGGAATTTTTCATCTCAGTTGCATATATAGCTCAGATTTTGAATGGTTCAGATAAGTTGTAGCTCCATTTCTATTTTGCTTGATCCCCGAAATAGCACATCAGGAATTTGAAATGTTTTGTATGTATTGCCAAATTAAGTTTATGGACACAATTTTCTTTGGGAAAACAATATTGAAAATGAGCTGGAAAATTACTGTACAATTGCACCGTGGAAAGAATGACATTCAAAGTTTTTGTTCAATCAGCAATTATTTGTTTCCGTATTGGTAGCAGTAGTAAATTACTCCAAGACACAATTCAATCTTCCTGTAGAGTTTTTAAAGTTCTATTTTTCTTCATTTCAAAGTGAAACATTTTAAGTAGTTGGATGACAAAGGGTAAAAGAAATTGAAAAAGTCATTATGTATATCAGCCAAAAAAGATCTATGTGTAATAGATGAAAGAAGAAACTAGCACCAAATTAATCTCCATCCCAAAGAGGGTACTTTCTCTTCGAAAGATGAATTGCTGTGATAGAGGAAGGGTCAAACAGGAGATTAAAAACTATGAGTTTGGCTTTGTCTGGATGCAATAGGTTTAACCCCTCAGTGTTTCTTTTAGGTACATTTTCACAAAATTCTCAGCATATTATATTGTGTACTCTCTCTTTTTCTTTTGTAAACATTGTCATCTTTGGGTTTTTAACTGTATTGAGTTCAGACATACTGGGCCCTGTATGGATATCTTAGTCTTTTTGTCCAGGTCGTTCAGGAAAAAAGTTACTATAATTATACTATACAATAGTTTTTTAGTGGGTAGAAATAAATTTGTCTACAGTATGTTAAAGGAGATTGCTTTAACTCGGCTAGCTAAGAGCCTGCAGCTTCTTTGTAAATCATGTGGCAAAACTGAAATAATTTATTATGGATTAGACTCGACACACTTTGGTGAACAAAATGCTCATGTCTCCCCTAGTTAGCTAGCAGTGCAAAGTTCCCAAGAGTCACTTTATACCTTATGAGAGATGGTAACATCAAATAATTTACATCCAAGCAGCACCCAACCTGGTGACAAGAGAGTTATCAATGCAAAAGAGGAGCTGCAGCCCAAGATAGGAAAAGAGGTTGTAAGGGAACACCTAGCTACTTTAAATGAATTCAGATCTCCAGGGCCTGATGAGCTCCACTCAAGTGTATTAAAGGAGTTTGCAGATGTAATCTCAGAGCCTCTGTCTATAATCTTGGACCATTCTTGGAGAACAAAGGTGTCCCTGTGGACTGGAGGCGGGCAAATGTTGCCCCCATCTTCAAAAAGGGAGGGGGAGAAGAGGCAGGTAATTGCTGACAAGTGAGCTTGACATCGATGGCAGGAAAGGTCCTAGAACACATAATTCAAGTACAGGACTAAGAGCTGTTCATCAGTGGGGAGGTGGTAGACTCTCCTTTTTAAGCAGAGATTTGATGGCCATCTTTTATGTATTATCTATTTAAGATTCCTGCATTGCAAGAGGTTGGACAAGCTGTGGGGGTCCTTTCTACTCCTTCATAATTCAATCATAATTATTATGATTATTTTGTCCATGAGCATGGCACCACAAAAAGGGCAGGTCCTTTTACAATGAGTTTACCTTGTCCTTGATAACATTGACTGGGAGAGCATCTTCATTCATGAGTGATGCTTGAATTCCACAGGCAAAGGAAAAATTTGTGCATCTTCTCTTTCAGTAGAACATTTGCATTTTGTCACATCAAAGATGCTCCCAGTTTCCTTTTCATCTGCTTCCCATCTCCTTATAACTCTGTTCTCTCTGCTTTTACAGTCTTTATTGATATCGTTAGATGATCTTTTCCACTGCCACATTGGAACTTTCTAGGCAAACCTATCATGGTGTCTCCTTTTGCCATTGGTTTAGTTGTTCATCGTCACAGAGGAGCTGAGGGGATCTAGACAAATTCATCATAAGGAGCCTTTTATAGATATTAGAATTTGCATCCACAGATACATGAACAACTACAAGTTTTAACAACTCTTTATTAGGTATTTACAGATATTAGGTATGTACTATTTCCAAATAGATCCAGTTCCTAACTGTCATAGCATGTTTGATACACACGAACAGATACATATTTCTGTGAGATTGGGATTTTTGAAGTGTTTACAGCCAAATGTGATAACATATCACATTTAAATGCAGGCAGATCTAACATAGTTGTGTTTTAAAAGGTGGGGGTTCTGGACTTCCGGGGTGGCGCCATCGGCAATGGCGGACTCCCTCTGAACCGGAGGGACCAGCTCCGCGCGAAACGGGTCTTTTCTGCTGCGGCGAAGCGGGGACCCTTTTAGAAATCACAGGCGGATGAAGCCTGTGACCGTGGGACTCGGCGGGCACCCTTAGCGCCCCCCCAACCCGCAAAGGAACCCACTAATGGGCTCCGAAGCGAAGAGGGAGAAGTGGCGCGGTGCTGTGAGTCAATTGCTTTTTCCGTGGAGCAAAGCCGCATAGCCGTTGCCGGAGAGCGCTGCCTTTTTCCTGGGACAATTTGGCATCTAAAATAATCACCCGTGAGTACTTAAACATTGAACAATTGGACTTCAAATAAGAACTGGCGATTAGAAAGGAATTGGATTTAAAAATTTACCTTAATTTGGTACTGAAACGGGAAGGTCTAAACAGGAAGTCAGCCTTCCGTTTCCTTGTAGTCAGAAGAAAGCAAAGACAACGTAAACCAGAGCTTAGAAAATCACTTTCAAAGGATTGGTTTTCACCATTTAAAATCGTTGAAGGAGAAGAAGTGGGATCTTTTTTGGACTGTTTAAACCTGCAGAAGTGAGTTTAAAGTAAAGTAACTTTCCACCGTCCTGATCCTGGAGCGGGGTGTCAGAATTGACGTTTGAAGCTCATTGACCAGAGACAAATGTTTTTGACAGACAGTTAAAAGAAGAGTAACATTGTGATTCCACTGTTTCCTTTCGCATTTTAAAGGAACAAATATTGACAAAATATCTTTAAAAAAAAAACTTTGTTGCTATTGTCTTTAAAAGAAAGAACCAGAAGTTTTCCCCCTAGAGGGGGACTGTGAAACTGTAACTAATTCTAGGGAGCTTGCAGCTGCCACAGATTACAACCGTGGGAAAGGACTTGTGACCTTGCAGGACAATGTTTTCAGAAGCACTGTTGGGTGCTTTCTGTAAAATAAATGCCCTATTGGATCAGTTAAGCCAGAAGACGGATTTGATGACTAATGCGGCCAGAACATTTGAACAGGTAGTGGGAAACTATATGGAGCCCACCCAGGAACTTAAACAGGAGTGTGCCATGACAGAACAGTTGAGAGAAGAGGATGTTGCTGAATCTTGGGCGCCAGAAAGGGAGGAACTTTTGGCCCTGCAGGAAAATGAGCCTTTGGATTTGACAAATGAACTTGGAAAAAACCAGATTTGGAAAGATAAAGTTTGGATTGATTTGGAAATGGGGGGTTGGACTGACCCCCCTATGCAGAGATGTTTGGACTTTCCGAGTCTGGCAATGGGCCGTCAGATGTTTGGAGCTGTGGGGGCTCCCAATTTTGGAGGGAATTTGAAACATGTCTTAAAATACCACATGGAATCTAGTCTAGACTATGGGAAAGGGGCTGATTTGTTGAAAAGGGTCAAAAACACTACCAAGCTGGAGTTCCCACGAGTGAAAGGAAAATATGAAGAAGAGCTGCGGAAGGGACATGGAAGGGACTTGAAGGCCTCGGATATAAGATCACCAGGTTAATGTGCCAGACTAATGGGATAAAAAGGACTGACAAACCCGGGACCAGGAGGAAGGGACGCTGGAAGAAGATTGGATTGTTCTTATTTCTTTTTTCTATCATTAGGAATGTTTTATAAAATTGATGAATGTTAGGAAAATGTTGAAATGAAACTACTTGGCTCTTGTAAAAATGTTTAAAGAATTAGGTAAAAAGGTAATGGTTATGAGAAGTTGGTAAAAATAAGGTTTAAGTCTTAAGCTTTAAGGTTTTTTATAAGATAAGATGAAAATAGAGTAAGGTAATGTAATGACAGAATACTATGAATTATGGAAAGGATTTGCTGTGACAACTATTAATCAAGATACAAGAAAAGGGAGGAGGAGGAGGTCATAGAAAGAAGGTAATGAAAGTGGAGAATTTGAAAATGATGGTTTTATTTTTTTTATTTTTCTGTTTTGTCTTTTTTCTTTGTAATTTAAAAAATATATTCTTTTTTCAATAAATATCATTTAAAAAAATAAATAAATAAAAGGTGGGGGTTCTGTGTACTCATCCTTTCTTTGGTGTGGCAATTTTTAAAAAATGGATTAATATTTAGTAGTGTTCCAGACTTTTCTGCCACATTATTCCTTATATAGGACCCTGACAGACCTGTTTGCTATTGTGCTTCATATCCAGCTATTTTTCTCATCCCTATTCTATGAAATAAATTGTGAAATATTGGGCACAAGTAATGTTTCCTTTTCATGGATCTGTAGTAACTGTTAACCTATTGCCTTATTTGGAACGCATCTGTTATGAATATTCATGAAACAAAATTTACAAATATTCATTGTATCTGTAATATCACAGCCTATGGGAGCTGAAAATCACATTATATGTATGAGTGAGTTGGCCAACTAAAAATGATATTCAGCTGGAACACCATTGCAGTATGAATATTTAGATAAACTCTATAAATTTTTCAGACTTTTAAAATAATTGAAGTTTGAGAAAGTCAACAACAATATTATCCTGTACTATGCTTAAATGCATGCAACCAAATATTTATTTTGTCCAGTTATATGATGTAACATGATTTGTCATTGAAATAAATTTGGAATTAATCTGCTAAGTTGGGGAAACTACATTTATTAATGTTCTGTAAAAATTTCTGTTGTCTTTTGTCCTAAATGGAACAAATATGGAGCAGATATGTATTACCTAAAACGACTGTTTTGAAACTGCCATCAGACTGGAAACTGAAAATATTTGGGCATTCTTGCTAGATTTTTGAATTTCAAGGACCACTTACAGTAGTAAAATGAGAGAGACTACAAGACTGTACCTTTTAAAGAAATTAGAAGAAATCTGGTACTTCTTTTGAGCTTCAGCTACTTGTGCTGTCTAGGATTTTCAAAACTGAATTGCTAAAAGAAAGAAAATGATTTTGGTTGTTAGAAATGGGTTGAGGAATGGCTATTAATCCTGGTGTTTTTCATTTCATTCATACCCCACCATTTAGGCTCTGAGCATCTTTCAAAGATCAGTACTGAGACACGCACAATCTAAATACATGACATATCAGGAAAAGGAAGTGGGAGGGAAGAGGGAAAAGCAAGTTCAAACACAAGTTACAGTTCTTACATTGCAGTTACATAGTTCTATCAATGTAGATTCTGGCTATGAAGAACAGGAGAAACTCCACCACTGCCAGTGACATCCTTGTGCTTGACAAAGAGCAGTCTCTTCTGGGAGGCCCTCTTCCCCCACCCTAGGTCATATCTCAGAGCAGAGCTGGTGTCCAGGCCAGCAGAATAGGGTAGCATCTGCCATGCAGTTCTTCCCTCAAAGAGCTAGAAAACCTTAATGGAAGGATGAAAGTTGCAGCCCCAATTTTTTTCTCCATTAGAGGTTGCTTAAACTGAATGGCTTTGCAGCCTCAGGCAATCTATTTCAGTAGTTACCTCGTGGGCTTTTGGGGAGTAGAAGTTTCCTTCCAGAGTTGGGGCTGTATATTGCCAGTGGCAAAATATTTAAAGCTGTGCCCCTTTTAAAGACACAGGATTAAGTCACAGCACAAGCACCACATTTTAAATATTAATATTAACATCTGCATTTATGTGAAGAGTGATTAAGGTAATAGGCAGCATTCTCATAAAACGTTGTAGGATGACCTGTGACTGTTGCCTGTTTACCAAATTAATCTGACGGAGCCCCCAACCCACTAAGACTAGCTTATATTTTACCAAAAATTCTGCCCCAGTCCTCTTGAATTTCGGCCACTCTTCAAAGCTAAGGTGGTCTATCCTAAACACACTTTCTAGGGAATAAACTTCATTGAACATATTGGGACTTACCGTATTTTTCGTCCCATAGGACGCTCTGTCCTTCATTTTTGGAGGGGAAAAAGTGCGTCCTATAGGGCGAAAAATACGGTACTTCCTGAGTAAATCTGCTTATGATTGTGCTGTTCATCTCCGATGAGGGTGTGATCTTGGCTGATAGGAAGGACCACATTCTTTTATTTATAATCTGTTTGAGATACTAACATTTATATTCTAAGAGGCTTAGACCAGGCTTCCTCAGCCTCAGCCCTCCAGATGTTTTGAGACTACAATTCCCATCATCCCTGACCACTGGTCCTACTAGCTAGGGATCATGGGAGTTGTAGGCCAAAAACATCTGGAGGGCCGAGGTTGAGGAAGCCTGGCTTAAACTATTAAAGTCATATTACTGATGATCTTTGTTGCTGTGGCTTTTAACTGATTTTAGTGTTGTGTAATGTATGTGTTTTAATTGTTTAATTTTTTATTGTGATTTTAAATCGTTCAAGGCTTCCCTGGGTGGTGGATGGGCACCAGAATGATGGGGGTAGAAAATATTCTACCTATCTAGATATATTTGTAGCTAAGCTGCATCTTTTTGCATCTGTAAACTACAAGGGACATAATAAAACTGTTTTAAAAATACCTCTCTTGAAATGTATGATGACTTTTCATTCATTGCATTCTCTCAAAGCAGGGAGGGGAGTTGCACAATATTTTAGGGGGAAAGAGGTTCTCTTGCGTGGAGCTTGGAAACAGATGTGAATGATTAGTGTATCCTTGTTTAGATTTCTTTGATACATTTTATTTTCTTTCAGTCTAGTCATTTCACATTTTGCTTATTTCGCATTCCACTATGGATAGCTTTGCATTTCTGAAGTTCCTATACAACTTCTGGCCCTATGAAAAGTGTAATTCAAAGCACAGAACTTCAAAAATAATATTTGTTTCAGGTCTTTGGTTTCCTCCACTGAACAGAGTTGCAATTACCTCTTCTCAGGATTGTGCCAAGTACAGATAGCAAGCATGTGCAAAAGCACCGAACCAACATACAAGATGTTGGACTTCTTCCAAAACTGCTTTGCAGCACTAGGCAAAAAACTAGATACTTTCTGTCACAATTTATACGGTTTCAGGGTTTGGGTAACCAAGCTGAAGTGGTTTTATTTGCAACTGGAAGCTATTTTCAGGGAGGTAATGAAAGACAGAAAGGCATAACAGAATGTCATCTGGTTGTACAGCAGAGGCTGTATGAGACATTTAACATTAGTGGGATGGCTTCAGAATGCTTTGAGTGAAGAATGCAGATTGATGAACAGAATTAATTCACTATATATAGCCTTGCTCATTGCCCTAAATCTTAATTTTGGTTCAATCCACATTTTAAACTGACACTATTTCATCACATAATATCTTAATTACTGCTAAATTATTAATATTGATCCAGACAATAGCTAGGTGTAATTGGAAATATTTACTGTTCAAAATTCTTAACATGAAAACTGTAGCTGCAGGCTTGTTTAGTAATTCCAATTTTCAAGAATATATAAGTTTCAGTAAAGGGTTAGCTTCCTTGCATAAAAACTAAATCCATTTTTTTAGAACCAAATGTTTTAAGCTAATGAACTGTTTGAAATAAAGAGGGGTTTGTTTTGCTTAAATTCTTTGTGCGTCACAAGATTTTGCAAGAACAATTTATTCCATATGCTTCTGAGTTACAGTCTGTCTATATAATACAAGTGCATCTTCTCATTGGGATAACAAGTGAAGTCCTGTACGTTTTTAATGAAGGAAATATTAGCTTGTTTTTCAAGCACAGTATCCCAATGCATCAAGAGATGTTACTTATTATGTTGTCTTGGCCATTCAGAAATTGCTGTGTGATGTTGCACATTAAAAAAAAAGATGATGATGATGCTGGAAGCTCCTTTTCCATTATTGGAAATTGGCTTGGCTGACAGACATATATGTACGTAACAGATTCTTCTGCACAGATATCTGTACATGGGGAAAATATCTGCTGGCCGATAAGTCCTATATCATCCCTCAAATGGGGAAATTATACTATGAGACAACTTTTTTAAAAATAATGCAAATATATAGGAAATGGATACTTCTGTGATTATACAAGAGGGATTTTAGTATACCCCGCCCACAGTTAAGCCTTTTAAAAACCCCTGCTTTCATTGTGTTAAGCCTGGGGCAACCAACCTTTTTGGACCAGAAGGTACATTTTGAATGTTGAGAAAGTTCAGTGAGTGTTGAGTGCTGCATCTCCTGTTAAACAAATCAAAGGGGAGGAAGAAACAACATCTCCCCAGAAACCTCAATGTGGTGGTGGTATTGTTGTTGACATTTATATACCACCCTTCTTTCTAGGTGTCATATACTGCCATGTAGGACATGGGGGTTGTAGTATGTCGTCACACGTAGAATGCAAGAAGACGTTTTTCATTTGGCAGAAACATCCTTAGGGTTGTCTAGCAGGAAATCAGGCTTAAGAGGAAGAGAAGCTAATTAGCTCCTGCTTTGAAGTTGCAGTGACAGGAAACGGCAATTAGGATCAGGAAAATGCTACATGGCACACTGGTCACTTCTCAGAGGTATACGGTAAGTTCATATAAGGGCAAACTGAGTAGCTGGTTTGTAATTCAGATAGATTGGTTTAGCTTCTTAGCATGAATTTGTGGCTCGTGACTATCTTTTTTTGTCCAGAAAATTTACTGTATTTTTAATAATGTCATTTTAAGCTAAATATGATCTTTGTATGTGCCTGAAGCTGTTAATTATTATCCATCTGTTAGAATGTTTGACCTTGGAAAAGTGTGGATAACTTGATAGTGGTGATACTTGTGAGGGTGGGGGGAAATTCTTTGAAACTGAGACATGAAATCATCTGACTTTTTCCAGGGCAGAAAAATTAAGGAATAATGGGAAATGAGTTCAGTTCAAGTTCACTTTTTATTTCTGATTTCAGCTATTGATTATACAGAGGAAAAACATAAAGCAGTGAATCAAGAATAATTGTGCATTATGGTCTGAATTTTATAATCCTATGCATTGTCATCTTATATATTTCTCATTTTCTGTAGTGGTAGCTATATTCAGGCACAGAGGGAAGATTGCTAATATAGAGACTTCACATCTCTTCTGTTTCATAGAACTATGAGCATGTCGCTCCTTAGCTTAAACCCAGCTACTGTTTCAAAGACTAATTTATATGCATTCTGTTATTGCTCAATGAACCACATAGCAAAAATATAACACCTTCCATATGAAGCTTCTGTAAGTCAGGAGATGAATGTTCTTAACAGCTTAAAGTATCTCAAAGAGGGACATTAGGGTTTTGCACATTCCATTTCCCTAAGTGGTAGAAAATTCCAGAAGCTTAACAGGGTCAGTTTCCTTGAGAATACATTAATTGCAGGCTTGTAACACATTTCCTTACTTCAAAATTATAAATTGAGGAGTAGATAAGAAGGAGATAGTCCCACAGAGAACCAATGCTTCTCTTAATAATTTGTTGGAAGCCGCAACTCAGTCAGATGGGCGGAATAATAATAATAATAATAATAAGACTATTATTATTATTATTATTATTATTATTATTATTATTATTATCTTTATCTGATGCATAACAATGGACCCTGATTTAGGTGTATGAAGACCCTGAATCTATTTAATTTGCTTTTATGTCTTTGTATTGTTTAATTGATTTTAGGCTGCTGTTTTGTTTTAATGGATATTGTTTTTATATTGCACATACAGTAGTGTACACCACTTAATATTTAAAATATGAAGCCGTTCAGAAATGCTTTAAAATAAAAAGTCAATTTGGCGTTAGCTCAGCTAGGGATTAAATCAGACTGGGGTGAAACCAAGCCGCTGTGATCTCCTCTGTTGAAGGCTGCATGTTTGTACAGTCCTGGTAAGCTATAGTTTGCTTACTTTGATGTGTGAATGAGGTCACTGTTACTTGAAGATGGACAATAATTAAGGTGTTCATTTGTATAAGTGATCAGTAATATATTTAGTGTGAATATAAACACATATAAAAGCAGATCTGTCCCAAATACTCAATTTGGGTTTCAGGGTATGTGTATGTGCAGAAATATTTTCTGCAATTTTTTTTTTTTAAATGTGATGGTGGCGAATATCTTTTTCAGTGACCTTGTATTCCATTATGGCTCCAAAGCAGCATTTTTTCTCTGCATTTGTCTGGATTAGATATAACGATAAGGATTTCAACCAAGATTTCAACACAGTGAACTGGGTGGCACCAAATATTGTGTAGCCAATCGGACATTGGTATGAAATGATATCACTGATAGTGAGCAAAGCCAGTTAAGAGTGAGTTAAATGACAAGGTGCATTTTGCACACGCTATGGGGGGCTTTGTTTGTTGTTGACATTGCAGAAAATGTTGTCCCAAACCAGTAAGTACTGTAGTTTTATTTTATCCTTGTTAAAATAGTAGATTGTGTGACTTTCTGTGCTTGTGGGGGAAAATTATCACTAAACTAGTTCCATTAAATATATTGCATGTGTTCGGTATTTGATATCACAGACACGAAAATACATTTTACTTATTTTTAAAAAACATATTAGTGGGTCACTTTTAATATCCATTTTCCATGCCTCAGATCTTCCCTGAAATTTCTGCACTGCTAGTTTTTTTAGATGATAAAGGACATACTTTTTGTTTCTGTGCTCAAACAAGCTGTGCCGAAGGCAAAAAATAAGGCATTTGTATGCAGTGCATTCTACATTATATGTGCATGTTCATCTATCTCAATAACTGACTGTCATCTTTGTGTGCATATGTCTTGCAGTGATAATAAGAGTCCTATCTTCCTCAAGATGTCAAGTTTTCTGGGATAGATTTCTAGCTGTAGGCGGCTTTAGTGAAGCACTTCACACTGTGAACATGCTCCCTGTAGCCAATGATCATATTAGTCTGCCTCACACGGCTATATGGGAATCTTGCTTTTTTCCACCACATGTGCTTCTGTCTTCAATCTAAATTATTATCATTTGTGATCTAAGTTCATAAGCCTCAGAGCACAGCTATGTTAACTTTGTCCTACTTCTAGTTGTTCCATTGTGAAAAACATAAGGTGTCTCTTCATGGGCTGCTTCATATGAAGAGTGTGGGGTGTGTGTGTGTGTGTGTGTGTGTGTGTGTGTGTGTGTGGTTTGAGTACTTGAACAGATCAGCTTTTCAATGGAAAAATTTCTGTGGAGTAATGTTACTTACAACACAAGAATTCTGTTAGTTATCCAGTTAGACTAAAATATTGCTAGCAATGATTTAATTTTGCCCTTAATAAAAATATGTTGCTTTAAAACAGGATTGTATACTTTAATATTTAGTATTTTATATTGATTTTAATAATAAAATTCATCGGGAATATATATTATAGACCAGGGGTGGCCAACTCCCAAGAGACTGCGATCTACTCACAGAATTAAAAACTGGCAGTGATCTTCCCCCTTTTTGGGGGGTTCAGGTCAAAGTTGTTGAGCACCAATTTTTGAGAATTAAAGCCTAAGCTCAAGAAAGAAAGGGGAACAGCCTGAACGCTGGGGAAACAAACAGCCTCACTGAGTAAACTCCATCTTCCGTTCTGCAGATCGTGCAACAATGGAGGGCGGGGCGAGCGGGCAGGGCCGGATTCTGTTTTACCAACGCTAAGGAAAGGGACCCAGCAATCGACTGCAATCTACTGAAACCTTCTGGGGATCTACCAGTAGATTGCAATCGACCTGTTGGACACCCCTGTTATAGACCATTTCCCCCAATATATCCCTGATTATCAGGCTACTTTTATCATTCAAACTCATAGTACAGTGGTACCTCTAGTTACGAACTTAATTCGTTCTGGAGGTCCGTTCTAAACCTGAAACTGTTCTTAACCTGAAGCACCACTTTAGCTAATGGGGCCTCCTGCTACCGCCACGCCGCCAGAGCACGATTTCTGTTGGCATCTTGAAGCAAAGTTCTTAACCCGAGGTACTATTTCTGGGTTAGTGGAGTCTGTAACCTGAAGCGTCTGTAACCTGAAGCGTCTGTAACCCAAGGTATCACTGTACTTCAGTAAGAAAATATGAGAACACCACCATTCTCATTCTGAAGAATAATCAGAAAAAATTATAGTAGTCAGTATTGTGTGGGACACCTGCCGTAAGAATGTGATAAGAGACCTGCTGGATTAGGCCAAGGATCTATTTGGTTCTACATCCTGTTTCCAGTAATGGCCATATCACAAGCAGGGCAGCTCACCATTGTTTGCCCCAACAACTGGTATTTAGTGGCATACTGCTTCTGAACAGGCATATTGTAAATCTATGGTGGCTAATGCATTTATCATGATAGGATTAGTATCACACACAAATGGGTAGATTCAGGTAGGTAGCCGTGTTGGTCTGACGCAGTCGAAATATATATAAAAATTTAAAAATTGTCCAGTAGCACCTTAGAGAACAACTTAGTTTGTTCTTGTTCTTGGTATACGTTTTCATGTGCATGCACACTTCTTCAGATAGGTTATTTGTTGACATGTTCCTGTTTCTGTATTGAATCAGAAGTGTAAATAAGTTACTGATTGAAAGAGAATTCCCAACCCACCCCCAGAAAAACTTTTAATACCTGGTATTGAGTTATATGTGTAAATCTGTAGTATATCTTGTGGATGAATAGCAATTGAGCAGAGTTGGATGATAAGAAAATATCCAAAATCCACAGTTGGGGGAAAAAAAATAGTGAGCAAGACTTTTAAGTTTGCTGGAAGTCTTCATTGATTTAGATTAGGCTGTCACAGGAACTATGCAAATTTCAGGTTGCACCTAGGACTGCTAGGACAAAGAAACATGCAGTTTCTTACATCCTTCCACAATATTTAAACTCTAGCTGTTGCCCTGATCTTTTCCCATTGTAAAGCACAACAAACAGGTTCCTGGGTAGATGAAAAACAGAAGGTTTTTTTGTTTTGCTTTTATTTTTATAAGGACAACAACAAAGAAAAATCAATAGAATATGGAAGTATTAAACACAAGTACTGTTACATAACTTTAATCACTTTCGCCACATTACCAGTACATATACAATTCATATTTAACTACATTGCAAAATTGAATTCTTTCTGTGCAGGGTCTCTTACAGATATTAAAAAGAGAAGCTAAGAAGAACTATACAATCTTTATATTTTCAAAGCTGGACATTAATTTTTGGTGGTGTACTGAATTGTAAAGAAAAGGAAATAGAAGTTAAAAAAATGGTAGCTTTATCTAGTAGTTGGAGGGAATGTGCCCTCAGATAATAAAGTAAATCTTTGGTAACTTAACATTAAAACATCAAATCACTATTAAATAACAAGATTTATTCTAATACTGTCTCCTGCTTCTCATCAAGTAGAAAGTCACCACAGTCAATCATTTACATAATTGACAGCTATTGTATCACAGTTGGATACCATACTGGTGAAAAGGGAGCATTAGTGTTATCACCCAAAAGCAGGGATCAGCAAACCTTTTCAGCAGGGGGCCAGTCCACTGTCCCTCAGACCTTGTGGGGGACCGGACTATATTTTGGAAAAAGTAAGTGAACAAATTCCTATGCCCCATAAATAACCCAGAGATGCATTTTAAATAAAAGGACACATTCTACTCATGTAAAAGCATGCTGATTCCTGGACCGTCTGTGCGCCGAATTAGAAGGTGATTGGGCCGGATCCAACTCCTCGGCCTTAGTTTCCCTACCCATGCTCAAAAGGAACAGAGAAACAACTACCGGTACTTCTTCATAGGCTTGCTGAAATACTGCTTTACAGTACTGATTTCATAAAAGTTGCTAAAGTAGATAAAACAAATGAAGTTATAATATCTGCAGAGTAAATTAAACAAAATTGTTTTTGTACATACTTTGTTTATATAATCAGTAGGCTCAGATGATGTAACTGCAGAGTGTAGGTGGTGGATTGAGTATATATACAGAACTGGTCTTAATACACAGCATATTCTCTCTCTCTCTCTCTCTCTCTCTCTCTCTCTCTCTTTCTCTCTCTCTCTCTCTGTGTGTGTGTGTGTGTGTGTGGCAATACATTCATTGGTTTAATGATCTGGTGGAAAATAGGGGATAAGTCTAGAAAGGTTTTTAAGTGAGCTAGATACCTCTTGAAACATCTGTCCCTCTACCCTACAAGAAGGCTGCTAAACATGTAGCTGTTGTTCTTCAAAAACATACATTTTTGAATACATTTTTTCATCATCAACAATATTGTCAGTTGGGCTTTGGAAATAGAACTGTATCATTATATTACGGTTTCTTCTTGTGGACTATTAGCTGAAGCAGTTTTATTCATAATGAGGAAGATGCAATCATTATCCTTTGGTAAAATCTGATCCCTTATTAGTATTGCTGATGGTAGCCCTCAGCTTGTCATTATACCTCTTAAACTGTGGTGCCCAGAACTGGACACAGTATTGAAGGTGGAGTCTGACCAAGGCAGGGTAGAGTGCTACTATTGTTTCCATTGATCAGGGTGCTATACTTCTCCTGAACTGTTTGGGCTGTGTTGTATAGTACAAATCACATGAAAACGGGTGGAGTGGTCTTGCACAACTGTACAACACTGCCCACACTGTTCAGAGGGTGCATGAACTCACAGGAGAAAAGCAAAAGTAGGTGTGTGAATTGTATTCTGCTTACACAACCGTTTGAGACTTATTACTATTAATTATTATTATTTTCTTGTTCTAGATCAGAGGAGGAAAGCTGATGATCACCTATACTAGGAAGAATGATGCTGGCAAATATGTCTGTGTTGGAACAAACATGGTGGGAGAAAGAGAGAGTGAAGTGGCAGAGCTCACAGTTTTAGGTATGGAAAGCTTCTTCCTTTATCAGTAGCATGATATAATGTAAAAAAATAAATACGGATTCCAAAGCTAAATATTGTCTTAAGGCTGGGTAAATGCATATTTTGATCATGCCAAAAAGGTAACATTTCCCAAGTACCCTTGATTGCTCCAGCATAGACCATGGGACATTGGTCCTAGAACATTTGGTCTGTGCTTCTGCTCGCTAACAAGGAAAGGTACATTAGGATAATGGTAGCTAGCCAACATGTAGGCAATTTGTCTGTAACTTGGCAGGTTTCCTACTTACGGGTACCTCTCTTATGTATGGTATTTTTGTTTTAAAATGCCCATAAAAATAAAGTGGGATAAAGCAAATTCTCATTATCCACCCCCAAAATGTAAATGCTGCCCCTGCAGGAAAACTACTGCAACTTTCCTTTTAAAATTTGGCATGCATTTCATGTTTCATGTCCCCATCCTTTCTTTCACTCTAACCTGTGCTGCCCATTTGTTTCTTTCAGAAAGACCATCATTTGTGAAGAGACCAAGTAATTTGGCAGTAACCGCAGATGACAGTGCAGAGTTTAATTGTGAAGCGCGTGGTGATCCAGTGCCAACAGTAAGGTGGCGAAAAGATGATGGAGAGCTACCTAAAGCAAGGTGCAGCAACTTTAATAATCTTCTACAAGAAATTGTGGTTTTGGTTTACTGTGTGCTTGGAGTGAAACAATCATAATGATGCCAGAAGAGCATAATTGTGTGATACAAGATTGTTCTACAGTAAATTGCGCACACACTTTCATCTTACAAGCTTGAACTCCACACATAATCTAGCATGCTTAAAGTTGTTTTACTAATTTCACAAGAACATTTTATTCTGTTACAAAAAACAGTGGAACCCTAGCTACCTCTGTGGTTTTTATTATTGATTGAAATTTTATCTGGTATCATGTTTTGGTGAATGTGCTGTGGTCATAAAGAAAGCTTCATTATTCTCTACTCTGTAATTCCAGGACCTAAGATTTAGGTTGAAAGACAGGTTATAAATTCTTAAGTAAATAAATTTAATTAAAGAAGCTTTAACCATTTCATCATCAGATGGTTAATCTGTTAATCTTTAGTCTGTTTAATTAATTTCAAATTCATTTAATAACATCTTTCGAAAAGGTTTTCTTGACTTCCTGAGCCAGGGAAAATATAAGGGATAGAGCAATCCTGTTAAGTGAAAGATACTCGTCTCCCACAACTTTCTGCCCTGCCCCCAAGATCATGCAGATAGTCTTGGTCCATTTTTACTTGTCAGCTTGATATTATGTTAGAGATGTTTGTGATCAAGTGTATTACTAAAGGCAACTCTGACATCCCTGCATTCCTTGAACAGAGCGTTCAATTGGTTTCACTCTCTGACTGCAGAGATTCTCGGTAGTAACTCCCCTTAAACGCAGGGAAATGCATTTTTGCATAAAGATAGCACACTTAGGAGCTGGGAAAATTTGACACGAGGCCCCTGATAGTGCCTTATGTGAACTAGGAGGTGAATATGTGTTTCTAAAAGAAGAAAATTATTCCTTTTATCTCTTCATTTGCTTTGACCAGTGTTAGTATGCCACCTGCTTAGGTGATGGATCATAGCAAGTGAGTCCATGTTTGGCTCTATAGAGCCACTGATGTGTCTGTAAAGTATGCGAGAGCACCCCCAAACATCTGGTGCGCCAGCAGCCTCTTCACTTCTGGCCATGCCAGCTGAGGTTCCAGCTGGAGAGAGACACAAAGTGTAGACCAATCATATGGCTATAGTTGCAGCCTGAAGAACAGGCCACCTGGGGAATAACGAAAGCAGTGTATTTTGCTTGCCACTGTTAAGAAGGAAGGCTGCTCAAGGGGAGTTTCTTAGTCCTGCCTTGCCAGGCTTATTTCAGGAGGAACAGAGAAAGGACTAAGCACATGATTGCTTCAAGAGTCAGAAACCAGGAAACTTTAAAAAGGTGGGCAGGGTACTTAAAAAATGGAATATATTAATTGACCCTTGCATATTTAATCAATTAATTTCTTTGATCAAACAGTTTTAACCGTTTAAATATCTTCTTCTTCTTCTTCTTCTTCTTCTTCTTCTTCTTCTTCTTCTTCTAGAATGATTAATGTTCTCACATAAAAAAGGAATGGTCATATCAGCATGAGAGGAAATATTAAATATATTTCTGTATACTGTATTGGACAAAAAGGCTGAAGGCTTGTTATGGTTTTCCATTTAGCTGAAATAGAACCATTGATGCCAATGCATATACCCTTGATAGCTTACAGTTATCTTGTTGGAGAAATCAGCCCTGCTCCACTCTCATATATAGCAGTATGACAAATCAGTCTAATAGATTATTTCTCTTTAATTTAGATATGAAATCCGTGATGACCATACCTTGAAGATTAGAAAAGTTATGGCAGGAGACATGGGTTCCTACACTTGTGTTGCAGAAAATATGGTTGGAAAAGCAGAAGCATCGGCAACTCTAACAGTTCAAGGTAAAATTGCTTTGAAAGACTATTGTTACTATGAGAAGGAAATAGAATTTTGTGTTTTTTAACTGTGATTTTATTGGGCTCATAAATAATCACTGCAAGTTTGCATTGCCAAAATCTAGGAAGATCACTTATTTTATTGGTGGATTTCTGCTGAACTATTACATATTTCAAATATCATTTTCTTTCTTTGTGTGAAAAGAGTTATGCTCCATCATGGAAATGGAAAATGAAGGCATTTTGTATCCCAGTTGTCTGAGAAGTATGCTGTCTGTAATGTTAATACTTTTAGAATTAAAAGGGATAAAACTTTTTTCTTTATATCCTCCTCATCATTCTAAAGGATTAAGTTCAAAAAAGAGATTTTTTTTATTAGTGGTGTCCAGTGTATTTTATTGAATGTAGTGCAGTTGTTAGAACAGTATCTTTCATACAGCTAATGGAAACACAGGCTTTATTGATGCACTTCTACTTCTTAAAGAACTCAACCTTGTTTTAGTATATCAAGCTGATTAATATAGTTATTCCGTCATTTCAAGTATTAATGTGTGAAAACAGGTCACAGATGACTGTTTCTACTGCACTGTGAAATTCTAGTGGAACTCAATGAATGAGTATGTGTGAAAATCTGTCATTGGTTTTATATATACATTCCAGATGTTGACTCTTCAGATAATCCCTTGCTTCCCTTCCTGGCTAGAAGGCAGGCAATGATGTCATACCGTTTTGCCCGTCAGTTTAATGGCTGTGATCTTCTGTCTTATTCCCGGTTCCTTGTATGATAGTCTCTAGACTCTGATGTATCTGGACTTCAGTGTTTCTTAAAACTTATTTTGATATTTTTTTATTTCAGTACTGTGACTATTTGTTGTTGTTTTGCTTTGTGGTTTACACTGAGTTCATTGTTCACTTGACTGTGCATAAAAATGCATACTTTCTAGACTGGGTTTTTTATTTGTCAGGCTTTGATGTTAAATTGAACAGCTTAATGCTAGAACAATAGGTCCCATTTTAGTTGTAAGGTGGGGAAACTTTTATGAGTCATTGCAACAATTTGATTTAAGAATCATTCTATACTTTATCTACTGTCTGCTTATTGCGGTCTGAAGTATAAGGGAGCACAGACTATGTTTCATAGCAGAGAACTATATAGTCTTTTGATTCCTGCATGTGGTTCTTTGCTTTGTATATGAAGAAAACAGATGTGTAACAAAGCTTTACCATAAGATTACTGCCCTCAAATTTTCCTTCATTTGCAAATATTTTCTACAAATCAATTTGAATTGATGAAGTTTTCCAGTACGAAGATCTGGTTGTCTTTTCAGGAATAGCATGCTTGGATACTTTTAAGAGTTTCCTTTGCTGAAGCATAAATTTGTAATTACATGAAGACATCTGAAATAAAAAATCTGCAAGTAGTTTGGATGCCATGAAATCCAAAAGGCATACTTCAGCAAAACATAACTTTTTATGTACATGTCTGTAGACTAGGACCAAAGTTTCTCAAGTTCTAAAGTGATTTGCAATGGGGCATAAACCAGAGTATTTAATTAAATCAAGAACGGGGAATCTGTGACCCTTCGGATGTTGCTGGACTGCAACTCCCATAATCGCTGATCACTGGAAATGCTAGCTGGAGTCGGAGTCCAGCAACAACCAGAGGGCCATTGATAATATTGGTAGGCCAGTATATCTGTGAATTTGGTTTTCAGTTTGCAAAGCTAAGGTATGATAAAAGTAAAAAAGAATTAGAAATTTCATGTGTTGTTGTTGTTGCTGTTTTTGGAAGGGGGGGGGAATGTGATTGTAGGGGACCTGAATTGTATCTCATATAGTTTTCTCCTAGGCAAGCATAAACATGTCAAAGGATGTAAAATATGCATAAAGTTAGGAACAGCTTTAAAAACCTTTCTGCCATTAAGAGCAATGGAGCAAATTTTGTTCTTAGAAGGGACTTGGGCAGGGCTGTAGCCAGGGGTTGGTGAGGTGGGCCCCTGCCAGGGGTGTAGGCGAGGGGGGGCACAAAATTAGCTAGAAATATATCCATAAATATATCTATAAATAAAAATATTGATTAGTATGTGAGGAATTGAAATTGAATGGGTGGACGGGGGGGTTGGAGGAGAGGTGGAAAGAAAAGCTAATTTGTCTGTGGCTAGTGGGTGCAATCTGGACAGTTCTGCCAAGGGCACAAGATCACCTAGCTATGGCTCTACACCTGGGAAAACTCAGAAGGCACTCACTCGGTGGGCAAAGGGAACTGTACTGAAGTTATTTCCTGCAGTGAAGTGATCAAAGGATCCTTGGGGACAAACTGGACTTGGAAATGAGCATCTTACAAATCCAGTATTGTCCAGCTGCAATGATCAGTGTCCTTGCTTCAAGGATCGGGTACTGGCACAGGAGAGAATTGGAATCGAGGAAGTAATACAGTGAAGCATTTTCTTCCCATTGAAAACGTGCTATCAGCAGTTTAGTACCAATGGGCAGTTTACTTGCTCACCTATCATTTCCCCCCTGAAGTCACTGCATGGGCTTATGCTAGGCTGAATGTGAACTTGACTTGAAATTATTTGTAAAATTTCAAGCAACTCTAATGACAGAGCTGTATGCTTGTCTTTAAATGGTAGTAGTTTTTTTCTTATTTGCCATGAACAGTTCTCTACTTTCTCTTAGTATATAAATTCAAAGAGTTATAATCATTTTGGACCTAGTTCCTTTCCAAGTAAATTTCTATATCAAAGAAGAAAATGATTGTATCTCGTTATATGAAGGATTGAAAATGGATTTCCATCTTTAATCTATTTGCCAAGCAATCAGTGGTTATCTAATAAAAAACCCCAAGCCATTAAAAAATCTAAACCCACTCTTGTTTGTTTTTGTCTTGATAACACATAAAAGGTATCTAAATCCATTATCTTTTCTTAGAATTAGTTTTTGTGTGGACAGTCTACAGCTTTCAGTATGCATTGCAATTTCTTATTAAGGGAAAGGTCTCTTGCTGAATGTTACAAATGGCATCTTCTCTGTTTAAAACAGGTTTATGTGTTCATTTGATGAACTGCTGTTCTACTCTGGATTATAACTGAGTACTGATCTTCATTTTATAGACCCAATATAAAGTCCACCAAAATGTTTCGGCATGGCAGCTTTCCCACAAAATGGTTGTAAAATGTAGCACGGCTTAGTACATGGGTTCTCTGCAGTACATAGAGAGTTTCCACTCCTCCAACTCAAGGTTTATGGAAGCAGATGGTACTTACATGAAGAATCTGAAAAATGTGGAGAACCCCTGTGTTAAACAGTTCTACAAGCCACAACCTCTATAAAGAGAAACAGCCATATGGAAGCATTTTTCAGTGGTTTCACCTTTCAGGGTTTCATATTTTAATTTGCCTTCAGAGGGAATGTAGAGCAAAAGACTACCCAGCTAGACCCAAGCAAATCCACCACAAACTGGAATGAGAGCTTATTCAAGTGTTCACATGACACGTTTCTCACAGCGGTGCAGCTTATATTATACACAGGTTAAACCCCTCCCCCCCAAAAAATTACCTGCAAATGCATAATTAACAGGTTGGAGAAACAGGCAGCGTAGCCCATTTCTCCGATACACTGCCCTTCCATAAAGAGGCTGTGGTTGCTTACAGCATTGGGTCATAAGCCATAGTTAGTCAAAGTAGCCTATGCAGGAGCTGTGTAATGGTGCATGTAGCACAAGCAGTCCCAACTTTGCTCCTCCCTTTCTAGAGTGAGGAAATAAACCACAGAGGAGCTGACTGAAAGTTAAATGTGCAAACCAGCACACATAAGAACACCAAGAAAGCCTTGCCTGATCCTGAGATCCTGATCCAGCATCCTGTTCTCACAGTGACCAACCACATATGGCTCTGAGAAGCTTGCAAACAGTCGAGAGTACAATATCACTCTCTGCATTTGTGATTCCCAGCAACTGAAATACAGAGGCATATTGCCTCTTACATTGGTTTCTCTCAAAATAAGCCACAAGCTGAAGATAAGGTTTGTTCTTGGATTACTACTACCACTTGTGGCTTCATGGAATGGCAGTGCTGGATAGGACCCAGAGGGTCATCTAATCCAACCTCCTGCAATGCAGGGATCTTTTTGCCAAATGTGGGGTTCAAACCCACGACACTGAGATCAAGAGTTTCATGCTCTGCCCACTGGGCTATCAGTCAGGTGTGAGTTACAGAAACACACCACGGGTGATGATTTGCATGTAATGCTAAGCCAGCCACTTCACAGTTGCCAATCTAGGGGGTAAATGGGAGGAGGGAGTATGTTATGCACAGGGAAACAAATCAAAAATATTTTTTTCACATAGACATGAAGATGGTATAATTGCACAGTAACTGTACCACATGCTTTTTCTGAGTGCTTGAACTGATAGTCACTGCAGAATTCTGCATTAGACATGTGACCCAAATGAAATTAAACTTAAGGGATGAGGTTTCAAGCAATATTTCAAAGAAGCATATTAATTAAGAACTTGCAAGGTATATCAGTTCTGTGTTCCCTCCCCAATATTATTAGTTCTGCCTTCTCTGTAAGGAAAGGTGTGCTAGCCTTTTGATTCTGCTTTTCTTTTCCCCCTCAACCCTCACAGTGCCTAAATTCCACTTGTGTAAGCTCCAAATGAAATGGATATATATTCCCCATATGCTACTACACCTTGATTTTCTCTTCCTATATATCTGTTTTAATGTATTTAGGATTACAGTAGATCTTTACCTTCTTCAAATTCCATGGAGGTTTATATTTTATTAGCTAGAAGTCACTTTCCCATCCAATAATCAGCATTAAACTCTATACATATTCCTTTGATGGGAAAGATCAAGAGCTTATGTATTACATACACACACTACTTTGCAAATTTCAACTAATTACACAGAACATTTGCATCTTGAATTGCTTGTAGAGACAGAAGTTGCCAAGGAGCAGTTTCAAACTCAGTAGGTGGAGAACTGTTTGTTAACTAGATGTGAGTTCAAAGATATGGGACATTTCAGCTCACATTCTTCCCATTGCTTTTCTGTGATTCAATTTTCAATAAACAATTTGTAATAAAAGTTTGCATATGCAGAAATCAGTGAACTGCTTAATTAGTGTCTGCCTTATTCTTTCTTGATAGAACTGCTTCGTTGAGGAGAAAATGGAATGGGCTTTTATTTGTATGGTTTTGAATTCATTTTATTTTATTAAAAACACTTTGCTCTTTCTGCCATAGCCAAGAATATTTGCCAAATAAGATTTGCATTAAAAACTTCAATTACAATATGGTTATTGAAAACTGAATCAGAGACAAGAGATTAAAAGAATGTGAGATGAAATGCATCCCTGACTACTACCTTAAAGCACATGGTCCAAGAGAGTTTTGACAAGCCATAGTCTACAAACTCTTTCCAAAAGGGTGGATATTTTGCATCTATGAGGAAGACAGAGTTTCATAAGTTGCTTACACACATTTCTTTTATTTTGGGTTGTTTAACAAAATTTATATATCACTTACTCAACAGAAAATCTTTAAGTGGCTGACAAAAATACAAATTTTAAAACAAAAAGCAAACGTAAGTTGACATTTTTCTTTCAAAATATAAATAAAATTAGCAATTTTAAAACAATTATACTTAATAAAATTGATGCTATGGTTACATGACCAGAAAGGCTTGCCAAAACAAAAAAGTTCCTGTAAAGTTCAAAAACTTATTACTATACTTAATTTATTTACATTACTGGTTGCTTTATAAATTGGCAGCCTTTCTATGCCATTTGCCAAGTTGTCTTTATTGCCAACGTGTCGGGTTTTTTGTAACCTAAAAAGGCAGTCAGTGGAGGCAGGTGGGGGCTAGCTGAGGGCCCCACCAACTTCAATTTGCCCTCAGCCAGCCCCTACCTGCCTACCTTCCTGTTTACTTCCAGCCCAAGGGTAGAACTGCCTATCAGCTTCCTCCTCCATAATCTCAGGGTTGCCCTCTTAGAACTTAGCAGGCAGGAGCAAAGGGATAAAACACGAATTAGTTGGCTGCTCCTGTAAGTGGCTATGGATCAGTCTGACCATAGTCTCCCTGCCTTCTGCACTACCAGTCGCAATGGGCACCAGGCGGTACTGTAGACACCTGACTATCCAATCTTAAGTGTCACGTTGCGACTTGAAAAGCATATTAAACTTAACAACTGATGTCCTTGTACGTTTTACTTTAGTTCAGGGTAACTTCTTGGGATACTGATAAAATCACTAACCTGGACTCTTTGTGAGGCCTTCCACACAAGATTTCTCACCTACATTAATTTTCTTATAATGTGGCATTTTTGTCCACCTCTTTACGGTGCAAGTTCTTTTCAAACCAGCTGGCTTCAGTCATAATTACACTTAGAAAAAGAAACTCCTAAGGGTGAAAAAAGCCCCAAAGGTATAACTTTCAAGCAAATGAGATCTTTCACAAAGAGATTTTCCACATGGAAACTATTAACACCTATTTAACACAATTAAAGCATTATTTTCCAAAATGGCTTAACAGATTGGGGCTGTTGGATGACTACTGTAGAAAACTCCAAGGGTTCATATTTTAACTCATTCAGGTCAGAAACCACAATGTTGTTGTAGTAGTAATCTACTATAATGTTGTAGCAGTTAAAACTGTACAACGGAGAGAATCCCCAAAGAAAAGCTCCAAATTTAAACACCCACCTCTAGAAAGCTAGTATATATTTATTTACAGGCAATCCACTGGTATAGGACTGTGATTTGGAAGGCTGGAACTGTGATAGTCACTAGAAATTGCCACAAACAAGATCTGTTTGGGGTTTTTGTTTCGTTTAAAAAGGCATTTTTAATAACATACCTTCCCACTCAATACATTGTCAACTGCTTTTGAGTTTGAAATCTGGGGTGATATACGAAGGGCTGCTCAAAGCAAACATACTCCAAAGTCTTGTTGGGCATGCAGAATTCCTGATATTTACATAACTGAGCACTGTGTATTGCAAACTAACGTCATACAAGCACCATGTGTATATGAATCACCTTTGTGTGAAATGCCACTGCAATACTCTTCTGAAAGCTCTGTCCCCTCCTTTTTTAATTAAACGACATCCCTCTCGGGTTCCAATGGAAGCAGATGAGACAGCCCTTGGTGACAGATATATTCCATACCACACACTGGCTTCAAAATTTGGCACTTCTTTACAGAAAAATAAATGATGCAAAATATCTTTTTGATTGTGCAGCTTAAAGAAAGAACCATTTTACCTTAAATGACTGCTACAAACCACAACAGTATTTTAGATTTCTATCAATGATCTTAGAAGTCTGGCAGCTCACTCCCTCTTACAAGCAAACTGATAAAAATCTTTAAAACTAATGAAATAGAAAGGTAATTTTATGAGCTCAGTTTGATGAATTGAGAACAATTGGAAGCTGGTGTGTTTATGAAGACTTCTGGAGGATTCAAAAGCCCCCAAAGGAGCTATTTTTCTATTAAGTGTAGAATACAATAGATTATTTTTCCTGCGGTTGCTAAAAATTCAATAAAAGAATTAATATTGAGTAGTTGATCAATGTTTTGTAACACAGTTTGTAAATACATTGAAGCTGTTAAAAGCTTTCACTGATAAATAGCATCAGCACATTGAAGTAGATCTTCATGCAATGTCTTCATGCAACATAAATGTGTGGGTGTTTTAATTACAAACATGGCTCCTTTGACACAGCTCAGAATTGGTTTTTCTTTTCTTTTTTTGCTCTCAGATTGTTAAGGAAACAACCTATGGTATTCATAATTATTTGTCTTGCAAAGACCACTAAACTTGAGGAAGCTTCCTCTTAGCACTCCCCTTGATAAAGGGAAGAATGGCTGTCATCAGAGAGGCTGGTATAGGTTTTCACCATGATCCTAGATTATCCTAGACCAGGGAAATGTAGCCTTTTTGGAAACCTAATTGTTGTGGACACTACAAAACAACAATTTCGCTTAAGAAAACCCAGCAGTACTCAGAATCAACCCCTCCCCACCACAAGAGAAAAAGTTCACATACACACTAAAAACAAATAAAACAGATTAAGAAATGGGCAATACAGCTTTAAAATAGGCAACACAGAGACCCTCCCCAAAACATCAGAAAAGCCAAAGTCCTCTATTCGTATTTTTTTTAACTGGCACTAGGCCTTTGCAGGCAACAAGTAGAGATATCCAAACACACTACAGTGCCCACAGGTAGTACACCTGAGCTCCTCAGTTGTAGATACTGGTAATCTCTTCCTAGAATGCTTAAGATTGCCTCTGTAGGGAATCCACTGCTACAAAGGACCTGAGAAATGGAGTTCCATCTTAATCAGCCTAGATTAAACATATTGGGAGTTGTATTTCCTAGGGCTTCTGGTGGCAGTATTCACTATGCTGGGAGGAAACGTACCAGCATCTAAACAAGTGCTCTTGGAGGCTGAGAGAAGCCCACAACAGCTTTCACTGAAGATATCCCAGTTTCTCCAGTTTGGCTGCAGTGTAGGGATGGGTGAATCTCTCCATTTTGGTTTTTCTCTATTTCCGTGCTGAAGGGGAGGGGCAGATGGAGAAATCTGTATAATGAATGATTTGTATAATATTTCTGCTTCAATAATTGCTGGTTTTTGTGTTAGGATGTATTTTTATTGTTGCGATCTGTCCTGAGATCATTTTGAGGCTGAAGGATGGGACCTAAGCATTCTAAATAGAAATAAAATGTACATTTATAATAGTGCAGAGCTAATGGTAGTTGCGTGTCGAGGTCCCCAGGGCCACCCCAATAACTCACACATCACACAGAATTTTTTGTTTAAGATTTTTGGCATAATTTTGGCCACAACTTTATTGAAATACAAATTTGTGAGTGGTTGCTTAGGCATTGGTTGCGACTATCTGCCCCCACCATGGGGGACAGACTGACATTCCGCATGATGCGAAAGTCAGAATAGGGGAATACACTTGGGGGTTACGCGGAGCAGGGAACCTGCCCTCACCCCAAATGCAACCAGGAGCTCTTTGCTATGGCCCAAGCCCCCTTGACAGAGTGGACAAGCAATAGTTAGCCCCCAATTCCTTTAACGGAATCCCTTGCAGCAGCAGCATTAGAGGGGCAGGCACTCAACCTACCAAGGGCAGGCACTCAACCACTTCCCCTCAACCAACCAAACCATAAACCAATGCCTAACCGCAACCTTACAAGTTGTGACGATTTGCTACGCAGTAGGCAAAAACCAAATGGCCCCAGCAAAATTCCTACCAGGCCCCTGCCCCTAGAGCAGACGACCCCATGACAGGCATAGCAAGGTCAAAGCGAACAACCCTAATTCTAGGGAGGGGGGGACGGGCAATCCGATGCACGGTCGAAAAGAGGAAGCCCTAGCCTCGTGCAAGGAGTTTTAGCATTTCCGGCTGTCAATCAACAAATGGCAACATTAACTTCTTCCCAACAACAAGGGAAGCCCCAATCGCATCAGTGGCCAATGAACAATTAGCCCGCCCCCAACTTTGGAGTGTCCTGGCGGCCCCCACTGCAACACGTGCTCTCCATGAAGGAGAACACGCTTTACCCACAGTGTCACAAACATGAAACATGCCAGGTTTTCAAGAGCATCACATACACATTGATCAACATGAACATTAAGGTTCTGTAGTAGCAAGACTATTCACTGTTTCTACAGTGTCTAAAGCACAGTTTGCACCAAACAAATGAGAATAATAACCCTAATAACGATAAAGTTACATATATTTTGGCTCTAACCTTACAGAGAAACAATCAAAAATTCTTATGCGGTATGTTAACTTTCCAGATAATGATGGTTTCATAAGTTCTGGCCCTGCCAGTGCATACTGAATACTCCAGTAAGTTTGTGGTTCATCTTTACTTGAAAAGAAAGATGAAACAACTTGCAGTAGTCTGCCATATGTGAGCTTCTGAATGCAAAGCTCCCTAGTCCACATTTCTTTTGAAACTGTATCTGTTTCAGCCTACGGTGATCATTCTTAAGTATCACCAGGACTACTTAAGGTCAAAAATCACTTCACTCTAATGATTTATTGAATACGCTTGATTTCATTGTTTGGTAGCCATTGATCAATGAATTATTGCCGGTCTTACCCACAGATTTAATTTATTATCTATAGCTTTCCTTGAAATTTTACATTTCAGACTACAGTTTGTATGTTTTTTGTCAAGGAACAAAGAATGTATTTACTGCAAGGGGCACAGCTGTGTAAAAAAGAAGTATGCTGTGTAGACCAATGGTTCCCAAACTCCCAACCCCCACCCAGGACCACATGAAAATTGGTGATAGTTTAGGTGCATTTTGTAATGATTTTTCTGCCTGTTATAGCCATTGTAACATGCTGTGCTAGATGCTGTATGATTTTAATTGTATTTTAACTGATTATTTTATTTCTTATATTGTATTGCATTTTGAATTCCATCCTATGCAAAATAAAATAAGCAATGAAGATACAATTAATACCCAATGTGAAATTAAAAAACAACAACCAAAACAGACAATACACATGAAGAGAAAAACAATAACAGAATAATATAGAAAAATCAATGTGAATATTTAATGAAGACATCCCATGGACAATCTGAATGAAGCTCCACAGACCACATTTTGGGAACCCCTGCTTTGGACTCAATAAGCCTTGAACTCTTAAAACTCATTATTTTTCTCTGTAATCTTTGCACACCTTAATCTGTACTCAGTTGCTGCAAAGTGAGCTTTGTTGGAAACCCCAGTACTGACTGAATTGTTACTTCATATTCTTTATCTAGATATACAAGTGATTCACTGAATTGTAGCCAATGTTTTTTAGAAACATGTAATTCCTTGAAACTTTTTAAAATTATGTTTCACCCTGGAATACTTCTCCCTGCCCCCAGCAAGGTGGCACTCCTTAGATCAATGTTTAGGAGATCAGTATTTGTAATGGTGTAGCCCTGGGGTTATCAACCTAGGACCTGAGGGTGTCATGGCCTTTGGAAATGCATTAATTAACCTTTCCAGGGGGCCCTAAACTCTGGACTTTTTTTTTAAAAAAAGCAAGTCTCTGGTACTGGAAAGTTATGAAGCAAGATGTGCAAGTAACCTTCTAAGAGATTTCTGTTAATTGAGCCAGTCTAAGCTACTCCCAGCTATCAGTGCTTTTAGCCAGTGAATATAACTTTGTTGCACACCAGGCAATGGGAATCCATGGGGTCCAAAAGAGCTGCTATTTCTCCCTTCTACTGAGTGCATTATATCTTCTTTTTCTGTCTTCACTCTTTTCTAGAAATCCATGGAATATCCATAGTTTGCCCTCCTTTCCCCCCTAGCAACCAGGAAGCACCTTTCCTAAGATTCATTTGTCTGAGACCAAGTACGCCCTAGAAGTTAATTTCTATTAATAGTACTACACAATAAGGGTGGGTGTTAAACAAGCCCATCTAAAATGGCAACTGCAAAATGTGGAAACTTTGCATAAAGTCCCCTGCTGTGTAGAAGCTGGTGTCCAGGCACTTATTCACTGTACTTTTAGTAGACAGTACAGCAGTATACATGTCTACTTAAGAAGTAAGCTGTATATGTTTAATGGGGCTTACTCGCAGGTAAATGGGTATAGGATGGTAGGCTTAGGCCAGGCATGGCCAAACTTGGCCCTCCAGTTGTTTTGGGACTACAACTCCCATCATCCCTAGCTAACAGGACCAGTGATAAGGGATGATGGGAATTGTAGTCCCAAAACAGCTGGAGGGCCAAGTTTGGCCATGTCTGGACTAGGCTTTGGTTTAGGGCTGGTTTGGGGAAAAACAGGGTTATTGTGCCTGAAATAGCTATATAATTGGGATCAGCAAGACATACTGTATGTAAACATTAGATGTTCTGGCGGGGGATGGGGTAGAGGCGAGAATTAGCAATGACTGTCTTCCCTTTAATTTTGTGTTAGGCCATGCCCCCACGGCAGCCTTGTTGTGCTATTCCAGGCTCCTCATATAAAACATTTTGTGACTAGCACCTATATCATCCTATCAAAAATTGAAATGCTCCGGCTAGTCTACAGAGTTTGGTGACCCCTAGTGTAGCCTGTTACTACAGTATAGGATTGAATTACATTCACTGCTGATGCTCATCACATTCAAGGATTGGTATTTTAAAGAATGTACATCAATACTAAAAAACAAAAAACAAAACCCACTTGCACAGTTCCAAAAATGTAACTCTTTATTGAACTCTAAACACAGTCATTGTGATCTATGGGTGTACGAGCTAAAATATGAGATTTGAGAAATGAGTGGATCCCTTGAAATTCACAGTACTAATTCCAGCTGAGCTCAGAAGAATTGTAGGAGGCAATAATATATCCCTATGTTGACTACTTTGAATTCCTGAGGACACCACACCCTTGTTTGTAAGTGAATCTTTGCAACTCATTACTGAGTAAGTGTACTGAGATCATAGCCGAAGAGTAGAATTATGGGAGGCATTTGTGCCATAGAATTATACAAATAACATTGTGAAAGGCCTAATGGTAAGATACAATATAATTATGTTTTAATTTAAAAGCCCAAATTTGAAGACAAAGATCAAGCTAATTAAATTTTAATGGAAACTGAATAGGAAATTAAAAAAAAAAAAATACTGTAGCAATAATAGGGAAACATTTATACAATAATTGATCATTTATAACTCCCAAAAATAGTTTTGAAGTGTTAATTTATCTTTTTGTAAGAGAATAAGCAAGTTTTACTATTAACATTTCCTAAATAAACATACATTTCATATGAATATCCATTTTGCAATGAATGTATAGATTTTAGTTCCTATTCTAGATACTTATGCTATTTTGCAGGATAGCAGCACAAATCATAATATAAAATGAAAGCTATGACACATTCAAATGTACCCTGAGAAGCTGACCCAGCTCTGAAGTCTGACTCTGTTCTTAATTGCAAGGCTTTTTTATAAAAGGAGACTAAATGCAATGGAATCTAAAGTCTACATACACTTCTTTTTGGGGGAAATGGAGAATGAACTATTTAGAAACTAGACGTTGCATACAGTTAGGAAAAACTATATCAAATATGGTAGTCACTTTTCTAAAATCTGAAAGAATTATTGCACATTTAGATGGCATGGGCATACATATTTTGCCTCAGGAAACTTAAAGAGCCATCTTATTTAAGGTTTCTGAATAAATGTTTCACAAATATCAGGGGAAAGATGTAGATTAATAGATACTGCCTTTTGTGGGGAAAGGAAATCTTCATTTGTCTGGTTTATCCAGTACTGTATGGTCTTTTCTCTCTGCTGTGTGGAGGGCCTGAAAATGTGAGAAATGGGTCATTGAAAGGACACAACCACCACCACCCTCAAGGAAGGAAGGAATGTAAAAATAACCGTTATGCACAAAAAAGGCATACAGTATGAGTTCACACACATTTGCTCAGAAAAGCAAAAATATGTTTGCTGAAAAGCCCCCCCCCCCAATTATTTGGCCAGTTGCTGGACCTTTTTGAGCGTTGTTTGTTTGTGAGGTGGTTTCAGCATGTAGAAGTAAAAATTTTCCCTTTTCCCAGTGGCTGCCATTTTATACAAATGCACCTTAGAACACTGTTATACGACAATGTCCCCTTGTTCTAGAATCATGTAGGAGGAATAGTATTGGCCTTATCCTACCACAGTAGCAAAATTAGTGGTGGAAGGCCAAAGCAGAGGCAAATAATGAAAACGGTAGGCTTACCTTGCCCTCCTTCCCCCACATCCTAAAATTCAAGTGAAAGATCACATTCAACATAATCCTAGTTATAATCTTGTCCCACTATGTTCAATGGGACTTAGTAAATAACACAATTTTGCTGGCCACAAACTCTGCCTTCCCTAAGTGAGTGGAGTCTTGCCTATAATGTCATGCTGAGGTCTGGAAGTGGTACGTTGCTGCTGTAAGCCCAACCCAATTGTAAGACAGGCCACTATCTTCCTCGGAGCTTTACTGAGCTGCACACGAGTGGCAAAGAAACTTGTAAACCAATTATATGTCTCAGTGCTTTGCAATCCCTTTTATGGCTCAGCATGAGTCAGATTTCCCTTGAACTTCTCCACAAACTCTGTAAGGATGGTGGGGATTTCTCTTGACTCTGAGCTGTGGATATCCTTGGAATGCAGTTAAACATATTGCTGATTTTCAGCCTCTCTGTGGCTCAGTATGAATTGGAGAGATTCTCCACACCCTTCTCCAGAGCCTGAAGGGAATACAGTGGTACCTCAGTTTACAGACACTTCAAGTTACAGACGCTTCAGGTTACAGACTCCACTAGCCCAGAAATAGTACCTCGGGTTAAGAACTTTGCTTCAGGATTAGAACAGAAATTGTGCAGTGGCGGCACAGCAGCAGCAGGAGGCCCCATTAGCTAAAGTGGTACCTCAGGTTAAGAACAGTTTCAGGTTAAGAACGGACCTCCAGAACGAATTAAGTTCTTAATCCGAGGTACCACTGTAAGGGTGAGAAAATCCGAAAATCCAAAGGGTCCATTAAACTGGTGACAAAACATACTCCTTTCTCAGTGTCTCTTGTCATGATGCGTTCCAGGGAGTATCAGCAAAACAAAATACCAAGGGCTGACTAGTACCAACTTGGCATTTTTAGATCCTGGATTACTTCCACATAAATGTGCACAGGATGACAGTCTTTAAGTAAGGGAGAAGGAGAATGGGGGGATAAGAATCCTAGCAAGAAATGGTACTAAAGTGAGCAGGCAAACAGCCTAGCTACTCGTAACTTCAATAGCCCACCACCTTCAGGAAAACAGATGTCCAATGGGTTTTATGTTTGCCACCTTTGATGGGATATAAATTTATTAAATAAGCAACCCAAAATATTTTGGTTGTTAGTCAACAAAATATTAACAGTGCCAGAAATTCACTCTCCTTGTCTCATCCAACTCACCATTCTCCTGCTATCACCTTGGTGTTAAAATTAGTGCACATGAGTTGACAATGAAGGGTCATGCTTCTACCCAGCCCCACTTCTCCAGCTGCTGCACAAAGAAAACATTGTCAAGCTCAGCAAACGAGGGCAGGATTTTACTTACCGTATTTTTCGCTCTATAGGATGCACTTTTTCCCCTTCAAAAATGAAGGGGAAATGTGTGTGCGTCCTATGGAGCGAAGATGCCATAGCCCCGCAACCCTCTCCCGGCTGGAGAGGTGACGCGCGGCTATGGCAGGAACCTCTACAGCCCTGTGTCACCTCTCCAGCCGGGAGAGTGCGCGCGCGGGGCTAAAGCAGCCCCCCTGCGACCCTCTCCCGGATGGAGAGGTGACGCGCGGCTATGGCAGGAGCCTCTATAGCCGCACGTCACCTCTCCAGCTGGGAGAGCACTCGCGGGGCTAAAGAAGCACCCCGCGACCCTCTCCCGGCTGGAGAGGTGACGCGTGGCTATGGCAGGAGCCTCTATAGCCGCACGTCACCTCTCCAGCTGGGAGAGCACTCGCGGGGCTACCCCGCGACCCTCTCCCGGCTGGGGAGGTGACGCGCGGCTATAGAGGCTCCTGCCATAGCCACGCGTCACCTCTCCAGCCGGGAGAGGGTCGCGGGGCTATGGCTTCTTTAGCCCCGTGCGCGCTCTCCCGGCTGGAGAGGTGACGCGCGGCTATGGCAGGAGCCTCTACAGCCCCACGTCACCTCTCCAGCCGGGAGAGCGCGCGCGGGGCTAAAGCAGCCCCCCCGCGACCCTCTCCCGGCTGGAGAGGTGACGCGCGGCTATGGCAGGAGCCTCTCCGCTGCGCCTTTCCGCTGCTCCCTGACCTGCTCTTTGGGGCTGGTGGTGGGCTTCCCCCCGCCAGCCCCAAAGAGCAGGTCGAAAGGAACCTGAAGCCTGGAGAGCGAGAGGGGTCAGTGCACACCGACCCCTCTCGCTCTCCAGGCTTCCAAGGTAGCCGCCTGAACGCACCTTAAACGGCACCTTGTTTTAGAGCGGGAAAACAAGAGGGGGAAAGTTCTCCCCCTCTCTGTGCAGCGCCTCCTGCTGCTTCACTGAAGGGGCGCTGGGCAGAGAGGGGAAAATTTTTTTTTCTTGTTCTCCCCCCTCTAAAACAAAGTGTGTCCTATTGTCCGGTGCGTCCTATGGTGCGAAAAATACGGTAGTTTTATTGTCAACTGCTTCCTTCAGAGGGGGAAGGCCAGATAATTGCCTCCTGTAACCCTGCCTAATTCTTGTGGGTCATTTTGGCATGGTGGAATTGTTTTTTCCACATTCAGGCACTTTCACAAATTCCTTACATATGAACTGATCAAATCATCAGTATACAAATCTTCCTTCAGTTTCAGCAAAGTTAAGCAGATTTTGGGGTAGTGATGGTTGCCTCCCCCTGGAAAAAACACCTATTTATTTAATTATTTAAGTCATCAATAGACCTCTTACTAATAGTAGAACTTGAAGTGCTTTATATTTTTTAAAAGCCCAAGTATATAATATATATTAAACACAATCTCAATAATTTTAAGGGGAAAATTTGTATACATAGAAACATAAGACAACACAATATCCATATACATGATAATGATATCAATAACCAGACTTTTATGTTATTTCAATATTGTGTTTCCAGAAGCTCAGAGCAGTGATCTCGAACCCAAACCACAAAAACTAAATTAATACGCTATTGAAAACTACTGCCTAGGAATCATAGAAATGTAGTCATCTAGTCCAATCCCCTGCAATGCAGGAATCTTTAAAAGAGCGTTAGACAAATTCACAGAGGAGAGGGCTATCGGTGTCTGCTAGCCATGGTGGTGGTGACAATGCTTCTGAATACCAGTTGATGGAAACTGCAGGAAGGGAAACAGTGCTTCTGTGCTCATGCTCTGCTCCTAGTTTTCCCACAGGCATATAGTTGGCCACTGTGAGAACAGGATGCTGAACTCAATGGGCCACTGGCCTGATCCAGCAAGCTCTTCTCATGTTCTTATGCTGCTTGTACTGTCTAATGTTTACTTGAGCACAAACCCATTCCCCCCTGGACTAATGAATTTTGGCAGATGGAATATTATTACTCTTTTTAGTGCATTTTATTGGAGACTAGCATACTGCAGGTGTTTACCAGCTAATTATGGAAGTGTATTCATGCTTAACAGTAGTTAATTTTACTCTATTTAAAAGGCTAAAACAAAAATGAGAGCACCATAGGGCTTGAGATATGCAGAACATCCCTTAAAAACCTTAATGCTTGACATTTACTACTTATGACTCAAATGTTACATTAATTATTCTGCACTCGAATTAGTCACTGAAATAATAGATGGCTGTGTAAAAATGTATGCCATTAGTTTTTTATGTTTATATAATGCAAAATATGTATGTGTGTATAGATACATTTTCTGTAGTGACATTAGCATTCTTTGTAAACTTGCTTATAGGTTTGCAGTAGGATTTTGAAGCAGTTTTGTTTGGGGTAACCTGGTGCGAAAAGAGATTTTAAGCTCACCCTTGCTTACTGGGCAAGGCCTACTCAGGACACCAACTCTGGGAGTGCTCTGTGTCTCCTCCACCAGCCGCCTTACAGTGATTCCTTACAGTGAAGTGACTCCAGGGGTTTGGCTATATACAATTTGTGTGTATACACATAACCCTTGGAACCAAACCCCAACAAAAGATGAGGCATTACTTTACCCAGCTTCCCCCCACCACCCTGCCCCTGAATTAAGCAGTAGCTGTCCAAAAACATACATAGATATTTAAATATCATTTGTTTCCCTGGGAGCTCATGGAACTCTGACTTTTTTGTGTGATGAGCATGGTAGCAAGCCACAAGTTCGCCTCTGCCCCCATATGACATGGAAAGCATATTGCATGAAATATAATCAATAAACATGAAGGCCTCACCCATACATAAGGCAGAAAGGGCAGTATTCATATAAAGTAATAAAACATTAAATACAAGTTCCAAAACAACATCTAAAAGGAAAAATAGTTCAAAAGGTTCTTTCAAAAGTATGGGGGAATCAAAGCATCTTTGCCTGGTATCGGAAAGGGAAAGTCCTTAGGCACGAGGTGAGTCTCCTTGGGGTACCACATTTGAAAATGCCGTCACCCTTGTCTTCACCTGCCTGGCTTCAGATGGTGGGGGCAATCAGAAGAAGCTGTTATCAGATGAACACAGTACCCTGGCAGCTAAATGCAGGAGCAGGTATTCCTTTAGTTGAAGGGCCCCAAATCATATGGACCTGGTGCAGGGGCCACATGTGAACTATGCTGTCAGTGACCACACTCCCCCCTTTGATTAATAAAGGCATACATATTTACAATTTTCTGTCTCCAAATTAAGGAAGACAATACTCCTTCCTATCCTACTAAAAAGGTTTGAGTGCCCACATACATTGGATAGGTTCCTTTGTACACTGCTACCCTGCAATTGAAATTTATGACAGGCAAGAGAGCTCTCTTCTCTTCCTCATAGATTGTGGGCATACTTGTTTAGAATTTTCTGTTATTAAATTAAGGAAGATCTCTGTTTTCCTTATCAATAAATGAAACACAGTCTGCAGGTTTTTTTTAAAAATGTATTCAGATTGCAAGGTAGACAGTATTTTTTTAGCAGCATAAGTAACAATGTCTGTTGGATCAATATCCTTATGAATATGGCAGGAGCAACTTGTGGCTTGGATTAGGGACACTGGGGCGTCTAGGTCCCATTGTGGTTCTGGTAAATTAGTCAGAGTGCAGCAAGTTACATTTTGATTTAGGAGAAGCCACTCAATACCGAATGGTGTTTTTTAATGTTATATTCCTTGAAATTTTATTAGAGGGTAGTATATGCTTTTATAAACAAATAAAAAACCACCATTTTTTACTGGTCTCTGGACTAATATCATTTCCAGCTTTCCACATTCGTATGCTTACAGAAGTGCTCTTTGTTAATAAAAATAAAGGTACAGTTGGATAGCAAATGCATGTGTGACAGGGAATTATCTTGGCTCTATTCAAACAGGGAGGAAAGGGGAAAGGGCTTGCTCTGCCCAGCAAACTAAGTAATTTTTACCCTACCAATCCTGTCTAGGTATATTGAGTAGCTGTTCATCCCTTTTTGCTTGCAGGGAGTATAATCGCCTTGAATACTGAAGCTGATTATGAAAATTACTCCTAGATTACATTGCAAATGGAACATCATAATTCACTTTTTATTCTGCTTCCCAGCGTGCAGTAGGTGGTGGACAATCCCCTCACATGTTAGAGTAGGTTGGGGGTGGCGGTTCTCTGAATATGATCCCATCACTCTGCTCAGCAGGCAGATAGATCCTTTTCACACTGTAGCACATCTCTTGTATCTCCTTCATTCTTTACACTTCACATCTTCAGGTTTGGAATTGAGCTTTTTCTATTGCTAAAAAAGAACAATATATGCAATAAGCCATCTGTTTCATGCTGTTTTCTTGTATATCCTAAATATGTTTTGTGTGTCCAGATAGCTACATTTCGATAAGATCGCTGTACGTTTAATTTTTTATTATTTTTATACCACTTTTCTGAAAGAATACCATACAAAGCAGTGTATAGAATTAAAAGCATATTCATTTTACTTTTGTTCCATTTTATGTTCCAATTTATTTATTCCATGTTTTCTTTTCTTTTTCTTTTGTTTGTAGTTGTATCTGGTAAGTTGAAATTTTATTGGCCATCTTCTAATCATCGTTATCCCTGTGAATGGAACATCTCTCCCTCTTTCCATCCATACCCCTCCATATTCGTCAACAAATCAGCTTCCATCTTTCACTTATAATTGATTGGACAGACTGCAAAGAGCAGATTCTGCATGAAGTATGGGTATTTTTTGTGGCAAGCATCAAAGGTAATGGCTTGCTTATTTATATCTGTTTTAATTATGTTTATTATTTCTAAGTTGTGTGTCTGGTCCATTCTCACCTTGAGACATTCCAAGTGCACTAAGGTGTGCAAGTCTTTGATAGTAAAAAAAAAATGTTGCACATGAATCAAAGGAGTAAAATTTTGTTTTTGAATCTTACACTTCATTTTTTCATATCCGCTGTTCAAGAGATTTTTTAAAAAATAAATACTTTGCATTCCTTTCTTTTTAGTGCTAATATTGACAACAACAGTTCGGGTTATTAAATTTAAAAATTGTAGTTTAGTTGACTAAAGTTTGAATTGGAATTTAAGATGTTCCATGAGCTTGAAGGCAGACTGCAGAGGCAAACCATATTCATTGTCCCTGCACCATCCCTAGGAGAAAACTGCCTAATCTTCTAGCTGCCTTGAAATCTAGCAGAAATAAAGTATTTGTATTTTTAATAGTGACAACACTGTGATGTTGCTTGAACTATAACTGAGGGTAATGCCTGAAGCATATCTGTACATCTTTTAAGGTTTTGGTTATGTTGATGAAATGTAATGAATTGATCAATTTAAAGCCTAATGAAGTAAAATATTTTTCATTATTTTGCAGCTCTTACAATAACAGCAGAGTGTATCTGGGCCCATTCCAACAGTTATAGCCACCACTTTATGGTGCCTGCAGCATTAAGTATAGCAAAAGTGAGAGTTAAGGAAATAGCTGCAGTATACACTGCTGTGCACTTCAGAATTCAGTAAATGCTAAAGCACTTTGAATTATGATATAATTACTTGTTGGATAATGTTAATGGAGCTTTGGCGGTAGTATAAATAGTTGCTAAATGGATTTGTTGGCAATCGCATCAACAGAAAAGGCAGCCAAGTTAATGAATTGAGAATGTGGATATTAATCCATACTTTCAGACATGAATGAAAGTGGTCGTATGGTTTCATCACTGTGCATCCAAATTGCAATTCTACCATATTCTTTTATTGCACCACCACATTCTAAAAATGAACAGAGGAAAACATACACACACCCACACACCCCTACCTCTTTTGAGGTATGCTGGATTCACGTTGTTTAAATTACATTCAGTGCAGGCTTTGGAGAACTAGTAATGTGCTCCTAATTAAGTGTTGCTGATGATCATCTGCATGCTTGTCAGACTACTACTTAAACATAAAGCTTTAATGAAAGAAGCTAAATGAAAGTATCATCATGACAGAAGATAAGTGTAAAAAAATGTGCATGGAGAGGCAAATTCTCTTTTAAAGTCATCCAAGTTAGTGGCCATTGCTGTCTTCTGTGGCGTAACTATGTGCTGTGTGAAGAAGCAATTTATTTCATCCAGCAAATGATGTTCATGAGTTCTGCTTATGAGAGAGAGAGAGAGAGAGAGAGAGAGAGAGAGAGAGAGAAACTTCTCTCCATCCACTTTCAAAGTGACTTACGGTATCTCTGAGTAGACATGCGTACAATTGTATTGTTAACAATACTGTGAATTTTTAATGAGTGCCAGGACGTCAGCTCCTGCACAGCAGCAGGCATGCTTAAATCTATTTGCAAAGATTTCACATTTGCCTTTTGTGGGAGGGGGAGAGGGAATTCTTTAACATTTACCCACATTTATTGTGCTGTAATATTTACATAAAGTAACTTATAGGGAGCTCCTGATTTCAGATGAAGCCACCACAGGAAAGATGCATCCTGGTTGCTAGTGATAAAGGAAGGGAAAACTATGGCGATACCAAAGACAAAAACAAAGGAAGGGAAAACAGCAGCTCTTTAGGGCCATAGGAATTTGTATTTTCTGGTGTCCAAACAAATCACTTATCAACCAATTCTCTGACTTCATTCATTGGCTATAAAAACTCAGGTGGGAACAGCCAAGCCAGCTCATTTAACAGAAATCACTTACTGTATTTTTCGCCCTATAGGACGCATCTTTTCCCTTCCAAAAATGAAGGTGCGCACCGACCCCTCTCGCTCTCCAGGCTTCAGGAAGCTATCCGCAAGCCTTGGGAGCCCGCGGGAGTTCCCGCCGGGCTCCCTAGGCTTGCAGATAGCAGCCTGCACTCCGAAGCCTGGGGCTGCCCTCCTACTTGGAAGTGCCAATGGCCACCGTTCCAGGCACCATGGTTCCCAAAGTCACTGTGTTGTTGACCCCCATTTTAGAATCTAACTTGTCAGAAGATTTTTAATCTTTAAAGTATCACAAGCCTCTTTGTTCCTTTTGATGTTACAGGCTAACATGATTCACTCCACGAGGAGAAATTCCTGATGTTAGTTTAAAAAGTTTTGGACAGTTAAAGTTCTGTATATCTCAGTGGTCGTCCCCTCTTTCATTTGTATGGTTCCGTAACACAAATGTGCAAATATTTATCAAGAGAGGGATTGCTACACTGACACTATTGCAGCAATTTAGCCTTGAAAGTAGTCTACATTAAAGTGTATAGTCTCTTAGTGAGAAGCTGGTACAACTTTGTGAACAGAGGAGCATTGTAGATCGTTCCTATCTTAGTGGACCAAAAATTCCACTGACTAGCATCACTTTTCATCACTATTCCTAACACCCAAAACCCTCCACAAACAATAAACCTCAATATTACTAATCCTTGTTTGCCTTGTTAGTACACGTTCCATAATCTTTTGTAAAAGTTTATAAATATAAAATCATATATTTTCCCACCACCACACAATTTCCTCGGGCATCCACAGAAAACTACCGTATTTTTCGCACCATAGGGCGCACCGGACCATAGGGCGCACCCAATTTTTAGGGGGGGGGAATCAAGGGGGAAAATATCCCCCCCCCAGCCCCAAAGAGCAGCGTACAGGCTGCACACAACCTCTCCCTGCCAGTGGGGTTGTGCGCAGCTATGGAAGAAGGCAAGGCAGCGAGCGGGATGGATCCCGCTCGCTGTTTTGGCTTCTCCTTTAGCCCCGTGCAGCCTCTCCTTGCCGGGAGAAGCTGCGTGGGGCTAAAGAAGCCATAGCCCCGTGCAGCCTCTCCTTGCGGAGGGGTTGCGCGCAGCTATGGAAGAAGGCAAGGCAGCAAGCGGGATGGATCCCGCTCGCTGTTTTGGCTTCCCCTTTAGCCCCGCGCAGCCTCTCCTTGCCGGAGGGGTTGCGCGCAGCTATGGAAGAAGGCAAGGCAGTGAGTGGGATCCATCCCGCTCGCTGTTTTGGCTTCCCCTTTAGCCCCGCGCAGCCTCTCCTTGCCGGAGGGGTTGCGCGCAGCTATGGAAGAAGGCAAGGCAGCGAGTGGGATGGATCCCGCTCGCTGTTTTGGCTTCCCCTTTAGCCCCGTGCAGCCTCTACCTCCTGGGAGAGGCTGTGTGAGGCTAAAGAATCCATAGCCCCGTGCAGCCTCTCCTTGCCTGAGGGGTTGCGCGCAGCTATGGAAGCAGGCGAGGCAGCGAGCGGGATCCATCCCGCTCGCTGTTTTGGCTTCCCCTTTAGCCCCATGCCGCCTCTCCTTGCCGGGAGACGCTGCGCAGGGCTAAAGAAGCCATAGCCCCGTGCAGCCTCTCCTTGCGGAGGGGTTGCGCGCAGCTATGGAAGAAGGCAAGGCAGCAAGCGGGATGGATCCCGCTCGCTGTTTTGGCTTCCCCTTTAGCCCCGCGCAGCCTCTCCTTGCCGGAGGGGTTGCGCGCAGCTATGGAAGAAGGCAAGGCAGTGAGTGGGATCCATCCCGCTCGCTGTTTTGGCTTCCCCTTTAGCCCCGCGCAGCCTCTCCTTGCCGGAGGGGTTGCGCACAGCTATGGAAGAAGGCAAGGCAGCGAGCGGGATGGATCCCGCTCGCTGTTTTGGCTTCTCCTTTAGCCCCGTGCAGCCTCTCCTTGCCGGGAGAAGCTGCGTGGGGCTAAAGAAGCCATAGCCCCGTGCAGCCTCTCCTTGCGGAGGGGTTGCGCGCAGCTATGGAAGAAGGCAAGGCAGCAAGCGGGATGGATCCCGCTCGCTGTTTTGGCTTCCCCTTTAGCCCCGCGCAGCCTCTCCTTGCCGGAGGGGTTGCGCGCAGCTATGGAAGAAGGCAAGGCAGCGAGCGGGATGGATCCCGCTCGCTGTTTTGGCTTCCCCTTTAGCCCCGTGCAGCCTCTACCTCCTGGGAGAGGCTGTGTGAGGCTAAAGAATCCATAGCCCCGTGCAGCCTCTCCTTGCCTGAGGGGTTGCGCGCAGCTATGGAAGCAGGCGAGGCAGCGAGCGGGATCCATCCCGCTCGCTGTTTTGGCTTTCCCTTTAGCCCCATGCCGCCTCTCCTTGCCGGGAGACGCTGCGCAGGGCTAAAGAAGCCATAGCCCCGTGCAGCCTCTCCCTGCCGGAGGGGTTGCGCGCGGCTATGGCACAAGCCTGCATTCGCTCTATAGGACGCACACACATTTCCCCTCAATTTTTGGAGAGGAAAAACTGCGTCCAATAGAGCGAAAAATACGGTAATTTGCTTGCACTAACCAAAAGACTTCATAAGGCAATTTTGTTCTTCAGAAGTCAGACTTTTAATAGTTAACATAAATCTGATAGTCTAGAATCCATTTACCTAATGCTGAACTTTAGACAACCTGGTTTTCTGTGAATCTCATCACAGTATAAGATATTTATACACTTAAAAAAATAACAACACCCTGCCCATATCTTCCCTAAAAGAATTTAAGTTTTGTGATTCCTTGGCATTCATGCTACAGGCAACTATAACAAAATACCAACAATATAAAGTGTTTTTGGATAAATAATGACGGGGGGGGGGTCTTAAAAGCCCAACCTACATTTGATTGTGAGATGCCTTATCACAATCAGTAAGGGTTGAGAAAAATTCTTCTTTTAAATAGTAAAGGAGTGAAAGATCTGAAAAATATAAATCAGCAAGATCTCATTTAAGCCATTGTTTCTGCAGCATAAGAGGGTAAGCTGAAACAGGGTTTTAAAAAGAATCTTTTCTACTCTAGTTCAGTCACTGTGCCTAATATACTTAACTGCCATAGCTTAATGCAACTGACATAATTTTTGACGTTCTATTTACTGCTAGATGAAGTGGCCATTTAAGTCTGTATAAATCAAACAGTTTGGACAATGCTGGCAGTATTTATAATGTCACGATGAGCAGATGTTTCAAATTCGCCTTCATTTACATATATATTTTGTTTGAACATGCCCTTGCCTATGTAAATGAAGGAGGCATTCTGCTTCACCGTTGCTTTAAATTCATTCCTCTTCAGTAATTGCATTGAAGATTTTTAAATGGTTATAATTTACTCAGTAGCAATCCTAGGGCTTTTGAGTTAAATTGAATTTTTTTCCTGAGCATTTCATCCTACGTCAGAAATCAAGCCTCTTATGGAAGCTATTAAATGACTTCTGAACTACAGTAAATCAAAGATGATGACTTTTGTGTATCTAACCCCTGAATTTGCAATCATTTTGTGGTTTTTACTTTAAGAGTACATAGTACAGTGATGTGAGGGAAGTTTTCTTTTCTTATGCTGTGACTGATAAAAATGCCTTCAACCTTTTGTCCTACCAGCACTTTACCACCAAACTACGCTCTCAAGAAGAGTTACTGAAGGCAATAGGGCTGTGTGATGCTTCAGTTAAAGAGAGTGTACACACACACTCTTATGGTTTTAACAAACAGGTGTGTCTATAAACATCAGCCCTTGTTAAAACAGTGTTGAACCTGAGCACTATAGTCTTTATTTTAAAAAGGACCTTTCTGTGTGCGTTAGATGTGATGCACAAGACCCTTAACAGAAAACCATTCACCTCAGCTACGAATTAATCGGTGTAATTGTGTTGTACTTCGCTTCTTTCAGAACCACCACATTTTGTTGTGAAACCTCGTGACCAGGTGGCTGCACTGGGCAGAACTGTAACTTTCCAGTGTGAAGCAACTGGAAACCCTCAACCAGCAATATTTTGGCGAAGAGAAGGAAGTCAGGTAAAACGAACATTCTGAAGCTTTGCCAAAGCACCTAGATAACACAAGGCCCATTTTTGTCTGCTAGTGCCCAGTGCTCTCCTGAACCAACATCCTCCAAGTGCCTGTTGGATGACTGGCTAAGCTCGTTTGATTTTTTTCAAAATATGTGTGTAGGCTCTGCCTACGTTACCTGGTTGTTGTAAAAAGTCAGGACTAGTAAAAAGTGTCTAATTCCTTGGCAAACTCAACATACATCCTGGCTTTACACTGACCCCTCTGTTCCCTGTCAATTGTCCCATGCAGGATGAAAAACCAGGAAGCTTCTCAAGAATTTTGTAGGCTGTAGTACATGCTTCAGGACTGTGTACAGTTCAAGATATTCCAGTTAATTTTTTTAAAATATAGCATGTGGCCTGAGACAGAATTTTCAGTCAAGCTGAGGGGGGATTTTAAATCAACTTTGTTGAACAGGTGCCAATGGGTAGCAAGAAAATGAGAAGGAAAAGAACCATGATAGGGATCTTTTAGTGCTTAGCATGAAATGAAACACAGTGTATCCTATTTGTTTGGAATATAAAGCTTAATTGGAAGAGAAAAGTACTAAAAGCCCTCCTCTATGAAATGAAGCATTTAAATATATTTTAGTTAGACATGGAAAAGTGAATCTGGCATTTGATTCCAAGTGTATGTGAAATTCTGTTCAGATCAATTATAGTAGCACAATTTCTTTTTTGTTTCATCTGTGGTTTGTCATACAGTGTATGTCGTGGATACAGGGAGGGAGGTTACTGTACTATAAGAATGTCCAAAACCCCATTGGGTATCAAGAGCTAGATACATGTCAAGGCAAAGAGAAGGGGGAAAAAATAAAAAATACAAAGAGGTGGGTTTTTTAAAATGTGAGAATAAAGATAATAATAAATGGTAGTCTCTTTCAACTGCCAGAAGTCTACTATTTCATATACTAATAAGCAGACAGCATTTTGTTAGTGTTTTTAGTAAGTTTATACTACAAAAAAGAGCTTGACATATATTTGAAATTATAATTCATATATTTGCATTCTTATTACATGTGGTTTTACTCGTATCGTATGTGATGGTTTTGTAACTCATATCATGTGTGATGGTTTTGTTCCAGAGGTCTATGCATAAATGCAAATAACATGTAAAGTCAGGAACCTCCAGAGGTGATTCCCCGCCCGCAAGGTGGAAGCTGCTTACCTGGCCCTCCTGCTGCCTCTCCAAAGCACAGAAAGCCTTCCAATCACAGCAGTGTGCTAGTGAGAGAGGGAAATAAATAAATGGAAAATGTGTTTCCTCCTTTCCCCATTTACTTATTTATTTCTCCTCCTTATGTGTGCAATCACAATAAGTAAACTTAGCATAAGATGCAAGTTACCTGTATATGATAGACATGTTTGATCATGTTTGCATGAAACAGGACAGATGGTTCAGTTCTTCTAGTCCAGTATTCTGCTTATAACAGTGGTCAATGAAATTGATGGCCATTCTCCCTAGCACACAGTACTCATACTGTCCCATCTGAATAGCTTCCATATAACTATTATCAGTGCTTTTTTTCTGGGGGGACGCAGGGGTACACATACCCCTAAACATTTTGTGAATCTAAGTTTGGCCTCATTGAGGGGCAGTATTTCAATATGGATAGGAAAATGAGAGTATCCCTAAACATTTTCTTTTAGGAAAAAAAGCACTGACAATTATGGACATTTACTCCACAAAAATTGTCTAAAAGGAAAATAAGATACACTCTCCTATATAAAAATAACAGTCTCCCCCCAGCTCATGAAGAGAACTACTATATGGCTTTAGATCAAAACCCTACCAAACTACAGCAATAATGCACTTGCTATGGTCTGTCTAGACTGGTTCTACCTAATACCATCCTTCCCTTAAATATATTGGCACTTTTAAGTTTATGTTCACAGCTGTACGTTGCAAACATCTGGTAATTAGCACTGGGGCTGCATATATCCTTGAGTACTGAATCAAAAAGAAGTTCAATGGGACATTCTCAAATAAGTGTGGTTAGCATTGCAGTCTTAGATATGTTGTTATAACCAATGTATTATTTGTTGTTGTGGCCCATGGGAATCCAAGTTTCAGTGTTTAGTCACATCTATCTTGAGTGGTGGACTGTGTTGCAGCATCACTTTTGTATCTGAAAAATGGTCCTATAACCTTCATAATATAGGTTATTCTGAATTTTAAAGTTGTATATATCTATGAAGGCTAATCCATCTAACTTGCTGATTTCCCACTTTTTCTCCTTATATTCCAGAACTTGCTTTTTTCATACCAACCTCCTCAGTCTTCCAGCCGGTTTTCTGTCTCTCAAACGGGTGACCTCACTATTACAAATGTCCAGCGATCTGATGTTGGCTATTATATTTGCCAGACTTTAAATGTTGCGGGAAGCATCACGACAAAAGCATACTTGGAGGTTACTGATGGTAAGGTGTTTAATTTAACTTTGCTTATAATGTAGCAGAATGGTAACTCTAGCGTGGTAACAACATGATTTTGAGTTTATATGCTTTCTACTATATAAGGTGTTTATTAAGGTGAAAATGCATTTGATTGCACTACACATAAGTATGATTTAATGTGGGAGAGACATTACTTGATAAGATTAATGTGTTTTTGCTTAGGCAATTGTAACTTCAATTTACCTTTCAAATTATCAAGCACTCATAGTGTGTTGAATCTGGATGTCTTGAAATGAGCTGTGTTCCTCATCTCACAGTTCAGTCTCCCTTCATGTGCCTTATGCATCTTCTGGTAAAGATAATCTGGTTTCTTAAACCACAATTTCTCATGATATCTGGTGGTAAAATGTAGCATAAGAAAACCTGGATATAAAACTAGGATCAGATCCTGGTTAATTAGACATGACAGGAAAATGTGGTATTGAAAAACAGAATATCTTCACTATATGGGAAACGTGTGAGACGTGGCTTTTCCTAGTCCAAAAAAAAAGTTTATTGGGCTGAATTTGTGACCTCTGAACTGCACCTGTTAAGTTTTATTGTGACATTTATTTCAGTTCAAAGGTGTCCTTCCAAAACAGTAAGAACGCTGCAGCATCAGTCAGAAAATAATAGAGTTTTTTAAGTGGAGCTAGATTCCACCAACTGATAGTGTTGCATAATAATTTTGATGAAATCTAATAGTGGTTTGCACACATATCAAGAAACAAATCAGCTGGATGATCATTGAAAAAGTTAACTCATTAATGGCATTAGAAGAATCTAGATGAAGGAGGCTGGACTAGAGAAAGGGGCATCTTTCAAAGAAGGTGGGAAACTTTGTTAGAGTTGTTTTCTCTTCTAAGGTTGTTGGAGCCAAGCACATGTCTGGAAGAGTCAAATGCAGGGAACTGCCTTTTCTCCTTAAAAAAATATTGCTGGATATTAACACATATTCTGTAGTTGAACACCATATTATTGTCCCCTGAATATTGCATGCTTTATTTTCATTACTTATTTAACTATCTTTAGATTCTTGTAAAGCCTGGAGCAACCACTGTTGCTTAGAAGATTAGAAAATCACTTCCAGTTGCATAAAACTTTTTCCCTTCCCTGTTGTTTCTTCTGCCAGTTATTGCCGACCGGCCTCCCCCTGTCATTCGACAAGGTCCTGTGAATCAGACTGTCGCTGTGGATGGTACTTTAGTACTCAGCTGTGTGGCTGCAGGCACTCTAATGCCAACAATTCTCTGGAGAAAGGATGGCACCCTCATATCCACACAGGATTCCCGCATCAAGCAGCTGGAAACTGGTGCATTACAGATTCGATATGCCAAGGTAGTTTGAAACTGAAACCACACAATTCTTTTTAACTTTGCTTGCCTTGAGGCCCTGAACATTGCAGCCTCTAATTTTAGAATTAATGAAATGTTAAATAACTGTATTAATATCATCTTTATTTGCTTCTTCGTGTCTTGAGATAGCTTATTCTGCATTCCCAAAGTACCTTAGATTATAACAGAGCCGCTGGCAAGTTATTTCAGTTTTCATAAGTAAGATTCTTCTAAGAAGAATTAATTTAGAAAACTGTTTAAACATAGAAGATGGGATGGTGGTGCAGCAATGCTTAGGAATCCTCTTCTTTGGTGATCACTCATAGCCAAGTAAGATTGTCTTCCATGAACAAGGTCTTAACAGTGAGTCCAAAAGTGACTGTGGAGGCCAATTCTGGATCCATGCGTCCTTCCACAGTGGGGACATAGGTTTCCGGGTGGGAATTGATCACGGTGAGGGTCTGCCATATGTGCCTTCCCATTAGCTTGTTTCTCCCTTTAGTCCTGGTTGTAACCATAAATGTTTTGAATCCCTGTTTCACTTGCTGGCAGGCATGTGAACAGTAAACAAGCTCCAGTGTTTTTGCATAACATGAAAGCTATACAATTGTATTGTTTCAAAATATTCTCTACAGTTCATTTATTATAATTTCTCTACTAGAAGTTATCCCTATTGTCCTCATGCTTCCTGCCCCCCCTTTTTTTTACTACCTATACATATGCAGGAAAGATTATTAAGATTAAAATAACCGAATACAGAGCTGGCTTCCGGAGGGTTTATGGAAGCATGCTTGGTCAATGTGTTATTCCTTTGAGACAAGTTGTAGCAAAATGATTTGCGTTTTTCCAAGGAATATGAACACCTGTTTTTACTTGCTAGGTGTTTTGCCTTAGGATAACTTGGTTCATGTAGTTAGGCCAAATGTAAAGACATCTTTTCATACAATACATTACCTGAAACCATGTAGTTACCTGCCCAAGCAACACTTTATGCCAGCACAGAATTACTGAACTCTTCCGTTTGGCGGTGGTTTTTTTTAACTTTTAGATTGACCTTTTTAGAGTGGTTTAATCTTTAGTTGTGTGTATTTAGAGGCAGTTTCAGGTGGGCTTTGCCTGGTGCTTGACAGATTATACTATATGCTGTCTGTGTTATCCAAATCAGTTCCAAAAGCATTTTCAACTTCAGCTGTGGACGTTAAAATCTTCCAATACATATGGACAAGCAAATGGAGCAAAAACTAACATCATATTATTATATTATTATTTCTATTGTTATTATCAACATTTTTATTATTTTACGGTGGAACTGTGATGAAGTCCTCACTTAGTTTCTTTTCTAGCATAGTGACTCAATGGTGTTTTTTCTCCCTGAAGAAACCTGTGATATTTTGGGGGCAAAAGGAAGCCCCTAATTCTCCTGCAAGCAGTTTCATTGATTAAGCATCTTTCTTACCTTTTAATAAAGAAGGATGGGATATCATATGGAATTTAAAATATCAGTCCTGAGCAGCGGTGGAACTAGTCTTCCCTGGGTGAGCCGGGGCCAAGGAGCATGGAGGGCGACATGAGGACATAGCAAGAGGGCAAGCACACAAACTTCCAATCAGTCTGTTTAGCACGGGCTGGAAGGGTGACATGGGGATGCAGCAGAGCAGGCTCATGCCCTTCCAATCAGCCCAAATGGTCTGATTAGAAGGCCGCATGCCTGTTGCATTCTCCTGATGTCCTGATTGGAAGGGTGCATGCCTATTGCGTTCTCCTGATGCCCAGCTAGCCTCACACTGCTTTGCAAGGCTGGGATGTGGGATCGGACTCACAAAGCTGGAAAAAACCTGCACCCGGGGCAATAGGCCCCCTCACCCTGCACATGCTACGCCTCTGGGTCTTGAGGTCATCTCCCAGCCCACTCCATGCCCAGAAACTGCAATTCTTTTGTTCACAAAAGAAAGTAAAAATGACATTCAAATAATTTGTCCTTTAACTTCATATGCAAATGCATTGTTGCACTGTCCTTGTAGTAGAGTCATATCATACTCTCTTTAGCAATAGTTAATATTCCTGTAGGGTTTTTTTCTGCAGGGTTTACCTAAAAAATTTCACAACTCAGCATTTTAAAACTTGGCAAGATTTACTTCTACCATTGTTTTCTAAATGGAACCTAACCTCTAGGAAATTATAATCCTCTATCGTTTCCTCTAGCAAACATAGCACGTGCACATCCTCTTCTGGGAACTGCTGCCTGTTTACTAATGATAATAATAACTTAATGGAGCTCATAGAAACAGAAGCTATCTCATGGGATGTAGAGGGGGACGGGAAAGTCACAAGGCTATGCAATTTTGCCTCTGCACCACCAGAAAAGTATTTTTTCTAATTAATTTTTGTTAAAGATCTGATACAGCTTCTGTCTACAGGCAATTTAGGATCTGATCTATGTGTTAAAAGGCCACATGTTAGAGAGAAGCTACATGGACAGTGAATACTTTAAAGTTTCCTAAGTAAACACCCAGTAAGCATTGTGAAGTTAACTGTAGTGCTTGGAAATATACAAAAACAGCATGAAGCACGTAGTTTTCAGAGATATATATAATTAGGTACACCAAAATGATTTTTTGAGCCTGGTGTGCTGTGCATGGATTGGCCCTCCTCAGTTCTTCACTGGCAATTTATTGGCAAGAACTCAGTCTAATCTACCTCACATTGTTGTTGTGAAAGGACAGCTCTGTACACAGCTTTGAGATCTTAGGAGAGAAAGTAACATACAATTACAATGCAGCATTCACAGACCATGTAAAGCAAAATAAAGAGATACAAAGCCAGTAAAGCAGCTCTTCCCACTTCAATTACTTTAATTTTAACATTCCACATTTCTGATATTTCACAGAAAAATAAAAGAGAAGTTTTCCAACCTTGAAAACAACAAAAAGAAAGATTTTCTGTGCATGTGCAATTTTGCAACATTGGTTACTGAACCACCTCTCAGCCTAACCTACCTCACAGGTTTGCTGCAAAGCTAAAATGCAGAACTCACAGACTATGTAGAGAGAAATAAACATGCACAGAACCAGGAAAGCATATCCCATGCTTTAACATCAAAATTGTACAGTTCTGATATTTTATAGCAACCCCCCAAGTTTGACAACCTTGATAAACAATCAGAATTACTCAGAGCACAAGCACTTCCTAAAAACAACAAAGCAGCAAAGGAATCATATGAGGGAAATATTTTGAAGTACCCCCACTTCTGTCTTCAGAACTCCTGGGTCTCAACTCTATAATTATCCTGAGTATGAGTCAGTGGTGATTGCTGGTGCTTCCGTCCCCTCTTCCAGAGGCTGCAGCAAACAACTTTTTACGCACACACAGTAACCCAAGCAGGCACCTGCAGCCACAGATCAGGCACCTGTGAGCTTCATGTATTTGCTATGCACCTCTACCAGCAGTTTTTCTTCTTCTTCCTATTTGCTGGCTCACTCCTTCAACATGCTTGACCAGTGGGTGTCTGACTCCTTACTGCTTCATCATTCCAGCTCCTTTCCAAAAGCTGAAGCACTGCAAAACAGCTTCCTTTTGGATCATCATATGTCCACATCTAGCACAGCTGAGAGCCAACTTTGTGTCACTGAGACCAGGCAGTCTACTCCAAAGCAGTAGGGGAGCTGGGCTGAAGATAGCTCTGCCTAGTCATGGCCAGCTGCTGAAGCCTGGGCACTGGAGACAGGCAGCTTCTCAGTATCGCGCCCCTCAAAACACTGGACCTGGCACAGCTGTACCAATCTCTTGGTTCTGCTGTTAATATGAAACTATGGAGGACATTCTCTTATGTTACTTTAACCCCCATCCTGCACTGCTCTTTTCTACTAAACAGAGTGTCACACATATACCTTTTTGCAATCAAGCTGTATATAAATTTTATATGAAATAAATAATTTTATCTCATTCATACGTCCCCCACAAAACACACCATAAAAATATTGTTCCTCTCATCCACACATCGCTAAAGACCCATTCATATACATAGTCACATGTCTCAAATATCCTACCAGATAATGCACACCCACTGAGCACCTCACATTTCCATACATGGACACGTACACAGAAGCGTCAATATAGTGTGATGAATTTCCCTGAGAGATATTTCCCATCCCTGTCCCAAGTGCTTTGGAGCGGACATGTGAAATGGAAATGAAGATGGATATATCAGATGCTATATAGGAAACATGATTCTGGGTAACTTTCTAGACCTATAGGGTCTTTCCCTAACCCACTTCTAAAGATCATATTTAAAGCAAAGGTGGGGAAACTGTGGCCCTCCTGCTATTGCTGGACCACAGTTGCCATAATCTCTGACTGTTGGCCATGCTGGTTTATGGGCTATCTATATAGAAAAACATAAAAGTTCTTTTCAATCTCTGTATCTAAAGAAGGCATATCATCTGCCAGGAGACCAGGAATAGGTTGTAGATAAAAAGGGATGATAAAATAAGCCTCAATAAAAACCTTGCCCTTGTATGAGCTTTGAAATTTCGAGAGAGAGAGAGATCTCCCTGATGTCTTTGTGAAAGAAGCCATGGAGAGGAACTGAGACTACTGTCAAGAGTACACCTGCTGGCAGAAGCCTGATGTGAGCAGGGAGCCTGGAAGCAGTAGCTATGTGTGGCAGAGCAAATAGTTAGGACCAAACCAAGTGAAAGAATTGACGAGCGAGCTAAAAATAAGGACCAAATAATACAGCAGAAGTATGTGAGAATTCAAGAAGACCTTGTTACTTGACCTGGAACAGGAAGTCCTCTTATAACTCTTTGTGTCCAGGAGGGTCCAATCATTAGACAGAATCAGTCCACGGCTTGAGGACATTAAAGTATCTAGGCAGATGCCACAACATGACTCCAGAAAAGCAGCATACATGTTATTGTCCCCATCAACAGAAAAAGTGGGCTAACACACCATGTCACATTGATTGATGGTGGAGAGGTATTCCTCCTAGCAACCTCTGGTGTATTCTTTAAAAGGACTACAAATGCGCACTGAGAAGTTGGGCTATAGACCACCACCCAATCAATGAGGTCTTCAGGGACCACAACATAGAACATATGGAAAAAAATATTTTAATCCTGTATTCTATGATGAGTACAGAAGCCCAATTAAAATTTGAGCTCAACTATTGCATTTGAATTTAGTGTATATGAGTATCACTTTCTTCTAACAAATTTTCACTTGGGGAACTTTGGGTGAGTTAATGCATATTCATTTGGGACATCAAATCTTCTGTGTCTCAGACTATTTCAGATATTTTTCTTTCTCTCCCCCCCCCCCTTTCAGCTGGGTGACACTGGTCGGTACACGTGCATTGCCTCCACCCCAAGTGGTGAAGCATCATGGAGTGCTTACATTGAAGTCCAAGGTAAATCTGGATAGAGGAGAAACTATAAAAATAAGTAATTACAGTCTAATGGCTCTCTGATTATGTAATAAATGATATATATTAATGTGAGCACACTGATGAGCATATGTCAGCTTTGAACTTTTATCACTGTTCACTAGAATTTGGAGTTCCAGTGCAGCCACCAAGACCCACTGACCCTAACTTGATTCCCAGTGCACCATCAAAACCTGAAGTTACAGACGTCAGCAAAAATACAGTAACACTATCATGGAAGCCTAATTTGAATTCAGGTGCAACTCCAACCTCTTATATAATAGAGGCGTTCAGGTATTATGTCTTTATGTGATCTGGTTGTGCTTATGTTTTAGGTTCTTAAACTACAGGCATGTACTAACCTGTTTCTGCTTGTGTGTGTGTGCTTTATCCCTAGCCATGCAGCTGGCAGCAGCTGGCAAACTGTAGCAGAAAATGTGAAAACAGAAACATTTGCAGTTAAAGGTCTGAAACCAAATGCAATTTATCTCTTCCTTGTGAGGGCAGCCAATGCATATGGAATTAGTGATCCCAGCCAAATATCTGACCCAGTGAAAACACAAGGTAAAACATGTATTTAAGACTGAACTAAAGACAACCATTTGTTTAGATATGCTTCACTGAAAGGAAACAGAAAAGAAACACCCATTTTAGGAAATAATGTTAATACACTATCTGCTCTTGTTCTGTATGCAGCAATAGATAACAAGGCTGTCAACCAAAAAGGGGCTTAATGCTGAGGAAACATCTATAGCAGATCCTACTGAGAAACAAACCACTTTTTAATCTAAACAGTTTATTTCTGGGCAGTAGCCTCTGTAGCTTCACATCAAATCAAAATCTGGATAAGTACACAGTTTTCTCTGAGAAAATGTGCCAGCAGAGTTAGTAGTTTTCAAAAATCATCTGTTTCTTACAATTAAAAGTTAGGTGCTATGCTAACTAAACATAAGTTGTCATGAAATCAAGTCATTCACTTGCCTTCCAGCATAATGGGGTGGGGAAAACAAGCCGCAATGCCAAAATACATTTGTGTGGCATTCAGTACCATTTTATGAGAGATAAAATATAAGCAGATGCTTTTAAACTGAGTCAGATCATTAATCCATCTACCCTAGAATTCTTTATTTTTATGGGCACTGGCTATCCAAGGACTAAGAGCAGAAGTCATGGATTATTTCAGAACAGACACAGTGTTAAGGTTATACATTGAGATGAGCTACCTTTTTGTCTGCCAAAGATGTTGTTGGGGGTATACCAAGAAAAATCAATATTACTATTATTAATTCAGAAGATTATTCCAAACTTTGTGCTACACTAATTGAACTATACTTGACCCACTTGAAATGCTTCTCTTCGTATATAACAACATTTTATCCAATTGGATCCAACAGGACCCTGCAACAGTGGAAAAGAACTTCCACACATGCAAGTTGCACCCCAATTTTCATTAATTCCACTTTCCACTGCAGATGCTCAAACCACATCCATTGCTGCTCCAATTATAATGGCTTGGAAATATGGAAAATGTAGGCGTACTGCAGAGTAATGTTGCAGGCACAGAAGCTTGTCTCTTTGCCTGCCAGGTAGTTGGAGCTCCAACTGCCCAGCAGGTTCAGAGGCAAAGAAAGACAGCATGCCCTGAGCTGGAGGAAGATGACAGATAGAGGCACTTCAGTTCCTCCTTGGCTCTGTGTTTATTTCAAAGCTGCAGCGGAAAATCAGGTGCAAGACCCCAAACCTTGAGAGAGGGGAGTATCTTGGCAATCACAAACTTGATTGGCCACCAAAGCCATCCAAAATAATTCCCAACCCATTTTATTGACCCTTGATTTATTTCTTGATTGTGTCCCCATTCTATCTTGGATGCAATGCAAAATATACACTCAGTGGTACAATCAAACCTGTTTTTCAAGTCTCTGTCATATATCTTTTAAGGTTAACAATAGTTTGTTGAAATTGTTACAGATGTTCCACCTACAAGTCAGGGTGTGGATCACAAACAAGTACAGCGGGAGCTGGGTGATGTTGTTCTACATCTCCATAATCCTACAATCCTTTCTTCTTCCTCAATTGAAGTTCATTGGACAGTAAGTAAAGCAAAAGTGCTAGTAGCCTATAAAAAGAATTTTCCCAACAGCATACAAAATACAACAACATACTCATGATAAACTCTGAACAGATGTTGATAAGCTGCCTTGGAGGCATTAGTAGCATTAATTGCTATTCATTAATAAGCAGGCTATACACACGTGCACACATACACTCGTGGGTTGCATTCTGATGTCATGTTCAAAGAAGGATCATTTGCAGTTTGCTACATTTTTCAGTTCACATATTTTCTTCTTCTTAGAGAGACTTTGCTGATTCTTATAATAATAGAATCGCAGAGTTGGAAAGGACCAAAGGGTCATCTTGTCCAACCCCCTGCAATGCAGGAATGTGGGATTCTTCTTCTTAGAATTTGCACGTGAGCAGAACAGGGCAGCCTTAAACAAAAAAAACCCAGGAATATGTTGTTGTTTTTAAAGTGTATGGTGAGAGGGGCATACAATAATATTGAAAATAAAAGCTTTGGGAATAAAAAAATACACAATGCATATCTATTTAACTTGGATCCCTTATGTTTAATCCAAACTCTCTGCCCATGTCTCAGGGTGCTTTCAATTTCTATTGTCCAATGTGCAACAAGAAAAATGAAAGGGACTTTCAACAACAGTTTGCAATATGTCATGAGGGCCTAACGTTCAGAGAAAAATAAATAAAATCCTACTGGGCAAGTGCTATCACTTCAGTGTTTTTAAAGTAGCCTATTAGACCACAGTCAAACAGAGCTGTGCTGCCATTTGAGGTTAGTAGTATTAAACTTCCAAGAAACAGGCGAAATGCAAAAATGAGCAAGCTCCATGGTTTTCTGTGACTGCTAACATGTATTAGCACCTAAAACTGTTTACACTTGATGCTTACTAATGTATTAATATGGCTGTTCTATCTCCACGTTTAAGGTTGACCAACAATCCCAATATATTCAGGGATATAAAATTTTGTACAGGCCAACAGCTGGTTCTCAAGGAGAATCTGAGTGGTTGATTTTTGAAGTAAGGACACCAACAAAAAACAGTGTTGTGATTCCTGAGCTCAAAAAAGGAGTGAACTATGAAATCAAAGCTCGACCTTTTTTTAACGAGTTTCAAGGAGCTGATAGTGAAGTGAAATTTGCCAAAACTCTGGAAGAAGGCAAGTAGCAGCATGGCTGTCTTCATATTATCTTTTTGAATTACTTTTTTGCCTGTTTCCCCCTGATGTATTTATGGCTTGATGTTCTTTGAAGTGTGTTTTTTTTATTGGAACTCAGCCCTCTGCCACGAAAGAGAACTGTCAATGCATAGGTCTGATCATTATGTGATTTGTTTGTTGACACAGAAGTAAATATTCAAAAGCATGTGAATGGGAAATCCCCTCAAAGACATAATAGGAACTGTGATGTTCCCCTCCGTCTCTTTCTGTTGAGTTCATGGTCTGGTCACAAATGACTTTGTGTCAAATTCAGACACTTGAAAATCACTGTCTAGAGTAGATGGCAGAAGCTGCTGTAACCATCAAAGAGCTGCGGTTTACATATTAGGGGACTTCCTATCTTCACTAGTTATGATAAGAGATTTGAAGATCATGAATGAAGACAATAAGCATGAGTTAAATTAGCAACACTTAGCCTCCTTCCTATTGGTATGTGTTATATATAAATATGCTCAACAAACCCCCTCTCCCCACCCCACCAAATGTGATTACACCTCTGTGGATGCTAAACATAATGCCTGATATAGGCAGAGCTAGAGTATGTAGAATTCTAAGTGCTGAGTGGAAAGTGGTTGATTGTGATGGGTCTTCTGAGCCCATGGATCTGGAAAACAAAACATTTGATGTGTGGAATGGGTCTGTGTAAGACACAATACCCTTCTCCCCCTTCAGTTTTTGATGTAGTATTTCTTTGCAAGGTACATTCTTCTGCACTTGAACCTTTTTCTAGTAATTCCAGGGGCCAATAGAACAATTTCCTTATTGATCATGGAATATTCATTCTATATGAGCCCAAAGTCATTTTGTGGTTCTTCTGTTCTTTCCTTTTGTAGGTCTGTCCTTAGACCAAGAAAAAGAATGGGCACTCACAGCTAAATTGCCTGCCTGTTTTGTTTTGCTTTGTTTTGGGCTCAGTTCAAATATTTAATTGGAGAGCTTATTTTGTATCCAAACACAAACCACCAACATATGAAGGATGAACAGTGTGGATTTTCTTGTACAGATCATGTGCACACGGGCAATTTGTGATCATTAGTAGCTGGTTCATTACATTAAGTCTGTAACCACTGTTTGTGCACTTGGTTTGTTTTGTTTTCTTATACAAACTCCAAAGCATGATCAAAGCTATAGACATTTTAAATAGGTCTCAGATGTTGTCCAGAGTTGTTGTTTTATTATTATTATTATTGTAATCGATTTGTATACTCTTTCTTTGATTTACAGAAACTCAGTTAATATTTGAGGTATTTGGATCATCATGTGTTCAGTTTATCACATCAACCTTTGGGAAATAGTTTGTTTTAAATTATACCCCTCCCCCTCAAAAAAGATTGTCAAGGCATCTTGTTGAAGAAACTTTTCAAAACTAGTATTATATCTTCAAAAGCCCACTTGACCAGATTCTCTGATACCACGGGACAAATATTCTTCATGAATCTTCTTCAATCACTTATTGTAATTACCGTATTTTTCCATATATAAAACTAGGATTTTTTTACTTTAAAATAAGGTTAAAAATCTGGGGGCGTCTTATACATGGATAGTGCATATGCCCATTTTCTGAATTTGGGGTCCCCAAAAGTAGGGGGCGTCTTATATACAGAAAAATACATCTGCGTGTCGCCAAATCAGTTTTGTCTGCGTCCTTAGCTGTAGCCTTTTAAAAGCACTGCTCAGTGACAATGAAACAGAAAAAACAGCTTTAATCACAACCATCCTTTCTTCCCACAAACAGCTCCAAGTGCTCCTCCACAAAGTGTTTCAGTAACTAAGAACGATGGAAATGGCACTGCGATTGTAATAACATGGCAACCTCCCCCAGAGGAGATGCAGAATGGGATGGTTCAGGAATACAAGGTAATATCTAGTTCTAACCTGGCAAATTATTGGCAAGCTATTGACAGAGAATTTGTTTGTGGTTTCTTGGCTCCATCTGGTGGTAAAAATCAAACCATAATAAAAGGATATGCCCGTATCTTTTAAGTCTGTTCGTTTAAAATTTTCATATATACATTTGTGTTGTACTAGTAAATAAACATATTGATGTGCAATCAGAAACCTATAAAGTATGCTAATTCACTCTTAAACTGCTCACCTGCTTTTACTTTATAAGAGAACTGCAGGCGTAAATTAAAAGAGAATAGTGACTGTGTACAAGCATATTATGACACCAGTAAGTTATCATAAGAAATGGACATACATAAGAGTAAGCCAAGCGTAAGATTTTGTCATTTTAGGAATATAGGAAATGTACTAATTTTACTTCTAGTTTTAAAAAATTCTTATTGATAAGAACATGGCTGATGTGAAGATTTTTGGAAGCACTGTTAGGAAAACATAAGAGTAATTTCTATCATGTTACATTCTTTACATTTGCCACTGTGCAATAATATAAAACAATCTATCATATTTCTAATTGGATTTTATCTTACAATGTTTTCAATTTATTTCCACTGCTGCCCTCCATCCCTTCTAGTCAACTTCCTTTCCCCAGGTCAGGTATTCTCTCCTCATACTTGTATCCTGCCCTTCCTCCCAGTAGGAACATGGAGCAGCCAACAATGCTGTACTATATACACATAAGGACATAATTATATATATATAATTTAAAACATTATTACACAACTAGAAATGAAAACGTAATAGAAACATCATTAGTAGAGAAAGCAAAAGTGATAAAGTCAGCAAGAAAAGTTGGTTGCCTTCCAAGCACATGAGAAAGGTTTTTTACCTTGTGCATATTAAAACACTATTTGGAGAAATGCCATGGTTGGTTTGTTCGTCTCTGGCTTAGCATTTTGTGTTAACCAGACCAATGCCTGAGACGCTAATGAAGACATATACAGTGGTACCTTGGGTTACATACACTTCAGGTTACATACACTTCAGGTTACAGACTCCGCTAACCCAGAAATAGTACCTCAGGTTAAGAACTTTGCTTCAGGATGAGAACAGAAATCGCGTGGCGGCGGCGCAGCAGCAGCAGCAGCAGCGGGAGGCCCCATTAGCTAAAGTGGTGCTTCAGGTTAAGAACAGTTTCAGGTTAAGAACGGACCTCCGGAACGAATTAAGTACGTAACCAGAGGTACCACTGTACAGGCCTCTATAATGGAATGTAACAACGTACTCGCTAGTGTTTCACTAGTCAAGTGACTTGACTCTAGGGCAGTGATGGCCAAACTTGGCCCCCCAGCTGTTTTGGGACTACAATTCCCATCATCCCTGACCACTGGTCCCGTTAAATAGGGATGATGGGAGTCGTAGTCCCCAAACAGCTGGAGGGCCAGGTTTGGCCATCACTGCTCTAGGGGGTACATTTTAAAAATGAACTATCTAGAAATTCCTCCAGAATTCTTTGCCCACAAATCCAGAAGTCTCCACAGCAGAATTTTTTGTTTTCAAGATTTGCCACTAGTACGTTATGTGCCAAAAAAGGAAGGGCAGCTATTATTCAGCAGTGTATAAGGATGTAAGATGAAGGTCTACCAGACTTGCATGCTGAGCGTACTACTTTATGGAAGTGAGTCATGGGTAACTTATCCCTGCCAAGAGTGATGTGTCAGTGCCTTCCATATGCACTACACCAATAATTAATGTGGTATATCCTTATAAAGAATGTTGTTCATTCCTGTTTGAGTCTGTTTAGAGTGTTACAGATGAAATTGTATTCTCTGCATACTAGGCAAGGAGTAGAATAACAGTTTACTAATGCAATGGACCTTGGGGGAAGCCATGTATTATTTCCCACAGTTGTAGACTATTGAATTTTGCTGCATTAATACTTAACATATGGACAGTTTTGAAATTTCAAAAATAGAAGAAAAAGTGTTGTATATTATCAGATAACCTTATTCAGATAGTTATTCAGATGGCTTGTTTTTAATAGTGTTTATATCAGTTTATTAACAGCTTTTACAACAGAGCTATTAACTTAGCTAAATGCAGCTTGCTATGTAAATCAGTAAATGCCATATGGCACATTTTATATCATTATTTATTTATTTCAAAGCCTATGTGCACATGAGAGTTGCTTTTTTTCCTTGCAGGTCTGGTGCCTTGGCAATGAAAGTCGATACCACATAAATAAGACAGTGGATGGTTCCACATTTTCTGTAGTAATCCCGTCTTTAGTGCCTGGTATTCGATACAGTGTGGAAGTGGCAGCAAGTACTGGAGCTGGAGCTGGAGTGAAAAGCGAACCACAATTTATTCAGTTAGGTAAGTGATTTGTAATAACTTCCTGCTTTGTTTTACATTTAGCATTTGATGCGGGGCAGGGAAAATCCAGATGTTCTGCATTGTTTTAATCAGATGAGGCAAGAATCACTGAGTGAGTTGAATTTGCTTCTGCCAATAAAACTCTTTTCATTTTGGAAGCGTTGCAGAAACTCTTCTTCCCATCCCAGCCCATTATTAGGCCAAATTTAAAGGCTACTTATAACCTTTAAAGCTCTGAATGGCTTGGGACCAGGCTAGCTTCTCCCATATGTATCTAGCTGAACCTTAAGATCCTGTTCATAGGCCCTGCTTTGTGTAAAACCCTGAAGAATGAAGTGAGGCAATTAACCACCAGGGAAGAGGGCCTTTTCAGCAATGGCTTCAGTAGTGGAATGATCACTCCAATGAGGCTTGCCATGCACTATCTTTATGATCTTTTCAGGACACTAGAAAACCCTTTTTTAAACACCAGAGCCTTTTAAGCCTATTTGTCTAGGCTTTTGTTTTTTATATCCACTTTCAATTTTGAGGATTAGACAAGTCCTTTTTTTTTTTTCCTGAGGAAGAAGATCACCCTCTTGAGAGCTTTCTCTTTTTTTTTTAATAATATTTATTACTTTCCAACAAATTAGACATTACTTAAAAAAAGAAAATAATACAATACAATACAAAAACAATACCTAACACTAAACTAACAAAAACAATTTAAACTAAAAAAACAAAACAAAAGCAATTTAAAACACATCAAATAGTTTCGATCTTTCATTCACTTGTTTCCATGACCTCCTCACACCTCCCTTTTTGTATTCCACTTCTATTAGTTGTTTCAGCAATTCCTTTCCATCTTCCTCTGCTTTCTATCCTACAATTATCTTAACACATTTTGACCTTATTTTCCCCTTTAATTCTCTATTAATCTATTTATACTTCATTCCTTATAACATTTCTGCTGAAGCCATATAACTTCATTCCAACATTTTTCTAACATTCATTAATTTTACAATATTTCTGTAAATAGTCTTTAAACTTTTTCCAATCTTCTTCCACCGACTCTTCTCCCTGGTCTCGGATTCTGCCAGTCATTTCCGCCAATTCCATATAGTCCATCAACTTCATCTGCCATTCTTCCCGGGTGGGTAAATCTTGTGTCTTCCAATACTTCGCGATGAGTATTCTTGCTGCTGTTGTAGCATACATAAAAAAAGTTCTATCCTTCTTTGGCACCAATTGGCCGACCATGCCCAGGAGACAGGCCTCTGGTTTCTTCAGAAAGGTATATTTGAATACCTTTTTCATTTCATTATAAATCATCTCCCAGAATGTCTTAATCCTTGGGCATGTCCACCAAAGGTGAAAGAATGTACCTTCAGTCTCATTACATTTCCAAAATTTATTTTCGGGCAAATGGTAAATTTTTGCAAGCTTGACTGGTGTCATGTACCACCTATAAATCATTTTCATTAAGTTTTCTCTTAAAGCATTACATGCCGTAAATTTCATACCTGTGGTCCATAACTGTTCCCAGTCAGCCATCATTATATTATGTCCAACATCTTGTGCCCATTTAATCATAGCTGATTTCACCGTTTCATCCTGGGTGTTCCATTTCAACAGCAGGTTATACATTTTTGACAAATTCTTAGTTTTGGAATCTAACAATTCTGTTTCCAATTTTGATTTTTCCACCTGGAAACCAACTTTTTTGTCCAAATTGTATGCCTCCATTATTTGATAATAATGGAGCCAATCTCGCACTTTATTTTTCAATTTTTCAAAGCTCTGCAATTTTAGTCTGTCTCCCTCTTGTTCCAGAATTTCCCAATATTTCGGCCATTTGGCCTCCATATTGAGTTTTTTCTGTGCCTTTGCTTCCATTGGTGACAACCATCTTGGGGTTTTCTTTTCTAACAAATCTTTATATCTTATCCATACATTAAACAATGCTTTTCTAACAATATGATTTTTAAACGCTTTATGTGCTTTTACCTTATCATACCACAAATATGCATGCCAACCAAATATGTTGTTAAAACCTTCTAGGTCCAACACATCAGTGTCTTCAAGTAGCAGCCATTCTCTCAGCCAACAAAAAGCAGCTGATTCATAACAGAGTTTTAGGTCTGGCAGGGCAAATCCACCTCTCTCTTTAGCATCAGTTAATATCTTAAATTTTATTCGAGGCTTCTTGCCCTGCCAGACAAATCTGGAAATCTCTTTCTGCCACTTCTTAAAACAATCCATCTTATCCAAAATTTGTAATGTTTGAAACAAGAACAACATCCTTGGCAGCACATTCATTTTTATCACAGCAATTCGGCCTAGTAATGTTAACTTCAAATTTGACCATATTTCTAAGTCTTTTTTCACTTCAATCCAACATTTTTCATAATTACCCTTAAATAAATTCACATTTTTAGCAGTCATATTAACCCCTAGATATTTCACTTTCTTAACCAATGTTAATCCTGTCTCTTCCTGAAATTTCTCTCTCTCATTTACAGTTAAGTTTTTCTCTAATACCTTAGTTTTCATCTTGTTCAGCTTAAAACCTGCTACTTGCCCAAATTCTTGAATCAATTCCAATACCCTTTTTGTGCTAGATTCTGGTTCCTGTAGAGTCAATACTAGATCATCAGCAAATGCTTTCAATTTATACTGTTTAACTCCCACTTGTATACCTTTAATCTCTTGGTCCTTTCTTATCATGTTTAGCAAAACCTCAAGGACCGATATAAAAAGCAGTGGAGAAATTGGGCAACCTTGTCGTGTCCCTTTCTCAATCTTGAACTCTTCTGTCACTACATTATTTACAATTAATTTTGCCTTTTGTTCTGAGTAAATTGCACCTATACCATTCTCAAAACCTTGGCCTACCCCCATCCCCTGTAGATTCTTCTTCATAAAGCTCCAAGAAATGTTGTCAAAGGCTTTCTCCGCATCCACAAATATCAAAACAGCCTTAGTATTAATATTCACTTGAAGTTTTTCTAAGATATTAATTATATTCCTCATATTGTCAGACAAGTGTCTGCCCGGGAGAAAGCCCGCTTGATCTTTATGGATTTCTTCTACTAACACCTTTTTTAGTCTTTTAGCCAAAATGTCTGCAAAAATTTTATAATCCACATTTAGCAGCGATATGGGGCGGTAGTTTTTGAGCTGCATCTTTTCAGTCTCTGTTTTCGATATAAGTGTAATGTAAGCTTCCTTCCACGACTCTGGTGCCTTTCTTCCTTCCAATATTTCATTACAGACTTCCTTAAATGGTTGTATTAACCAATCTTTCAAATATCTGTAGTATCTTGAAGTCAAACCATCTGGTCCTGGAGATTTACCTAACTGCATGTTCTGGATAGCCCCTTCCACCTCCTGGTCCGTTATTTTGTAGTTCAACATTAGTTGTTTTTCCTGTGAGATTTTGTGTAGTCCATTTATATTAAAAAACAATCGATGTCCATTTCTTTCTGCTTCTCCTGTGTATAGAGTTGTTTAAAATACCTCTGGAAACACTTCCTAATTTCCACTGGGTTCTGTATATTTTTTCCTTCCACTTCCAAATTCGTGATAGTATTGAGTTTTTGTCTTTTTTTTCAGTTGCCAGGCCAACAATTTCCCACATTTATTTGCCGATTCGAATGTCTTTTGCCTCATCTGTTTAATCTTCCATTCTATTTCCTGATTCATCAACTTCGCATATTGTACCTGGTATAACTTTATTTCTTTCAAAATCTCCTGTGACTTTGGTTTTGCTCTCAATTTCTTCTCTCCTTCTCCTATCTTTCCCAGGATTTTATCCTTTTTTTCATTCTGAATTCTCTTCTTAACTGCATTCTGTTGTATTAGGAATGCCCTCTCATAACCACTTTGCTTGCATCCCAAATTACTCTTTTTTCTACTGTAGTATTCATATTTATCTCAAAATAGTCTCTTAGAGTTTTTTGGGCCTTCTTGATCACCTCTTCATTCCTAAACAGAGAGTCATTCATCCTCCATCTGAAGGAGCCGCTTGGCATTAATTTCATTTCCGTCTTCACCGCATTATGGTCCGAACAAGTTTTAGGGCAGATATCCACTTTGCTAATCTTCGGGGCCAGTCCCCTGGTTACCCAGATTTGATCAATTCTTGTCCATGTCATTTTAGCCTCGGAGAAGAAAGTTCCCTCTCTTCCCAGAGGGTTCTTCATCCTCCAAATATCAACTAAGTCCATATTTTCAGTCATGTCAAAAAAGGTTTTTGGTAGTCTACCATCTTTGGTGACTACCTGTCTCTCTGCCTTATCCATATTTGTAGACACCACTCCATTCATATCTCCCATCAAAATTATGTTATACTCCATATAATCCATCAAGATCTCATGTAACTTCTTAAAAAATTCTGATTTTCCTTCATTTTGGTGCATATATACCTAAAATCAAAAATTTCTCTCCTTGTGATTGAATTTCAATTGCTACAAATCTTCCTTGGTCGTCTTTAAATAAGAACTTCGGTGATAGGCTCTCCTTTGCATAAAGGATCACTCCTCTTTTTTTAACTTTATCTGATGAGATGAATTCCTGGCCCAGTCTTTTATTAATCAATATTTTCCTGTGTAGCCTTATCACATGTGTTTCTTGTAAACAAATTAAGTCCAAATGTTCTTTTTTCAATAAATGAAAAATTTTCCGTCTCTTCTCAGGGGAGTTCAGTCCATTTACATTCCAGCTCAAAACCTGCAACGCCATCATGTAATTACGCTAATGTTCCTCCAACTGCACCCAATGCTTGCTCTTCTTCTGTTGGTAATAATGGTAACACTTTCACTGGGGAGTCCAGTCCAAAAGATAATGTTGATATGTCCAGTGTTTCCTTGTTTGGTGATCTTCTGTCCAATGGTCTCTGCTCTAGTGCTCTATCTGGTGATCTTCTGTCCAATGCTCTTGGCTCTTTTCCAAGTCCCTTCTGCAAATCTTCCTCGTACTTGTACAAAAATTTCACTTTGTCCTCTACTGATCTTATTTTTATTTTCCTACCTTTAAAGCTGAATGAAAGGCCTTGTGGAAATTCCCACGTAAAAATAATTTTATTTTTTCTCAGCAGGTCAACAATATCTCCATAGTCAGGCCTGAGATCCAAAAGATATTTCGGGATGTCTTTAAAAATTACCACTCTTGGCTGTTGTACTTCTAGGTTCTTCTGGTAGTGCCAACCCAAGATTTTATCTCTCTCTTCTTTAGTTCGAAGAGTGATCAGGCAGTCTCTTAATATATTCTTCTCTTTTTTCCCTCCTCTTCCAAGTCTAAAGGCCCTCACAATTCTAAATTCTTCTTGTCCCAAATCCAGGCCCCAAAAATCAGCAAATTCCTGTGTAAGAAAGTCTATCAGACTTTCCTTCTCAAATTCCGGTAGACCTCTAATCCTCAGATTTGTCTGTTTTTCTTTAAGTTCAATCATAGCAAGCGTCAGCTTATGTTCATCAAGTTGTCTCTGAAGGACTGGGATTTTCTCTCTCTCCAATTGTGTTACTTTACATTCAGCAGCTGCAGCCTTTTCCCTAGCTTCCTCCGCGGTCTGCCGTGTCAAATTGGATTCCTGTATCAATTTCTGAATCGTTTCTGTATTAGTATTCACCTTTAGTCCCAAATTGTTTATGCTTTCCGTATTTAAATCATTTTTTTTATTTCCAGCATCCACTTTCTTATTAAGCTGTTCCAATGCGTCATTTATCTTACTTAACGCAACCGCTATTACCTCTTCTGATAGCATTCCTTTTGATTTTGGTTGTGCCGATGTAGACACAGCAGCAGCCGGGGGAAGGGGATCTGGTATTGAACTTCTAGGTTGCTGCCTAATCCTCCCAGACCTTAAAGTTTTTTCAGCAGCTGACAATTCTATTTTTGCCTTTCCATTTGCCATAACACTTAAACAATTCAAGGTCAGTCCCAGAGTCACACAGTTCTTATCTTACAGCTGGAAATTTCCCTAGCTCCACACTTGTAGAACTCTTATAGAACAGCCAGTTTCATAAACTTCCACTAGGGGGAAACAGTTTCAATTTATATTACTTGTTTTGATAAATAATGTCCTCTTTTAAACACAATTCAAAGATCCAAAGTTAGTTTCAATTTTCTGCTACTATTTGTTCCTTTTTATAAAGACCCAAAGACTGTAGAAGCAATATAGAAACAAAGTATTTGTCTTGCTTAGCTAGCTGCCACTGAACATTCCAAAAGACGTCACTCCAGCAGGCAGCCCGTTTCCAGGATCGGAGCGGCAAAATTCTGACTCTCTTCACTCTCTCCTGCAGGTCTGCTCAGTCCACAACTTCCCCCCTCTTCTCCTGCCCCCGAGGGGGTAAAAAGTTCTTTACCGTTGAAATTTTAATCTTTTGCAAAGGGCTTCCCAAGGCTTCAGCTTACAGCCTTTTTGCCTTAGTCTGTTTACAAAAAGGGGAGGCGGACTTCCTGCTTTGAACCTCCCCGCTTCGATACCAAATTATACGTTTAAGAGTCTAATTCTCCCGTTCCAGCTCTACTCACGGGTAAATACTTTAGATTCGAATTGTCCACAGGAAAAAGTCAGCGCTCTCCGGCAACAGCTATGCGGCTTCGCTCTGTGAAAAAAGCAGTCGTCTCGAAGCACCGCGCCACTCACCCCAGAAGCCCAGAATCGGGTTTCCCCGCGAGTAGGGGAGGCGCAGAAGGTGCCCGCCGAATCCCACGTTCACAGGCTTCTCCCACCTGTGATTTTTCCCGGGTCCCCGCCTTCGCCGTAGCGGTCAGACCCCATTTTCCACGGGGCAAATTCCTCTGGTCAGAGGAATTCTGCCATTGCTGATGGCGCTAAACCCGGAAGCCGAGGATGAGACAAGTCCTGTTTTGTTGCTTTGATGTTGTATCTTCATCTTTAATTGTTTTGCTATTTGTTTTCCATTTGTTTGTTTGTTTTACTCGTTTATTGTAAGTCACCCATAGAAACTTTTGTTATGGGGGAAAGAGCCTGATAGAAGGGTAACAGGTAGCAGCACAAATAAAAAAGCTATTAGAAGGCTGATCACACAACTCCCAGTGTCTTGTTTAATTCAATTCAGATTGTCAGTGACTTCCTCTGGAGAGGCATGAGACCTATTAAAATTGAGGCAGAGTTGTGTTCCAGACAGTTCTGGGGTCTCTTCTGGCTGATGGATCTGGTGATGCTTGAAACCCTGACTGATCTGTGGAGCACAAGTGCTCACTTCTAGTTTGCTGAGGTATACTGTGGAGCTGAAAGCAATGAAGCAGGTTAGAAGATGGCTGGATAACAAGTGGAAGAAGAATCCAGATTAACACAATGTGACACAAGTGTGTGCTCATTGTTGAGCCTTTGCTGTGGTGGTGAAGGCATTGAAAAAGACTTATCTTTCTGCCTCTATTTATAGAGTAGTACATACCCTTTCACTTAAAAAATACACAACTTGCTTGTAAATTGTTTTGTGACTTTTCTTAATGGGAAGTGATATAAATTTAATAAACCTAACCTGAACCTCACTTAACATCATCTTCAGGTGGGCTGCTGCTATTTGTTAAAAAAAAAGTAAGCACCCACCCACCCCCAAAAAATCCACAAAAACATTTTAAATGGAATGTGTTGCACATTGATCTAATTACAATTTTGTTTGGTACCTATATTTCAAACGACACACAGTTGCTTTTTAAAAACCTGGAAGAACTGCTCCAAGTGACTTCAGTATTGTCACAAACGCCAACCTATGCATACTGCGAAAATTGCCTTTTAGCAGCAAACTGGAAGGATTGGTTTCCCCTGAGGCTAATCTTGGGGAGGCGATTGTGCTCTGCCAAAAATGCTGTGAGTACCCTTCCGTAGCTGGGTCATCACTAAATTATGTACATTTGGGTGCACCTATAGAGAATCGTAGATGATGCATTAAATAACTGATTGCCAATTGATTTCCTGTGGCTCTTTCAGTTTTGTGCACCAGATAGGTCTTGAGGCACCTCATTTTGCCAATAAATTAATGTTTCTCATAAACATATTAACCTGTGTGAATACACATCATGCATTTATGAGAAGCTTCACTCAAATAATTATAAATGTTAAGTGTATTATTCATGCCTTAGACATCCCAAGAGAATGAATACAAGCAACTCTCCTTGAACTTTTATTGCTCTAACAGCTCCCATTATGAGGTGTGATTTGTGAACTAATTAGCATGCCTTTCATGATGATCTGCTAGCAACTGCAAGTATCTGTACTCCCTGATGTTCTTTTGTGCTTAAAGTCACAACCCCTGCACTGGACTGACTGTACAGAGACCCACTGGTGATGTTGCAGGGGGCTTTTTTGCCCCTTGTTCCCTGGGTGACTGTTAGAGTTCAATTGTGATCTTTTATACAGTTTCCACATTAAGTTATTGTGAACATAACAAATGTTGAATACTCTATATTGATTGTGTTACAGTCCTGAAAAAATTCCAAGCAGAGGTATTCCAAGCACATTTACAGAGAGTATATATCTGTTTTTGGCTTGGGTATGTTGCATACATGTGTATTTGTATAGCTGTTATCCTACAATAAGCAAGCTAAAGATTGTTGGTGGGTTTTTAATGTTGTACACTTTATAATTCAGAAGTGTTGTTCTGAGACCTCCGGGTATAGGGCGGTATATAAATTCAGTGAATAAAATAGTAAGTGCTCTCCCCACCAAGAGTTGGATTCTGAAATATAGTTGCTAAACTGAACATAAAAACCCTGAGATACAGGAAGATTGCATACATATCAGGTTCTTCATAAGGTTCAGTGAATATCTGTTTGCTGAAGATTATAAATTGTGGAATATTCAATGTACTATGAAGTTTATGTGTCAAGCCAAACAGGCATGGCTTTTTTATTAGTGTGTCCACAGGAAACTATGCACACTCCCAGAAATGAATCCTGGAGAACCAATTGAATACATGGCAGAATTACTTTCTAGACTTCATCTGATGGGGGGAAAGCTCAAACATCATGTAGCGTTCAAATCCTATGACATCAGTGCCTCATATCTGTACTTTCAACTTTTGGGTATGTTTCTTCAGATTCTCATGGAAACCCTGTGTCACCAGAAGACCAAGTCAGTTTAGCCCAACAGATTTCAGATGTTGTAAAACAGCCAGCATTCATTGCTGGAATTGGTGCTGCCTGTTGGATTATCCTTATGGTTTTCAGCATTTGGTTATACCGTCATCGAAAGAAGCGCAATGGACTCGCTAGTACATATGCTGGTATCAGAAAAGGTATTTTTTGGACCCTTTTATAATCTGAAGTATTTGTTATTTAATTGAATTTATAACGTGATAGCAAGCATTGGCCTTACTCAGAAGAGACCCATATCTTTCATTGGGTCTATTTTGAGTATGATTTAGTTGGATATCACACATAGTCTCTGTCAGACACAGACTGGTTAACAATAAATGAAAAACCAAATTAATAACTATCCTGTGAGATTTAATACAGCTTTTAAAACTTTACATTTTTAAAACTTCTTGAAAAATGCTTTCATGTATTAGGTGGTTGTGGGATTTTTATTACTACATAACAATTATGAAGAATGTACCCTGCCTATCCTAATTTCAGCACACAATGTAATTTATAGAAGGTTCTTTTAGATAATTGAACAGGCTGTGATGGCATGGATGAGAGAAGACATCTTATAGGTATCTTTAAATCTAGAGTTAATAAATGTATAGGTCAATCTTTATAGCAACTTTATTTCTGCCTGTAAGGCAGTGCTGATCACCTCACGCGTTTCAAAAGATGCTTCTGTTTTAGCTGAAGCTTTTAGAAATCATCAAGTGCTGCATGTTGAAGATATTATTGGCCTCAACATTGTGAAGCAGGAATGACAGTTAAAATTGATGAATTAGGTCAGAGTCTTCTCACTGAATGGAAGTCCTCAAAATATTCCTGGGTGCCACTGCTATGTGAAGAGTCAGATGATGCAATGTACTTAGTTTTCCAAACCTCACTGGACGGTTAAAACCAGGCAAGCTTGGATTCTGTTAATGACAGGTGTACTCATTTGTTAAGAATATGGAATCTACCAGCATTACTTGTGTTGTATTAATTTGGTATCTAGAAGTTTGTGCAAAACCAGTCCTCAGCCTAGGGCCACACAGGGCCAACAATACTGTCTCTGAGAAGTAATGAAACGGGTGCATTTACCTTAATGATGAGATGGATTTCCATGTGTCGGTACCATAGCTAATGGTGAAAACCAGATCAGCAAGAGCCTATACTTCAGGGCTCCAACCTAGCACCTGTAGGTGGACACCTTGTGTGCCTGTCAGAGTCTTCTCTGTCACCAACAAGAGGACCTGAACCCACTGAAACATAAATTGGAAGTCTGGACAAGGTTTTATTGTTCTTGTTCTCAGAGCAGTTCCTCTTCAGTCACTCTACAATGTTTAGTTCCTCTGCACAATTTCTCTTCTCAACTCTATCTGAAGAAGAGGAGGCAGTAAGCTACAGAAAATGGGCTTACTAGAGACAGAAAAATAGGAGATGGATGAAAGTACAGGTGGAGAAAAGCATCAAAGAAGCCAGTGTGGTGTAGTGGTTAAGAGCAGTAGTCTCGTAATCTGGTGAACCGGGTTCGCATCTCTGCTCCTCCACATGCAGCTGCTGGGTGACCTTGGGCCAGTCACACTTCTTTGAAGTCTCTCAGCCCCACTCACCTCACAGAGTGTTTGTTGTGGGGGAGGAAGGGAAAGGAGATTGTTAGCCGCTTTGAGACTCCTGAAGGGGAGTGAAAGGCGGGATATCAAATCCAAACTCTTCTTCTTCAGTGCCACCATGATACAAAAATATGTATCCAATATGTATCCTCATGATTTTTACAAGGGATGCATCCCAGCCATCATCAATGGATTGCACTGTAAAAACCACCTACATAGCACATGCCAGAGATACTATGGCATATGGATTCACTCCACAGATCCATGTTTTGTGACAAGTGCGGCTTCTGCGATTTGGAAACAGATGCAATTTGACGGTGGCTTGGGGGAAATCCCGTCTAAAGATAATGCAAACACAAGAGGAACCATTTTAGAATCTTATTTCTCCACTATTCCCTTTTTCATGCCCCACAGCAGCCATTTTGTGACTGGTACGCACAACCTTTTTTCAGAGTGCTACATGTGCCCAAAGAGCCCAAAATGTTGACAACCCCTGGACTAGAGGTGCAGTCGCAACCAAGGATGCCTGAAGATGCAATGTGACCACTTTGTTAAACAGAGATAGGCAGTAATTACTGGGTTTTTTTTCATGTAGTTTGGTTTTTAGAGCAGAGGTCAATCAGCCACAGATCGGAAGCTGTTTAACACCTTGCCTTTTTGAATACTTAATATCCTCATCCACCAAATGATCCAGATCCTTCTTATTAATGTTTAACAGGTTTTATTCGCGCTGTCTGGTAGCCACTGGACACAACAAAGTAATGGCCTTGTTCAGCGTGCTTACGGTCTACAGATCTTTCAGTAGTCAAAGTTCTGAACATGGTCATTAAATGAAGGTAACGTTTTTAAACAACTTTAGCAAAAGTAGTGTGGGTTTGAACACTTAAGAAACTCAGTGTCTCTTAGCACGCAGAGTCTTCAAAACAGGAAGATCCAAAGCAAAATAGAAGTAACAACTAGTGGCATCATTGTGGTCCAATAAATAACACATGCAGACAAAATGAAGCTGGGACTGAAATTAACTTGTGTCTGTTAATACACCTCTGGGAAAGTTAAGTGAAAGCCTTTGTGCTGTTTTAACCAGTTTTCTTTTAGCTTTACTAATTGCATGGTGCCATGCCATCTCTTATAAACATTTCTAATAGACTAATACTGTTGGATATAAAAGAAGCTAAATCCACAGCATGGAATGTTAAAAAATCTGATATTTTGTTGTTTTATGCTGTTTTCAGTCTTGTGTGTCTTACAAATGTCTGTAATGACTCCGCAATTTTTTATTAACTTTCAGAATGAATTCATTAGTAAAGGTTCACCAAAACAAGGTTATTAAACACACTTGAAGGGAAACATCATCTTCAAGGAAATGTAAATCATTTAAAAATAATAATCTGTCAATATACAGAGCATGAAGTCAGACATGTCACCATAAAAGCTGAGGATCAGTGAACTTCATTAATTCATTTTCCCCCTTTTTGAGCATCTAACTTGAGGCTTTGACAACTGTTAAAATATTTCTGTATTCACACATACATACATATTGCATTAGCGCCAGTGGGCACAATAAGCATTTTTATCAACTAAGCTTTGATAATTAAGTTTTTGTGTGAGATATGAAGATTTCACTTAGATTGACTTTTGTTTATTTTCTTACAGAACAAAATTATATTGAGTATTTAGTTCACAGAAAAATAATGACAAGAACCTTTCATCTTTTTCTATTTCTTTGTTGTTGCAAATTGATGTAGAGCTGATGTAGTCATTCACAAGCAACGCTGTTTTAAAATGCACTACTTTGTGTGTTTGGTGGAAATCCTTATTACTGTGGCTCTGTATTTCCTTTCTTAATGATACTAAATTCCATTGACTATCTGAAAAGAACCAGCAGAAAGAGATCACAATAGGATGCCTGTGATAAAAATAGCACTGCTGCAGATGATGGCCAATGCTTAAATTGTTTGGATTTTTCTTTCCTTTTTTCTCCAGCACAATATTCCTAGAAATAAAGTGACCTGATAAGAACAGTGACACATATGCAGCGTGTTCTAAATTAGGCTTTTCTATGTCCTTAAAGACTTAAGGACCCTAGATCCTAATATAAAAAAACCAGATCTATAGGAAGAAAAAAGGGGAGAAAAAGGCTGTTGATGTATGTATATCTCAGCCATTCCATCATCCCTTTGTGGTCCGCCTGCTAACCTAAATTTCAAGGCCAAAACACATTTAGAAACAATTGTGAAGCTTTTCTTGCATTTCATTGTTTTGCTCAGAATTAAGGAGCATTTCATGGCTTCCTTCTTCCCATTAGCAGTACAGAAAATATATTCTATTGTTCAAAGAAGAGAGAAGTGTGTGCTGGGGGGGGAGGGGGGACTGAGTAGATGTTGCACTGGAGGTCTGCTGTTTGATTAGAGGCCTTATTGATTAAATTAAGATCTATAGGGGCTGTGAAAATGAAGGTTTTTCCCCTGTGAGAATTATTATATTCTGAAACTTTTTATTTAAACTCATAGGCTCGTGAGTCAGGAAGGATTACTACAGCAGGTAATCTACAGGGCAGATTAACATTATTAGGTTAAAATAACAAAAGCATCTCAAAAACTGAAGAATAAAAAAATCCTAGTTATTGTGTGTTCTCTATTCATTACAGTTAGGTTTTTTAAAAGGCTATGATATTGAGCAGCTGTTACAATAAAGCACAACACACTTTTAGGGTGCAAGTAATGGAAAATTAGCACATTTTCATAATACTTTGTTGCTCCTAGTAATAGCTTACTCTTTACTTAAATGCTTAAGTGTCCTTATTGATCCACTATATCAAGCATTTGCATGATGCAGTGAATATAAGAGTCTAGCAATATCTTGATGATACTGGGAAAAGTAACAATTACTCTTCTTTTTTAAAATATATATATATATGATTAAATAGTGTAGGGTTTTTGTTTGTACATGGATTTGCAGCAAAACATAAAGCACTAAAGAGAAGGTCATTTAGAGGCTAAACCACACTCTATTTCCCTCAAGAGCACACTATACTAGAATGTTATTCTTCTTCTGTGGAGACAAGTCACCTTTTTAAATAACAAATTTTGTTTTATTCACATATTGGTATGTCTTGGACATATTTACTCTTACTTTTATGTTCTGTTCTTGCCCTGATTTATACTAATGTTGTGTGCTCTCTTTTTCTTTCTTCAGCTTAATAACCAGTTTTTATTGTGTTTTGATTTTTCAGTCCCGTCTTTTACCTTCACACCAACAGGTATATATTTGCACTTTTCCCTTGTCTGATTGGCATGTGCCTGTGTGATACTGTGTCACTGTCTCTTTTTCTTCTTCCCTCATATAACCAGGCACAATATTACACAGCGAGTAGTATGAGTAGTATTCGTTACGTATCCTTATTGTTAGTATCATTTTACCAATTTGGCAGATCTCGCACTGCTGTCCAAAGTTTGAGTTTTATATCCTTTGGAAGACTACATGAGATCCTATCATCTTCTATGCTAATGTATAGCATGGTTGGGTGGTTTTTGCTTTTTTGTTTTTGCTAATTTTGTATATTGTATAGTTGTTCATAATGTTCTGCTCTACCAAAATGGGCCGTAGCTGCACAAAGGACTCTGCATAAAGGCAAGCAGCATTCCCTTCCAATGATTCTTAATGGAACATTACTTAACACTTAAATAGAAAGACATACATAGGATTTCATTTTTATAAATTGGGAGATGTCTATATGTGTTGTATCCAACTGACAATAAGACTTCCATGTTGCTCAGCTGAGGGTAAGACTCCCATCATCAGAACAAGGAATGAAGCTATTTACAACACACACACACACACACACACACACACACCCCTCATGTCCCCCCACTCCCAATCTGCTCTGGAGGATGCTCAAAGAGATCATTCTAGGAGATATGGGGCAACAGAAGAAAGGGGTAAATTATTGCAAAGTATCCATTGAGCAGTACTGTTGGATACAACCCCATGACTATATCTAAAGCTTTGTTCTCAGTCTATGCTGAAACTTTTCTCTTTAGATTGGAAAGCTCTATGCTTTAGGAAATGCCATTAATAGAAGATGCCATTAACATGAAAGCAATGCACACATGCTGTTTAATGTAGCCTGTAATTTTGTGTGAACCTTAGCATTATAATTATACCCTATACCATACAGATCTGAAAGTATGAGAATGAAATGCTTGTCAGTTACTCTTGGTTATTTAAAAGAATACCAAAAATAGACAAAGGGTTACATTAAAGGAAGTTTTACCAGTAACACAATGACTTTCCCTCGCTCTCCTTTCCCCAGTGCCACCCCCTAATCTGTTCTGTGTTCCCCACCAATCCTCCAGAGCAAATTCGGGGGGCGGACAATGAGGAGAGGAAGTCCTGCTGCATTGGTGGAACACCTTGCCTTAACAGGATAGCTTTGTTATCTAGAACCCCAATAATCAATGTTAAATACGGTAAATGCCAAACTCCCATTTAAACATTGTTCTGTCAGCACATTTCTGCCGAAGATTGTAATATTTAATAATATTAGCAAGTAAACAGGCATTCTAATGGTTTATTACTTAGCATTATAATGGACGACATAGTCTGTATTCAAACTGTTTTGTGATTAATCACATTTCAATAATATTGCTGATGGAGAGAGAAAATTACATCACATTCTCAAAAAAGAATGAATTCCTTCATGTTTATAAAAATCTTTTGTAATTCTAATAAGTTGTTATTTCAACTTTTAAAATAGTTTTGGTCCTTGCTTCTCATTCACTTTTAACATATATTAATATGAAATTTGCTTCAGCATTACTTTAAACATTCTGATATTTTCCTCATACAGAATCCATGTTTTTAACAACTGGGCTGTACAGAGAAAATAATTTATGTACATTATTAGTGTTGCTAAGTTAATTTGCAAGCTTAAATTTAAGCATGTTTAGGCTTGGTGTCAGATTTCTCGCAGGAGCCAAGTTTTTAGAACTGTGAAGACAAAAATATTTTAATCAATACTTGGCACAATACATGATAGCTGTACAATAGACAACAGGGAAATTTGACAAGGAGTCATTTGAAATGCGGACTGTATTTAAAATTTAAAACTTTTCTGTTCCATAATTCAGAATCCAACTAGTTTAGTTCCACTGAATTTAAATGGTAACAACCCCTCATCTTTAGCAACACTTTCAGCAAAAGGCCTATGTACCATTGGCTGCTACATTTTAATCCTGTTATTGTAATCGCTGCAAGCGGTTATCTCTGCCTTGCAGACCCCCACTTTGGAGTTCTTCTAACAAGCAGAATTTGGCTGCCTTTTAAAACACATTCCTACTTTGGGAAATGCATAGCTATGGAATCCATCGCCACTTGCACTGAGGTTAATCTTCTTAACTCTTTGCTTAACCTGGGGGTGGTAGCTGAAGTACAGCAAGTGTATTTGGGTCTGGGCATGTTTAAAACGCATTTTCAGGTGCGAGTCTTTATGACATACTTCCCAAAATATAAATATATTTGGAAACACCTATCTGTTGTGTTTTACATTCCATTTTGTAAACAACAGCACGCACATCAGAAAATACTACTTCCGAGCAATATCTATTTTATGTTTTGAAAAATAAACAACTAAAACTCCAGTGACTTTTAGGTGGCAGTATGGTTGTATCGAGTTGGTAGTAGGAACTGCTTATACCGACAGTAATCTAGCCACAAGGAAATAAACACATTTTAGCATTTTTCTTTCTAGGATCCAACAGAAGCATATTCAGAGAATTAACTTAACCACTACATATTCTCATTTTATATTTTAGTAACCTATCAAAGAGGAGGTGAAGCTGTAAGCAGTGGAGGCAGGTAAGATTGTATACAGGTTTCCTACATATAATGCAAAATGCATACTGAACTGCAGAATATGTTGGGTACAGCTGCATCTCTGATTGCAAACAGCAGAGGGAGCACTTTGACTTCAAACTAAAACTCTTGCTGCTATAAGGGGATGATTAAAGGGAGCTAAAGTAGCTAAATTGTGGCATTTAAGGAGATTAAACACTTAGTAATGATAGCAAAGAGAAAAACCTTAAATTGGAAACCATGCTTAAAGAAAGTTGCCTCTTAGGTGATTTTTAAAAACAGAAAACAAAAATGGAATAGCGATCATTACTGGTTGGGAATTGCAAATTTAAAGTACAGATAAATCCGGGTTCTGAGAAATGAACGCAATTCCATCTTTAGACTATAGCTAAGTCTTTAGTTAATTGGTCAATGGGGAATGATTTTCTTCTCAAACAAATAACAGCATTTCATTAATACTGACGTCACTGCAATTCTACCTGGATGGCGTTGGGTGGCAGCGAGGTCGGGGGTGTGTGGACACATCAGCAGAGCCAGTTGCGCACTCACACTGGTGTGTCTGCATGGCCCTGACTTCACTGCCATCTTGTGTCACCCCAGTGCTGTCCAGGAAACTGCAGCAACTCCCCAGCATAGCAGCTGCTTCTTAACAAGGATTTCAGCCAACCAAAGTGCCTCTAAAACAAAGCTATACGGAGGTATACAGTCGCTGTCATGTCAAATACAAGTCAGGCTATATAGATGATGGTGCAGAACCAAAATGATGCATAGCAACTGCAGTCAAGCCCACCCACAAAGAAAAGTTATGTCACACAGAATGCTAAGATTAGCAAATAGGTCAAACAATGGCTTTGGCTTCTTTTCCAAATGAGCTGTTTTTTAAAAAAGGTGTTTAGTGTATCTTGTGTGTGAACAAGGAACCAAATTATGCAGAGCTCTGAAACTGGCACCCATGGCCACTTTCTGGGCTATGCAGTACCTGTCCCTGTACTCACACTGGCCTGATTCACACATAATAACAAACCATGTTTACTTACTATATGAATGTGCCTTGGGATTAAGTTCTTGCTTCCTTGTACACCCTCCCTCCAGGAAACTGGATTGTGACAAAAAATCCCCAAACATTTGGATTAATTGGGGTGGGCACGTTCCCTAAAATGAGGTCTGCTGCTTTTAAAAAACATGGCTAGCTAAAATCATTTTAGGAAGGATGTATGCCTGATGCAGGGGGCGGAGTGGAAGTCTTAAATAGGTTTTTTTTTATTAAAAAAAAGTAAGAGGCAAGCACAGTAGACAGCACTTTTAAAAGGGCAAAAGGGAGTGAAATCTAAGTTTTCCCCTTCCCACAGCTGAGTTGTTTCAGCTCCCCTACACACTTTTTAACCTCCTACATACCAGTAAGGCAAACTAGTTTTTTGCCGTAGTTTTCAGGACAAGCACAAACCATTGTATGCCTGTTCAGTAGAACACCAAATTGTGATTTCTCCACAAACTACAAAGGGCAGCTTTCACAGCATATGAAGAGAAGAGAGGAAGGAGTGAACAAGCCCAAAGTTCACTCCAGGCTTCTGCACACGTTACCAAAACATTTTGATGTTGCATCTGAATAGAGCTATTCTGAGTTATTGCTGTTGATCCAGATGAATATGAGTTCCACCCAAGTTAAGGCAAGACAGTTAAAAAGGGAACATTCTGCACCACCTTTTAGGTATACCATCAGCTGTACAAAGGGAAAGGAGCTGGAGATGCCATGCTTACTTAAAATACAATATTTTCTTAGCAGCTGTTTTTTTCTGATCAAATTGGTATTTTTCCAAGTAATCCATTCAGAAAGCATTTGTAACTATTAGTTGATTCCAGTTCACTGAGCATAATGTACTTTGCATAATGAGAAACACTTTTGCTTAGTATTTATAGTTTTTTTTTAATGTTCTTTGTAACTTTAATTTCCAAGAATTTCAGCTAAGCTGGAAATGGGGGGGAAATGTGGCCTGTATCCAAAGAACTGCAGGAGTTTTTCTGCATACCAAAGGGAGCTTTGGCCATGTGTCAAAGAGCAGTCCCCTACGCTGCATGGCCCGCCTAATATGAAATTGAGGAAAGTTTCACAAATAGGTCATACGGTGTGTTTGTTATACACACTGTAGGAAAGAAAGGGAGAATAGTGTTGTGCTTGCACTATGAAATAAAATGTGTGTGTGTGATTATTTGGAGATCAATAATGTATGTTGTTAATGACAAAATTGCTAGGAGTGGTTTATTTTAAAGGAGTAACAAGCATGTTGTCAGCTGTCCAATCATAAACCCAACTACTTTATGTTGGTGCAATGGAGACTACTATGAAAGGCAGGAATGGAATGTCACCATCAATTTAATACTGGGTAACAAAGAAGGTCCTAGAAAATGTCCACAGATCTCTGTATAGAAGAAAGGCTTTTAACACTGTCTTGGGGGCATTAAGGGAAGGAGTGGAAAACACTGATACAGTGGTACCTTGGTTGTCAAATGGCTTAGTTGTTGAACAGATCGGCTCCCGAATGCCGCAAACCCGGTAGTGAGTGTTCCGGTTTGCGAACTTTTTTGGAAGCCGAATGTCCATTGCGGCTTCCGAGGCTTCCGATTGAGTGCAGAAAGCTTCTGCAGCCAATCGGAAGCTGCACCTTGGTTTTCAAACCGTTCTGGGAGTCAAACGGACTCCTAGAACGGATTACGTTTGACAACCCAGGTACCACTGTACTTGTGATGGTTAAGGGAGGAATAGTTGGTTCAACTCTTAAGTTGTTTTCTTACTCAATAAAGGTGTACTATTTTTTTAACCAAAAGCCGTAGACAGAGAGTTAGTAAAATGCCTAAGAACATTAAAAGTCCCTTTAGCTGAATGGTAAAATATGCCTGATGTATGTTCATACACAGGTAATTCCAAATCTGCAGCAACACTGCTTGGGGAATCTTTGCTCCACACCTAAAGGTTCTTACAAGTTGTTATGAAGGGACTCCTAACAAGGCTTCTCCAGCAGATCTGAAGGAACAGGAAAGCCCATACAGTCAGCAAATAGTTGCTTATTTAAAGCTTTCCCTCTCCCAGCTAATTTCATTTAGCAACTGTTCATGTTTCCAGTATCACTAGGAAGAATAAGTAAATTTCCAGTACAATCAATCTTAATTGTAGTCAATGGCCAGACAGATTTTCAGTACTTCAATGTGAACTTTGCTTTTAAGATGACATCTTATGATAATTAGTAATTCTGTGTTTTGAAGGCCAGGCCTTTTAAACATCAATGAACCTGCCACTCAGCCATGGCTTGCAGATACATGGCCTAACACTGGGAATAATCACAATGACTGCTCCATCAACTGCTGTACATCAGGCAATGGAAACAGTGACAGCAACCTCACTACATATAGTCGCCCAGGTAAATCTTGTTTATTATTAAAATAACTTAATTTGTATTGCTTCCTGTTTATTGTTTCCTTCCTATTTGTTTATTGCTGTCTATATCATCTGGGCATGTTACTGCTCAAAGTTATCCTATTGCCGTTACTTATGCTACTGTACCCACACTTTTCTTTTGAGAGAGTTCCTGCCTCCTGTCAAAGTACAGCTTCTTTGGGTGCTTAATCCCCTCATCATTGTTTCTAGATTATATTAATCCTTACCCAACATCCTGTAGAATATATAAAGTGGCAGCAGGTGTCCCAACATATTCCTGCATCTTTTGGGGAGATGACTCACAAACTAATCCATTTTATGTCTCATTTCTTCTCTTTTATGATCTGTTACCCACAGCATTGTCTCACCCATATTCCACTCACAGGCACAAACTTGTGTCTATAAAGATTCCAGGAGAACTAGTCACTTCTGCTTTTTGTACTCACAAACACATAGTTTTATTTATGGAATCAAATGTTGCATGACTTATAAGCAAGCTAGTACAACTTTCACTGGAATGTACAGTGAAGTGCTGCAGGTGGGTATTCAGGTACAAATGCTACTTAGTCAAGAACAGTATTTAGCTATACTGTAAATTTAAGATCAATTAGTAGATTCTGCCATCAAGGACCTTGCAGAAGGAGATTACCTGTGTAAAAAGAGAAATGGAGGCAGAAGAGTTGGGGACTCCTATATGAAGGGTACACTTTATAGTTTTGGACCTATGGAACTAAGCTGCCATTTTACTATAGCTAACATTCTGATTTAGCTTCTGTTCACCTAACTATTTCTGCTTCAGAAAGCCAAATCACGTAGGCCAAAAAGCACCTAAAAATACTCTTCTAACTCAATACAATTTTCCCTTTTCCCTTCCTGCTGTGGTTAGCTGATTGTATAGCAAATTACAACAATCAGCTGGAGAACAAGCAAACAAACCTGATGCTGCCTGAGTCAACAGTTTATGGTGATGTGGACTTAAGCAACAAAATCAATGAAATGAAAACTTTCAACAGCCCAAATCTAAAAGATGGAAGATACGTCAGCCAACCAGGTCAGCCTACACCTTATGCCACCACTCAGCTCATCCAGTCAAACATCAGCAATAATGTTAACAGTGGCAGTGGTGATTCAAATGAAAAACACTGGAAGCCATCTGCACAGCAGAAACAAGAGGTTGCGCCAGTTCAGTACAACATTATGGAACAAAACAAATTAAACAAAGGTAAATCACTTCATGTATCTCCCCCCCCCCCCCTTCTCAATGCACTGGAGATTCCATAAACCTCTCCTTTCAGGGTCTCAGCTTGTGTAAATGAAAATAACTACATATATTTCTTTCTATCTGTCCACAGATCTGATAATTGGTTACTGCAGTGTGGAACTTGTTAGGATGAACTGAACACTGTGGAACAATCTAAGCTCCTTTGTAGATTTAGAAATTCCCAATTAACAGTGTCAAAGAGTTAATTAGCACTACAATAATCTGCAGAAATTGAATTTATTCTAACAAATAAGCAGCTGTATCTTAAAAGAGAATTTAATAAAATATATTTTCATATGGCTTTGAGCTTAATTTAAATTTAATAACAACAAATGAGTGATTGGCTGGTATTGAGACATCTTTAATTCATAAAGGAGATGCAAGGTGCAGGCATTGCAGTCAAATTTTAAAATAGGTCATCCCATTCTTCTAGTGGTGAATGGAGTCTAATTAACCTACATATCACTGTAAATTACTGGAATGCTGCATATAAAATTTTGTATGATTGTATTGTGGGTTTTGCTAAAAATGGAAACGAACTGATCTGATAAATTTTAGACTTACTCTTTGCATTCACCGTCTTGCATTCAGTTCTGGATTAAAATTACTGCTTTAGATCTATAACCTTAAAATGAATGATTTCAGTGTTAACTTGAAAAATCAGAATGTGCTTTCTGGCCTTAAGGGCACATTTCTCTAATGTAGTGTGTGGGCTATAGAAAAGGAAGTGATGCGATTTCTTGCTAGTCCTTCAGGCTACCATGCAGCTTGCTTTAATAACACGATTTGCAAAACGCTATCCCTAGGAGCTGGCCCTGTTCTATCTTTGAACTTTCTGAGCACATTGTTGTAGCTCTCATGGTCACCTAGTGATATTGAAAAGGTAAAGGACATGTTCCATTACAAAAGGTTGATTCAATCTATTTACTACCTGACCTACTTATCTACAGAATGGTTCAGAGGCCACATAAATCTGACATGAGTGTCTAGCTGTTTGCTACAGCAGTGACAGTTTTTAATTATATTTTTGCCTTGAATTTTTCTGCATGTTTTATGGGATTATTATTATTTTTTGTCTCACAACTTAGGGTTTTCAAATCCAGAAAAAAAAAATTCTCTCCATAAAGTTCTGGATAAAAAAATTAATTACCTAATTCAAATGATTATTTTACGAATTCAGGATTTAGAAAATGTGTTTTACTTTTATAGAGGAGTGAAATATTCATCAGATAATACAATAAATTTTTACTGAAGAAATATCTGTAAAGTACAAGAATATTACCAGGAGCTGACATTCATTTCATGGAACAAATAAAAGCAAATCATAAACAGAGCCATGGGATGTGAAATAGGAATGATAGAGCACAGTGCAGAACTCATCAAAATGGTTATTTCTCGTTACACAGGCTAGAAGTAAATTGTCAGAAAGATAGTTTTGTCTTAGAAAATAAGAAAGCGAATGGGAGAATACTGATCTATTTTTAAAAAAAAAAACACCAATGTATAGAGAATCATGTCTGCGGTAGATACGCTTCCTTAATGATAGTGTAAAGTGCTGAAAAAGGAAAAGAGGTCAAAATGGTAAATCTCAGATCAGACTATTTTGTTCAACATTTTCCCAGTCTTCCATTACATAGTCTCACATGCCACATATTTAAACACAGCAAAAACAAATCAGCCTTTCACACTAAGAACACAGATCTGCAACCAGACAATAAGTTAAGGCTTAGCTGTAAGCAGTTAGAACATTCACAGTACTATACCCAAGCAGCATATGCATGCAAATTCAAAAAGTCTGTTTTAATTGCAGACTACCGATCAAATGATAATGTTCCAACCATCCCATACAACCAAGCCTACGATCAGAATACAGGAGGGTCCTACAACAGTTCAGATCGAGGAAGCAGTACATCTGGTGAGTATGAACTACTGCTGCACCTAATCTCCAATTTCCTCAAATATTTTTCTCCCTGGGAAAGAGGCTCCCGTTTTGTTTTGTTTTATTTTGGCCTCTTTTGCAATATGGTTTAGAATTTCTTTAATTTTGGTGGGTGTGGGATTGTGCCTACTTTATCACATTGTGGCAATGTGTGTTTTAATTTCCATTTCTCTAACCCATTGTAGCCTCCCCAACAGTCTGTGCTTCCTGATCTAAGACCAGTCCATGGGGGGAGCTAACCTCATTGCACCCTTCCTTGAGCTTTAGCGCACACATTGCCAAGTTAGTTTATTGAGCATCTGAGATTGATGTGATCGCTGTTTTTGTTTTCAAGGAATGATATTCCTGAAACACAAAAACCTAATCACACCAAGCTACTTAAAATCAAAAAGACTTTACTCTTAAAAAAAAAACACAAAAAAACAACCAGCTATCAGGCATACACTAGGCAACCTTTCTGTCTTTGTACACAGCTGGACCCAAAAGGGCATTACAGGCACTCCCAGTCAGCTGAATGTATAAAGCCCTTTGCTTTGAATCCCCAAATATCATCTCATTGCCCAGACTTCAAAGCACAGTGCAAGGCTACCTGCAAACCCTGGTAATTAGTTGCAGTTGTTCCCTTTTGCAAACTTCTTAGTGCCAAGTGGGCTAGAGAATGCGGCTTGGATTCCGTTGATTGATCCTGAAAGCACATCTTGAAGGGAGGTTTCTGCAATCACCAAACAGCAGTTATAGTGACTTGAACTTTCACAGGTGGCAGTCATATGTCATGTGATTGACAGATGGACAGACTGTTCACTTTCAAAGTTGGCCTGCAGAGGTTAGGGGACCGTCTAGAGGGGCTGGGAGCTGGGGGCACTGTTATACAGTGGTTCCGTTCCTTCCTCCTGGGCCGTGTTCAGAAAGTGGTGGTGGAGGATGAGTGTTCAGACCCCTGGGCTCTCATGTGTGGGGTGCCTCAGGGTTTTGTCCTCTCCCCCATGCTTTTCAACATCTACATGCAGCCGCTGGGAGAGATCATCAGCAGTTTGGGCTGGGTGTTCATCAGTATGCAGATGATACCCAGCTCTGCCTCTTTTTCACATCAGAACCAGTGAAGGCGGTGAAGGTCCTGTGTGAGTGTCTGGAGGCAGTTGGAGGATGGATGGCAGCTAACAGATTGAGGTTGAATCCTGACAAGACAGAAGCACTGTTTTGGGGGGACAGGAGGCGGGCAGGTGTGGAGGACTCCCTGGTCCTGAATGGGGTAACTGTGCCCCTGAAGGACCATGGGCGGAGCCTGGGAGTCATTTTGGACTCGCAGCTGCCCATGGAGGCGCAGGTCAATTCTGTGTCCAGGGCAGCTGTTTACCAGCTCCATCTGGTACGCAGGCTGAGACCCTATCTGCCCATGGACTGTCTCGCCAGAGTGGTACATGCTCTAGTTATCGCTTGCTTGGACTACGGCAATGTGCTCTATGTGGGGCTACCTTTGAAGGTGATCCAGAAACTACAACTAATCCAGAATGCTGCAGCTAGACTGGTGACTGGGAGCGACCGCCGAGACCTACATTGGCTCCCAGTACGTTTCTGAGCACAATTCAAAGTGACTTTTAAAGACCTAAATGGCCTCGGTCCAGTATACCTGAAGGAGCGTCTCTACCCCCATCATTCTGCCCGGACACTGAGGTGCAGTGCCAAGGGCCTTCTGGTGGTTCCCTCGCTGCGAGAAGCTAAGTTACAGGGAACCAGGCAGAGGGTCTTCTCGGTAGTGGCACCCACCCTGTGGAACGCCCTCCCACCAGATGTCAAAGAGAAAAACAACTACCAGACTTTTAGAAGACATCTGAAGGCAGCCCGGTTTAGGGAAGCTTTTAATGTTTAACAGATTATTGTATTTTAATATTTTGTTGGAAGCTGCCCAGAGTGGCTGGGGAAACCCAGCCAGAAGGGCGGGGTATAAATAAATTCTTATTCTTATTCTTATTCTTATTATTAGGATCTAGCCCACCAGCCAGATACAGTTCCCTATCCTGCAGTAACAATGATCTTCTTAGTTGGATCAGGGCACCTCTGTTGGCAAAAAAAAATAAATGACAGTTTCACAACCCATCAATATATCTTGGAAAGTCAAGAAGTGTCAACACAGTTGCTAGAGCACGTGAAAACCTTTTCAATTATTATTTCCTCCCTCTGTTCAGTATTAAACCAGTGTGACAGCTTTATTTTCAGTCAAAAGCAACCACACAGGGTCAAACCAACAGGCTGCTCAGCAGTAATGCTAGCTACCTGAGCCTTGCCTGGGGTCTTATAAGCTGAGGGAGAAGTCTCTTTTTCAGACCATTTCGTCCCTTGCCCCATCTGGAACTTTTGCAGTTTTGACATGTGCATGTAGACCTTCACAGCTTCCTTAAGTTTCAGTTATTTTGGTAGAAGGCAAGTGTGTTTGCCTTCAGTTCAGCTTCTTGTAAGTGTATTTGTGTGTACATATCTGTCCAGTCTTGTTTGGAACCGATTACAAAGTCTGGACCACAGGTTTTCCCGCCTACCATCCCTATACCACAACTCTTTCTTGATCAAATGATGTACTGTGAGATGCCTATTTTACAGTATAATGAAAATTATTTAACAACTGTATATGAATAAAAAACAGTTTAGCAGAGATGGAAGCACACACATATCTAGAAAAAGAAAAGAAAAGCTGTTTTCTATACTGCTACAACTACTTTCAGGGTTTCTCTTATGGCTGAATTACAGAGACACCAACAAGTTATAGCAGAGCTGGCTTCTGGGAAAGGGTTTGTAATACACTCTGCTGCTGTTCCTTCTTTATCAAGTCAAATTAGACTTGTTTAGTCTATATCCCCATTAAACTGCATATTGAATTTCATAAAACATCACCCTATAGTTTGCAGATGAATGTGAGGTTTGGTTTATAGTTTATTATTTTGTGTGCATGCGTGTGTGTGTGTTTTAAAATTAGTAATGTGGAGCTAAAGCGAACAGTGAAGAAAAACGTGAGCTGTTATGGGACAACTTCACAATTATGCAACTGCTATGATTACCCTGATATTAGTTATCTGAACAGTGGGTTTGAGGGGTGATCAGTTGAAATATATTTATAAATACGTTTTTCTTCATTAAGATAGTTGACTGGGACCCAAGAGATTCTAGAGGCAGGTTCTGCACATTTACTGGGACTTCTGAGTGTTCTCTTCCTACCACTCCCAGAAGTGGATGCAGTTATAGTGTGCAGACTTGCCATTAGAATATGCTGCAAATGACCCAGTTCAAACTCGGAGGCATTAGGAATCTTGGTAATACGACCGAATAAAATATTTAACATATTTAGATTTGAAAAACATTCACTATTATTCCAATTTGAAATAGTTTAACGTGTTTAGAAGCATGCAACATTTCTCTTTCTGTTTTGCTTTACATCTTATGTGAAATGTTCACTTGAAATCCAACAGCACCCAAGTAATTGATCCTTTCCCCAAGATACTCAGATGGCTAAAGCTTGTATCATTTTACTGTAAGCTATAATTTTCCACCAAGAGTAGATGAAAACATTTGTACCATGCTTTCTTCTGCTCTTCTTATTGTGGTTTTTTTTTTTTTTTTTTAAATTCTTCCAGTAATTATTTTCAACTGCACCTGCCATTTGGAATGAATTTAGTAATTTCATTGTGCCTAAAACATTTCAGTGGACAAGTATAAATTACATATATTCATTAATGCGACAGGGAAACCTTTAATAGATCATATCTCTGTCAATTGTGAACCCAAAATTAGGCTCCAAAAAATAAACTGGGGGGGGGGGCGCTTTGGAGAACATATATCCAATGCATCTTTTTGTTGTTTAATACTTAGATGATAATCTATAATGCAATTAAAAACTGTAGAATTATTTAATTATATTGCTTGTACAGTTCATTTATGGCTTTACCATATATTGCAAAAAAGTGAAGGAGACTGTTCCCAAATATAGGCAACAAAAGACAAAGTCAGTTCTAATAATTATTATTTTAATATAAATCCATATTCTAATAATACTTATTTTTGACATTGTTTTCACTTCGGTTTATGTGACCTTAATCTTACATATGTTTTAGCCATTTATTAATTAAATTCTATGTGTATTTCTTAACTGAAATGTACTACAACAGTGTATAAAAGCTGACTTATTAGTGACATTTAAATGCTTACTAAGTTCTACAGAATCCAAAATTTGTAACAAGCTATGTCTGGAATATTGCATGTTCTTTTTGAAACTCCTGAACATGTGAATACTCGTTCAATTAACACCTTGTCACATTGTTAAATCGCTTAGAAAATTGTCCCCTAAAGGACTGATGGGCTATGATATAACAATATGAATATATTTCTTCATAGGGAGCCAAGGGCACAAGAAGGGTGCTAGAACCCCCAAGGCATCCAAACAGGCTGGTATGAACTGGGCAGACCTTCTTCCACCTCCCCCTGTACATCCTCCTCCCCACAGTAATAGTGAAGACTACAGTCTATCTGTAAATGAAAGGTAAGATAAAAGAATGATTCATCAGTAAATATTTTTCCAACCCAGTGGTCCAGATTCACTTAATTAACTGAATAAAAATATTTGTAATCCTAGTATAGAACTTGAGTCTTCAGATTGACTCAAGAAATAATAATAATTTGGTCCAACCATGGTATGAATGTATTCAGTATTGTAATTCACATATTCTTAAATTAATTCTTAGCTATGACCAGGAAATCCCATGTCCAATCCCACCAGCAAGAATGTATCTACAGCAGGATGAGCTAGAGGAAGAGGAAGAGGATGAACGAGGTCCCACGCCACCAGTTCGAGGAGCAGCTTCATCTCCAGCAGCAGTGTCCTACAGCCATCAGTCTACTGCTACATTAACTCCTTCCCCACAAGAAGAACTCCAGCCAATGCTACAGGATTGCCAGGAGGAAATGGGACATTTGCAACATCCACAAGATCGGAGGTATGTTACCAAAACACATTCTGAAGGAACTTCCGTAAACTAGTTCTGTGAGGCGAACGCGTTGGGTTTAGGCAACACAACCAGCAGTAATCAAACAAATGTGTCATTAAATTGCTTCTAATGTTATATCTTAATGAAATTTCAGTATGGAGAGTAGCACTTCATTTACCATGGTGTAAATAGTGTTTCCAAAGAGTACCGTATTTTCCGCTCTATAACACGCTCCCAACCATAACACGCACATAGTTTTTAGAGGAGGAAAACAAGAAAAAAAATATTCTAAACGAAACAGTGGATGTATAATTTTTGTGGTTCATGCTGTGGCCACAGACATGTGATCTGACGGTGAGTTTGGGGGTAGCCCAATGCAAAAATCCTGAGGCTCTATGTGGATCCGCGCTTTGTAACCACGTTTTTGCACCACTGCGGCCCCAGGCAACAGTGGGTGCGTGATTTTTTTTGGTGCAAGCTGTAGCCATGGACATGCTATGTGATCTGATGGTGAATTTGGGGTGACCCAGTGCAAAAATCCTGAGGATCCATGTGGATCCGTGCTTTGTAACCACGTGAATGAAGGAACTGTCAGTAATGTATGCTATCTCCAATACAGTGATGAAGGAAGAGGAGTGGGGGAGCTCACACTTGTCCTAGGCAAAGCAGCCAACTCCTATAGGCCTAGGTGCCTTCACCTCCCCCCCATTAAATATTTGAGGGAGTCATCCTCCCCTCATGCTGATGGGCATTGGCATTCATATAAGGTACCAGTGTGCATGCACTTTGTCTTGAGATCATTGCAGTCTGTGAGATGGGGCTTACCTGTACCTGCCCCCCCCCCCAATATTTTATTGAAGTTGGAAGAGGGAGGGAGGGAGAGAGGGAGGGAAGAGAGATTGAGAGCTCACATTTGTCCTAGGCAAAGCAGCCAACTCCTATGGGCCTAGGTGCCTTCACCTCCCCCCCCCCATTAAATATTTGAGGGAGTCATCCCCCACCCCCCATTGTGGTATGTGAGTGGGGCTTACCTGGCTGTCCCCCCAATATTTTTTGAAGTTGGAAGAGGGAGGGAGGGAGGGAAGGAAGAGAGGGGGGAACTCACATTTGTGCAGCTGCCTTGCCTCGAACAGGAGCAAAAAGAGGAGGAGGAGACTCAGGGACACGAGCCTTGTAAGCCGCATTGTCTGAATTTACCGGTGAGGTGCTGGGGGAGGGACGGAAGGGGATGCCCTCTTTGTCCCTCCTTCCAGTTCATTGTAAAGAAAGCAGAGTAAGAGCCGCTTACATTTGTGTAAGGGAGAGCCACAGAGCAGGCAGACACTGAGAAAGAGAGGCTGTCTCCCTTTCCCCACCTTGGCTTTTACACGCTGCGTGCAGCTCTTGCCGGCTTCCGAGCTGCCTCCCTTCTCCCACCTCGCCAAAAAGCCATAAAGCAGGCAGACAGGAGGAAGAGAGGCTGTCTCCCGACACTCAGCTGTTGCCGGCTTCTCAGCAAGCCAAGCGGAGGAAGAGAGGCTGCCGAACAGCCAGCAAGAGTGGCTCCTCCTGCCTGCATTCGCTCCATAACGCGCAGACACATTTCCCTTTACCTTTTAGGGGGGAAAAACTGAGTGTTATGGTGCGAAAAGTACGGTAGTTGCATAGTCTGTTATCTGGATGTAAAATGTCATAATGAACAAATCCGTAGTTTTCTTTTTATTCCAATACAAAATAAAAGGCTACTAGATTGGCTGAAAAAATTCGATTCTTGCCTCCCAAACAAGTTTGTAACAGGTAATTTTATTCATAATGTCCCTTACTCTCGTTACTCATTGGCCAATTTTCAAAGCTTAATTGTTTCCCAGGACTTTCCTGCTATTATCCTAGCGGTTATCAACAAATAATACCAATAGTATTTGATATTTCTTTTTGAGCTGGTTAATATGATCTAACAACCTTAAATTAGATTCATTTGTAGATGGCAGACCCTTATACCTTTCCAAAAAATCCTGGTATGGCTACATTCCCTCCATATGTGAGCAAAGTACCATTTTCTTCATGGTACTTCAAATGGAGTTCTGACACGTTATAAAGCATCCTTGATAGCCTTTACAGTATGAAATACCACCTCAGTCACATTTTCAATAAGTTTTCCATAACTGCCACTTTGTTCCCATTTCTAGTTGAAACTTGTATCATACTGACAGTGGACTTTAATCCATGAAAGCTTATGCCATAAAAATAAATTTATTAAGACATGTAAGATGCCACGGGACTCTGTGATCAGAAGCTTACACGGTTTTTTAAAACAGCACAGTCTTAAAAAAAAAGTCATAGACTGTGTAAGTACAGGTAGTGCTAGTAAAATGATTAGAAGGTGAATAAAGAATTAGAAGGCTGGAACTTTTTTGCTTTGAGGAAAGGCATGGTAGATTTTTTTAAAAAATGAACCATATGGAGAGAATGAATTAAAAAAAAACTTCATAACTTTTTATCCATAATGCTATAACATTTTGTGTTAAGATGACATTATGAGTTTTCATATCCAGTTCATTTTTTAAAAGATACAGTCAAACCTTGACTCCCAAACGCCTCCGTTTTAGAACGTTTCGGCTCCCAAACGCCAAAAATCCATAAGTAAATGCTCCGGTTTTCAAACATTTTTTGGAAGCCGAACGTCCGATGCGGCTTCCACTTGAGTGCAGAAAGCTCTTACAGCCAATCGGAACCCACGAATGGGCTTCTGGAATGGATTACGTTCAACAACCAAGGTTTGACTGTACCAGAGTGTATGCTGAATACGAATACAACACTTTCTTGTAAACAATGGATTCATCAGTGGCTATAAGTCTTGATGGCTATATGGACCATCCAGATGAGGGGAATATTTATCTGAATATCAATTCCTAGGGAGGAACCAAACAGAAATTTTACTGGTTGTGGGCTTTCTGGAAGCATGTGGTTGACCACAGAAGAGAACAGGGTGCTAGAGTAGATCTTTGGCTTGATTCACCAGGCATATCATGTACCCTTCATTAAGGATAGGGTGAGCATTTGAAGCAGGGTGCCTGACTATGTGAGCACCGCTGCCCAAATTATAGCAAGTAGTTCAGCAGGGCACACCTCAAGTAATCCCCCTAAATTCTATTTGGTTCCACTCTGTCTGATAAGTCAACTACATTTGACAACACTGAATTCAGAATAGTGTTTCCTATAACAGTTTAAGAACCAATTTTTTAAAAAGTCTGTATTCTAATTAAGGAAGATGATACTACTTTTCTACTTTAGTAGTCAACCATTTCCAGTTTCTAAAAGAAATAAAAATCAGTTCAAGACTCAATACAATAGGAAATTATAGCTGTATATATGTTTTGTTAATCTGTAACCATTTCTAACTATTTTTTCCACACAGACGTCAGCCTGTGAGCCCTCCTCCACCTCCAAGACCTATCTCTCCGCCACATACCTATGGTTACATTTCAGGACCTCTTGTATCAGACATGGATACTGATGCACCAGAAGAGGAGGATGAAGCAGACATAGAAGTGGCCAAGATGCAGAACAGAAGGCTTCTTTTGCGTGGTCTTGAACAGACGCCAGCCTCAAGTGTAGGAGATCTGGAGAGCTCTGTGACAGGTTCCATGATCAATGGATGGGGTTCAGCCTCAGAAGATGACAATATCTCAAGTGGACGGTCTAGTGTTAGCTCATCAGATGGATCCTTTTTTACAGATGCAGATTTTGCACAGGCTGTTGCTGCAGCAGCAGAATATGCTGGTCTCAAGGTAGCAAGGCGTCAAATGCAGGATGCTGTGGGAGGTGAGACTTCTTCACTGCTATCATATATTTAATCAGGGATTCCCAGTTGATAAATGATTAGCTGTAATCCTAAGCAAATCTTTCTGAAATACTGTCCCTATGTGAATCCTGTACACATGTCAAAGTTTCATATAGAGAGTAATAATGTTGCACTATTTTTATAATGTTGCACTATTTTAGTGTTGTTAGCCGCCCTGAGCCCGGCTTCGGCTGGGGAGGGCGGGATATAAATAAAATTTGTTGTTGTTGTTGTTGTTGTTGTTGAAATTCCCTTGTTGTATATAGCCATCTCAGCAGTCCATCATGCTTGTGTGATTAACTGTGCTACACTTTCAATTCAAATGAATACTTTTCAAAAGTACACACTGCACAGATGATTTTCTCTTACAGAAGTTAGCCAGGAGCCTAAGCTTAAGCAACACCCCTCGTCATTCCAACGCATGAAAACAGTGCAAACTTAAAATACATGTTCATAAAAGCAATAAACAGGCTGCAACAAACACAGCTAAAAATCTTGTACCAAAATACACACACGCATACACACTGTGCAAACAATAAAAACAAAACAAGGTTATAGGTTATAATAAAGACTGAGCAGCAAAGAACATGATTGCCCCCGACCCCAAAGGACGTAAAGTAGGGAACAAGTGGAGACAAACCTATCTCCATCCAGGAGCAACATCACTGGTGCTATTCTACCCTATTTCTTAAGAACACAGAATGTTGCTTGCACAAAATGAGGCCACTGATCCATGTAGCTCAAGTACTGTCTACAGTAACTGGCAGTAGCTTTCCAGGGTTTCGGATATTTGTATCTCAGATCTCTTGCATACAAAGCAGATGCTCCAATACCAATCTACAACCGCTCCCCAGAAAGGTCCTTTATAAGGTACGAAATTCACTGTGCATCATAGTACTAAATGAGGAAGAACTACTAGTTTTATTCACACACACTCACTTCACTCTTCCATAAGGAATGGCTTCTCCTTTCCCTTTAATACAAGTGGCACCTCTATATTCTTGTGAACACAAGCCCTCAGGGGCCTCTTGTCAGCAACTCTATGCTTTATTGAGTTGATGTGGAGAATTGTTATGTGATCTCCATGATTTCAGTAAAACGAATTCACCAGGCAATCACATTTCCTAAGTGCTGTACATATATTAAGCAGTAAGACAGTCCTAGCCAACAGAGTTGGAATCTAATGGGTACGATGCAATAGGAATGGGGAGGAAAAAGAAAAGGAAACCATTGGAGCAACTGCTCCAGGATGAAGCCAGGTTGACCACCTCTTGCCATGATGCCCTTGGGAGGCAGGTGGCAGAGCTTCCCAATGGCCCTACGTCACCTGAATGATGTGAAAAGCTAAAACATTTCTTTCTTCAGCTCTGAACTCCTAGGTAACTGGCAGTTGGAGCACGTTCACACAGCAGTGGGGGATGCCAACCCCACTGCAGCTGTTATGGCTAATGACTGTGGCAAGGCTGGTCAAAAAGTATAGTATAGTGCATGTACTTTGCAGGGCATTTCTTTCTATGATGTACAGCTAAAGTAAATAGTTACAGTGTTGGACTTGGACTATGTTACCTTTCTTGATCAGCCATAAAACTCAGGAAGTCGCTTTCTCCTAGCTAGTGGCTGGGGCAACCCAGTCAGATGGGTGGAGTACAAATAATAATAATAGTAGTAGTAGTAGTAATTGTTATTGTTATTATTATTATTACCACCAACCTCATAGCTGAGTTAGGATAAAATGGTGGACCTCATAAGGGCCTCTATGAGACGACGATGATGATAATGATGACAATGAATTTATTAGTCACTTGCCATGTAAAGATTCTCTTAAGCTACTTAAGAAAACTTTAAAAGGATAACACAAAATCAGAAGAAGAAAGAGCAACACGTTACAATAAAAACCATACAAAAATCTATGGAAAAGATCTAGTAAAACTTTATTTATTGGCATGATCTACTGCTAAACAATAAACAAGGCATGGCCTGGTGTACACTTTTGATAACAAAGGTAAAACTATGAAGCCAAAGTTAAGGTATATAGTTTTAGATATTTTAGGCTCTCCTTTGCAATCTAAGCAGTCTCCTCAATGGGATAGTCCACAGTTGTGTTTTCTAATACTTAGCAAATAAAAAGAAAGAAAAAAGATATGTATAGTGAGGAAACCGCCTCCCATATTTTCCTCACTTGCTTCTAACCTTTTAAGCAAGAAACATCTAAACAACCTTTTCCCACACTATAAACAGTCATAGCATTTCTCGCCTATGTGAGTCCTCTGGTGTACAAAGAGGGACACCTTCATGTTGAAACGCAAGTGTAAATTTGCTATGGGTTACCTTGTGTGCCTCCTGCAAGTCTTTCCCCACACTCTGGTTTTTCCCCTGATTCTCTGGTGCCTTATCAAGTTGCTTTTATCATGGAAGCAACTTAGATGAGAGTTGAAATAAAAATGTGATGAATCTAACCACCCACAAGAAAGAACACGCTACAGTATTTATAACTTTTTCTCTCTAGCTTTTTTCAATGGTAAAAACCACTGCATTTCTTTTTTGTGCCAAAAAGTAAATACATTCCAAACTGTCTTAGCAATTCAAAACTATGGTAACTATTGGTGACACTTTAAGTAGCAGCAGCAAAGAAATCCTAAGCCTTGGGACGATAACAAATATATCAACAAAAGCTTCATTGGGGTGGCAACAATTTCAGTGGTTCCCTAGTGACAAGTACTGAAACTTAGGGTTGGTGAAGATCAGGTAGAAGATCAAGTGGAAGAACCGGGCAGGCACAGGGAGGGTTTTCTTTGATGGTACCGTATTTTTCACTCTATAGGACGCACTTTTTCCCCACGAAAAATGAAGGGAAAATGTGTGTGCGTCCTATGGAGCGAATGCAGGCTTTCGTTGAAGCCTAGAGAGCGAGAGGGGTCGCTCTTCAGGCTTCAGGAAGCTATTTGCAAGCCTTCGGAGCGTGGCGGGAGTTCCCGCTGGGCTCAGAAGGCTTGCGGATAGCAGCCTGTAGCCTGAAGCCCGGGGAGAGCAGGGCTGCACACCCCGGGTTTTGGGCAGCTATCCGCAAGTCTTCGGAGCCCGGTGCGAGTTCCCGCCGGGCTCAGAAGGCTTGCGGATAGCAGCAAGCTCCGGGAGCGAAGCGCTTGCCCCCAACCCGGCAAGCTCCAGGAGCGACGGTGAGGTTGCGTGCAACTTCGCCTTCGCTCCCGGACCCGTTCTGGGGGCTGGGGTCGGAGGAAGTTTGGGCTTCGCCTGCCCCAGCCCCGCAGCTAAAAAGGAAGCCAAGATAGCGAGCGGGATCCATACCGCTTGCTGTCTTGGCTTCTGCCAAAGCCGCGCTCAGCCTCTCCCGACTGGAGAGGTTGTTCGTGGCTAAAGAGGAAGCCAAGACAGCCAGCGGGATGGATCCCGCTGGCTGTCTTGGCTTCTTTGCTCTTTGGGGCTGGGGGGGGGGAATAATTTTTCTTCTTTATTTCCCCCCCAAAAAAACTAGGTGCGCCCTATAGAGCGAAAAATACGGTATATACAGGTTTCAGGGAATGTGACAATTGTCCAATATTAGGTGGCTTGAGAATGTTATAATATGAGTTATTATAATCTGATTTACCTTGCAGGGTTATTGAAAGGACTGCAATCGATAATGCATGTGAAATCATTTCAACATTTGAAAATGATATATAAATGTTAAATAGTACAATGTTTATCTTGGTGCTGTTCCTATCAATTTAAATGTGTTTTGCTCTGTAAAAGTTCTGGATAAAAAAAAGCCTTGCATGTTTATATTAATGTGACATTGAATCTAAATAATGCTAATTATATAACTATATTTTTATTTACAGAATCGAAAGACTATTCTAGTTTCAGAGATAAAGTAACAAATTATAACATTGTGTGCCTCTTTGTTTCCAGGTCGTAGACATTACCATGCCTCACACTGCCCTAGACCCACTAGCCCTGTCTCTACTGACAGCAACATGAGTGCTGCTGTAATTCAGAAGGTACGACCTGTCAGAAAGCAAAAGCACCAGCAAGGACATCTACGAAGAGAAGTCTACACAGATGGTAAACACTATGTTCAGATGTGCACACTTCTAGTGCAAATACTGTATTTTTGCAAAGCTTACAGTAAGTTACATTAAGTGAAAAGTGGCTGACATTTCCTGATGCTATACATATTCAGCATAGTCTATCGTAAGCATCATTTTTGTTTTCAGTCTGTCCTGAATTCTCCTGTACACACATACATTAAAAGTGCATTTGTTTTCTCTAATACCCTAATCAGCCATTAACTGTCACTATTTTTCTGAGAGAAGACTGCAAATGGGTACAATAGTGGAAAATAATACATGCATGAGATTAAAATCTTCATTAAAATAAATCCTCCGTAGTGTAATTTTTCCCATCACAGAAACAATTTAGCATTAAAATAGCAGGCAGCAAAATCGTTGAATTTTAATCCTAACCATAGTATTGTTCCAAGAGGTTACTTTGTGCACCAAAAGGCAGAATCTAATCATCTCCTCTCATGCCTTCACACACAATATCGACTCCTGCTGAAAAGGTAATGCTTGTATTCTCTGGGGAGTATGGAAGGATAATGCAAACATTGTGATGTTGTCTAGAGAGAGCCTTTAATGAAAATGCCTCAGGAGGGCCAGCTTTTATTAAACCACCACCTTTCAGTTTTATAAAACAACCAAAGGGCTTTGTTGGAAATTCATGTAAGATTTACCCATCTTGTCAAGTTTTCTAAATTCACTAAAGAGGAGGGGTTGCCAGCAGCAGTGGCATCATTTCCCCACCTCCTGGTTCTCAACAACAACAATCTGATTAGGACTTTCATTACCAGTCAGAAATTTTTCAAAGAGGGGCATCATTTGCCATTATCATATGAAAGCCTAATATTATAGATACTTATCGAGGGTTACAAGAAGGGGTTTTCAAGCCACTTCTCCCTGTGATTCCTGCCACTTGACAGAAAAATTTAATACAAAGCGCACAGCATGATGAGCAAAAGTAATTTTGCAATGAGTGGTTGTCCATGCTATTATCTGTACTTTATTCTGAGTATTTTCTCTACTAGCATCTATCTGATATTAGACTACATTAAATACTGGCATGACACAATGCACCTGGGCCTCTTGGCTTCTGCCCAGGCTCCTTTTGTCACTGAAACTGAATTGTCAGAATATTATCTGATTTCAAGAGGTTATTAAAGCAGTTTTGTGCATGCTTGTTTATTTGGAGGGGTTTTTTGTTTTGCTTTTTGGAAAGTGAGAAATGCATGGTATAAATCCCAGAACTATGCAACTAAGTTTATATTTATGGAACCCTTGTAATGGCTTTTTGTGAGAATTTATAGATGTCTTAACAGGTTTATTAGTTTTAAGTGGGAGCCCCTATGTGAAAAATTGAGTAAGCATCAAACCGTGATATGAAAACATCTGTGCTGGCTAGAATACCAGAAAAGAAATCTTGTCCAGAGCTTTATATAGTTATTTTGGTTTTGGTTTTTTTCTAAAAGAAGAATTAAATAACTGAGCTGCATTTGTTGGTAATTTTCTATTAAAAGTTTTTATATTATGCTAGTCTGCATAGCACTGTAATTTACAAAATTGCAGCTGTTCTGATAAACTTAATCAGTATGTAGTTTGTGTTCTCGTGCATGTGCTTATTTTAGCACATTTTATAATTAGACATGAATTTCCTTGAACCTGTGTGTGATAAGGTGGTCCAGAATATGTAAGCCATGTAGCAACAGGAAGTTATTCTCTGATAATTGAAATAGTAATAAAAACTGGCTATTTGATTATTTTTGGATACAGTATCTATCACACTGTAAAGCAGACAGCAAGTGCATTAAAGTAATACCTGTGTTCAACAGGGTATGACATCATATAACTAATTCCCTCCCTTAAGCGGGAAACAGTAAAGCAGACATGTTTGAAACATTTGACCTTTACTAGTTACCCAAGAGTTTCTTGTATTTGATGACATGCTGAGATTTATTTCTTTTCAGAATAAGAGCAGTGCTTTAAAAAAAACAATGAATGCAGTAATCTACAGGAAAGCAAAAGTGTTTGCTACAGACCAGCCTTTTGATGATAATAATACTTTTGATGGAGGATACTGATTACTTCATCATATTAACTTGTGTATTTAACCAAAGTTTAGCAAATATTTTATTTATTTTTCATTCACTCATCTTTACAGGTCCAGCTCAAGCTTTTCTGATGCTTGAATTGGAGCCCAAATGACATTTTCCACTTGCCAACCCCCACTAGGGCCAATACTGGGGGGGGGGGGGATCCTATCTCCCCCCCCCATGGTGCCACCTAAAGCAAGTAGCTTCATTTTATTACATTGTGGGGCCAACACTGTCACTAAAATTGGCTAAAATTACTACGTTTAGCAATATACTTCCAGTCCTACATGGGTGGTCTCTTTCAGAGGGTGATGCTTGGGGAGTGGTGTTTGGCCCATGGAGCCTTCAATGTGGGCTTCTGCAGGTTTCCATTTTATCCCCATGCTGTTTGACATCTGCAAGAAACCACAGAGTGGGCTCGTGTGGAATTTTGTTCTCAGCAATATGCTCCTTTACATCTGCAGATGTGGGCAATGGATATGCTGGACTGCTGTCTTACTTCAGTAATGGACTGGATGACAGCCAATAAGCTCAATCCTGATAGGGCTTAGGCACTCTTAGTGGGTGGTTCCTTAGACCAGATGGATGGGAGGTGGCCTGCTCTTGAGAGAGTTATACTCTCACTGAAGGAGCAGGTCCATAGCTTGATGATGATGATATAATTTATTATTTATACCCCGCCCATCCTGCTGGGTTTCCCCAGCCATTCTGAGCGGTTCCCAACAGATTAAAAACAGAATGAAACATCAAACATTAAAAAATTCCCTAAACAGGGTTGCCTTCAGATGTCTTCTAAAAGTCAGATGGCTGTTTATTATTGACATCTGATGGGAGGGCGTTCCACAGGGCAGGCGCCACTACTGAGAAGGCCCTCTGCCTGGTTCCCTGTAACCTCACATCTTGCAGTTGGGGCATGGGTTTTGCTTAAAATATTGTAAGTCACTTTGAGTTGCCATGGCAAAAAAGTGACCAATAAATAATGACAATAATAAATGTTTCTTCTTGCTATTGTATAAGTTTTATTTAATAGTGGTTTGTGGAAGACTGGGGACCCACAAGTGGTATTAACTTTTCTGAATTTAGTTTATACTCTTAGGCATACTCAATATATTTGATGCTTCACTGAACAATTTACTTGCGTCATTTACCTTTATAGGAGGTTACATTGAGATTTTGTAACTAGAAAAGAAATTAGAAGCTCTTTTGACACTGGGAATGATGGGAATTGACTACAAGCCCCAGTATCATTATTACCCTGGCAGGAAAATATTCTACACACATGATTTTCCAAGGGACAGAGAAGCACACAGGACCTCTTCTACTTGCTACTACCTTCACTTGTCCTCAAAGCTTTCTCCCCTTGATGCGGGGAAGGTAGCAAAGGGATGGCCAGTAATTATTCCTAAGTGTTAGCCAGTAATGTTCACAGCGCATGATTGGTTTTTGTTTCATGACTTTTGTGCTTGTCCATCACTAATTCTGTGTGGCTGGATGTTGTGTCAGTTGCTGGGCTGATTTATTTTTCATGGTTTTTTATTATTTCAAAGGCCACCAAAGGTCAGCATTTTTGTGCTTATTCACAGCTATTGTTCCTCAAAAGGCTGCTGCTTCAGTGATTTTTAAAAATTATTGCTGTGTTCCCATGAGTTCAAGCAAGTATGCTGTTACCACAAGCCGATATAACCAATCAGATTTGGCTTCATGGTAAAGTCAATGAATGTATATAAAGGCGCATTACACACACTTCATTGTTTCACCTTGTTGCTGAGCAGTGATGGAACAAACACCTGGATTTTAAAAAGCTTTTACTGCTGCACAACGGTTTCTTGATTCTGTTTAGTATTCCATAATATACCTCCAAAATTTTCATTGAATTGTTGCAAAATACTACACACACACATACAAAAAGGAACGGCACTTTCTGAGGGTGCAAGAAAATATTGAAGAAATTCGTATGGTTCAGCTCAACAAAACTTACATGTTGGATTCTCATTTGGTAAAAACCCCTTCACATTTTTATTTAGAAGTTAAAGATAACCAGCTTATATACTTCCATTTTCTCAAGCAAACTGGTGGAAACTTACCACCAGGCACAAATTTGTTAATTGAGAATGGCAGATCCCATGGAATATTTGGGAAAGCCAACATTAGCTTAAGTCTTTGAACTATGGTTGTTTGGATTTTATTCTATCACTAAGTGCAAGCTCTCACAAGGTCAAACACTGAGGTAAAGTGTAATGATTTTTATGGGAACTGCAGTCTTCAAAATTTTCTAAGGACGGAAACTTACAGCATTTTTTTTTTATTTGCTAACTTATTGTTTTTAGCAAAATTAATATACCATTTGGTGGCGAGATGGCTCAGGTGGCTGATGGTGGGCAGCTCAGGAACCCTATGCCCTCTACTCCAAGGAACAGGGTCCAATAAGAGGTGCTTTTGCCCAGATGCCCAGACAAGGGCTGAGGGGTCACAGCACTCCACCTAAAATTGTGGTCTTGGATGGTTGCCCTGATTTGCTGTATAACAGGCTTCTTCAACCTCGGCCCTCCAGATGTTTTGAGACTACAGTTCCCAGCATCCCTGACCACTGGTCCTGCTAGCCAGGGATCATGGGAGTTGTAGGCCAAAAACATATGGAGAGTCAAGGTTGAGGAAGCCTACTGTATACCATAGGGTGATCCATAACCCAGAATCCACCCTGCCAAACAATCAACCAGTAGCCGGGTTGGTTGAGTCAGGATTCACTCCCAATGTCTATGCCAAAATCTACTGACATCTGTTATCAAAAGGCTATAGCCTGTTCAAATCCCAAGAGGGTGTCCTATGATTATTATATCTGTGTCTTGCCCTCTCTGCTGGCCATGGGCTCAATGTGCCTGGGCCCACAACTTTTGGGCTGAGCAAAAACTTTATTACTTATTTTTTAGCAAAATTTATATACTGCTTGACTACAACAGAACCTCTATGTGATTTACAAGAAATATTAAAATAATGACTAAAATAGTTAAAAATGAGTTATTAAAACATTTTAGAAACAATTGAAAAGAGAAGTAAACTAAAAAGAGAATAAAACATGTCAACATCTATGTATTTGGATATGCTTGCCTTAACAAAAATGTTTCAAACAGGCACCAAAAATAATACAGTTGGTTACTGTACAGGCAGAAATAGCCTTCTTGGGTTTCGGATTGACACATTTTTACTGATTCAAGGGATTTGTGATCTATATATTTATATATAGATCTATATGTACTACTGTATCTTAAAAAATATATCACAGCAGTTTACAACAATATAAAAACATAAAACAAGACAATAAAATAATGGAAACTTAAAAATCTGCAATATCTTTACATGTAAAGTACACCCAGCTAAGAAATTCAAACTGTTTTAGAAGTGGAAATAATGTATAACAATATACCATATTTTTCGCTCTATTGGACGCAGTTTTTCCCCTCCAAAAATTGAGGGGAAATGTGTGTGCATCCTATGGAGTGAATGCAGGCTTGTGCCACAGCCGCGCGCAACCCCTCCGGCAGGGAGAGGCTGCACGGGGCTATGGATTCTTTAGCCCTGTGCAGCGTCTCCCGGCAAGGAGAGGCTGCACAGGGCTAAAGGGGAAGCCAAAACAGCGAGCGGGATCCATCCCACTCGCTGCCTTGCCTTCTTCCATAGCTGTGTGCAACCCCTCCGGCAAGGAGAGGCTGCACGGGGCTAAAGGGGAAGCCAAAACAGCGAGCGGGATCCATCCTGCTCGCTGCCTTGCCTTCTTCCATAGCTGCGTGCAACCCGTCCACAAGGAGAGGCTGCACAGGGCTATGGCTTCTTTAGCCCTGCGCAGCGTCTCCCGGCAAGGAGAGGCTGCACGGGGCTAAAGGGGAAGCCAAAACAGCGAGCGGGATCCATCCAAATATTTTTTTTCTTGATTTCCCTCCCTAAAAACTGGGTGCGCCCTATGGTCCGGTGCGCCCTATGGTGCGAAAAATACGGTACAACATTCCAGTTTTAGACTGAAAATATATCTTATATGAAACTATTTTAATTTTCTTTGACTCTTACACTTGGAATTATTTCACATATCTATTTGCATTTTCCTCTTTCAATTTTAAACTGCCGGCTGGGTTGATTTTTCCTCCCCCAAAATTATTTTTCCCATGGTTCCTATAGCCTCTCATTTAAAGTGTTGAAAATTCACGTAAGGAAGATTTTCCCTGTAGGACATGCTATAAAATAGCATCGGTTAATTGTTTTTCTTTAAGCGGGTAACAATGCAGCAGCAATATGCAGACATGTATAAATGAAATAGTTGAGCACAGCTGACCTTTTCTAGTTACCTCTGGGTTCCATATATTGGTTTGATGTCACTGTGTGATTTATTTTTTATTTCTCACCATGGAGGCCTCCATTTTCTTTTTTAATAAGTAAGTGTGCCAGTTTGCAGCAGACAAGGCAGATTGATTCTGGATTTTCTCTGTGATTTGAGCTGTTAAATAAATACTGCAGAGGTGAAATAGTGTTGACCTCTGAAAAGTTTCCTTTTTTGATTTGAAGGATTCCTCTCAGCAAGGAATGGTTGGTTGTAATGAAAGTTTCTCTACCTTCTCTGCAGGTTGTGATAAAGCTTTCTCTAAAGAGCATATCACTTTGTGGTGGTCATTACTGGCATACATCAAATTGTATTTTTAACCAAAAAATTGCTACTAGGCCACTTTCTCTTTAAATACTATCAGCGTTCTGTTTAATCGCTGTGTGTCACAATATATCCCTGGTTATACATTAAATTGAAGAGTTGGAGATTGCCTAATTTTTAAATGCTTGTCCTTATTACTGTTACATGGGCTATCTTCAACCACATTTTATTATCAGTAGTCTTTCTTCTTGGTCAACATTAGTTCCTTAAAAAGGAGCCATAATTATGGGGACACCTGGGTGTCCTTACTGACTTCCTATGTGATTCTATGGTTTCTGTTCATTGGAAAAGTAGGTAATATGCATGTACAGAACAATGTGTGCTTGGTCTTCCTCTATTAAAATGAATTAGCAAGGTCTTGCCTGCCAAGGAAGCTATTTGCAAGGTTGGTTCTTGTTTTTCTGCCTCCAGCCTATTAAGTAGACTCTTGTGCAATCAGACACTAATGTATTTAAAATATATTCAGAATTTTGTAAGAGCTAAGCATTTGAGAGATGGGTGCATCCCTTGGGATTTATGAACAAAATGATGAATTGCATCCAGTGGCATCTCTCCACTGACGGAAGGCACTTTGATTCAGTAGGGCCTCCATCAGCAGTACAGGGAGATAGGTGCCTTTTACCAATTCCCCCTTCAGCACTCAGTGTTTCTCCTAGCCTGCTCCAAAGGTTTGTAGGATCCTTTGAAACAGAGTGTGTGGGGAATCAGCAAAATTTGTCTCCATCTGAACTCTGCTGATGGAACCTTCCGTGGGATCAAGCCAGAGGACATCATTGGATACAGTTTGATAGCTCTATTAAACAATAACATCTAAAAATAAAGATAACTATTCAGTGAAATTTTAAGATAGTTAAAGTTCCAGCAAAATCTGTAGGACTATATTATACCACAGTAACACGTTAACCAGCTAAGACTCAGGACCTATCTTTAACCCAAATCTCTAGAACTGGCACTACTCTTGATTTGCTTACAGAATGTTTGTCTTTCTTATTTTCTCCATAACTCCAAAAAGAAAGAGCGCTTGTGTTTTTCATAATTGTATAAAGAGTCATTTTGGACAGGGTAATTGCTGTGTAAGGCTGAGTAAAGCTACATCGAAGGTCCTTCTACATAATTATTAACCTATGAAAATGTCTTATGGCACCTTAAAGACATAAGCTCTTGTGGAGTAGAAGTAAAGAACTCTTCGCACAATCTTCATCTTTCCAGTCACTTAATTCTTATTCATTTTACTCAACAAAATCACAGGTATCACTGAGCAGGATGGGGTGTTATCTCCTCCTGGAAAGTTAGGATTCCAAACTGGCCCAGTTTTTAGCAGCATTATGGCAACCAAACTATTCAAATATTTAGAAGTTTAAAAATAATTATTCTCCAAACTGTAGTTGAGCTAGGTATATTTAGCTCAACTACAGGTATACCTAGCTCAACTACAGTTTGGAGAATAACTATTTTTAAACTTCTAAATATTTGAATAGTTGGTTACCATAATATAAAGTGTGTGTATGTATATAGCAAGGGACGCGGGTAGCACTGTGGTCTAAACCACAGAGCCTAGGGCTTGCCGATTGGAAGGTCAGCGGTTCGAATCCCCACGACGGGGTGAGCTCCCGTTATTTGGTCCCTGCTCCTGCCCACCTAGCAGTTCAAAAGCTCGTCAAGTGCAAGTAGATAAATAGATACCTCTCCGGCGAGAAGGTAAACGGCGTTTCCGTGCGCTGCTCTGGTTCGCCAGAAGCGGCTTAGTCATGCTGGCCACATGACCTGGAAGCTGTCTGCGGACAAACGCCTGCTCCCTCAGCCTATAAAGCGAGATGAGCGCGCAGCCCCAAAGTCGTCCTTGACTGGACCTAACGGTCAGGGGTACCTTTAAATTTACCTATGTATATAGCAGGCTTACAGTTCCAGCCTCTTTCAGCAGGAATTACAATATTTTAAATGCAAACTTTGTCTTCCACAGCTGGAACTACTCCTATGGCACGGACACCTTTAAAAAGTATTGCAAGTATTTCTCTCAAAGGCTACTGGGTGTTTGCAAGGGCAGTACAACAGTAAACCATTGTAACAAGGTGGGGCAGAGGGTACAAGGACAGAAACCACCAATAGTTTGTAGAAGTGGGTGTCTCGCTCTTGCTCTCTACATCTATATTATGGATCAGTAAACAATAGTTTCCACGTTAAGCACAATTATATGGGGGGGGTGTACACACACACTCAAACGTACCCACCATATAATTGTTTAAAACAATTGTTTAAATGGTTTACAGTTTTTGAAAGTTTTAGTGCTGATCCTCAAGATCTGTTTGCATCATATCAATGCTTCCAATAACAGAAAGCCAGGCTCATTTTTTCTCATCAGCTGTATAATAAACTTTTATTCATATGTAAAATAAAGTGGAGAACTGTTCTTTCTACTAATAAATGCCCTATAGACATTGTTGCTGTGGAGAAATTGTCACAGGTTTATTAGAATGGTTTCCTGTTATTTCATTGGCCTTTTTTATATTTCTTGGTACATTCATAGCCAAACTATATCTGTGTTCTTTTAATTTTAATCTCTACAGTAGTGTTCACTGGCTCTCTTCCCCCTTTGTGCATGTTGGCTGACAGGAAATACCTGACAGACCCATTAAATGGAAGGCACAGCTGCTCTGAGATTTATAAAGCATTGTTATTTCCTTTTTGGGACACATTTATTGCAAACTGCAGGAGCAGGGATTTTAAAATTTCACTCTTCCTCATTGTGCAATAGATGCACTTGGGATGAATGCTTTACAAGCACATGACTATTATTTACACCTCTCATGGACCCATTTTCCACAGCCTGCTCCTTTTGATGTATACCTGTCATTGGCAACCAGTGCTCTTGATGCAAAGCAGCCTTGTATCTTACTTTCCTCAAGTGGGCTTTGAAGCCTTTCTGTACTTTTATGATACTGATGTGTGCTATTATGCATCACTTAACAGCATTTTTATTTTTAAGCTGTTAATTGTTAATGAAGGAACAGAAATAGCATGAAGAACACATAGCTGTTTAAAAAAAATGACTGTTTTCTAAAAAAAATTGTTCTTTATATTCGAAAGCTATATAAAAAGGAACATTGTTAGGTTCTTTGAAGCTTCAGTGCTCCACTTTTCATTCCCTGCCTTAAGTGTCACATTTGTCTACTTCTGAATGCCATATATCTTTTTTGCCAAGTTTATATCCAACATACAGACCTACAATCAAGACATTTTCCCTATTTCAATGAATACTATTTTAAAGTAAGATTTGCACCCAGGAAAGCCCTTGGCTTATATTGCCATGTGTCATACAATAAGATAACTATCCATTTTTATCAATATTTCAATATGTTTTTACATTTTACTTTATATAAACCAGTTCAAGCCCCGAAACAGTCTGAATCACGGACAGAGGCTTACAATAATGGTTGAGCTCCATACCCTTTTTTCTTTCACACCACCACCCCTTTTCTAACTTTTAAAAAACTATAAACTCATACAAAGATGGCAATAAAATTATTAACATGATAGTTAATAAAAAGTAGCATTAAGTAATCCCAGAAGAAGAGTTATAACATCTCTTTGATGACTTTACATTAAAAAGACCATTCTGTTATTTGTTTTACTCATGTATTTAGGAACATGTAACTATAATTGTGCGAGGTTGGAGAGCAGAGCCACACTCGCTCCCTTTCCAGTACTATTCACACATTCTAGGCATCTCTGCAGCCATCGTGAAACACATGCAGAGGCTGTCCCTATGAGCAGAACTCTGTGCATGCTGTTGTCACTAGATTGATTTGGAAGCCCCCCTCCCGCCCCCCACTAACTTAGGGGTCTATTTTCTAAAGATTTTTTTGTACTTCTGCAAGCCTTGCATTTCCCCAAGCCTGCTCTGGTATATGAATACAGCGGTACCTTGGGATGCGAACGGGATCCGTTCCGGAGCCCTGTTCGCATCCTGAACAGAACATAAGACGCGACTGCGCATCTGCGCACGTCGTGTTTCGCTGCTTCCACGCGTGGCGTCATTTTGACCATCTGCGCATGCGTGAGCGGCGAAACCCAGAAGTAACATGCTCCGTTACTTCCGGGTCGCCACGGCGCACAACCCGAAAATACTTATCCTGAAGCGTATTTATCCTGAGGTATGACTGTAGTGCTTTTTAGCTACATAAGGATCTGAACTTACCAAATGTTTATGGCATTTAACTTTTCTTGGTAATTTCCTAACGCAGAGAGATAAAATTATTCTTAGTATTTCTACACATTTTGGAAGCTAAGAAACATGAAGTTGATTTAAATGATTTTTAAAAAAATAATTTCAGCTATTTTCTCTTTTCACCCTTTTGTAGACCTACCACCGCCACCAGTACCGCCACCTGCTATAAAATCTCCCACTGCTCAGTCCAAATCTCAACTGGAGGTACGGTCTGTCATGTTGCCAAAGTTGTCCTCTATAGACCCAAGAACAGAAAGGGCAGTGGAAAGAAAAGGGCCGGGCTATAAGGGGAAAGAAGGAGCTGATGGCCGTCAGCATTCTGACATGCGGACAAGTTCAGGGGAGCGCCGAGAATCACAGGAACAGCAAAGTGAAGGCAAACCGCGAGGAAACAAAGCAGCAAGGCGAGATGGCACACCAGCAAAAACACATATTCTCCAAGGTGACTTGATACACTGGGCAAATGCTATAAGCTTTTTCTGCAATAATGACGTTGTCTCCGCTTAGTCACCCAACTAGATTCTCCACTGAAATGAAAGCTTAGAAGAACTCTCTCTTTGTAATATAGGCACCTCCTGAAATTTAATAATATAAAACAAAACAAACAAAAAGGTAGAGACCAAACTTTGCAGCTAGGAAATGTGAAGGAGAAAACCATAAACAAATAAAAACCTTTAGAAATCTAATGTCTCCTATTCATCCAAACAGCACTGTATCCTGGCATCTCATGGGTTACGGTAACCCCTGAAAAGTAATTTCCCTTGCATCTTAATCATTTACTTTCTGTCAGAAACTGAAGTGATTAGCTGTTTTTCTTCAGATTCCTAAAAGGAAAAGGTACAGCAAAGCCAACTCAATCCTTTCTAAAAATGTGAAGAGCATGATGACAAAAGAAAGGTAGTTTGGTTTCTGGATACTTAACTACAAACATCAAGCTAGAACATGTTACAAAAGCCATAAATGACTCATACCAGACAAACATAATATATTTTTATGGCAGCCAGTAAGGCCTGATTGAAGAATGTATATGAAGGTATCTATATAATAAGCCTTTGTAAAAGCTGTCATCAAATAAGCAAACGAGTCCTGATACTATCTAACCAGGGCAGAAAACTACGAAATAGAAATTGGGTAGTAAATTGGTTAAGCGGGCACAAAAGCAAGAGGTCTGTAAATGACAATGGGTCACAATAAAGTGAAGTCATTAGCAAGATACACCAAGAATGGTGCTGCGAGTGTTGTTTTTCAATTTATATATCAATGGCATAAATGCCAGTGGCAAAACTTGGTGGTGAAATTGGAAACACTGTTAATGTTTAAGTAATTTTTCACTTAAAAAACAATGTTGACCTAGGCTTGTGTGTAATTTGTTAAATTCTGCCTTATCATTTAACTATGAGTTTGACCAAACTGTGGGAGGCAGTGGAAGACAGGAGTGCCTGGCGTGCTCTGGTCCATGGGGTCACGAAGAGTAGGACACGACTAACCAACAATAATTTAACTTCACTGTCACACAGAACAGTTCATTTTCAGCTTCTTTGAAGCATGGTGTCACAATATACCTGAAAGTGATCACTGCAGCCCTTGCAGATTATCCCACACGCAGTGAGGAAGGGCTCATGATCATGCCAACTAGCCTTGCTTCCTTTAGCAACTGGATGTCTGGCAGTAGTGTGCAAAACTCCTGTATTCAGCAGCCCCAGGCATAGCTGTCAACTTACAGATTTGAAAATAAGGGACCAGCAGCCTTGAAAATAAGGGACCAGCAGCCAAAATAAGGGACCTGCAGCCTCATCTGTTCCAGGCACTCCAGTCTTCCTGTCCTCCTGCAGTCTGGTCAAACTCATCCTGGTAGCTTCGAGAACACTGTCCAACCAACTTTGTAACCAGAGGTTCAACTGAATTGAATCTGAATCACATGCACCACAAGGCCTATGCAGCCTCAACTTAAGATGGCTCCCTGGCCTGGCTTTGCACTGCAAAGTTTGCAGTAGCATGTGCAACAAAATGGCGTCCAGCATTCAAAAAAACCCTCGGCTTGCATTAACTAGCCACACACAAGGCATGCAAGCTCCACCCCCCAGTCATTCTTAGACTTCTTATTGGGTGAGCAACACAGCCAAGCAACACAGTTGGAGCCTCCCTCCTCCCTGGCCGGCAGGGAGGGAGGGAGGGAGAGGAGCTGCTTCCTTTGAAATTTAAGGGACATCATTTAAGGGACATCCATCAATAAGGGACAACAGCGGGACATGGCGCTGGAATAAGGGGCTGCCCCTTCAAATAAGGGACACTTGACAGCTATGGCCCCAGGAAATCAGGGCTCCAACCTGCCCTATGTATTTATAGCTGTACTAGATACACACATAACCCCTTTCACACTAACACTGAATATATGGCTGCCAAAAAAGGTGTGGACAGAGGTGCATTGGGGAAATGACTTCTTCTGACCTCTTCTTGCTCAACACCTTTTTAAATCCACTATCCTCCCTTATCTCAATCTTCCACCACCATGCCCAGAGTCTCACTGATATTATATACCATCATTCTGGCTGTGTCTCCATAGATATTTGTATATAAGTGCGCTTGAAAACATAGCACAGAGACATGTGTATCCTTGCAAAATGAGAACAGCTAGGCGTTGGTTTTCAAGATCCTCCATTATCACACAGTTGTACGTGCATGTAGGTAGCTCCGCCCTTTCCCATTCACCCCAATGTACGCATTCATTCTTGGTCACTTGTTTTCCAGCAGTGTTGTACATAGTAGCCGCTCATGTTGAAAAGCATTCAGGCCAGCGTCTTCTCTTAGCTTGTTATTTTGCCCACTTCTATTCTGAGAGAGAAACATTTGGGAGCTTTTGTGTCATAGAAGAGGTCGCAGCAAGTTCTGCCGAAAAAGAAGCCTATTCCTTTCCTTCCATTCATCTTTTTATAATAGCAACTCTTCCAGTCTACATCTGAAGGAGAGAGCAGAGAGATGTGCAGGCACATAGAATGTGTTGGGAGACAGACAAGTGTAATCAACAGCAATTTATATTTGCTATTTCCATTGCTCCAATGCTAAAACAATCACTTAAGTACAAATGCAGTACTAAAAGACATTGTGTGTTTCAAAAGGCATTTTTGTCTATGGTAATATTAATACATGTGTAATTCTCTCTTTAGAGGATATTCTGCCATATTGTAGACCTACATTTCCAACATCAAACAACACTAGAGATCCTAGTTCTTCAAGTTCTATGTCATCCAGAGGATCAGGAAGTAGACAAAGGGCAGAACAAGGAAATCTAGGTCGAAGAAATGTGGCAGAAATGCAGGTATTTGGAACATATGAGCAAGGAGAGGATGAAGAAGAATTACAGGTAATATATGTTTCTGATAGTCACTAGGGGGGAATCTTTTGTGAAAATACAAATGCTTATTCCTCAAAGCTAGTTTTCTTTTTATCCCTTAATTGGATACTCTACAGAGACTTTAGATTTTTGGTCTCATCAGGTAAGTATAATCCCAATTGGAGCACTGTTTCATATCTATTTAATCTCTAAACCACTAATCTATGAGCGCCACAGAAATTTCAAGTTCTTAACTTTCATTACAATTTTTTGTTACTAATTACATTTAATATAAGGCACAATACAAAATTAATGCTGAACACAGCTTATCTCAGTAATTGTGCATGAAAATACGATATGATATTATAGAAATGAGGCAACAAAATATGAAATTCAAAGCATTATACTATAGCAATATTATGATGGAAAGATGTACAGTGGTACCTCTGGTTGAGGACAGGATCTGTTCTGGAGCTGCAGTCGGAACCTGAGGTTTCCGCAACCAGAGGGACAGCTTCTACGCACACATGCGCGGCGGTAGAGCGCATCTGCGTGTGGCAAAAACCTGGAAATATACTTACAGGTTTGCCGCTTACGTATCCCGAAGTTTACATAAGCGGAGGGAAATGTAAGCGGCGGTATGACTGTAATTTGTATTTCCTAATTATATGAAACTTTTTTAAAAGTGTTTTTACAGCAGTCAAAACTAAGCCGTTTTTAACTACTGCTTAAATCATAATCTACTATATTGTGAAACAAAATTATTTTAGTAAGTATATTCTCCAGAATAGCATAAATTATTCTGAGTGAGAAGGCAAGAAAATACCCAGAAAATACATCATGTGTTGTTGTTTTTTAAACAGGAAACTGAAAGCTGAAGAAGAGATGTAGTGTAACAAGTTTCTGAAATCTAATCAGAAAGATATCACTTAAGATGCCTCAAGTCTGATGATATTTGATGCCAGAAATAATGTTCAGTGCAATCAGAGTGTACAATTCCCCACCTTTTTATGCTATCAAAATCCTAATCTTTATTTTAATGTTATTTTAAAACCCTAAACTTAATGACCCTGTTTATTCACTTTAAATATCACACATTTCCTCTGTCCACGACAGCAATTAAACTGCTCTTTATGGTGCTACACTAGCTACTTCTTCCATTGTTAGACAGAGGGGGGAGCCTTAGTTTGCTACCGTTGTGGCCAGTGCAGTACAAGACAAGTATGTCACCAAACCAGTTCATAATCTTATGAATAAACTATCATTGATTGGACAATAGAAAATTGCAAAAAAAGAAGAGCTATCTATGCAGATTTTCTAACTTCCAATGCTACTATAGGCTGCACTTGGTGCAACTAGCATTGTATTTTCTTCCAGTAGTCAGATTCCTTTGCAGCAAAAAGACATCACACAACTTGAGTTAGGGTGGTTTGTACTGTAAACACATACTGGTTTTTCAACCCCTGCCCCCAAAACTTTTAATTTGTCTGGATTCTATCATGCTTTATCTGGAAGGTACATTCTTCCCTGCAAATGTTCTTTAGGATAGAAAGAAGGCATGTCGAAGTGAACTTGGCAGTTCTATCACAAGTTAAGCTTATCAAATACTGAAGCGGTTGTTGGCCTCAACCAGTGCTACTGAAAACAAAAATATAAAAAGCAATGGACATTTTTAAAGCATCGCTGGGAAAGGACATCATCATCATGACTGGCCCAAATCTCAGACCTCTACTTTATAATGTCAATTCACCTTAAAGAAGAAGTGCCACTTAAAGAAGTTATGTTTTGATCTTGGGATGGTTTGGGGGAGGGCGGGAGAGGGTTGATTTTTTTTTTTTTTTTTTTGTAATGCACTGTTTATTTTTTTATTTTTTGGTTTTAAAAGCACAATCACTAAACTTTATTTGTAAAACATTGTAACTATTAACCGTTTTTGTCTTATTGTAAGATGTTATACCTTTGTTTGTTTTTTCATATTTTATTAATGCTCTATGTTTGTTGAAAGGTGACAGATGGTAATGGTATCATACCTAAGAATGGGCCATAAACTGAACACTTCCCGTTTTCTGGACTTTAAATTCTCAAGTTTGCTGTGGCCTATCTTGACATTGGATTCCCAATGAAATATAGCCATTAGTTCCTTTTGAAATTACAGAATTATGTCCTTTGTCTGTAGATTTTTATGATCTCTTTTGTAATTATATAATTTCTTTGTCATCGGTGCTAATGGAAAATTGTGTGTTTGTTTATGGACAATTGTCAGGCCTAGCCGCAGTGGGGGGAAAGGAGTGTTTTGGTATTTACTGAGGGCTAAATTTTTTCATTTAGCTAATTTTTAAGAAATGGTTATAATAGAAAGGGCGTGCAGTACTGAGGGAACAACCATGTGATTAATGTTTTTCATTATGTTCATGTAAGAAACCTCATATTTTAGCCATAATTTTGCATACCGAGGATTCAATAATCATAAAAGTAATTTTTGTCACATTATTTATTAAAAACGTTCTCAAATACATCATCCCTTTTGTCATGTTTCTTGTTTAACCTACAGAATGTATATTTAGGAGCTTTCTCATTGTAATAATAAAAATAACACTGACAAATCAGATTTTATTGTACATCAAACAAATGCCAGTCCTATTTTAAAGACCCTTCCTTGTGCTCTGTGCTTCAAGACATTTTCCCCCTTTGCGGGAACACTTTGGTCTAAGTCACCCAGTGTCAGAGCTGACAGACAGCTTCTGCCCGCACTGCAACCGTGACCCCAAGTTCTGCATTGTATTTCGTGAGTAGCAACATTTCGTTATACGTGGTGGTGCGGAATAAAAAGGTGCCTTCAAAAATAAAAGTGGGGTGGAGCTAAAGCAGGTTCCATTTCATTACAATTAGACCCAAGATTCCTTCCCACTCTGTCCTGTGACACTTAAATAGAGAAACTGAGAATCATGCCTGCCAGAAGCTTCTAGAAAGGGCCAGTCTTTATGACAGTTCAGAGAAAAAGCCATCCTTTTTCTAAGAATTGTCTTTAAAGGTGCAGAAAGACCAAGTGCACTGTAAATTGAGAGTAGCAGGCTTCAGCCATTTCTAGTCATGACATTTAGTCACGCTTTTAGAAGACATGCTTTTGTATGTTTCTTAAGCATTTTCCCTTCTTTTTGTGCTTTTTTTTTTACTTACCGTTGGCCCAACTGGCCACCTTCATTGGTATTGCTGAAAGCACTTTGAATATTCCCTATTGACTTTTTGGTGTATTCTCTGCTGAGATTAGGTAGGCAGTAGATATAAGCTCCTTAGCGTTTTGTGTTGTTTATTTTTATTCTAGGATTTGCTTATTTTAGTGAATAGAATATAAATATAGGACACAGTGCATCTGTATGCACATACATCACTTTAGTATGTTAAGAGGAGGATAGTAAATGCCACAATGAAATACAAAATATATCCTTTTGGAGATTTTGGTAACCAAGCTGGCTTATCGATGTGTGTTTGTGTGTGTATGATTATATTCCATGATTTATAAAATATTTTAAAATAATACTCATAACTGGATAAAAGAAAGAAAGCACATTTTAAACATGTGCATCAATATTTCAATGTTGTATAAATTTTAGCAACATTAAAGCAAACATTTTAAGTACTGCTGAAACTGCAGAAACTGCACTTGAAATTGCAATATGATCTTTTAAGCATTCTACCACTAGAGTCCTTGCTGAAAATTACTTCATCTGATCTTATAAAATACACAGACACCCAAGCATGAAAGAAGGTTACTCTTGCATTACTAACATAAACAAACAATTGTTCATTGACGGGGAAGCAGCAAACCTCTTTTCCAAGCCATGAAATGTTTAATTGGTCTCTGGACATATTCCTGAGGAAATACTAATTGTGTAAAAACATTAGAGAATTAGTATTTTTTTTATGGCATGGCTTTCATTTATGTAGATGTTGGAGGCAACATAGCTACGTGCTTTGACATTTTATGTTACTTGAAAATAAAATCACTAATGAATAATCCCAAACTGCCCATATTGAAACATTTGAGCTACCGCAAACAATCAGGAATGATTTCTGTTCATAATAGTTTTGGTGCAGGAAAAACAGCAAATAAGGCTGAGGCACCTCAAAACCATGCACACCACAACCCCTCCTTGTGCAACTGTTAGCTGGGCTTCAATGAATTGGGGTGAACATGTTTTCTAGACCACATCTTGTTGAAGTCTCATAATGCTAGAGGTGAAGCTGAATGCTGGGAAATTCATGAAGGCAAAAGGAAGGAATTCTTCACGCAGTGCATACTTTGAAATTCACTAGTATAGAATGTGTATCAACTAGGACGGTTTTAAAAGGGGATTAGACAAATTCATGGAGGTTAAAGCTATCATGGTTAATAGCAATATTATCTGCAGTATCAGAGGCAATATGTCTCTGCATGCCAGTTGTTCAGTGGAGGGCAAGAGTGGGAGAAGACCATTGTGCCCATGTGCTGCTTTGATTTCCCATAGGCATCTGGTTGGCCACTGTGAGAGCAGGGTTCTTTTTAGATTAAGTATTAACATGTTCTAATGCACATCTGAAAAATTATCCAGTCCTTCCAAATACAATTCTTTCAAACTACTTTAAACTGTTTTTCTTCCCTCACTGTTTACCCAATGCAAGTATTCATGCACAGTTTGAAACAACAATGCAATTGTTAAAATAACTATTCCAAGTAGATGGTGCATACATTTTTATGGACATTTTTATATTACATTTGTTGAGTATATAAGTTTACTAAGTTTCTACAAATCTATGCAGCACCACAATCATTTAATGAGACATTGACTTGAATTTCCAGAGGCAGAAACATGCAAAATGCCAAAACAATTTTAAATTCCTATCTTTTCACATGTCTCTTTTATGCTGCAAGCCACCAGCTCTGTCCTATTGAATGGACTGTGTTGTTTCATTCTGGAACATATTCAGATATAGTATAGGAATCTCATATTTACTGCTAACAAGTTTTGCCAAAAAATAGTTTTCTTTTATCTCCAATAGAGATAAACATCTGCTTCAGAAACTGCACAAGTAGTAAGACCATGTAAATGAAATATTTACAGAAAGACTTGCTTTTGAATGCAATTTAAAAAAATACAGCATTTCACACTCTCAAGATGCGGACAAATAAAAGAAGAGAAAGAAAGAAATTTATGGTGCATAATCACCAAATTCATTAATAATTATGACGCTTAACCAAAATGTTGCCTTCGTATAAAGCTTGCTGGCTGTGAATTATTGTGAACTGATGCTATCCAAAGAAAAATCGATCCTGGTTCACTGATTACAGAACTTAGAGTAATTCGAAGCTAATGATTGTATGTATATGGAACTGTCTCAGAAACCTCAGACTGTTATTGAGAACACTGGGAAGACAGTTGTTCCCAAAGTCTAGGATCAGAGGAGAATCTGCCTTCCCAACAACAGTCCCCCCTCCCTGATGAGTGCCCTTTTTTGTCTTCATACTAATCAAAGATGCATGAAGTTCATTCTGATAGACAATAAAGGATATGGGGCTGCAAGCATGGGAACCATTCATGGAAGAGGTATGGTGGTCCCTGGCCTAAATTCTACTTTTCTCTTCAAAGTCTAACATTGGGAGCAAGTACACCTCAAAAAGTTTCCCTGCTTTTCTTGCTTTGAATAATTAATGGGACATATGGCTGTCATGGCACTTATCAGCTGATGTCACAGTGGTCCTATGCAGACAGAAGCCATAACTCCCTCCCTGGCCACCACTTGATTGGCTACCCTGATGCTACAAAGGAGCTAGAAGCCTTGGACCAGGTAGCTGAGTACTACAGTATGTATGGGTAAACCTTATAACTTGAATTCCTTTAAATGATCAATCTTTCACAAATTAAGTCACATTGCTTGAAGGCCATTGGCTTTCACATGCCAGCTTTTGGCATTTTCCAAATCAGTTAATACAGTATTGCTTCCAGAGATCCATTTTGCTCTTTGACTTGCAGTCTGAGTCAAATGTAAGCTGCTTGTATTGGTTTTTTTGCCCGTCCCCCAATGATTGAATTAGCACATTCTGTAGGGAGAATCAAGAAGGTGATTCCCTAGAAAAGTCTTGGACCATTAGTTCCTATAGCAACCAATCACCAATTCTTGGCCATCTATTTTATATAACAAAGCCAGACCCATTTGGGAGGTTTGGCCATTTAAGCAACCCCTCTATTGTCCTTTTCCCAACCAATTTGAAGAGGCCTTGAGGTCATTCAGGCCAACACCACAACTAGATGTTTAAAGCTGCATTGCATATTCAAACCATGATCCAGTGATCAAAGATTCACTCACTGTTTTTCTGTAGTTGGGAAGCAACTTGAACCTGTGGGTTCTGGGCAATCCCATGGAATAGTGAGTTAAAATTACCTAGGTCCCAAAATTATACAGTGATACCTCGGATTAAGAACTTAATTCGTTCTGGAGGTCTGTTCTTAAGCTTAAACTGTTCTCAACCTGAAGCACCACTTTAGCTAATGGGGCCTCCTGCTGCCGCCGCGCCGCCGGAGCACGATTTCTGTTCTCATCCTGAAGCAAAGTTCTTAACCCGAGGTAATATTTCTGGGTTAGCGGAGTCTGTAACCTGAAGCGTATGTAACCCAAGGTACCACTGTACTAAATTCCAGGCAGATCCTGAATGATATGTGCAGTTTTCTTATTCTTTAGCTGAACTGGTGGTGTGAAATTGGCATGGCAAAATAGAAAGAGGAGCAGGGAAACAAAGGGTGAGACAGACACATAAAGAGATCAAAGAAAATTTATTTGAGTGAGGAAAGTTAACCTGGAGTGGGAGTTTATCGATTTACAGTAGGTCACAATTTACACAGGGGGTTACATTCCAAGAATTGTGCCCAAAGGCAACCCTGGCTCAGCTGGTTCTGTTCAAGCCGGAGAGGCTGAGACCAGTGTTGATCAAAGACTGATGTAAGTCTCCCCAAAAGGGACATTCTGGATGCAGGACTAGAAGGGGGGGGGGGGGGCTTAGACTGTATCCTAAGCCTGTTCTGCTTTATTATGCGTACTTGGCAACCCAGTACAGAATACTATTTTAAAGGCTCATTTTTAAAGGCATAGACAGAGCAGCAGGAGTTGTCCAACAGCTAAATGGGTTTTGGACATGGTGTAACTTTAAAGGTAAAAGTAAAGGTACCCCTGCCCGTACGGGCCAGTCGTGTCCGACTCTAGGGTTGTGCACCCATGTCACTTAAGAGGCCGGGGGCCAGCGCTGTCCGGAGACACTTCCGGGTCACGTGGCCAGCGTGACGAAGCTGCTCTGGCGAGCCAGCACCAGCGCAGCACACGGAAACGCCGTTTACCTTCCCGCTATAAAGCGGTACCTATTTATCTACTTGCACTTAAGGGTGCTTTCAAACTGCTAGGTGGGAAGGAGCTGGGACCAAAAGACGGGACCTCACCCCGCCGCGGGGATTCGAACCGCCGACCATGCGATCAGCAAGCCCTAGGCGCTGAGGTTTTACCCACAGCGCCACCGTGTAACTTTATGCCGGCTTAATTTACAGCAGTGTGCTTTATACCAGCTTCTTGGGCATAGGCCCGCTCCCTAAGAAAGCAAATTTGACATGGGCAAACTTGTTATTAGTAAAGAGGCAATCAAGGGAATCTGTGGTTGTTAATAACTTATTCCCTTCCTCCCCCTAAAAAACACATTGCTGGACATATTCTCATGAGCTAGAATGCGTCGGCCAATAAGAAACAACTTTAAATTTAGATAGATCCCAAAGCAAATATCTGAAATGGTATCTTCTCTATGAGGCTATTTATAACGAAACAATGATATAAATATATATGATACAGTGTAGCATAAGGCATTTTATCAGAGAACAACAAAAAGAATTGTTTTATATGTCAGATTTTATATAGTGGCCAATAGGCAAAATTAACCAAGCACAGAAAAAGGCTTCAAATTGTCTCACTAATCACTGTGAGTTAAACTGCTATGTGTGGCAACCCTTCTAGACAGCCTTCTTTAGCACAATATCTTGCCTGGGTAAATAACAAAAAAGAACATCTACAAATGCCAGAGAAGGGGGCTTTAATATACCAAGCAAGTCAGCAATTTAATCATACTGGGATATTAAGGACTTGCCTACTCAGCAGTAGACTCCATATAAGGCTGTGGAGCCAATTGCTTTTAATATTTTTGAAGCATGACAATAAAACTGTATTTATTGGATTTTTGCTCAGATCTAAGCAGTTATTTAGCAACAGCAGTATTGTGAAATGCAATGGAATCTTTTTAGTATTGACGTTTTCCTGCTTCTGGTCTCCCATCATTTTGAAAGCAGACATGTATGTACAATAACAGTTCCCTCTGGGCTTAGAGCAATGAAAACCGCTTGTGATCATACCTGATTACAGAAGGCAACTGGATGATGGCTATTCAAAAAATTGAGTAACATATTACCTTAAATTTTGTGCACAAAAATAATGACCAAGTCTACAGATGCTTTAGAAACCTATTCTTCATTCAGCATTAAAGCTTTTTAAGGAGTTCATTTTCATTTCTAAGATGATGTTTTCTATCAGTGACCTAAAGATGCTTGTCATTTCAAAAAAACAGTAACAAAAACTGTCTACACTAAAACCTGTAGTACAAACATGCCTGTTATCAGGAATTGGCCAGGGCTACAAGGTACATACTTAGGACAAATTTTGCAAACACACATTTTCACTTAAAATGTAGTATTTACTGTTGTGTTCACACTATGTGTTATGGGGCCAAGTATCTTCTTCACTGACATGGGTCTCGCTAGGATGGCTGGTGATCTGATCAAACTGTTTATTTGTTTCCCCTTTACTACCATATTCATATTGCCAGCTTCCACATGTGGAACAGCTATCTAGGGTTCCATGACCTTTATAGCTAATAATATCGCAGCAATCACTTAACTGGGAAAGGCATCTTCTCTTATTATTTTATCTGCCACAGATCGACGACCTCCATCTCTCATTTCCAATAGCAGCTCATACCAAAACATTGCTAAGGGGAGGCAACAGGGATATGCTGTCAGTTGAGCTAGCAAATTTTTGCACTTTGTTAGGAGCATCCTGCTTGCTCTAATTTGAGAGCCATGAACATTAGGGTAGGACTACAGTTAACACTACGGGAGGCGGGTGGCGCTGTGGTTTAAACCACTGAGTCTTGGGCTTGCCGTTCAAAAGGTTGGCGGTTTGAATCCCCACGACGGGGTGAGCTCCCGTTGCTCAGTCCCAGCTCCTGCCAACCTAGCAGTTCGAAAGCACGCCAAAAGTCCAAGTAGATTAATAGGTACCACTCCAGTGGGAAGGTAAATGGCATTTCTGTGCACTGCTCTGGTGTTGGTGTTCTATTGCGCCAGAAGCGGCTTAGTCATGCTGGCCACATGACCCGAAAAAACTGTCTGCGGAGCGTACAAACCCCAGTTCCCTCGGCCTGTAAAGCGAGATGGGTGCAGCAACCCCGAAGTCATTCGCGACTTTACTTAACTGTCAGGGGTCCCTTTACCTTTACAGTTAACACTAAAAACATTTTTCATTTAATATTTTCTTGAGTACAATACAAAAGCTGTGTGAGAGAAAAATGATGCATCTGGACATTTGCTATTATGTTCCAGATATTCCAGGAAATTTCATTTGCATTTAGCCTGTAAGTCTCCAACATCCTCCTTAAGCATTTTATTTAACAGACATTTCCTTTACAGTTATCTATGCCTTTAATATCCTTAGATCCTTTTTCAACAGAAGCATATGTGAAAGGCACTTTGTGCTACATCTTAATCAATAAGGGTCAGTTCACTGACATTTACCGTGAGCTGCATATTATTTCACAAGTGCTCCCATTGATGTTACTCTACACAAGTAGCATGGGCATAATTTAGCTTGCAGCTAAATGCTTTTAAAAGAAATGTGTGGCTAAAATATAAATCAATGAAAGCTTCAAGGGTGCAGTGCAAATAAAACACAATAATTTCCAGTTTGCTAACAACTTCTTGCCCTTTGTTTAGAAGGAAAATTTGGACAATGCAACCAACAGTCGAAGCAGGAAGCAAAAACTGAAAGGTGCTGTGAAATCAGTCATACACCTGGTGAACAGTGGAAGTGGGAATTATGGGCCCTGGTCTGCTTTGACACTGTTACACAAGCATAAAACTCAATTTTGAGGAATGTGTTGCAATTTTCTTCATTCCAGACCAGATATAAAAAAATACAGTCACCCTGTAACACTTGTGCCTTAAAAACTAGGAGCTCATCTTAGAATGAACCTAGAAAGCAAGGGCCTGAGAGATTTTCCACTTTTCCCATGTTCTCTCGCCATGGGTCTGAACTGTTTTGTTTGTCCCACTGCTTTTCCCTGGAAAACCCGCTGTTTACCACTGAATCAGAACAAACGTCAATCTGCAGAATAACCAATTGGTATTTTTTTTCTGAATGAGCAGTAAGGAAAGAGTTTTCCCAGGGGAAAGTGGCGGGACAAGTAAGTGTGGAAAAGCCCTAGCACCTGGGTTACTGCAAATGTCACAAAGCAGGTACCTGCCTGACTCCTCACCTTTTCCCCAGAATGTTGGCACCCCTGGCCCCAACTACCAAGGAGAGTTATTACAGACAAAGGAAAAGAAGTTCTGAGCCTGACATGTGGTCTAAAGGTCAGATAGGTATCAAAAGGGAAATAAAACGATGGCTGCAATATTATGCACACTTCATTTGGAGTGAATTCCATTGAAATTATCAGGGCTTATTTCTAGAAAACATGTACAGGATCAAGCTGTAAACTGGAAACAGAAGGCATAATGTTTGAAATACTGATTGTTTGGGGAGGGAAAGTTGTGACTTCAATTCTCATCTAGTATGTGCCAGCCTCTTACAATGTGCTTAACTGGACACAAGAGTAGTCAAATTTATTATCTATATGTTTCCTACCATATAAGAATTGTTCTTAAAGGGGCTGGTTTCATACACCAATTCCTATAAAGTCTGTTTTTTATGCTAACCAAGATTAATACTGTTAACCTTCAATTTCCTAACATATAGGTGGCGGTGCTTTTATGACACACAGACATCAAGACATTTAAAATTACTGGAACAACTAGACTTAACATACATCTGAATTAATTTCGTATGTCAAGCAGTTTGAAAACACACATATCTATATGAACCATAAGTAATAACAGTGCCTCTTTGCCAATTTGCTTTGCGATTATATTCGAAATGCGTTTTCAGTAAGCTTCAAGAGCTTTATTTATTATCAGACAACTGAAGTGAAATAAATTTGACTTTCTGTGGATTCACTCTCTCTTTTTAATACCTTCACTGCTTCTAGGCTTTTTTATGCATGAATATTGTCACTATTTTTTTAATATCTATTTTCCCCAGGCAGATAGTAGTGAATATATCCAAACCATCACTATGAATTTCTGTGAAAAGAAACGATAAGTAGTGTGTCTAGATAGGAAAAAGAAGAAACACACTCAATACTAGAAGAGATTGGAGGGGTGGGATACAGGTATTATGTGTACAAAGTCATTAATTGCCATCCATTTTTAATTTTTACCATTGATATGTAAAGTAATTTTGATTCACTAACCTTTCCCTGTAAAAGAGTAAAACTTTCCTCTATTTTGTGTTGCATTTTTGGTTGTAAAATCATTGTTTTTTTGCTTTAAAGGCTACATAGGAGGGTTAAAAGATATTAGAATTATATTTAATTATATCCCACCTTTTTCCCTGAGAGGGACTCAAGGCAGCTTATAGCTAAAACAGAAACAGCTAAAAACATCAGAAAAAACAAATCATTAAAAACTGCTAAACATTAATAGAACATATATATTCTATTAAAGCTTACAGATCATTACAATAAAAAAATCACAGCACTTGCCATTTCCTTACAATCATTCATAAGAAAGTCCTCACCTATTAGTGGAAGGACAACAAGGAGGGGGAACTGGTCAAATTTTTTCTAGAAAGGGAGTACCAAAGCCTGGGAGCAGCCACTGAGAAGGCCCCGTCCTGTGTCTTTCCCAAGCATGCATATGAGGGTGGCCAGACCAAGAGAAGGGCCTCCCTTCAAGATCTCAGGCCCCAGACAGGTTCATCTTGCAGATATTCTGGACCTAAGCTGTATAGGGCTTTATAGGTCAGAAGCAGCACTTTGAATTTTGCTCAGAAACGTAGCCAGTGGAGCTCTGGTAATAAGTCATAAGCTCCTTATAACTATCTCCAGTCAACAACCTGGCTGCAGTTCTTTTGAATTAAAGTTTCAAACAAGGCAACCTAGGACAGTGCCTTCTTAGTGGTGGTGCCTCAGTTTTGGAACTTCCTTCCTTCTGTGAGACAGCTAGTGCCTATTCATTTTAGTTTTAGATGCCAGTTAAAGACTGGTTATTCATCTAGGTTTTTTAGTTGAATCATACACAAGCATTTCAGTTTTTAGTTGTCTGGCTGTGATATGCCTGCCTGCCTCGTTCTTAGTAATTGTATTTTAATTGGTTGCAACATACTGTGAAATCGCTGTGCAATGAAGAGAGGTTAAGAAACATTTTAAATAAATAAAATGGGGGGGGGGGCTATCAAAGGCTTATTTTCTAATGTAGTAATTAGTCACGACAAACCTATAATGTGTGTGCTAAAGAGACCTAAAGAAAAGCCCAGGGGATTTAAATAGTGCTTTTGTTAGCACCTTTAATATTTACTAAATGATGCATGGAAAACGATTTTAGATAGAAACTATTAGGGATTTATGTCAGATCTGTCTAAAAGACAGTCCAGTCAGTCCAAAAAGAGACTGAGGGCAAACCAATCCCGGGAAAACAGGCAAACTGAAAGGTGCTTCAGAATCAATTGGACTAAGTAATACAAACATAAACCTACTACCCTAACCTACAGATTCCCAGAAATAAATTTCAGTGCCACTATGGGCTCCTCAAAAGTTGTCTTAATGATTTCCCTAGAACAACCTTGGCACTGAAGGCCTCTTAATGAGAAAAACAGAATGTCCCTCCAGCTAATCTGTCCCTCACTAAATGATTCATCTCTTTTTACTGTTAATTTGCCCAAGTTGCCCAGCTGCTGGCACTTGTGCTGCTTGATATTATTATAATTGCCTAAGTTAGATATTGTCACCGGATCCTACTTGGCAAGAAAAAAAATATATTGTTTCTTTTTCTCGCATATGCACCAAATCTGCTCCTGGCACAAATACTGCATAGCTGTTGCAAATTCTGGTGATATTCCAGTTAGGGGTAACCATATAATCATATAATCCAACTGTAGAGTTGGATTCCGAGGGTCATCTAGTCCAAACAACGCCCTGCAATGCAGGAATCTCAACTAAAGCATTCATGACAAACGGCCATCCAGTTTCTGCTTAAAAACCTTCAAGTAAGGAGAATCCTCCCTGAGGGAGCCCATTCCACTATCAAACAGCTCTTACTGTCAGAAAGTTCTTCCTGATATTTAGTCAGAATCTCCTTTCTTGTAACATGAATCCACTGGTTCGAGACCTAGCCTCCAGAGCAGGACAAAGCAAGCTTGATCTATCTTCCATGTGACAGGCCTTTAAGATGTGTGGTCTTGACTATGCTACCACTCAGTAGATTTGTAACTGGCTGACTGACCGAACCCAAAGGGTGCTCATCAATGGTTCCGTTACGCAGCATCTCTGGCGGAGCAGCAGCCGGCGGGTGGCGCAGCAGCAGCGCCCGTGAGCCGCGGAGAGGAGGAGCTCCGCCCCGGCCGGGGGAGGGGAGAGGGGCGGCTCGGCGGCGCCCGGGGCTGCCGGAGGAAGGAGACGCGAACTTCGGCGCCCGCCGCGGGAAGCCACGGGGACTGCCTGCGGTGCGCCCCAGGTCGGGGGCGGAGGCGCTTGGCGCGGAGAGGAGGCGGCGGCGGCTGCTGCAGTGCTCCCGAGGTGGATCCCCGGCCGGGCTGGAGTCTGCTGCAGAAAGGCTTTAGCAACCTTGGGTCAGTAGAAATAGAATTTAAGATGATGAGGAGAGCGGTCCAAGATGGCGACGAGGTAAGACGCATTTGCCGGAGTTCATTTCGAATCCTCCCTAAAATCTGTGTTGTGGCACCCAGCCTTTCAAGTTCTTGCTGAAGATTGTACCAGAGTGCTGGAACCCATGCCAGGAGTTCACATTGCTGATAATTGTAAAGCCTGCATCGTAAATCAGCTTTAATGAGCAGATAATTGTATTCTCCGGCAGCCTTGGAAGCAGCCTTCGACTTACTGGTTTTCCGCCAGCTCACAGCCAGCTGTATTTCTATTTCTACCACCTTTTATTACCTTTTATTACCTTTTAAGCACTGCTATTTTAAAAGACTCATAATGATGGGCCAAGGCAAACGCCTAAGGGACTGTGACGAGGCTCTGCCCTCCCCAAGAGCCAAACAATTAAAAACCGACCCCCCCGTGTCTGGCAAACGGAGTGACCCCACTGAACACTACTATGGGGTGAAAACTCAGAACCGTTTCTACCCTCTAACGTCTCCAGAAACAACGTCAACACCAGAGGAATTATTTTTACCTCAGACTAAAACCGCGGACGGCAAGCTTGGAGGAAGAGGGAGTGTCCCACTGAGGGTGGTGCAGGACGCTGGAGCTGAGGACTGCGCAAGACAAGAACAACATGAACATCTCCATCTTGTGGTCAGAACCCTTAATTGCATATTCAAGAAGATTGATGTGCTATCCTCCCAGCTATGTAACCTCGAACAGAAAATTGATAACCTCTGGTCAGAGTTTAAACCAACTGTAGATACGAGGGACTTGAAGTGCCAGAGGTCCTTACCTCCAACCAAAAAAAGAAGTGTGATCCCTAAATATAAACCAAATCCTGCACTGAAACATCAAGCGTTGTCCCTGCAACCTAAGAAAATCTGCCTAAACATCGGGGCAGGGTCACCAAGGTGGCTTACTCTGAGTGGGGTTAAAAAGCATCTAAGCAATCTCCTAAACATAGAAATCTCACAATGCGATCTTATTGCAGTATTACCTTTGATCCAACACCTCAGGCAACAGAAAGTGATGCTTGCGTTTTACTCTCCAAGGATCCCTTCAGCTATCATCAGGCAGAAATCACTCTTGGCTAGGTATGATATCATCCCAACAAGAGTTTTTATGGATAGCATGACCCACCCCCTCCTACTTGCCGGCCACGGCACGGAGCAGACTCTGTCGGAGAGGTCAGGAGTACCTCGGGACATCGAGCCTCCTCTCTCGGAGGATATCCACCCGTACCGAAACTGGACTTACCCTACGCCCCCACGAGCTTTAAAGAAACCCACTGGCGCAAGTAATTCTCTGACCCCGCCGGAGGAAAGAGAGCTTTTAGCCACCTTTGGCGACCTTCCACCGAGAGAACAACAAGAAATAATTGATAGACTAGAAGTACTTAATCATCAGCTCATACATGTCCAGAAGAACGGAAAAGTCCTGCCCACTTTTCAGGATATCCCTGCCAGCTTTTCGGAGTCGTGTTTTAAGGAAGCAGGAAGTCTTCCTTACCTCAGTCCAGCTCCTAAACCCATGCCTCCCCCTCTTGTGGGCAAAACCCACCGACGCTTGGCAGACCCAGGTCTTGCCTCACAAGTTGGCCTCTCATCCCAACTCTTGATAAATTTTGACTCGCCCTCCAAGAGTCCCCCGCTGAGGAGTGTAACTCAGAGTTCCTTCCACCAAAACAATTCCTTACCATCTAATCCATCAATGCCGGAACTGGAGTCTTCATACTCCCCTGAGCGGCATAGACCCGACATACAAACGGTACCAGTACACCGAGCATCCCCTGTACCTTCGCCAGCACCAGGTCAGGGGAGTGCTCCACCTACATCAAAAAATGGCCCGGATTTGATTGAAGACCCGGCCGGACATATAAACCAAATGGTTTCATCGGCGACCTTTAGACCTCGCGGTGGGGCAGTCTCAGCAAATCCAGTGGAGTTTCCCACTGAAGTGTCCGCCCTTGGGTTAGCCAGCGGGAGACCCGTTTTGTCGCCCCAGCCAGAATACCTCACTACCAACTTTAAGACTAGGTACCTTCAGCAGGTGCCTGCCATGCAAAGTAAAATAACTGACTTTTTTGTGGGGTCTGCCTTGCCTCCAAAGGACTCACATTTCTCCCCGAAATGACAGCGAATTGGTCACAACAGGAACTCCCCCCTATCAGTCCTCAGCTGGAACATTGCGGGCTGGAGGGGGAAAAAACTTGACCCAGAATTCTTGGAGTATATTAACCAGTTTCATATTATCTTGTTCCAAGAATCGTGGGAAGTAGAGAAAATTGCCCTAAATGGCTTTGAGCTTCTAGAACTCCCTGCCTGCCCCTCTCAGAAAGGAGGCCGCCCCAAAGGGGGCCTAATAATAGGCATCTCCCTCAACCTACATTCTAAATTTACTCTAGTACAGGCCTTGCCTCCTTACGCCCTTACCGGGCTGATTGAGGGGGAAAAGATCTCACTTCTAGTTACAAATGTTTACTTGCCACCTGGGGGTTCTTCCTCCGAATTGGGCTCTAAATGGGGCTCGCTAGAAGAGCATTTGCTCTCATGCTATGTTAAGTTTCCTAACACCCCGGCCATAATAGGTGGCGATTTTAACGCCCGCACAGCAGCAAATTGGGACTCGCTGACCAAAGCCAAATGGTGGGTTACCCCAAACCTTGATAATTATGATCTGGAACATATCATGAGGAGAACTTCTAAAGACCAACGAGCAAATGAGGCTGGAGTACTCCTCTATCAAATGGCCATCCGTTTAAATCTGGTCCCCCTAAATGGCACATGCCTCCCTGATATTCCAGGGGATTTCACTCACCTGAGCGTCAAATCAAACAGCGTCCTCGATTACCTGTTGGTCTCCAGTGATCTACTTAAGTGTATTTCCACCTTTAAGATCGAGAATGTACAATCTAGTGATCATCTTCCCCTGGTAGCCAAGCTTTCCCTGAACTGGCAGTCGGAGGCCCATAGACATGCGACCCAGATGGTAACCAACGAATCTCTCCAAGTAAGAGGAATCAAATGGTCGGAGACCCAGGCTCAAAGGTATCAGGAATTCTTTCAAAAAGAAATCCTCGGGCCCCATTCCAACATAGGCTCTGCCTCAGATGAGCATAGCATAGTGTTGAAACGCTTCCACCATCATACGACTGATCTTACGTCCTTCTTCAGGTTACCACCCAAAATATTAAATCGAAACGAGTATACTTACGGTGCCCCCTGGTATAATTCTCAGTGCAAACAAGCAAGACAGCGCCTTCGTGCTATATATAATGTATATAAGACCTCCGATGCATCTACTCTGCCAGCTAGTTATGCACAAGCCAAGCAAGTTTACAAACGCACGCAGAAAACTGCCAAACGTGAGTGGCAACAAAATCGCTGGCAGGCCTTGATTACTGCTTCAAAGCCACATAGATCCAGGGAATTCTGGTCTTTGATTAATAGAAGGGTGAGGAAATACCCAAGGGCAGTCATCCCAGCACCGACATGGGAATTGTTCCTGAAGAAATGTTTCTCACAGGCAGATGCTCCCTCCGACCATCTGATGCATCTGTTTTCCCACCTACCTATTTGGCCTCCCACCGATCCTGACAAAATAGCTAAGCTAATAGCCCAGCTGAAACCGGGCAAAGCCCCAGGGCCCGACCTGATCCCTGCTGAAGCCATCAAACTACACCCAAAATGGTGGGCTGGCATCTTGGCCAAAACCTTCGACGCAATCAACGCTTCCGGTCTCATCCCCAAAATATGGAAGGAGGCCATTATAGTACCAATTCATAAAAAAGGTTCTCCAATGGAGCCGGAAAACTACCGTAACATCAGCCTCCTCTTGATCATAGGGAAAATTTATGCCAGCTTTTTGCTGACTAAACTATCGCGATGGGTAGATGAGACTAACCAGATTGGCCATGAACAAGCAGGGTTCAGAACTAAACGTTCTACAACTGATCATGTGATAGTTCTTTACCATCTGGCACGGAAGTACTCCTCCCCTCCCCGGGGCTACCTTTGTGCTGCCTTCTTAGATCTAAAGGCAGCCTTTGACAGCGTTCCTAGAAATATTCTTTGGGAGAAACTTGCGAAACAGGGCATCGATAGAAGACTCCTATGGCTTATAAGTCAGCTCCACGAAGGTACCCATGCCAGAGTGAGACTTACTCCTGCGGGCGACCTCACAAATTCGATACCAATAAACAAGGGAGTGCGCCAAGGATGTATATTGGCTCCCTGCCTATTCAACCTATTCATCAGCGACATGCGAGCACCCCTAGTCAATTCATCTCCAAGTACACACGCGCCTAGACTAGCGGATTACCGCTGTCCACTCCTTTTATATGCGGACGATGCGGTAATTCTATCTTATACACGTGTTGGACTAACCAGAGCTCTGAAGATCTTTGCCACGTATTGTCAACTCAACCAATTAACCATCAACCATGTTAAATCTAAGATTCTGATTTTCGCCAGAAGTCGGAGATTATACGAATGGAAGCTTGGCGGAGCAAAAATAGAGCAAGTCCTAAAATTTCAATACCTAGGAGTTATTTCTCAATACAATTTGGGGTGGAAAGCACAAATTCAACACCTACTTAATAAGGCCAAAACTCTGTCATATGCGCTCCTCCGATTTTTCTTTTCGGATGGAGCCTTGCATGTTCCCTCGGCCCTAAAGGTGTTCAAGGCAAAAGTGGTTACCGCGCTTGCCTATGCTGCCCCGCTCTGGGCTGTGATGACAGATCTTGCTCCTCTTGAGACTCTGCAAAACCAATTCCTACGTCGGATCCTAATGCTCCCCCTGTGCGTAAGTAACGCAGCCATGCGACTAGAATTGAAGATCGCATCCTTAGAAACTTGCCTGTGGAAGCAAGTCTTCAGTTATTGGTTATCATTGTGGCATAGATTACCAGACCATTACCTTGTCCAATGCTTATGGCGAGATGAATTCTCCAGCCTTTGGACTAGTAGAATTCATGCCAAACTCCTGAGTTATGGAATCTCTCCCTTAGATTCCCTAAAACTAGATCAAATCACTGCTCAAAGACTGATCCGCCAAAGACTGGATGACATCGATTTACAGCGAAATTATACGCTGGGGGGAGGTGTTTGTTCGCCCCAGAACATTGGTATTACTTTAACTTACTGCGTTCCATCATACCTCTCCTCCCTTTCGACTGTTGCCCATAGGCTGGCCTTCACCAAAGCGAGGTTTAACGTTTTTCCCTCCAATGTCCTGAGACATAGATTCTCAAAGGGCCAAGCCTCCGCCATGTGCGAATGTGATAAGGAGACGCCGGAGTCGCTTCAGCACATTATGTTCACTTGCCCCTTGTTCAACGTGCCACGGGCAAATTTGTTGGGATCAATCATGCAGAAACTAGAGGGTACCCCACCAAAATTCCACCTTGCCCAAATCTTGCAGGATAAGGATACCCATACGACCCTGAAAGTGGCTAGGTTTCTGGTCGCTGTCCTTACCCAAAAGCGTTGCCAAGGAGCACTACAAGCTAATTAAGGCGCAGTATGTCATTCCATCTCATAGTATTTTATTGTTACAGTGGTGTTTTAGCGGCTGTTTTTTTCCCACGTGCACAAGCTGTTATTTATGTCTTGTTTTTATCTGTATGGGCCTATGGCCGTAATAAATATTATTATTATTATTATGGTTCCTCTTCATCCTGGAGAAGAGTGACTAGTGGGGTGCCACAGGGTTCTGTCTTGAGCCCGGTCTTATTCAACATCTTTATCAACGACTTGGATGATGGACTCAAGGGCATCCTGATCAAATTTGCAGATGACACCAAACTGGGAGGGGTGGCTAACACCCCAGAGGACAGGATCACACTTCAAAACGACCTTGACAGATTAGAGAACTGGGCCAAAACAAACAAGATGAATTTTAACAGGGAGAAATGTAAAGTATTGCACTTGGGCAAAAAAAATGAGAGGCACAAATACAAGATGGGTGATACCTGGCTTGAGGGCAGTACATGTGAAAAGGATCTAGGAGTCTTGGTTGACCACAAACTTGACATGAGCCAACAGTGTGACGCGGCAGCTAAAAAAGCCAATGCAATTCTGGGCTGCATCAATAGGAGTATAGCATCTAGATCAAGGGAAGTAATAGTGCCACTGTATTCTGCTCTGGTCAGACCTCACCTGGAGTACTGTGTCCAGTTCTGGGCACCACAGTTCAAGAAGAACACTGAAACTGGAACGTGTCCAGAGGAGGGCAACCAAAATGGTCAAAGGCCTGGAAACGATGCCTTATGAGGAACGGCTAAGGGAGCTGGGCGTGTTTAGCCTGGAGAAGAGGAGGTTAAGGGGTGATATGATAGCCATGTTCAAATATATAAAAGGATGTCACATAGAGGAGGGAGAAAGGTTGTTTTCTGCTGCTCCAGAGAAGCAGACACGGAGCAATGGATCCAAACTACAAGAAAGAAGATTCCACCTAAACATTAGGAAGAACTTCCTGACAGTAAGAGCTGTTTGACAGTGGAATTTGCTGCCAAGGAGTGTGGTGGAGTCTCCTTCTTTGGAGGTCTTTAAGCAGAGGCTTGACAACCATGTCAGGAGTGCTCTGATGGTGTTTCCTGCTTGGCAGGGGGTTGGACTCGATGGCCCTTGTGGTCTCTTCCAACTCTATGATTCTATGATTCTATATTTGAAGGTGGCTATCATATTTCCTCTCATTGTTCTGGCAAACATACCCAATTCCCTCAACTGTTCTTCATAAGGCTTGGTTTCTAGACCCTTGACCCTCGCCCTCCTCTGCACATGTTCTAGCTTGTTGATATTCTCCTTTAATAGTGGTGCCCTGAACTGGACACAGTACTACAGGTATGGTCTGATGAAAGCAGAATGGAGTGGGACTATTACTTCCCTTGATTGGAACACTAGACTTTTGCTGAAGCAGCCTAGAATAGCATTAGCTTATTTTTTTAATATTGCCTTTTCCCTGCTCCTTCCCGGTTCCCAACCCTTTCCCCCTTTTGGCCATTCACAGAGCTGAGTGTCTAATAGACCCTATGGTGTGATTCATCATGCAAAGAGAAATTATACTGAAAAGATACTGCACAAAACCTTTGGAAAGGGGATTTTTTTCTTCTCAAGCTGGGAGTAATATGGAAATTTTGCCCAAGGTCTGATGGCCTGGCCTTAAACTCTAACCTCTCTTTGTTGGAAATAGCTAGCTTGCTGTCACTAAGAAGCTTTCCAGTTCGACTTTATTTGACTGTAAGTCAGAAAGCTGTTGGCAAATAATAATTTCCTTTCTCTTTCTTTACCACAGCATTTTATGCTCTTGGTCTTTTTGTGATCTAGTTTTGCTAACTGACATGCCTTGCCCTGCATAAAGAAGCAGCCAAATAGACTCATAGTTACTATGGTCTTGTTTGTGCTTCGCATAAAGTCACAATGTGGAAGAATGAAACTTATAGCATGTGCCACATACAATAAAATAAAAAGATGCTTATAAAGTCATCCTTCAGGATATAATAAATTACAACACTAACTTATCTTAAACAATTGTGCGTGTCTGAAAGTATGCATAAATGAATATTTTGTCTATTAGCTTGAATAACTTAGACCCTGAATACAGCTCATCATAATCTGATCATTAACATTTCTTAGGTTATTGATGGGGTCATTCGCCACTATCTGTGCAGGACTTGTTCCCTGCCTCGCCACTGAAATGCTTTCAAACATTCTTAGCAGATTTCTGTCAAAAGTCTATATTGTGTATGTCTTGCTTGTCTCAGGGCCAAACCAGACGTTGTTTGGAAGTTTTGTGATTAAGTCTCCTACAGGTTCTTGCTAAATTCCAGAGGAGACACTGCATTGCTCAATAGTATATATACCACACTTTCTATGTATAAGGCATGAAATTAAGTGGGCAAAGTGGAAGTAGATATTTTACTAAAGTTTCTGTGGATTATTGTTGCTGCCTCCAATTCATAAGAGTTTGTGCAAAATAGTGGTTAGGAATCCAACTCCAATCCACCTCTGTTTATATGGCGGAATATTATCTAAATCACAATTACATCAGAACAAAATATAATGGGAGAATAATGTCATGGAAATTGATAAACAGCTTTTTCCCCCCTACTGAAGAAATGTGATTTACACATTTCCATCCAATTTAAAAAGGAAGTTTAAGAACTATATTTAGCATTTGGGTCTTGGCAGATTGAAAAAAGGGTATCCCACACTTCAGTGATCCAAAGGGACTACCATTAATCCAAGGAATGCAGAAATGTATTTTCCTTGTCAAATGGATTGGTTCCCATGGAAGCACTCCAGGAGTACAGAATTGAACTGCACCATACATATCAATGAAATACATACGCAAACATAAAATACCAAACTCTTCCGGGTAAATAACATTGTTTATCAAGCTGTTTTAACTGGCTGATGGATAATCTTTTTTCTTTTTACATCAGGCCCGGTATATTTTAAAGAGAAAAAAAGTATTTATGATCTAATGAGACACAATTTTTTCAAATTCCATGCCAGTATATCCCTCAGAGTTTCCACCTGACACAAAGTATACACAAATTTGGCCTTTGTGGATGATAAATGAAGTGCAGGAAATTGGGGGCAAGTATTGATGGTATAGGGCAATGGCAAAACAGGAATGGCTTAATTTTCAGGCTACGATGTACAAATAGCTCTCATTTATTTTAATGGTAGAAGTGGGTGCTCAGTTCTTCTGAAAATCAATTCACTGCCATGTACTTTGACTGCTAGGAAATCTTCCAAATCTGTAGTTGTTATAAAAAGACATTACCTCTTTATAACGTTAGACAGCAAACACACAAACAAATGATTTACTTTACAATAGGAGTGGCATAACAGTAAGGGAAATTACTATTATAAAAATATAATTTTGTGTGATTAGAAATTAATACTTAAGAGTAATAATGTCTCTGTGTTTCACTGTAACCAGTGTGGTGTAGTGGTTAGAGTGCTGGACTAGGACCTGGGAGACCTGGGTTCAAATCCCCACTCAGCCATGAAGCTCACTCAGTGACCTTGGGTCAGTCACTCACTCTCAGCCTAACCTACCTCACAGGGTTGTTGTTGGCATAAAATGAGATGGGGGAGTACCAGGTATGCCACCTTGAGCTCCTCTGGGGAGACACGTATAGGATTGTGCAGTTAAGTGTACAACAATTACTAATGTGCAAAAGTAATATATTTCCCTTTTTTAGGTTTTGACATTTCTGTGATACCCAGTTATTACAGAAATAATTCTTTCCCCTGCCCTGTCACAGCGGCAGCTTATATTGCAAAAATACATATTCTCACTACTTTAGTGAATACTAATTCCTTTCCCTGCACCATAAATCAGCTGGACTGCCAAAATAATACATATCATTTCTGGGACTCACAGCTCCCATAAATAAAATTTTCATTTTCTGGGACTGACAATCCGAGTTTCTAATATCGCAGTGAGCCCTAATCACCCCACTTCCTCTTTACGACTATTACAGGCTTACGGACTTGATAGATCTGCAGTTGTCTGGTCTGCCCCAGAGCTTCAATTTGAAATAAAAAGTTCAGTGAGTTGAGTTTTACTTCCAGTTTTTTCTCTGATTATGTATAGTAACTTTGTCCATAAGTCATCACAAATTTATCGGTGTGCTCTGATATAGAATAGGAACCTACAACTAGTGTGGTCTGCAACAAAATGCTGCAGTGCAGAGTGTTCCCATTCAGGGTTCCAGTCATTCCACGACCCAACTCCCAGTTTTCTGTTGTTTTCCCCCAATAGCCACAGTGTAGCCTCTGGCAAGCTCAGTCCTCACTAAGCTGTTTTTAAGGTTCTCTTCCCCTGTATGTTTTTGCCTTAGCTTAAACTTCAGGCTTTCCTGCCAACCTAGCAGTTCAAAAGCACGTCAAAGTGCAAGTAGATAAATAGGTACCGCTCCAGCAGGAAGGTAAACGGCGTTTCCGTGCATTGCTCTGATTCGCCAGAAGCGGCTTAGTCATGCTGGCCGCATGACCCGGAAGCTGTACGCCAGCTCCCTCGGCCAATAAAGCGAGATGAGCGCCGCAACCCCAGAGTCGGCCACAACTGGACCAAATGGTCAGGTGTCCCTTTACCTTTAAACTTCAGGCTTGCACTCTCCTTTAACAACCAGCTTTATGCTCAGGTGGAATTAGCAATGAATGGTACCATTTACCAGCTTTGCCTTTTTTGAAGACAGGTGACCTAAAGAAAATTAATCAAAGCCCTTAGTAACATCAAGGCTAGATTAGCGCAATGTGCTGTACACAGAGATCTGCCCTTGAAAAATGTCCAGAATAAAATGCTATTAAAGGACTGACCACAATGAACCTGGTATGTTAGAAGATCTTCACTGGCTGCCAATTTGTTTCCAGGATCAATTCAACATACAAGTTGTGGCTTTCAAATAATTGTGGTTTGGGACGTGGTCACCTAGGTACTGAAGACTCATCTAATGCCACAAAAAGCTGCCCATTATATAAGAGCTTTTTGGAGGTCCTTCTCCGGATTCCTCCATCATCTGAGGTGGCGTTCTTTTCTGGAACTCTCTCCCTCAATATGTTCATGTGTCTTCTTCTATATTCTAGGCATCAAGTGGTCCATTCTGTTCTATCAACCCAAGATTAATAACATTATATGGCTCATCATCTCTGCCTTTCAAAAGACAGGCTGCTCTGTTGCTTTTTAATATGCTGTTTTATTTGTCATTTATTACTGTTTTATTGTTTCCTGATGTTTAACTGCCTGGTTTTTGTTAGGTGCTAATACAAAATGTAGGATACAAATTCCTAAAATAATCATAAAAAGAGTCTTTTCTCCTGCACTGATAGGTCATCACAACGTGCACGACCGAAGGATTCATCAGATTTGCCTAATGAAATATTCCAGTTCCAGACTGATCAGCCCCCTTTTCTGCTCAGAACTGAAGCTGAGAAAAGTACCGTGCATCATTATTGCATCAACAATATAAATATTTTTAATACTACCATTTCCTAATTGCAATGCAGTGCCCCAGTGCAAGAACTGTGGAATATTAATCTAAGCCTGGCTGTGTTGATAGTACTTGGCCTCTGCCTTTGTGCCTAATGTGCTAAGTAAGAATTAATACAACACACTTCATACTCTGTCATGTCCCATTGCTTAATTAAGCAATCAGAAATATTGTGTAGATGGCTTAAGAAGATTCAGCTCTGTGGGTTGCATTAATGTCACTGGATTCTTTTAGCCAAATCCCCTCTTCACATCTTTAAATTTGCCCCCCTGCATACGCACTTGGGTTTGATATGATGGTTACATGTACTTCTGCTCACTTGAACCTTCTGTCTTTCAGGGCAATTTTGTGCAGCATTGTTTTCGGTGACTCAAGTGACTGTAATCTAATTCAAGTAATGCTTTTGTCATAATTTCCATTATAAATGCTGCCTTTCAAAAATTTTATGACTCAGCTGTGAAAATGTGCTGTAGGCTGAACTTTCATTTTACAGTGTAACATCTCTGCCAGTATTTGTTGGTCTGTGGCTTCGTATTTGCCTTAAACATTACCAGACTTGGTCCACTGCATAAATTTAACTGCATAAGAAAAATAGATACAGGATAAAATGATTGACAGTTTTTTTAAAAAAATATGATTTAAATATATAAAACTACAGTTAAGAAGCCTACAATGTGTGTACCAGTTAAATTTTGAAGAAAAATCTCATTGTTCTATTGCAATATGATAACATCATGGGAACATAATGGGTTGATAATCCTGAAATGTGTATTAATTTTTATCAAATCAATTGATCTGGGTCCTATGGCCTCACATACTGCCTTCAATGCCATTCCTGGTAAAATGTTCCAACTTTTACCAATGTGTTAACAGTAAAGAGAATATACAGATCTTAATGTTGGAAAAAATGTCCTCCTGAAGGATCCGTTTGTCACTTGTGATTGTGTACAACAGAAAGATTTTGGACTAAAGATCATTAAGAAGTGTGGGAAAATCATGGAACATATTTCTGCACACAAAAATTGGCAATCCTCTCAAATTTTGACAGACCAAACAAACATTTACCTTACAAAAACATGCTATTTATGATGATAGCAGCTATGGAAAGAACAACATAAAACTGGAAACTACAAGGTAAGCAATCAATTGAAAATTGGTATAATAATGTCGGCAACATGGCACCAGCAGGGATGTAAATGACACAATTAAGACTAGCTAGCAAACAATCTCTTGTCAGGTATACTGGGATGTTATATAAAATGTACCTTTTACAAAATTAAAACAAGTATTAACAAAAGAAATCTATCAGGGAAAAGCATGTACCGTATTTTTCGTCCCATAGGACGCACCTAGTATTTTGGGGGGGAAGTAAAGGATTTCCCCCCCCCCTTTATTCCCCCCCCAAAAAAACCAGGTCGAGGAACAGCGGGATGGCGGCGCTGCACCTCCCCGCTGTCCCCAGAGCTTGTGGGGCTGGCCGATGTATGCTTCAGCGCGCCCCACGCTCCGTGCAGCAGGCTGCTATCCGCAGCCCAGGGAGCCCTGCGGGAACTTCCGCAGGGCTCCCCAGGCTGCGGATGTCTGCCCCGCGTGCGGGGCGCTCTGCTTCAGGGTGGTGCGCGCGCCGGGCGGCAGGCTGCTATTCGCAGCCTGGGGATGTCTGCCCCGCGTGCGGGGCGCTCCACTTCAGGGCGCACCACGTGGCAGGCTGCTATCCGCAGCCTGGGGAGCCCCCGCCAGCTCCCCAGGCTTGCTGATAGCTTCCTGAAGCCTGGAGAGCGAGAGGGGTGGGTGCGCACCCACCCCTCTCGCTCTCCAAGCTTCAGCGAAAGCCTGTATTCGCCCCATAGGACACACACAGATTTCCCCTTCATTTTTGGAGGGGAAAAAGTGCGTCCTATAGGGCAAAAAATACGGTATGTATCTCATTACTGTTTATACTGGACATTGCTCAAAAATATTGAATGCTTCTGAAAACATTCACCCATATACTTAGGGCAGATGGCACAGTTACATTTATTGACTACGTTGAGGGCAAAGGAGATTCCAACTAACATTTGGAAGAACTTAAGAAAGAATTATCACGATGTGAACTTCAAACTGGTGTTGGACGATATATTGATATATCACCCAGCCCTGTAGGGTAGGCGCCACAACACTAAAGGCCCGATTCCAACATGGTGCAGAATGGACCTCCTAATAAAATTGCATATGCAGGAGACCCTCATCTGCAGAGCACAGTCATCTATCAGGTATATAAAGGGTGAGATGATCTTTCAAATATCCTGGTCCCAAGCTTTATAGGGCTTTGTACACCAAAACCAGCATATTCAAACAAGCTCATAGCTAACTGGCAGCCGGTGCAATTCTTTCAACAGCAAGATAACATGTTAGTGATATCACAGTGAAAACTGAGCTGCTGCATTTTGCACCAAATGCAGCTTCCAAACCAGCCTCAAAAGCAGTCCTACACAAGAGTACAGTGGTACCTCTAGATGCGAACGGGATCTGTTCCGGAGCCCTGTTCGCATCTAGAAGCAAACGTAACCAGCGACGGCACATCTGCGCACGCGCGTGTCGCTTTTCGCCGCTTCTGCGCATGACATCATTTTGAGCGCTCTGTTACTTCCGGGTTGCCGCGGAGCACAACTCGAACATGCTCATCCCGAAGCACATTCAACCCGAGGTATGACTGTACATGGTAATAAACAAACCTGGAGGTGACCAGAGCACTGACAACAATGGTCAGGCTATTCCGGTCCAAAAATGGCCATAGCTGTCTTACCAGTTGAATCTGGTAGAAAGCACTCCTAGCCTCTGAGCTCACCTGGGCCTCTAATGTCAAAGATGGATCCAGGAGCACCCCCAGACTATGAACCCACTCTTTCAGTGGAAGTATGAACCCATTAACCCATCAAAGCTGGTAATTGAGCAAATATACACATTCAGGAACCACCTACCCATAATGCATCCATCTTGTCAAAATTCAGAGTTTATCAAGCCCAGCACCAAATTCACAGACCAGTGCAGGGCTTGTACAGTCTTCCTTGATTCAGAGAAGTACTACTGATTACACTTCACTCCAGATCTCCTAATGACCTCTCCCAAAGCTAGATGTAGATATCAAACAGCATTGGAGACAAGTTGGGACCCTGTGGCACACCACAGCACAACCTCTAGGAGGGCAAAAGATGACCACTCAATACTATCCTTCTGAAACAAACACTGGTCAGTTGTTTCAAAAGCTGCTGAGACATCAATTAAGAATAGAGTCACACTACCACCGTCCTCTCAATAAAGGTCATCCATCAGGCCGACCAAGGCTAATTCAGCTAATTCAATCTGAACCCAGATTGATATGGGTCAAGATAATCTTCATCAAATAATACTTGCCATTGTTGCACCAAAACCCTCTCAATCACCTTCCCTAGAAAGGGAGTATTTGCGACTGTGGGGTAGTTGTCAATGGGTCCAGAGTAAGTATGCATTAAACAAACCCCGGATCCACTTAGTCATTATGGAGTGTGCTGCTGTCCTATTCATGTGGATGGAAGGTGCACATGTTGCTGAATGGGAGGAACACGAGAAGAAAAGCATTTTTGCACTGACAGATGACATTGTGTACTTATATTTTGCTACCTGTTTTTTCCACTCTAAATTGCCCCCCGCCCCCACAAGCTGTATTTCTCCCTGCAGATACCCATGGAACTTAAGGCTTGTTGTGTGAGAGAAAATACACAAAGAGAAAGGTTAAGTAATGCTTTGCCACTTCTTCTGAAGATTTTTGTTATTTACTAAATAAGCCATTCAAGCTTCGTCACACACATTTCTGTGTGGATTGTAGTTTGCCCCTTTGTCACACTCTAAAACTTGAAAATGTTCTACTTTTGCATGTCACATGGCATGAACAGCTTAAATGTCATTTCGGGAACAATATTAACATTGCTAAGTGCCTTTAGATGGATTTTGCAGCTTCCATGCTGTGCTTGAATCAGTTCTGCTTTCAGGCAATCCTTTCCTCCTGTGATTGGCAGAAAGAAAGACTAGTGGAGGTTCTAATTCAGTGTTACAGGAGACCTTAAAATTGATCTGATGATTTATTATTTTAGCTAAATAAGTTTCATGGCTGCAGTGATGAGTGGCTTTTGTGAAGCTACCACTGCACTTTAGAACCATAACACTACATCTAGAGCTGGAAGACATCTCTTCCGGAATGACAAGATAAATTACAGGAACACATTATTACATGTTATTCCTAGAGAATCTGTTAATACGAGTTTTATAGGTGAAAAACAGCACTCTGAAAAGAACAGCAGCAGATTATATTATATATATTATTTTATTTTATTTTATTGAGACACAATTTACGGAATAATTCTATTCAGTGATGTGGATGGAAGGTACGTTTACTATAGTTTGCACTGAGCATGTTTGAAGACTGAATTCCAAGACCAGTTTTTCAATGAATCACTTTTTACTTTTAGTTTTTATGTGACCGTGTTTTCTTGTGAAAGCAACCCCATGTGTCCCACATTGAAAAGTGGCTTTCAGACAAGTTATTTATGCCATGTTATCCTTTACTTGAGATGGTGGCCTTCATTACAAACAGCTTCCCTGACTTCAGATCTTCCTTAAGCCAGAAGTATATGCTCTGAAGGTCCTGTATATTACTGATTTTAAAGCAACAGCATTTACTGATTGCAAGAAGTGTGGTGTATGATCTCCAGGCTTTTCCTGTAAGCCTGGGGAGGGGGAGGGAGCAGCATTCCAGGACACAGGAGTCCTGGACTCATAGGCTCCAACCCTAAGGGGCCCAGAAAAAATGACTGTGCTAAGCCATTCCAGCCTCCTTCTCCGCTACTGTGTGAGAGCACAGGTAAGGCGCCTGATCACTCACCTGCCTCCCTCTGTTCAGGCCAGGGGGCCTCACCCTGGGCTGTGCTCGCTTTGCTCCTGCCACTGCTGGAGTTGGTGCCAATGCCTGAGCTTAATCCTGCCAGGGCCAACAACACACAAACCACACACCCCAGGCAAGGACTGCAGAAGGACTAGACTTCAGGCAGTAACCTGGGACATGGTCAAAACTGGTCTGTGAAGCAACAGACATGAAATAAAGGCAAGGTTTCAGCAGTCCAGACATAAGTCAGTGCCTTCTTTGACCCCTGTTTTCGATGTGCCCCTTCTCCAAGGGAAGAGAACAAAAGGCAGTCACCTCTGAAGTGAAGTTAGCCCTAAGCAGACACACAGACAACAGGCAGCTAGCTATATAGCCCATTCAAAATATTTCCTCAAAAGCTGAGCTCCACATTTGAGCCTCAGTTACGTCATATTAAATCTGTGGTTTACTCAAGCAAAACTTTTCTATCTGGGCAAGATATTTACATTCTGACTTAGCAAATTGCATATCTATCATACAGAACTGGGCATATTATCTTCACCAGCCTAGTTACATTGCTTTAGCTATCTAATTCTAATACAATTTCGGCATGAATTTCCTTCTGTGCTATTCATCTTGTTGACTTTCCTTTACCCACCCTTCAATTTCTCTGCTGTAAGCTGGGGGGCGGAAACTGCCTGGATGTCAAAATAACAAAAGTTAATACATTTCAGCTAGAACTCCCTGCCCTATTCAAATTGATGTTGCAGGTTCCTTCAATACATGAAGGAAAATAAATGAGAATTGAAGCATGTGGCCAGAAAAAGGAACAATAGATGTCTGTTCAAGACTGAAGACACAAAAATATGATCAGATGGGTTAGAAAACTATATAACTTCAAGAAAATATTATAGCGCTAGGTGCTCAAACAAGGTGAAGGGCAAAGTGGTTCAGCCAAGTGTTCCTATATGGACTTGCTAAATTTTCCAGTTAAGCATGTTTTGTTCACCAACTTATAATTCCACATTTTCCATAGGCCCCAAAAGACTGGGGGCCCCTTTCCTAGGAGATACTTGTTTCATGTTATATTCTCCCAACAGTGTTCTTAAGTGTGTCTTATAGTTCAGTTGGCTAGAGCATAGTGCAGGTTCAATCTCAGTAAGGGACAGCTGCATATTCCTGCCTTACAAGAGGTTGGACTTCTATGATTCTATTATTCTGTTACTTCAGATGGCCTGCAAGAAAACCAACCAAGGTGCAATAACAAGAATCTGCATTATGCCCCAGCTACCACAGGTAGAGACAGTACTCAAAATCTCAACACAGTTTTTGCCAAATGCTGTGATACATAAATTGGGTTAAAAGGTACATAGGTCACAGGTGCAGCAGGCAGTTAGGTAAATGGCTAGAATTGAGGATGGAACACAGGGTGTCCAATCAGGGAGCAGGGGAAGAGCTTCATAAGTCCAATTTTTGTTTCAGTGGGCTCAGGTACTCCCAAGGGCACCAGGCACATGTATGCCCATAGGTACCCCAGACGAACCCTTAAAATACATTTCCATTTCTTTTTACAGTGGTACCTTGGGTTACATATGCTTCAAGTTACAGACGCTTCAGGTTACAGACTCCACTAACCCAGAAAAATCGTATCTCGAGTTAAGATCTCTGCTTCAGGATGAGAACAGAAATTGTGTGGCGGCGGCACAGCGGCAGCGGGAGGCCCCATTAGCTAAAGTTGTACCTCAGGTTAAGAACAGTTTCAGGTTAAGAACGGACCTCCAGAACGAATTAAGTTCTTAACCCAAGGTACCACTGTACTATAGTAAAGGATATGTGAAGATTCAACTATAAACATGCATTGCAGTGGGAGGTGTCCACTGTGGCTCAAAATGGTAGCAAAATTCAGGTTTGACAGTAAGGGCAAAGCAATTACGAAAATAAACCCTTCAATGAATTTTAGATGCAAATCAAAAATTGTTTTTCTTATCATATTCTCATCGTTGAAGGTTTATTAGGAGATAAGTAGAATGCTTATCAGGGCCAATGTTCTAGTCTGATGTCTCCTACCACCACTTTGTGGTTTAAACAATCTTTTTATATTGAGATTTGCTATCACTGGCTATTGAAACATTACATGGCTATATGCCATTCTCTCGAGGTGTCTCTAAGTCTTACCATGCAGCATATTTTACACCCAGGGTTGCTCTCTGATTGGTAGTGGAGAACATCCTTTTCCAGGATGCTACACACAGAGAGAACGAGAACACCTCTCTTCTGAAAGGAATTGCATATGAGGAAAACTCTTATACTGTACCCAAAATAGGGGTAAATAAAAACTCCACCTGTATCCATTCAGGAGAGCCTGTATCTTTCAAATTTCCCTCCCCCCCCCATTGTGAACCTAGATTTGTGCATTATAGTTTACATACCCTTGAAAATATAAGAGTCATTTAGGTTTGTATCTTGGCAGCTGGAACAGTTTTAATGTTGAATTGTATACAGAGATATATAATGGCTATTAATTGTTGAGTTCCTTTATGGTAATGTCTCTCCCAGAAACAATTTTTCCCCATCACAAGTAAAATATAGCTGCATAACAAAAGAAAGAAAAATAGATACTGATCTTGACACTTGCTAATGAAACCAGCTGTATTCTGTCTTATTTACCAGACTATTCACCGTCTGTTGTTGCTGAAGGGGAAAAATGCAATTGTTTAAAGTCATCATACAAAGAGCCTGCTGAAATCATATGAAGTCAAAGTGACTGAACTCTCAATTCTAATTCAATTCAAAAAGCACATTCCATTAACTAATGGTAAACAGTTTTCATTATGTTACAATAACATGGCATCAAAGGATGAGCACCATATTATGATAACAGACTATTCTCCAGTGATTTCACCCAATAATAAATAATGTCCTTTGGCAACATTATGAACTCTGGTTCAGTGTCTAACTAACTTCTTCATTCCCCCCCACCTCAGCATGTTAGTGAAAAGTATAATCATGTCAGCTAAAGCTGTGTAGGCAACACTGCAACTGAATCCTCAGCCAATGAAGTATTTAATTTCACCCCCACCCATAAGCCCTACAAAGCATCTATTTAGTGTGAGGATTGCTTCAGCATGTTAGTGATTACCAAGCAGTTAACAGCAGTCCCTTCAGATAGCTCTCCTAACTGTGTTACAGCAGGAGACGCCATTATGATAACACGTCCAAGTCTAGCCTTGGGCTGTGTCTCCTGTTGATGCTGGGAATATTTTCAACCCATGCAGAGCCAAGTACTGCAACATGTGATAGCAATGAGCTGCAGGGTCAGTACCAATACCAGCATGAAAAACAATAGCGGTGAATGACACAGATATGTGGACAACACAAATTTTACAGTAAGAAAAACAACAATGTCATTTATATAATCTGAATAATTATGAACCCATCAGCACTACTTTCAATTTCTAGGCAATAAGGACCGATGAGATTATATATATACATACATACACACATACACACACACACACACACACACACACACACTCACTCATACCTCGGGTTGCGAACATGATCCATGAGGGAGGCAAGTTCGCAACCCACATCGTTCTCAACCCACAGCGCCTTGTCTGCGAACGTGTGTGACTTAATTTGGCACTTCTGCACATGCGTGTGACGTCATTTTGTGTTTCTGCGCATGCGTGAGCGCCGAAACCCGGAAGTAACCTGTTCCAGTAATGGGGGGGGGGGGCAGATACAAAGGCCAGTAAACTTTAAGTGAGGTTTTAAGATTTTCTCAGAAGTGTTAACACTAGCTTCCTGCATCACAATGTAATTCAGTAGTAAGACTAAATTCCTCAGGGGCGGGGGATCTTACTGGAATGCATTTTCCTGTATCTTGATCAGTATTCATTTTTGTGACCATAACTTACAGGCTATTCTTCTCCTTGGTAACTTCTCAAGTTATACTATGTCCTGCAAAGAATCAAATCACACAACTCCTACAATGTCTGAATATACCTCAATTTCAAAAGTTCCCTGTGTGTAGAAAACTACCACAGCCAAGTATCTAATTTTGCCTACCCTTTCCTCCAAGGTATTAGCTTTCCATGTGCAGAATAATATGGTATGACTAGAGTTTGAAAATAAGCAGCTATAATATTAGTGGTATTATAGTTCCCAGCAATGCTGAGCTACACTACCAGAAACATTTCAAACAATTTTTAGTGCTGATGGAGGAGGCTGTGCGAGTCATCTGCTCCAATCTCATTGGCACATTGAATTATTATACAGCATATATTTGACTTGCTTAAGATTTTTCTGATCTTGTTCCAAGCATGCCTTATCTACTTTCTCTAATTGCCAGCAACTTTCCAGGGTTTCAGATAAGAGACATTGCCAATCCTACCAAGATATACCAAGGATTTAGCCTGGAACCTTCTGCATGAAAGACAGCTGCTATATGGTCCTTCTTGGGATAGTTATTGTAACAAGCCTTGTTATGGGAACAATTCATGTGGAGAAAATTTGCCTGGCACTGTGTGGCCCACCAAGCAGCAAATGGGGTGGATTTCCACCCACACGTTGGTTCCTGTGGGGCCAAAGGAGAGGGGGAGGAGAATCCTTTGTAAGGATCCCCCCTTGAGAGTTTGGGGCCACTTTGTCCCACAAGCTTCTCACCCACCCACCCTCAGGTGAGAGCCTCCAATGAGTAACCTGGGTCACTTGACGGTTGACAGGACCAGAGTTTCTTCTTTCAACCCAACAGGTCTTTGGTGTGGTTTTCTTCACCCTTCCCCCAGTGAAATTTATGGCTACCTTTTGCTGGACAGGATAACTTTGTGTTAAGGTCAGAAATGGCATTGGGCAGGATCATCATAGTGAAGGAGGACCCCCATAAGGAGCCTGAGAGAAAAACTGACCATGGCTTGCCCCAAATTTGGGCTGGGCTCTCTGCCTGGCTGGAATCTTCACCCCGGTCACCCAGTGAGACCTTGCCAGCTTTGCTTGCTCCACTGCAGCATTCAACAATGGGCAACTCCCACGGAACGCGTTTGTTACGGCCCAACCCCAATGGATCCCATTCTGCCAGCAGGGAATGAGTAGGATGATGAACTGACCCTGGCCCTGCTGCCATGCGAACACCTACTCTGCCTGCTGCAGTCAATAAAGATTTGGCCTGATTTCATCCCAACACCTGGTGTGCTGTCTGGCCACTTACTGCTTGCTGGCTCACAGATGGGATGTGCTCCCATTGCTCTGTCCCATCTTCTGCTAACCTAGCAGTTTGAAAGCATACCATAGGTACTGCTGTGACGAGAAGGTAAAACACCCATTCTGTGCACTCTGGCACTTGTCACAGTGCCCCGTTGCACCAGAAGCGGTTTAGTCATGCTTGCCACATGACCTGGAAAGCTGTCTGTGGACAAACGTCAGCTCCCTCAGCCTGAAAGTGAGATGAGCGCCACCACATCCCATAGTTGCCTTTGGCTGGACTTAATGGTCCAGGGGTCCTTTACCTTTTTACTTATTAAATTATTTATTGTGATGTATTACCATAAAAAGTAAGTAGAACTCCGAAGACAGATTTCTTAATATGTGACTTGAGGGCTGTGCCTCTTATTGTTGAAACAACTGCTGATCTTTACGAAAATAACATTTATTGGTAAACAAGAGTTGTGTAATGAATAATTGATAGAACTCAAGGTGTACTTGAGCCAATTATTTTAGTGGTCTGGCCTAATATGTACAATTAGGCAAATTAAATCAAGGTGCCTTTGGAGAAGCTTGTAACTTACTTGTTTGGGCTGCAGATTATTCCATTGGGCTATGTTTCTGCTTTGAACAGTTTGATCTGAATTAAAGTAAAGTAAAGTAAAGTAATGACTAAAGGTTTCTGGAGATAAAAACATAATCTTGTAGTTCTACAGAAGTCAATATTGGCAAATCAATGAGAAAATGCAACCATTTGTGGTGAATTCATTCTCAGTAGATTTAATGTCTGAATCTTTAAAACAAAAATTCACAACAAAGCCATGTAGAGGATTCTTTCCCTTAGATATCTCAGATTGATAGACATAGCAGATTGATCCACATATTCCATGAAGATCAGAGAGGGAAATAGTTTTGTTGTTAAGCAAGAAAATGCCTTACAAGTCTTTTCAATTCCTTCGATGAAAACCTGTGCATTTACTTCCAATGGCTTCCTAAAAGATATATGGTTTAAACTAGCAGTTCTGGAACATAATTTCTCACTATTGTGAAGAAATTACAAGTGCAAGTGTCTGGTATCTATGTATAGGCATCTGCTACTTATCTTTGCCCTTGTATAGGAGACAGTTGTCACAGTCTGGTCCAATTTCTTCTAGCATTAAGCATTTCATCCATAACAATATCCAGGGTCAAGAAAACCTTAAGGCAAGATCGTAATGGAAGCTGCAACAGATTCTGATATTTTCCTACACTGACCTATTTCACTTTTAGAAATACCCTCTTCAGAAGCAGAATGACACATTTTCATCTTTAGCCCAAAGTCTTATATGATGTTTCAGTGTAAACAAATATGACATGTGATTGCTGGCTATGTGACTGTTAAGATTCATATTCAGTTGTCACCACAATGTCACAATTTGTGGCAGAGGCTTGTTTTAGCTGTAGTAGTGTAAATAGCTACTTGTGTTGCTGCAATCAGAGCAGCCTGCAAGGTCTTGAAACAAGCAGTGTCCAAATCTTTTCTGCTTCCCAGACTAACCTGTTACTACAGCTGAAAGGAATCGGAGGGCTGCATTGATGTCATATACCAAGGTATGCCCTAACAGGACTAGGATGCTGTGTAAGGGGCAGTTGTGAGGGCAGACTGCCTCTGTCCCTGTAGAGATACACTGTCTTGCAGCTACATCACATCAGGGGTAGAAAAATAAGTGTTGGTGCAACAGTGCCTAGAGCTTGGTGCTGTGGTTTTTATGAGTGCTGTGTCTGAGCAGCAGTTTATCAAATTAAGTAATTAGTCTTTAATATCCTGCAAGTGTTCTGCAGTAACTGGTCTGCATGACATCTGTTTCAGGGATCATGTTGTACACAACTCCTGGAGTCTCAGCATGCTGGGCTTCTGCCCATAGTTATTCCTGCTCCATTTATGAAACTATTGGATGTGGTGTGCAATGAACAATCTCCACTCCTGACTTCTTGTCATTAGCATGGTGTTTGCTTTCCTAGCTAAAAGGTACCTGTCTCTTCTAAGAGTGCTTTCCTTGCTTTTGGCTATACGCTACAGCATGTCTGGGGGGAAAACTTAACTGCTGTGCTGACATGTCATTAACTAAATAAAAGTGACATGCCTGTCTTCAGTATTTGCCATTGTGTTTCTGTGTGCATAGACCCAGCATTAGACAAGATTAAAATCAGTCTCTTGAATTCTACGGAATAATCTACCCACTTAACTTTTCCATTAAAACTCCTAGGGAGAGTGGACCATTCCATATACAGATTAGGACTTGGGAAGAGGGTTTATATACAGGGTACATAGAAGGAAGCCAGCTTCGCTCTTGTTCACTCAAGCAATTGCTTCACTTTTTGTGTAGCCCAGCGATATAGCTCCACTGCTTGAGGAGCTTCTCTAAATGTTGGCCTACTGGATTAGGCTTAAGGAATTCACAGTTTCATCATCGTGACTTGGGGGACAGAGACCTCTTTTCATCAGAAATGTGTAGGTGGTGTGACGGACAGGCCATGGGTCTTCCTCCTTGTGACCCGGCAAAGCAGTTAGAGCTGCTGAGACCATCAGCTAATCAGGAGAGGGGCAATTTAAGTTAGATGCTGGCAGTTTAACGATCAGACAGGGTTGAACTATCTGTGTGGGGAAAACCATTTTGATTCCCTGAGGGGAAGTTAAATTCTTGAAGGCACCAAAAGTCTTGCAAAGACTTGGCATGATAAAGAATGCTGCTTAAAAGTTTCTCTGCAAATTGATTGTGTTAATTAACTTTTGTGCCTCACTTGTGATACCACCATGTGTTGAAACCCTCACAGTGTGTAATTATATATACATACAGATTGTTCCAGAGTGCCTCCTTAAACTTCTAGGTGGGGAGTGAGTAGACACCGAGGAGACTTCACATAAGTACACCTTGCTGCTGTGGAATCTTAAATGCTACCACAATTAGTTAGTTATAGGTCGCTACTGTGTAATGCAAGAGAAGCTTTCCTGGCAAAACACCCAAACTATGGATCACGTTACCCAGCACCCATCCTTCAGTGAGGGTGTCTGTCACAGGTGGCTTACTTCCATGTCTGGGGACACTGGTCTCAACAATTCAATACCCAGGTTTTGAGTGCAATTCTACACTGTGTTGAAGTCCGCAGCAATTATGGCCAGCAAAGTAGCAAGACTTACCTACTTACTGAGGAAATACTGCCAATGTTTAAAAAGCAAAGGTGAAAAGCCAACTACAATGCAAAACACGAGTCTTACCTAAAATATTTTTCTGAATAGTCTCTAATAAAATTATTCACACAAAGCCTTATTCTCGAGCTGTTTCTAGCTTATGTTTAAAGTTAAACCTTTAATCCTTTCTCTGCTGAGCTCTTAAATGTTGCTGCCCAAATCTCTGAATCTTCTTATCTCCAAAACTGTGTCACTGCCTATAAAAAGATATCAACTTGTCAATCATTATCAGCATATGCAATATTTATAGCTGCTGCTTCTATTCCAGTTAGAAGAACTATGACGAGCACAGCAGAAGGCAGCATTTATATTGGCATGGCCACAAATCTTTAAACAGGTTGACACACAAGTGTATAGCTTGAGATGTCTCCTTCTCTAGATGTGACTAACTTAAGTAGTTTATTTGGTACTAGTGCTGTCATTAGCACTATCCAAGCAGGACCCAAAATAGCCACACTCATTATGGGAATGAGTATTAGTGCTCTGTTAATGAATGAATTCATTTATTCTGGGTTATAGTCAACTAAGTCATAATTGGAGTATTATTATATTACTTATTAAATCCGTATACTGTCCTATAACTGCAGGTCTCAGGGCGGTTCACAGACATATTGATTTCAGTATGTTTACTCAGAGAGGGTATAACTAATGCCAGTTATTATCCTTTATAACAAGCTAAATTTATATACCACCTTTCTGCCAATGCATTCAAGGTGCTTTACAATTAAAAATAATAACACAAAATAAGAAGCATTTGTCTGGCCAATGGTGATGTCTACGGAACATGAGCCTATTGGCTTCTCTTTGTTTCTTTGTGTGTCTTTTGCACCAGATACAGTTTTCTGTTAAGAGTACAGCAATGTTTTATATGCCTACCACACAGATAGCTTTCATCGGATGAGGGATTTTTTTTGAAATCTCACCGGGGGGTGGGGGAGAGCTTGGAAGAGCCTGGGAAAGGGCCAGAGTTCAGCAGTAGAGTTTTACATGCAGAATGTACCAGGTTCAATCTGCAGCATGTCAGGAAGGGTCGGGAAAGCTTACTGTTTGGGTGCAGCACTCCATACTTTCAATCAGTGAAAACCAGGGATGGGGAACCTGTCGTTCAACTACAATTCCCATTTCTCTAACCACTGACCATGCTGGCTGGGGCAAATGGGTTGCAGTCCAAAACATCTAGTGTCCCACAAGTTCCCCACTTCTGGTGTGCACCAAACTGAACTGATTTGACTCAGTAGAAGACATCTTGCTGTGTTCCAAAGCTCCTAAACTTGCAAAACTGGTCGGACCGGAGACATAAAAATGTAAATTGTTATATTAAGAATTCTAACAAAACTGCTTCTTTATTATTCTATCTTAGAGGCAAACACTGGAATGCTTAATAAATGTAACTTTCCTTTTAATTCTTCTGTTTCCATAATCATTTTATCAGTGTCATAAAACTCTACTAGACTGCACCATTAGCTAATCCATTGCATTTATCCATTTTTATTTTTAACTTTTTACAGCTTCTTTTGTACATTACTATGCATGCAAACTACCTAATGTAAGTAGTAATAAAGCTGCTAATAGTAATGGAAAGGTTAAACTTAATATAATTAAGCCTGATGTTCAATTAAAACTGCCCACTATCTAAGCACAATGCCAGAAAAGACGATAGTAGATTATCTATCTTGCCATCTAAACAGCAAACATACCTATTGTACCACCTTCCTATCACTGCTGGACAATAGTGTTTCAGTGGTTTGCAACCATTTTTCAGTGGTTTGAAAAGCCTTGACCAGCAATGATATTCCATGGATATTTTTTAACCTGATGGTTGCCGAATTACAATCTTTGTAAAATAAATACAATGTGGATGGAATGACTGGCCTATTTTATGTATGTTACTGAAAATTAATTCATGTATAGTACAGTACAGGAGGCATGATCACAACCACGGTTTGATACAAGCAGTACTATACACTTGCTTTTCATTAAGCAGAGCTTAGAATTTGTTCTGATATTTCATGTGTCTGAAATCTATTGTCTATGTCTGACTGAAAGAATAAGGATCCTTTAGTCAAAGGCTGTGCCCTCCTTCGTTAGTACAATGCCATGTACAATGACGGCATATACTATGTCATTTAAAGAGATTATGATACAAACAAGGATGTTCCCTACCATGTATACTGTACTATCTTGGCTGAAATCCAGTGGACATTTAAACATTATTGTGAAAATGGCCTTATCCCACTGATTTCTGTCTGAGCAGGGGTGGGAACCTCCAGCCCACAGGCCAAATACAACATCTTTTATCCAGCCTTGGAGACTCGTCACGTCCATTCCAGTCTTGCCTCTGCATACTCCTCAAGTGCTTCAGCCTACCTAGAATGTGTCTTTGAAATGTAATGATGCACTTTGCTTGCCTGGGAAAATGCATAAGATAGTGTGTAGAAACCTCTGTCTTCTCCATGACTAGTCAAATCCATTCCTCAACCCACCTTTGGTTCTGGCCCTACTGCCCACCACTGACATGCAACTCCTGGAAGCTTGCCCATCAGGGAATGCAGCTGAAAAGGTACCCCGACCTTGTGTCAGATTTAACCTTAGTGTGTTAGTACTAGCATGTCATTTCAAGGGATCAATACATGTTAACTTTTTGTCAGAATGCATTCATATCAGTGTAAATAATTTCATCTTATTTTTATGCTCTTATAAGTTAACTCTCCTTACTTGGGTTGTGTTATATATAGAGAGAGAGAGTGTTAGTTAGTTAGTTATCAGGCATGAAAAACCTTTCAAAAAATCAAGCAAATGCATATGGAAGTTGCCTCTGCCTGATTTTCAGTGATTCCTCCTTACCCCCTGCATTCCCCCTCAGCCCACCCAATTCAGGAGGTTCCCAGGAGAGGCTTTTCAGGGAACTGCTAGGGGGTGACCAGAAGCACCATCAATACACCAGCACATCTCTGGATGCAAGTCACAGGCGTTTTATCTTAGGAAATTATGATGAAGATGTAACCATATTTCTTTTAATAAATATGGAAAGGCTTGTGTTATTCAGAAGACATTTGAAACCTCTGGAAATCTCCTGCATTACTTAGTGTCTCCAACTCTGATATTTCTTAATAAATTAGAGCAATATGGTAAATGGTATCTCATAAGGAGATACAGTGGTACCTCGGGTTACATACGCTTCAGGTTACAGACTCCGCTAACCCAGAAATATTACCTCGGGTTAAGAACTTTGCTTCAGGATGAGAACAGAATTCGTGCTCCAGCAGCAGGAGGCCCCATTAGCTAAAGTGGTGCTTCAGGTTAAGAACAGTTTCAGGTTAAGAACGGACCTCCGGAACGAATTAAGGACTTAACCCGAGGTACCTCTGTACTATGCTGCATGTAAAAAAAATCTAGCAGCCACTGCAGATAGGACAGTGGGACTGTGACATGACATTGGCAGTTACTTTAGATCAGAATCCTGTTCGCTGGTCCTCTTTCAGCCTACATGCATTCAAGAAGTCTTACAGAAAGCAGGCTCTCTGCTCACATAGGTAAGCCTATACACAAACTTTTTGTGCATATATTAGATTGTGCATAAAGTCTATTACATCTCCTTCTACATTTCACCAATTAAAATACAGTTTTGCTATAGATCCTTAATAGTTGCAACTCAAAATTCCACATACAGGAAGCAGGAAGCAAAAGACCTGATAACAAGGCTATTCCTGACTAAACCAAACCAATCACTAAATACTCTAGACTGAGCAATCTAGTAAGTCAAGTTACATACCTAAAGTGAAAGACAAAAAATTCCCATAGCAATTTAACCTAGGTGAATATGCCTTTCTTAGCTCAACATGGGGTACAAGCTACGACCCAATTTCAAAGAAAAATTTGAACACCAAGTTCTGTCTGAAAGCAATTTCCAGCCTTCTATTGCATCTCCACAAGCAGTTACTAAATTGTATTTAATCTTTGAAAGAAAGACGCACTGCATATTAAACACCTCTGATTCTTATTACTTCCCTGCACACACACTACTACTTAAAGTGGAATTTCTCTTTGCCTTGTTCCCATTCCTTCCCCTCATCCATCTCTCTTTTTCTCCTCCCCTGATCCGCACTAGAATACCATGATCTAGAATACCATGATTTAGGTATGGCTAAATGGTGGACCACTATCTTGTAAGCCTACAAATTGGGCCATCCCTCTCATAATTTTATTGTGAGGCCTAATATAGTGATAGGCACCATGTATGTAATAAATTATTACATTATAAACAAACAAACAAATAAATGACATTATTAAAGGCAACTGCACCCAAAGACAAAGGCAAGTAGTTGACTCTTGGCCTTACAGAAACTAGGGCCTCTTAGAAGTTCCCAAAATAGAATGCTTGAAAGTAATTCAGAGCATTTACTGAATTCCTGCATTTTGCAGCTACATAGCAACAATCAGTAAACAACGATTAGGACTGGAGATAAAGGCTTAAGCAGTAGGTAACAGAAGCAGAGCAAATATACACCAGACTCATTTAAGAAACTCTCTCCACTACCACACCTTCTACTGTGTGAAATAATGGTGGAATACCATGTGAAAGAGGCCTTTAATGCACCAGATATCACATAACAAATCAGTGAGGTGAAAATACAGAAGTGTATTGTAGAGGATGGAACTAGTGCATTTTAAAGATTAGGTGCTAAATTTTAAAGGTCTAAAACAAGTATGGCAGTACTAGGCAGGGCAACTAATATGTGCACTACCACCTTACCTTACCTTAGTTATCTTCTGTTTCCCACGAAGACCACTGCTACTAGTGTCCAGCGGCGTAGCATGGGTTGTCAGCACCCGGGGCAAGGCAAGTAATTTGCGCCCCCTAACCCGGGGCAAGGCAAGTAATTTGCGCCCCCTAACCCCTAACCTGCCGCCACTGCCAGCTTCTTCTTGCTGCTGCCTGGTCTGGTCTGGTGTGGTTCTCTCCCGCGCTCAGCGCTGCGCTGGGCGGCCGCTGCACTGTCCCTCCCCCAGATAGTCCCTCACTCTCTCTCCGCACCGCTGCCTGGCACCCACCCCCTCCACAGTGGGCGGCAACCCAGCGGCTTGGCTCGGATTCGCACAGCCAGCACTGCAGTGAGAGAGAGTGAGTGAGCCAGGTAGGGGCAGAGAGCTGCGAGTGCGAGCGCGCGCCCCCCAGATGTTGCGCCCGGTGCGGCCGGCCCCCCCTGCACTCCCCACGCTACGCCACTGCTAGTGTCTCCCAGAAAGAATAAAGCCTCGGACTGCTTTCCCCTCAAACCAAGAATTTGGCACAGGAGCAGAAAAGGAAGATTTGTTAGCCACGTCCACGGAGACCTACAACAATGGGGGGGGGGGGGAGCGATGTTACTAAATAACAAAAAATAAGCTACTCCCGCTCATTGTTAAGAAAATAAACTTCCAAATAACTCCCCAAAGAGCAAAAGGGTGGTTTGAACATGGAATGGGTTGCTCCACTCCTATGATTGGGGGGTGGGCGAGTTTGCATTCACTAGTGTATGAAAAAACATGCTAAAATGCTGCCAAGCAGATACTAGCCCAGGCAACTGACTAAGAATTTTGGAGTTGAGGAGAGACCTGCTAGTAACTTAAAAGAATATATACATGTAAAGCTTTTCCTAGGCAACAGGCTGACTGAGGCTGCCTTTCAATTGCTAATTTACTTGGGAGTAGCTCCCATTTACCAGAGTGGGCCTTCCTTCTCAGTAAGCAGGCACAGGGTAAATTTGGAGTGCAGCAGTTTGTTTGTTTTAACAAAAAGACAGAAGAAAATGTTACTAACTCCGCCTTTTTCACGGAAGAAACCCAAAGGTTTGCTTTTATTTCGTCTGGAGATGGAACAGCTGCACAATTAATGGCAAATTTGCATACCAGCCAGATAAGACTGTAAGGTTTTAGTGTGGTACAAAACCCCTTCATTCCCTCAGAACAGACAAACCACGACACCCGTCCTCCACAAGGAACACATACCATGAAACAGGCAAGACTGCTACTTCTAGACTACTAAAGCAACCGACTCTCCTTCTACAGTAGGGAAGAGTGGAGCAGCCTGGGAAGAAGGGGCGGAGCTGGGGCTGCTGACTACACTGAGCATGTGCAGCATTCCAAATTAGCTGAGTTCTGATTTAAATGCAGCAAGCAGGTGGGCTGCAGCTGCTCATGATGTTCCTAGTCCAGCAACGCATCTCTGATTATCATCATCAAACAAACGTGGTAGAGCTGGGTGGTTCAGGTATGTGGAGAGTTAGCTGTTGGATTCATCCTTGGGGGATTGAGCTAGGAAAGGCATGCCTGGCTCATGTGTCCATTCTGCTTGTCATATCATAAGAGATGGGCTGTTGTTATTTTACTAATGAGTTCAGTAATGGGATGGCACAGAAATATTGCTTATAATGAAACAATAAATAATGCTGGTACAGTAACCCTCCCCAGCACCAGCCAGTGTTGTATCTTTTCCTGGCCTTCTCTGCATATAAATGAAGTGTAAAAGTAGACAGCGATCCCTCCTAAAACCTTTCCTTCCACAAATTATAATCACTAGTACAGTGGTACCTTGGGTTACATATGCTTCAGGTTACAGACTCCGCTAACCCAGAAATAGTGCTTCAGATTACGAACTTTGCTTCAGGATGAGAACAGAAATCGGGCTCCGGCGGCGCGGCGGCAGTAGGTGTGGTGCTTCAGGTTAGGAACAGTTTCAGGTTAAGAACGGACTTCCAGAATGAATTAAGTACTTAACTCAAGGGACCACTGTACAGGTATGAGGAACCAGTGGCCAGCAGGAGTGGGGAGTGATTTGACACTGGGGAGCCCTAGGATTTTGACAAGCCCTGGCAGTTTGGCTGGCCGATTGGATGCGGCATAAGATCTTCTGAGAAAGGTTTCCAATCTAGGCTCTCCAACCAAGAACTGAAGGCTGCAAAATCCTGCCTTACATTCTCACAGTCAAAGGGGAATAGCTAAGGCCTGCCACTGCCAAGTTGGAACGGAATAGGAAGTATGTGTAACTGACCCTTTCTAATTAGGATGAGACCATGGCTCTATTCAGGCATTTTCTCCATTTTGCTTGTTGTGGGCATTGTGGAAAATTTAAATTGTGATTCCCAGCCCCCCCCCCCCTTTTTCTGGTGGTCAAACGGCTGCTCCTAGGTTTTAGCTATCTAGGAATAGGGTTCATCTGAAGGCATTTTGCTGAGGGACACCGTAAACCAGCCTGAAGGAGGAGTCAGTCTGTTTCAGCCACAAAATAGGTTGATTTCTTATCTCAAAGGAAGAGAGAATCATCTGTATTTTTTCAACACACATCCTAGAATCTTGGTACGTAGCGTGCTTTTGCTGAACTAGAAGTGCAGTCCTCTTTTGTCTGGGAATGCCTGCTTACCCTCAATAGAGGAGCACAAAATAAGTAACACTATGGAGCAAACATCTCATGAAGGCCATGCTTCAGAGTGGCAGGTGTAACACCTATATGCAATTATGAAGTATCCTCATATCTGTGCATTACATTCCTAGCAACAGCTATCAGTGATGTGGAGACAATGCATGCACATGCAGTTAGAGTGGACACTCCGGATACGAACTTAATTTGTTCCAGGGGTCCTTACATACCCCCAAAAGTCCACAACATGAGGTGCCGCTTCAGCACACGCACATGGCGCAATAGACCGCTTCTGCGTATACACTTCCAGGTTTGCCATGTTTGCAACCCAAAAGTTACGTTATACGAAGGTAACGTAACCCGAGGGTCCACTGTACTGATGTGGCCTTGTGCTGTTTGGATACTGCTGGGTATGCCTCTAGTCAGTAGAAGGTAGGGTTGAGACAAACAGGATAAATATACATTGTGATTTCCCACAATGGCCTCTCTTATGCAAGAGTATGCCATGAAAGTAGCTCTAGCCATGTAGTTTGATTCAGAACCCATCCTTGTGAATATCAAGTAACTGTAAATAAGCGACTTTTTTTCTTTATTAATGGAGCTTCTGTATGTTTTATTTTGCCTTTTAAGCAATGCCAGTGACATGTGAAAATGAGACAGGGTGGGGGGTGGTGAGAGTAATTCCAGGCAGCTCCCGTTTCCAAGCTTTTAACTCTGCTGCATATGTGTGTGTGTGTGTGCATAAAATAAGCCAACCAATTTAAATTTTTTTAACTTATCAAGAACTAATGTGATGATGTGATTTTCAGCACTAGTCAAGAGGAGCTAAAGTATTTAAAGTGGCCTGAGAATCAAGCTGTTAGTTACACATCTACAACTTGTATACTTGTGTCACAAGCATAATGCTGTTGGGAAAGTGAATAACTTCTAAAAATGGAAGTTAGTCAGAAGTGTTCATTTACTCAGATTCTCCTCAGCTGTAATGGATGGTAAATGTTTGCTTTACTCTGTGTAGGTCCCACATTATAAGAAATTGCAATGAATATTCATTTTGTTGCCTTACCACTTTACCATCAATGAAAATGAGGGATTAACTAAGGCAATACTTTATTTCCTTCTGTAATTGTGAATGCATAACATTCATTATATTATTAATCCATCTTGAAATGTTCATACAAAGCTATTTTGAGCCATTAGTTGCGTCACTGTAATTGATGGATTACTGCATTAACGTTTAATTTAGTTTTGTTTTCAAGGCATAACACTCAGTTTCATTCAAGTTAATTGTATAACCAAATAAGGAAATAAATTGTTCCAGGAGAAAGCATAATGCGATTTAAGGATTCTTCCCAATTCAAGCGATTTGTTTTTGGCCTCAGAAGAAGTTGCAGTTTAAGTTTTAGATTTGAAATCTAAAAATGCCACACACACACATCAGGCTAAAAGGGGGGGGGGGAGTTTTTCAGCTGAAAATTGTGCTTGAAAGAAATTTGAACAATTTTTTATTCATAAAGGCTTGATAAATAAATTCTTAAGTTTCTCTTCCTCTACCAGAGTTTAATTCCCTCTCCAAAATCAAGACTAGGTAAGGTATTATTTTGACAACACATAAATCAACTAATAAAAACTAGACTCTGTTAAATTATAAAATACTAGTATAAATAAAAATTATTCAGTATGGCACACCAGATTCCCCATCCAATTGTGTATTTAAAAGTCACCAACATTATGTTGTTGTTGTTCGTTGTTTCTCAAATAATGCTTATATTTAAAATGTATTATATGAGCCATATTTATACTCACTTGTCTGTGCTAGTAAGAACATTTATCTAATACAAAAAATATGCATATGCCCATTTGGCTTCTGTATGTTTTTGAAAACTGTGTCTCAAGTCTGTGAAATGTTACAGTTTAAAGTTTCACTGGTGCAGTAATTTGCTTTTTTCCTCCTAAACTGTTTATAAGAAGCTGTTTATACTTAGGCCACGGATCCATCTAACCCCGCACCTCTACTTTGACTGGTACTTCTCTCTGTGAGAATACTTCTCTATACGAGAAGATCGGTACTTTTCTCTTCCAGCTCACAACCTGATCTTGTTAAGGCAGAGAGGCAAAGAATGAACCTTGGCTGCACAAAACATGAGGTTTATCATTCAGAAGGCTCTCTCTTTCCCCAAAGGTCCAATCTTTTTCACTTTTTGCGCAGAGGTTCCAACTTGAGCTGACCACCACAGCACTGCAAACAAGTAGGTTACTAGCTGTGAACTGCTCTTTATCTGCCTATACAGCAAGTCTTAGGATCAGGCGGCAAGGGGTACATTTTATTATGTATTGTTTCAGAAAGAAAAATGAAGAGAGAAACCGCAAGCGTGAGAAATTACTCTGGTAGATGCAGCATAGCTCATTTGCCTCCAGCATCAGCTGGGGGTAGATGTCATATATTCATGTCATGGCATAATGGCACACTCTAGGCTATTCTCATATACATTCTCATTCCAAGCTCATTTGTCAGTTGTCTGTAAATCCAACATCTTCCTCATGCGGGCTAGTTTATATATCTTTTTCTCAGCTGGTTGTAAACAAATTCCATGTACTGTATGGCAGGTGACAAATAGATGGAATTGACCAGGTGAGGTTTTGGTGCAATCTACACGTTGCAGATAGGCCAGGCTGCAGCTTATTTACTGGAATTATTTGGAAAGGAAGGCAGCTGTCATATCACAAGAAAATATATATATATATATATATATATATATATATAGTTGCTTTGCAGGACTGAACCCATTGTTGTTGCTTAGAAGGATTTGCTTTAGAATCATAGAGTTGGAAGAGACCACAAGGGCCATCGAGTCCAACCCCCTGCCAAGCAGGAAACACCATCAGAGCACTCCTGACATATGGTTGTCAAGCCTCTGCTTAAAGACCTCCAAAGAAGGAGACTCCACCACACTCCTTGGCAGCAAATTCCACTGTCGAACAGCTCTTACTGTCAGGAAGTTCTTCCTAATGTTTAGGTGGAATCTTCTTTCTTGTAGTTTGGATCCATTGCTCCGTGTCCGCTTCTCTGGAGCAGCAGAAAACAACCTTTCTCCCTCCTCTATGTGACATCCTTCTATATATTTGAACATGGCTATCATATCACCCCTTAACCTCCTCTTCTCCAGGCTAAACATGCCCAGCTCCCTTAGCCGTTCCTCATAAGGCATCGTTTCCAGGCCTTTGACCATTTTGGTTGCCCTCCTCTGGACACGTTCCAGTTTCAGTGTCCTTCTTGAACTGTGGTGCCCAGAACTGGACACAGTACTCCAGGTGAGGTCTGACCAGAGCAGAATACAGTGGCACTATTACTTCCCTTGATCTAGATGCTATACTCCTATTGATGCAGCCCAGAATTGCATTGGCTTTTTTAGCTGCCGCGTCACACTGTTGGCTCATGTCAAGTTTGTGGTCAACCAAGACTCCTAGATCCTTTTCACATGTACAGTGGTGCCTCGCAAGACGAAATTAATCCGTTCCGCGAGAGTCTTCGTCTAGCGGTTTTTTCGTCTTGCGAAGCAACCCTATTAGCAGCTTAACGGATTAGCGCTATTAGCGGTTTAGCGGCTATTAAAGGCTTAAAGGCTTAGGGGATTAGCTGCTAAAAGGCTATTAAAGGCTTAGCAGATTAGATAAAGGGGGGGGAAAGCGAAAAAAAAATCTCTAGACTCGCAAGACATTTTCGTCTTGCGAAGCAAGCCCATAGGGAAATTCGTCCTGCGAAGCAACTCAAAAACGGAAAACCCTTTCGTCTAGCGGGTTTTCCGTCTTGCGAGGCATTCGTCTTGCGGGGCACCACTGTACTGCTCTACTTGTAATTGATCACTTTGTGATGGTTCAGCTTAAATGCATAAATCATTATGAAGCACTTAGGCAGTGCTATATTCCTATCCCATTTGGTGTCTGACTTGATCATATGGGGAGGGGGGAGGTTGGCATCATGCATCTACTTGCATGCATTGGGAATCCCAGTAGTGGCAAACCATGTGACTGTGCACAAGTCTGTGAGGGTACAGTCATATACTGTACTTAGGTACAGTCCTCTGCCATATTTGGGGAATTCCCCACATATGAAGAGATAAATTGGTTTGTTAGTGATAAGGAAATGGTGTGCTGTTGTTCTGAGTGACTTCCAAGATCTAGCCACAGATTGTTGAGTGTCAGCTGGAAAAAAAAGGAAAACAGATAGGTGACGAGAATTCACCTGGTTGAACCTCTAAATATCTGGTACCCTGGGGGGATGATTTGGGTGTCAGGGGAATGAGTAACTCTGTGTTCCAAGGGTGAGAAACCATCAGATCCTGAATGAAGCCCTCCAAACCTCTGTCTGACCTTCAGCATTCCCGAGACCACCCTCTCACAGGCACTGTTTCACACCATGAGTGTTTTTACCTGGCTGGAATGTGTCCTTGAACCCTGATAATGCCTCTGTCTTGTCCGTCCTCAGAAATTTACATTTATTACTCTGCTCACTTTTGCCTCTGGCCCCACCCACCAGTGGTATGTGGCTCCTGGAAGATTGCCCAAGAGGTGATGCAGCCCTTGGGCTGAAATCGTTCCCCCCAGCCTGCTGCACACTGTACATAGCACTGACTGAAGAGGGAACAGAAAATGGGCACCTCCAGAAACTCATCCTGCACCCCTTGATACACTAATAAAATGCTTGGGTTCAGGGCTGACAGCCCCAAACTTGGGCCCACCAGCACTGTTTTGCACAGTAGGGGAATGCTTCAGAAAGGTAGAAGAAAAGAAATTATAAACATATATATTCCTTTTATTCTCCTGAAATTACTTCCACCCCACTCAGGAGCTTTAATGGTACTCAAAGGCTGCCTGGAGCTCTGAATAGGAGCATCCTGGACAGTGACTGAAGAAAATTTTGTTGCAAATCATACCTTGTAAGATTATATTATCATGAAGTATATAATATTGTAGTTGTTTAGGTCAGATTGCCTCGGCTGTTTTGTTGCCGTATCGTGAAAAGTCATGTGGGCTCTGTTCACAAATATACAGGCTCACTTCCCATTCCATTGAAATCTCATCTTCAAATAATGCTTCTTTCTATAATCTAAATCTCCTGCTTAGAGCTCATCCACAAGCAGGCAAAGGAATTACCTTTTTAACTTTGTCCTCCTTGTATATATTAAAGCAGGATTTTCATAAGGGTTCTTATTTATATTAATATATTTTACTTTTTTTCTATTTACTTTATGTATAATACATAAAGGTAAAGTGGTTTGAACTGATCTATTAAATCAGTCTTTATTTGCATATTATTCAAACAGTTCACTATTATGCTGTAGAAAGCAATAGATGGAAACATTCTGATGCCCTCATTCTTTCTTGAACTGCAAGTAATCTCTGATCTCAAAACCTTTGCAAATCAATGCAGGATTGTTTATTATACTGGAAAGTGTTCTTGTCTTCTTAAAAAGACTGCGTGTGTGTGCATACATGTTGACAAATAGGAAAACATATCCATGGAATGACTGAGAACACATTATTTATTATAGGTTGCTGATGATCTAATAATTCACAACACAGCAAACCAGCAGCATCAAGAAGTATCCTGAAAGCTCATTAATAACTTTTTTTAAAATGATGCATTCGTAGGCTGTCAATTGTTCATGCTGTCTATGGAACAATGATTTTTTCCCCAGTTGTAATTATATTATGCACGTTTTAAAAATGTATGCCGTATTTGCATCTGAATATTTCCCCTGAATAAATGATTTGGATTTTTTTCTCCAGCCAGAATAAATGCAAACATAGGCCTTTTCCCTCTTATATAACTGTCTATATGAGAAATGCTACTTCGAATTCCTATAATATTCTTTATGAACAAACTAGATTTGACTGTGCAGACCAGTATGTCATGTTGGGTTGCTGCCATAATCCCAAAAGGTGGGGGTGGTGGGAACTTGAAAGCACAGAGGTGAACTCCTGCTTTTCTCCCTCAAATCTTGTCTTTCCCATCCCACATATTTTCTTGTGACCGCTCCCCCCCTCAAAGAAGAAGAAGAAAGCAGCCAGAGAAAGGTATATTCAAAAAACAAAAAATGTGATAAGAAAGAGTACAGCTCTGCCTTTCCATCTACACAATTTGGCTCTTGAAATCTACCCCAGCTTCCCAGGTTGGATTGTAGCTGTTGTTATCTACTGTACTTCTGTGTGAGACAAAACATTATTTATTTTATGCATTTATATTTTTAGAAACATTAACTTCACCAGGGCTTGATGGGGGGGGGGACCTGATAGAAGTGAAAATGAATATTTAAATAAATATAACAGGAAACTTTTTGCAACTTAGACTGCAGTCCTAAATTGGCCTCCTTTAAACACTTGCCTAGGGACGCGGGTGGCGCTGTGGGTTAAACCACAGAGCCTAGGACTTGCCGATCAGAAGGTCGGCGGTTCAAATCCCCGCGATGGGGTGAGCTCCTGTTGCTTGGTCCCTGCTCCTGCCAACCTAGTAGTTCGAAAGCACGTCAAAGTGCAAGTAGATAAATAGGTACCGCTCCGGCAGGAAGGTAAATGGCGTTTCCATGAGCTGCTCTGGTTCGCCAGAAGCGGCTTAGTCATGCTGGCCACGTGACGCCGGCTCCCTCAGCCAATAAAGCAAGATGAGCACCGCAACCCCAGAGTCGGTCACGACTGGACCTAATGGTCAGGGGTCCATTTACCTTTAAACACTTGCCTTGGAGTAAGTTCCATTGACTCCTGGGTAGACATGTATACAATACTGATTGTTCTTGTTTGTCAAAGCTGAGTTCAGAAATGCTATGCCCAGTAAGGCTTTGCTCTAAAGGAAGTGTTGTTGGGCTTTTGTTCCATGTAATTGCCTGTTGCACACATTCAACCTAACAAGGTGCATAGGCTGCAGTTCTATGGCCCATGAGAGGGTGTCTTGGAGGCTTTAGGACTGATTAGATCACCCTCTTCTACACTGGAAACAGAACTCCAGTGTCATAGACTGAGATCCTTCAATGCTCTGGCTCAACCAACATTTGCGCTATGGCCTGCAGGTCCCAGAATTTGGGGTAACATCAGGAGTGATTGGGGGCATGCTAGGGGAAGAAGCTGGGATCCAAAACCCAGGGTTCCTGACCTGCTTTCCAGCTGAGAAGAAAATTAGAAGAGCTCAGGAACATGCCTAAATCTCACATTCACTTTCCCTCCCATTGTTTCCAATGGAAAAGAATGTGTTGTGGGGGATTGTTTTAAAAACTTAACAGCTGGAAACAGGTGAGCTTTGCAGGCCTTAGCATATGGTTGAATCTACTTCTCTAGATGAATTGGGCAATGTTGTTGCTTTTCTTGTTTTAATGTGGAAAAAAGTATTCAAATATGTAATCCCTTTCCCCCATGCACCTGCATTTAAAGTGGTAGAATCCAAGAAAGATTGTAGAAATACCACCACCACCACCCTATAATAATGGCAACTCAATTCTCCACATTCTGCTCAATAACAGAAGTATCAGCAGGCAGAATTGCAAGTTTATAGCATTATACAAACCTTTAGGGCGGGGAAAAAAGTTAGTCCAATGTGGACTGAACATGCTCAGTGTGCACCCAGCTGCTCAAGGGTGGGGAAGAATGGAAGGCCGAGATAAAGGGGAATAGGATGGAATATTCTAGAACAGGCTTCCTCTACCTCGGCCCTCTAGATGTTTTTGAGACTACAATTTCCATCATCCCTGACCACTGGTCCTGCTAGCTAGGTATCTTGGGAGTTGTAGGCCAAAAACATATGGAGGGTCGAGGCTGAGGAAGCCTGTTCTAGAAGAAGGCACAAGAGGTTGGCTGGGATCCTGGATCCTTTCAGCTCAGTACTGACTGCAATGACTGGCACTGGCCTTCCAGATTTTAATAATAATAATAATACCTTTATTTTCAGACTGAAATTGCTTCTTAGCCATACCTGGAGATTCCAGTAATCAAACATTGGCCCTTTTGCAGGCTCTGCCACTGAACTATGTCCCTTTCCCAAAGCACTCCTCATAGGAACACTATGGAAGGTCCCAGTTGTGCAACCCTTATTCATACAGCCACAGTCATTTGCAATGTACATATATCCTCCTGTCAAACACCTCTATATGCTGCTCTATATGCTGTCCAGGTAAGGACAGCACCTGTGTGCATGCAAATATAGTTTCTGTTCCAAATGCAGGATGGATCATGTGGAGAGTCCCTTTGCATATGCAATTGTTTATTAGGACTGTTTCTTAGCTCCTTTCTGTTCTGTTCTGTTCTGTTTCCAAGAAGGGAAAATAATAGGAAGCACAGAGGTAAGAAAGAGAGAAGTGTGCTAAGTTTTTTTTTAAAGAAGCCCTCATTACAGTTAGTAAGATATGGGTGATATTAGCACATGGGATAACAAGAAGCTTGCAGTGTGGTTGATGTATAAAATATGTGCCTCGATATCTTGCTTATTTTTAGATATTCTTTCTCTTTTTGAATTTCCATAATGAGCATGTTGTGCCTGTCAGCATCCTAGTTCCTCACTGAAACCTTCTGTCTCTTTTATCACCAGAGTCTCAAATGTCTTGTCAAACCTCGTAATTATTTCCTAGAGTCAAATCTGCCATTAATCCTCTCAGGAAAGCTCATGCAAAGTACCGTCACTCAAGGGGCATGAAGGGAGGAAGGACATGATGTGTCTGTGTCATCTCTTCAGTCTTCATGGTTCGTTGTCTAGGAGGAACTGAAACTTAAGTAACATGCCCCAGATAGAGGCACAATAGATAATATTACCTTTTGATATTCCATTACAATGCAAACTAGAGAAAAATAATAATGGTGGCAACATTCTCTCTCCTTTTTCTTTTTAACTTGGGTCTAATAAAAAAAAGAGAGAGAGAGAAAGCACATTCCATCCACTGAAACAACAAAGACTTATGAAACAAGAAAAGTAGTGGGGAACTAATTATCGTTCCTTCGTATTTGGCCATGAAAAACATACCGTTTTGGTGGCACATTATTTTCATGCATAAAAATATGCGTTCTTAATTATGTGCATTATTAGTTCCCAATCACTACCATGAAGGCACATCTCTGTGCTCTCTTCCTATCAGTGTTGCTCTTCCTACACTGGAGGAAAATAGTGTGCTATTTTGAAATACAAACTTTTTTATCATAGTCTCATTAAGCAGAATATTATTGCAGTTTGGGGGGGAAAGGTGGTAATACTGCTGTGCAACATGTAGTGCATGCTCAAATGGAAGCCCATAAATTGAGTTCACCAACAGAAAACAGTTATTCGGAAAAACTGAGGTCTAATTCATTTGGCTCCTGGGCACACAGAGCTTTTGATGGACAGTAAAGGAGGTGCTTTTTCTGCTTCATGTGTGTTGAGATTCCCAGAGAGTGTGTTTAGCTGTGTGCACAAAGTCAGAATATATAATTTTCTTTCTGGACATGCAGTGAGGTAGCCTTCCAATGAAAGCTGAGTGTTGCACCCAGAATTGTACCTGAATGCCCCAGTATAATATCTTTATCAATTGAAGGTATCTGAAGTCAGAACAGGTTCTGTTCTGTTATTTGCAGTTGAACATTGCAATACAAATATCACATATCTGAGTGCAAGGTTTTGAAAAGTCTCTGCCAGTGTTAGAACAGAAATATCATTTGAAAGGTGTCAGTTCTTTTACATAATTGTTAACTGTAACTTCCCTTTTCTGCATATACCACACACTTAGGACCAATAAATTGTCACAAAAACAGTAATGGATTCTTTTAAGTGTGCTCAGAATACTGATGAAAAACCAAATTAGTACTCCAGATCCCACTGAAGTCAGTTACAAAATTACCACTGACTTTTATGGTTCTGGATTGCAAGCTGAATTATCTTAGCAGGGCCAGTTACTATCTCACAGTCAAGGCACAGCTGGTTTTAATATGTACATTTCTTGCAGCAGGGATGTCTGCAGGATTAACTTCAGACTTGAAAGTGAAAAGATAATGTAAATGTGAGAGAATAAAACCAGGTCATAGAAATTGTAGCAGCATATGGTGCAAAAGCTGAAAATGTGCATGATGCAAAAATAGCTCCAAATCATAGATATTTAATGGGCTTGAACTGGCTGTCTGTCACCTGTGAGCCTCTTCTAGCCAATGTCTGAGCTGCTGTGATTTCATGACATGTTCAATGTTATGACTATAGAGGTGGAAGGATCAGTCACAAAATTCTGACAGGCGAATGTGATGGAAATAAAAGACCGAATTGGCTGGGGGCAACATTGCATATTGCCGTGGAGGGGGAAGGATGACTTAAGTAGAAAGGTTTTCTAAAGAGACAGCAGCTAGGCAAGAAGAGGTGGTGGAAGGGAATGTAAGATTAACCTTTGAAGATGCCACATCGTGCATGTATTAACACTCAGTTGTCTAATTCTAAACAAAAGTGAATTTGCTATGAGTGCACCCTAAAATACAAGTCTGCACACTTTTAAAACACATGAGGAAAGTGGTATTGCAGGTAAGATACACAATGAGTGAAGTTGCTGAAATCACAACAAATATTATTGTGATTACTGGAAATGGATATGGTTCACATGTTCAGAGCAACTAATGCAAAATCTAAAAAGTATACAACTGGGGAAACATGTTAAAAAACAGGATATTTAAAATTCCTGGCAATACTTTAATTACTCAGATGTTAACTTGGCTACAGCAGAATGCAAAATGAAGAGCAAAGACATATTTCTGCAAAGTACTTCAGGATTGTTTTGTTCTATGGCTTATTTGAAGCATTTGTCTGGTTTGAGGATATTTTGGATGAATTCCTAGAAAATGCATGAAGTTTGATAAATATGGCTGGTTCAGAGGAACGCCCATGATGATAAAATATAATTAGGCTTAGAATATTGTTCATGGCGATGGGAAGCAAACTGAACAGTCTGGGTCATCAATAAAAGTTAGTTTGAGGAAATATCAGATGACTTAATAAGTTTAATTGGAGTTTTATTATCTGGGAGGGGGGACCTAGTGCTAGGAAGTAAGATCATTTTAGGAACAATTGCATATGCAATTAAAATTCATCTTGATGAAATCTAGAGGGGGCAAAGCAACAGATGCAAATGTAGTTAAGTGGCAATGTTAAAATAATTCTAAACAGAAGGCCTCTTAAAATACATAAATAGAAATGCATTTAGTTGGGAAGTGGGAAATCTAAATAAGAAAGAAAGATGCAGCACAAGTTAAAAACATAATTAGAAAAATAAATTGTAAAGAGTATTTTAGATTGAAAAAGAATCTTGTTTTATTGACTGTGTCTGCAAAAAATAAAATAAAATGAAAGCATAGTCTGCTTAGGAAAATGGAACACTAGAAAATGTGTGCAATTAATTGTGGTGTAGGGAGAAGAGGGCAAGCTGAAATTTCCAATCAGTATTCTTGTAGTATTTAATGCTGGTGTTTTGTAAATGTCTTTTAGTACTTAACATCTGTGTGAATCCATTTTACAGATGAAAGCATGTTGTGAGGTGTCTAAATCACACAGTAGCCCACAGCTAATGCTTACTTACAACACAGTGGTACCTCGGTTTAAGAACAGTCCTGTTTATGAACGTTTTGGTTTAAGAACTCCACAAAACCAGAAACAGTGTCCCGGTTTGTGAACTTTACCTCAGTCTAAGAATGGAATCCGAACGGTGGAAGGGCACTAACGGTGGGAGGCCTCATTAAGAAAAGTGCGTCTTGGTTTAAGAACAGTTTTGGTTTAAGAACAGACTTCTGGAACGGATTAAGTTCATAAACCAAGGTACCACAGTACAGTAGACTCACAACTTGCATTCATTTAACTTGTGCACATTCAACTTTGCACGCTTGGCAATTAAAAAAAATAAAAATGGAGGAAGGGGAAACTTTGGCTTCAATGGTGGGTGGGATTGCCAATGTGTTTTGTCTATATGCAATTTTGGCTTTATGCACTATCCCCAGAACATAACTCCTACATACGTTGTGGGTCTAATGTATGTTTTTAACCTATGCTGAAAAGAAAAGAGAGGATGTCAGTATTTTCATCCCTCCCATTGCAAGGATCACCAGATCATGTTTGTTTTACTTTCTGTCTGTAAAAAAGGAGGGGGCGGAAGCTACTCTTCTAGACTTCCGTCCCTAGTATTTGTGCTTTTTTCTTTGATCTGTCTAGAGACAGGATGGCAGTATGAGAGCTGGTTCTCTCATACATGTTTGTTATGTTCTTTTATTTGTTTAAGCAGTAGAAATAAATTGGGTTTGCTACAAAACCTCCACAGCTTTGCTTCCGTTACTCTGCTGCATTTGAGGTGCTCACATGAACAAATGTGAGTCCACAGCACCAGGACCTACTCCTTGGGAATGCTGTGCTGCTGTTCCTGTGATCGGAAGGTGCTCCCGTCACCCAGACCATGCAGGCACTGAAAACGTGCGCTGAACATGGGTGTATGGAAAGAAGGTGCCTTGTATGTTTCCCATTTGGGGAGTAAATCAGTTGGGCATACAGTTTTTAGTGGGTAAATGGGCTTAAGCCTCTCTCTCTTCAAGTTAAATTCTGGAAGCTCCATTTCATAAGACAAAAACTTTACAAAAAAGTTTGGTAGGGCAGGTGATGTATCTATATAAAACAATATACAATGCCATATCAGGAACTTTGAGCTTTATTTCAACTTTATTTGCATTGAAAGTCATCAGTCCGCTGAAGAAAATTGAGAGGTTGAAGGACAGCACCCTAAAAATTTTAATACTATAATCCCTTTCTTTTAAGTCTGTTGCTCATAACAAAAGCAAGCCAAATGTTTCAGCAACCCTGTGACAAAAAATGTAGCATTGTTTGTGTTGAATTTAAGAGATAGATGGCAGGGAGCCCTAATTACTGTTAGATACTGTAATCTGCCACCTCCTTCAGCAGCTGTGTTCTAACCAGCAGTCCATACTAGCAGTAATGTTGGTGAATGCATCACTCATCCATAATTTAATTGAGGGGACTGACCTGGCATATATTATCAAGACCTTTGTAGATCACCTGATCTCAATTAGCTATGTCCCCAGTGTACTTGGTTTAGCACCAGCAGAGACAGGAGAATCGGGTTATTTGGGCTGCCATAATGCATTGGAATTCCACTGCTTCTGTCAGGCAACCAGACTTCCTGGGGACCAAGAGTGAAGCTTGTACCTGGTGTTGGGCCAGAGAGTCAGAGTGAGTGTTCTTTTAGTGTTCCATCCACTTCACTGCTCAGCAGTCTGCTTCTGCCAGCTCAGGGAAGAAATTTCAGAAGTTCTGTTGGAAAAAAACCCAGATGTGGTATTGGGAGATTTCATCATAAGTACCAAGAACACCTTGGTAGGTCCAACCTGCCTGAGCACCTTCTCATGAGCAATGTAAATAGTCATCCAAATTTCTACAATTGGATATGAGAAGACTTTTACTACCAAAACCTCTGCTTGCATTAGTGGTGGTGTATTGTCCGCAGTAACGGCAGCACCCCACAGAGCATTAGGACACCCAAGGAAGCATTTATGTTGCTCCCTCAAATACACTCTGCCCAAGTTTTTGAATTTCTGGTAATTTCTGAATTACCTGTTTAATTCAAAATGACAGTGACCATCCTACAAACCTTCTAGGGAATAATATGATTGATTCTTGAAACAGCATTATTCAAAACATGAAAACATTCAAGCAGGACGGCATTAAAAAAATATACCCTGCATTGCTAGAATTGCTAAAAGCATATTTCAGTGTGAAAGTAATGTCCCTTTAGCCCCAGTCTGTATATAAAAAGAGCAGGTTTTTGAGATGTTAGCAAATGTCTTGGTTTGCAAACTGTTCTTCCTCCTATCAGTTTTGGCCACATCTCTCAAATATGGTCCATTCAAGACCCCCCCCCCAAAAAAAACCCCCCGTATTTCATGTTACCTGGTCATTTATCCTTTCCTTTTAACATACCTTTCTTCTGTCCTCTTTTGTGCCAAATGTGAGGGAAGCAATAGCCAAAGGACTCCATCTATGAAGTCAAGCACAACTTCCCATTTAACCTTGGAAGGAGGCCACATGATTGACATTTCCATTCCTAGAGTAGGTCCAAGCCATTACAAGAGCCAACTAAATTTCATTTTGCCTTATCTGCAGGTTATCATTCTTTCAAGAATCATCACATTCTGACAGGATCTTGATTTAAGGTTTTCAACTCAGCTTGGCTCAAGCTGAATTCACAAGGTCAAAAAGATTCCAGGTTTGTTCATAATACAGAACCAGAAGATGGAATGCCAATCCTTTCAAGGCCCTGGAAGTGGCTAGATGTGTCTCATATTCCCATTCTCAATTAGGGCAATTTTTAAGGCTGTCAGCTCACTCCCCCCCCCCTCGTGTGGGTCTTTTTTCTCTTCCTTCCACATATGAAACTTGTGGCTAATTTTATCACATTTTCTTTTCCACATCATTTGAAAGTTTAAGATATTTCTGTATTTTCAGTATCATACTATTATGAAGAAAAACAACTTTTTTTAGCGAGAGAAAGAGTTCTAAGTTGTTAACAATATTTTCTCTTTTCTCAATAAATGAAAGAAAGAAACAAAATAACAAGGAAACTAGTGAAAAAGGCATTTTGCTTGTATTTCATGCATGTGGACCTGAATATTGCAAGGGGAACAATGCATAGATCTAATGTTAAATGTGAAGATAGCCCAACTGATATGAAAACATATACAAAGAAAAAGCAAGTGAAGTTCTGTTTATTTTGAAAACTGTAAGAACAAGCAATCCTGGGGCTGATGATCCCATAAACTTGTATTTAACCATTAAATGGCTAGGCAGATCAAACCAATTAATACATGTTATCCTCTACAGAGCAAACATTTGATTGGGCTGTGTTAACCGAAGTGCTTTAAAAGCAAGAAATTAATTGTATGTGTTTGCAGCAAGCATTTGGGAAGATGTGAATGTATAATTTCTGCCTGGACATTCGTTACACATTTTAGTGGTGAGGGAGCACTTTGTATTTTAAGGATGCATCACAGAGAAATTATTGGTGAACATAGTGCATTTTATGCATGCATCAGGCAGAAATTCTTAACTATGTACTTAGTATAACTAGGTACTAAGTATGGGGGGGGGCGGGATGCACCAGTAGAATATTTTATATTTTTTCCATTCCACACCTCTCAAACTAAATTATGCTTTCTGTGAGATGAGGGAGAATTCCAAAACAGCAGAAGACACATGGACGTTTTCAGATAAAATTCCCTTTGATATTCTCATAAGAGTTTTGGCTCTTTATTTTTCACTTAATAAATTAACCACTTAATAGGTATAAGATATTAGCTTCAGTTGCATGGACTCCATGTGCCTATTCCAGTGAAAAGACAAATCCTTTCCAAATCTGTTCCAGTACAGTGGTACCTCTGGTTACGTACTTAATTCGTCCCGGAGGTCCGTTCTTAACCTGAAACTGTTCTTAACCTGAAGCATCACTTTAGCTAATGGGGCCTGCTGCTGCTGCTGCCGCCGCGCCACCGCTGCACGATTTCTGTTCTCACCCTGAAGCAAAGTTTTTAAGCCAAGGTACTATTTCTGGGTTAGCAGAGTCTGTAACCTGAAGCATATGTAACCCAAGGTACCACTGTAAACATACAAATCTGAGAGTTGGGTCCACCATTCTGCCAAGGTAGAGGTTAGGCTTGAACACAAGATTCCATACCACATTCATATTGCTGTCATTAACACCTGCAATTTCCCAGCATTCTGGAACTTGAGTCAACATGGAAAACTCCATAACACAACATGCTGAACTGTGTTTTCTTAATTTAATAGAACACTTTCTGTTCTATTAATAAACAAGCCATAGAATGACGCACAACGGACCACCAGCAGCAGCATTTTAAACTTTTGGATGAACAAGATATGCTTTTTTTCATTGAATTGCTGATGGACCAGGGCTGGAATTGGATACCAATATTAATTTCAGTGCCCACATTAGTCTGCAAGAGTGGTCAGTTCATCCTATTCAGTCTTCAGGATTCATTAATTAAAACTATATGGTCTATTGATCGATCCTTTGAACAAATCTTCAGCAAGACTGGATTGAAATGAAGATTTATTACAATGTCTGCAAATGATCCAGTATCTTTCACTGTTACACCTGCACTCTACTGAATATTTTTTCTAAATATGTTCTGGCCATCATCCATCATTTTATCCTTAGAATTGGAACCAGCTCACACATACATGTGCTTCACTTGACCTATCATGATCTTCTTGTTCACTCAATGAATGTGTGAAATGTCTTCTTTTCAAGAGTATTATTTCCAAGTTAGCACCAAGTGATCTGTGTAATTTGTGAGCACTCATTAGCACATAAAAGGCTATTGCCTACTTTTACAGAAAGCCAGTGTGGCGCAGTGGTTGGAATGTAGGAATATGACCAGGGAAGCCTGCTCTCAAATCCCTAGGCAGGAAGAACTAGCTGCACAGTTATGAGATGGGGGCACCTGGCTTACCAGTAGTACATGTAAAACAGATGTAGGGCACTTAGATCCCAAACTTTATGTGAGCCAACAGTGTGATGCATCAGTAAAAAAAAAAAGTTAATGCCATTCTAGGCTGCATCAACAGAGGTATAGTGTCCTGATCAAGGGAAGTAATAGTACTAATTTATTCTGCCTTGTTCAGATCCCACCTGGAGTACTGTGTCCAGTTCTGGGCCCCACAATTTTAGAAGAACGTGTGCAGAGGAGGGTGACCAAGCTTTATGAGGAACATTTGAGGGATTAGGAAAAGTGCTGTCACATGAAAGATGAGCAAGCTTGTTTTGGCCTACATTGGAGGCTAGGTCTTGAACTGATAGCTTCAAGTTAGAAGAAAGGAGATTCCCACTAAACTTCAGGTCAAACTTTGGCACTGGTTCAGCATTCAATCTCTTCACTCTAGATAAATCCCCCCCATAGATTTTTTTTTGGGGGGGGGGATTGTAGTCAATTTGTGGAAATTATCTGAATTTGAATTATGAAGGAAAAGGTAGGGCAATCTTAATCCCTGACTCTCCCAAATTTAGTCAAATTACATCACTTGGAGTTTTCAAAGAACAGTAGGTAAGGTGGCTATCACAAAAAAGCTGGCCCCTTTCTTGTTACTATAACCCAAGCAGTGGAAATGATAAAAGAATACATGGCATTATTTGCTAGAAAGTCATTATTTCCCTTTTCACTTCATAAATTCCTGGGATGCTTTGTAACCTTCTGTTTTTCCTCCAGTTCTTTTGCTGATTTTGTTGAAAGCTGAACGAATCCACCAGGTACAAATAACCTGGCTGTAGTTTTATTCTTTTCTTTCAGAGCCACAATTGCTTCATGAAAATAGAAAAACTGTAACACAGCATTGCAGGACTCTATATCATTTTGACTCTGATGGCCTGTTTCAGGTATTTCGACAAAGAACTTTGGTGAGCTATTCGATGCTCAATAATAAGTAACAAATAGTGTGATTCAGTGAATTTGTTTTCCTTAGAAACGGCTGACTGCAGTCTTTTATTTGAAATGTTAGGTAAAGGCAGCGCTGCAGACAAACATTCCATGATCCTTGATTTACTGAACAGATGACCTGGAGAAACTGCCTACCACAATGAAGGATATTATGGCTGAATTTTCCAAAAGCATGTTGTACAAAGTATGGATGTGGATTCACATGACCAGGCTAAACCACAATGCAACTTTTGCTCACAGTAGATATAAGATTAAATGCTTTAACATATGCACAAGCTGGAACTCAAACTATGCTTGCCAGGTCTTTTTGCAGGGAGATGATTGTCATCTTATGGAAAGGCTATCCAGTATAAACTCTTTCATTAAAATTCTGGAGGTGTTTGGAAAAGCTGAAATAGTGAATCTTAGTATTTTAAAGTGCTAGTGATATTGAAATTGTGTATAAATTAAAAGCCTAACAGCAGCCCCTTCCTCTGGCCCAAAACTGTGATACTTTGCTCTGAGTTTGTAGACTGAAAGCAACAGGTAGTTGCAGCAAACTTCCATGTATAAAAGAGGAGATAAGCAGTGTTCCCAACAGCAGCAGTTCCCTTGGCCAGTAGCTGGTATCAGGCGGAAGATCCCGGCATTGAACAGCAGCAGTCACAGACCTGAGGGCTGACTGATATGACAACAACAATTCCCCAGGTTGGAAGAGGGGTTGGCCCACGGCACAGCCACTAACTGCCTGTGCCATGTGCCCCTTACCTGGCCTGCCCCACCTCCCACGCCATACCTCCCCCTACCCAGAACCACCATAACTGGACCTCTCTTTGCTCTCCCTTGCTCCTCTCCTCCCAGGCATATCCCACAAATGCCCTTACAACTCAATTAAAAACAATTAATACACTAAAAAATAAATAAAAGGATATAAAAAAACAATTTAGAAGAAGAGGCCCTCTCTGCTGGGCAGCAGAAGAAGTTCTTATGAAGCAGCCCACCCTGGGCCAGCCAGGTGGAGAGAGGCAGCAGCAGGGCCCTCAGGATCTCAGCAGGGTGATTTGGTTAGTTTGTTCAATAAGCCATGGTTTGAGAATAGTACAGACTGGGTCATAGTGTGTGTTAACAAGAGCACTCTATAGCTTGTTGCTGTGTTTAAATTAGAAATGCTTTATTACACATTACTGGTAGGGGAACAATAGTACCGGACAATTGTTACTAGTTTCAAAACAAACGTGCTTTATTTCATAAAAATTAACATTTTATTATTGTCTCTTTGAAGAAGAATAAAAAGTCACCACTCCATTCACATTGCATATCAAGTAAGTGTCATTATGAAAACATCATTAATATGGAAATTGCAACACTTTGATTAGCACTTGCAGCCCCCTTTTGATACAGAAAAAAGAGGAAGGAACTAACCAGATTGCAGCAATTTACATAATAAAAACCCAGTAGTGGCAGTGCCACCAGTAACTGAAACTAAAGGAGGCTATCATGTCTTTTTAAACAGTTTAATGCAGTTTTTAAAATGTGCAGTACAAAGGAAAAGAAAATATTTTTCTTTAAACTGACAAACTAATTGAAAAGGAAATAAATCATAGATGGATGGTGTCTTTTAGGATCATAGTCTCCTGTAAACTATGAGCCTAACAATGCGATGTAAGCATATTGTCAATGCTGCTTGACATTTCCAAAATAATGTACAGCCTTACCTTGGAGTAAATCCCATTAACTCAATGATGTTTAGTTCTGAGTAAATGTGAATGACATTGTGCTGTAACAAAATTCCAAGTAAAACAGCAATCGGTCATATATTTCCTATTACAATCAACGCAACTCATGTTAAAATTTCAGTAGGAATTGGATTATACATTCTGTACTCAGTTTCAAACTACACATACCAAGGAAATCCTTAACTCAGGGTTTAAACTATAGAACTCTTGAGAATGGACCGTGTTCCTGAAGAACGTTGGTTGAAGATTGAAATTCACCTACTATTGACATTGCCTTGATCTTGCTTGCTACCTACCTTACTTAGGAATGTAATACCTCCATTGTAAAATGTTTGTATCTTGATTTGTTTCCATATTGGGGTCTAGTTATGCCAAATTCATTCCTTTATATGTGACTAAAGGTAAAGGACCCCAGACGGTTAAGTCCAGTCAAAGGCGACTATGGGGTGCAGTGTTTATCTTGCTTTTCAGGCCAAGGGAGCTGGTGTTTGTCTGCAGACAGCTTTCCGGGTCATGTGGCCAGCATGACTAAACCGCTACTGGCACAAGGAGGGCCATGATGAGTGCCAGAGCGCACATAAATCCTGTTTACCTTTCCACTGCAGCGGTACCTATTTACTTACTTGCACTGGTGTTCTCTTGAACTGTTAGGTTAGCAGGAGCTGTGACAGAGCACCGGGAGCTCACGTGGATTCGAACTGCCAACCTTCTGATCAGCAAGCCTAAGAGGCTCAGTGGTTTAGACCACAGCACCACGTGCGTCCTTTTATATGTGACTAGAAATGTCATGAGTAACAGATAGCACATTATAAATAAGTGTGGAAAACAGGAAGCACAAAGTAATTTATACTTCCTGTGTCCCTTCAGATCACATTCAGAACTAGTTCATATGTCAGTAGCAGGGGTTGTAAGAACTGCTGTGACTTGTCTGTTTATATATTGCTCTGAGCAGTGCTTCAAGAGAGCCTGTTATCTGGCAATGTAGTTATTTCCGATGCCAGTATTGCTCTGCTCTGCCCACGATACCAGACCCACCCACATCATTAGTTTCCTTCTAATGCTGCCAGGAGTGTCACTGGCATGACTAAGTTACCATTCATGGCTTTTCTGGTAACATATGCATCAACCTTCAGTAAGCAGTTCAAAACTTTTTCCCGTTCTTTCCTTGTTGAGCACCGTGATAATAGGGATACTCTCCCAACAAATGCTTAAAAGATATATTTTTGAGCTTATGCTATAGAAGACTAGGAATCTGAAAGGCAGTGAGAAAATATTGTGCAGCCTCTGTGTTTCATGGGCTAGCTGAAGTAGAACAGTGATAACAACACAATAAAAATTCTGCAAAGAAATTAATAAAATGTTCACAAAAAGGAAGTTAAAATACTACCGTTATTACTTGAAAGAATATTGCTAGGCTCAGATAGGGATCATAACTCAGTTAGTATAAGACACAACAGGGATCTACTAAAATTGACTTACTTGGTGGCAAATTGTGTTTTCTACAGTACTATAGCCATTTTCTGCAGCTGGTTTCTATAAAAGTGGATTCATTAAAATTTAACTAAAGCTAATATTAGTATAAGAGTTAAGAAGAGCAAGACAGATTTTAAAACATTAAAATTACAGTCTTCTTCATAGAGGAAATAGATCCAAGATTCAATAAAACAGAGTACAGGGGACACCAAAGAAGAATTTAAACTCATATTGGATTTGGAGGGGTGAAACGTTTTAAATGGAGGGATGTGACCAAACAGTGAAATTTTGGTTCAAAGGGGATCTTTTGAAACAAAGTGTAAAATCTCAGTTGAGACCATGATTTTGCCTAATGGGACAGAGCTCAAATTAGCTAATTTGCTTCAAATTACCATGGTGTTTCAGAGATGAAATGATTCTGAAACTTGGGCAATGATAGATGCTTTATAATTTTATTTTTATCACATTGCAATGAGAAGATTAAAGTTGCTGGAACAGACCAATATGTCTTTTTTATTTGTTTGCTAACCTGTAACCCGTCTTTCCACCAAATGGTGCTTAATACAGCCACAAATTAAAAAGCACATCATCAGAACTGATAAAAACACCCAGTTGAGCAAATTCCATCATATATGCAGCATATGGGGCCAACAATCTGTCTGAATAAAACAGTATTTGCCTGCCAGTAGGAGCTCATCATATAAGTGACTTGGGGAGTTCCAGAGGTTGGAAGCAACCTCCAAGAAGACTTTCTCTCATGTTCCCACCAACTATGCATCAAAAGTCTTTCTAGTTCAGCATCCAGTTTCCCACAGTGATCAAGAACGCTTAGTAGCATGAAGGCAACATCTCTTTTTCACCCTACATTCAAGTACCTGGTATTTTGTGGCCTTTGAATGTTTAGGTGTCATAACAACAGCCAGTGGTAGACCTATCCCATATGAATTTGCTTAATCTTCTTATAAGAAATGAACAGTCTGAAATAGCATACATTGAGTGGCTTTACTTTACAGGAAGGGCCTTTCTCAGTTGTGGAATGTTCACAGAGACCTGTGAATTCTCAGCTATATGGGTTCAGCTTAAAATACACCCTTAACTCTTAGCTGTTTCCTCAGATGGGGAGGAGAACCTAGCAGCACCAACAGGTCCGAATGATTTGTGTCTTCTGGATTTGCGTCACTCTGTCTTTCAGCCAGAACAACACTCATAGTGTCATCTTTGCCCTAGTAGGCCGGGCAATGTGGAATTGCATAGAAGCCTAAGCCAAAGAAAGGAGCATTTAGTTCTTTGAATGCTTGAGGGGGTTCATCTGAACTTCCTTTTGTGTGTAGCAGTAACGTAAGTTGTAGATAGGAGCTCCAAGTCATTAAAACAACATGTTTTACAACTCACTTTGAAGGATTGCATCACACACTCCCACCCCAATTTAGGTTCAGATCTTACCCAAGGGAAAGGACCACTCCCATTATCCCTGACTATGCTTGCTGGGCCTGATGGAAGTTAGAGCCTAACAGCTGAAAGCACTATGTTGGCTATTGCCCACCCCAGCCTTGTAACTCACTCGCTTCTCCTTTGTCATATGTTTTACATCAAAATAATTGTTCTTATATAAATATCCTGAATTCTGACAGAAGGAGTAACAGATCATGTTTTTTGGAGCCCCATATTGCTTCTCATTCAAAAGCTCACAATCCCAATGAGTTCCACATAAAACATTGAAACAAAAAGAAAGACGGTGCAGGACCTAGTCAGTTTTCTTTCTGCATTTAGAAGTTTGCCGCTTAGTCAGCTAAAGAAACAGGACAGATTGATTTTGACAGAGCTATCTGCTCAGATGTTATAGACCCGATTTATATAGGCTTATTCAATAGCATTTGAATCTCTAGTGAATGGTTTTATACAGCTTCATTTGTATGTGTCCTAGTACATTTGTAGTTGTATTTAGTGGCTTATTGGATGGATTGCCTTTTGAGAGAAGCCAAATGAAATGACAACGATCCCTCCCGCCCCCCTTTTTGTGTTCAGGACTCTCACTATTCTTTTTTTTAAAAAAATCACAAAATTTAACTAAAATCTTTATCCCAAAATCAGAATAAATACTATTTCTGTGGATTTAGCGTACTTGTGGATTTAGTACATAAAAAGGAAACGAGAAAACCCGAGATGTCTGATCCTGTTTTACTTTCTCAAGAAAGTCCCTCTATATTGTCACCATCATGTCAGGCAAATCCAACATAATTATCAGTTAATCTAAAGCAGCAATGCAATGCAGCTTACATTGTTTTACTATTGAACACAATGGAACATCTCAGTAGACCTGTGTGGAATTACATAACACAAGGGGCTGCTCTACGTATTAAGGCTGCTGAAGGAAGACCAGTACAAATACCAAAGTTCCCACCTGCAAACACTTAATGGTGTATACAGTACGTGCACTTTTCTTTTACTACTAATACAATATATAGAAAAATATGAGAATAACAATTAGAATATATTGATTGAAGAAAACTACCATATAAAGCAGCCAGACATAAGCATAAGTAAAGTGGCTAATACATCAATTAAAAGCTAACAGACAAAAATATAATATCCAATATTTATAAATAGATATGTTCATAACAATGCATGAGGCTGTACAGTGGTACCTTGGGTTAGGAACTTAATTCGTTCCGGAGGTCCGTTCTTAACCTGAAACTGTTCTTAACCTAAGGTACCACTTTAGGTAATGGGGCCTCCCACTGCCGAAACACGATTTCTGTTCTCATCCTGAAGCAAAGTTCCTAACCCGAGGTACTATTTCTGGGTTAGTGGCGTCTGTAACCTGAAGCGTCTGTAACCCGAGGTACCACTGTATAGTAATAATTAAATTTGGCATTCCCAAAAGGCTATGAGAATTTACCAGTTTTATAACATTGCCATTCACATAAAAGGCTCACACAACTATCTATGCAGTAAGTTTAGCAAGTGTGGCTACATCTTATACATATCCTATAAAATCAGTCAGGAAGGGAAGAGAAGGAAAATCCCTTCGATGTATCCCTAGCAGCCGCTGCTGGAGACAAATGCCTCACTCTGCCTAATGGTAGGGCCCCCCCTGATTTTAATAGCTGCCTTATCTACCCAACCCTGTAAGTAAAAAAGACAAAGGCTGCAATTATATACATTCTTGCCCAGGAATAAGCCCCATTAAACTCAATGAGACTTGATTCTGGGTAGATGTGTATAGCATTGCACTATTAAATTACCCTCCCCTGCTTTTGAATAAAGGTGCATAGAACCACACTGTGTGGTTTATTTCTGGGGGGAGTTCCATACATTAAAACTGCTGCCAGAAGCACTAATGCTACACTCATGTTTCCATCCACAAACCCTTAAAGCCTGGAAGTATACATGAGTATAGATGTATCTTGAAAAGCCAGTGAATATGTATATGGGACAACAGATTTGGAATTTGCAAGGAAGATTAAACTGGCAGCTCTTTATTTGATGGCCTCTTTACATTTGAGGGCAAGACAAAGAGACATTGCAGTACACGTGAAACAACCCTGGTTTCAACAAAGCCAAAGACATGGGCTTAGACGACAGACAGATTTCTGCAGCCACATTCCCTTTCAGTATGAGTATATATTTTCAACTATATAATTAGCTGTGATTCCTCCTCATTTACCCTGTGTTTCATTGAAATGAAATAATATTATTGTCAACTCCATAAAAGCAGATACTGACACCCTGCTCAACAATGCTATGGAGCAAAGTGTTTAGACAGGATCATGCTATTTTGCAAGGAGGAGAATGAGGGAGGTGTTATGCAAAGGGGGAACAAAACAGCTAGTTGCTGGGCCTCTATTGCATATATTAAATTGGCTGGCAGTACATTTCAGCAAGGAAGCCAAGCCAGCTCAAAGGCCTACCCTATAACCTCTAATCTTGGGAGCTGAACTCTATTATTTGCCATTAAAATGAAAGGATGCCATACTGAAACAGATGTCTTCAGCAGACACGTTCTCATTACAGATGAAGTTTAGGCAAATGGAAATTGAGCCACAAATTTTATTTTGTAGATTATGGGTCTAAAGAGCTTTGTGGTTGGGCCTGGCATTTAAAAACATGAATTAGAAAAGCTCTCAGAAAACCAAGCACTAATTAATGGCCCAGCAGTTCTGCTGAATCACAATGTAGGAACGAGGGAGGTTGTGAAAGGAATAGTTTAGCAATAACCAGATACCCCAAACACAGAGGCACCAGGTCACACAGTGCCTGACACTGTTTAGTGGGTCCATGTTGTGCATCTCAATAAAGCATTTTAATTAACTTGGGGGCATGTGAGACAGTGGCTCTCTGAAGGAAATCTTCCAGAAGACCTTTAATAAAAGCAAGCACAATGTGATATGAGAGTTTTATGAATACATGCCAGTGCAGGTGTTTGAGTGAAAATGCGGGGATTTAAGGTGATCTCTGTATTTATGACAGTTCAACAAAAAAGGCTAGAAACCAGAGGCAAAGTTGTTTTAATGACGCCATTTAAGCTGGTATATCACATTACTATGAAACTGCCCTCTTTGACTTTAAATGCCTAATATAAAACTACAAACATTAATATCTGGATGTATTTCCATGTGCCTCTAAGCACTGGATTAGAGAGTCTGAGCTCCAGAGTTCAATGACATGCTCCCCCTACATTTAACAAATTGTTTTCAAACGTGCTTGACAGTTAAATGAACTTAATCATTTCAATAATATCCATCTCTGCCTGTGGGCTCAGTGGGAAACAGAACTTAAATATATGGTTCATGTTTTGTTTTATGAACTTTTCGGGAAAGAATTTGCCTCTCCACTGATTTGCAAAGGGCTTTCCCCCCTGTTATGCTTAAATGGAATTTACCGTAACTTCTAAAGAATTCCTCTTCTTGGCATGGAAATATGTTTGAGAATTTGCAAAAATCTGGATTGGAATATTTTGATAAATACTTATTATATCATTTGTATGTGTGTGTGATATATGTGCCTGCTTGAGCTTTCCAGTACAACTCATTGCAGTGATATATTGCTTTGTGATGGCATTTGCAGTGGTCTATAAAACCTGAGTCGTATCCATACCATACGCTCAAGCACATTTAGAGCACATCACTTCCATCAAATAATCCTGTGAACTGTAGTTTGTCAGGATGCTGGGAATTATAGGTCTGTGAAGAGTAAAACACAATTCTTAGGATTTGCTGGGCATGGTGTGGGTATGGAATTTACCCCCTCCCTCCACTCATCCTTATTTTTTTCTTTTCCAGAAAAATATCCGGGTAGAAAGGCACAAAGAAACCATAATTGCATGTTTATTTCAAATTATCTTGTGTTTTTTTTCATATTAGAGAGAAACACAGTGCAAGTGGTTATGCAGACAGCATCAAACCTCAGATAATGCTGAGGATAATAGCCATTTTAAGAGAGGCAATTTGCAGTCTGAACCAATGCATGCCTCTGCTTCTCTTTCCAAAGCACTTTTACAAATAGGGAGAGGGATGCAAAATCTGCTAGGGATAAGGGGCATATGAAGGGGGGTCAGAGGGGGTGGTCCACCCCGGGTGCCACTGGGGGGGTGACAATATGGCCCGCTGCCTCCCGCCAGCTGTAGAGCGGCTGAGGGCACATGCGCCGTCAGTATGTGCGCCGCTTGTGCGGCGTCCATACGGGCTGCCGCTCGTGCATGCTGCCCATACAGGCATCCGTATGGGCTGCCTCTCGCACGGCGACCGTACAGGCTGACGCGTGTGCACAGTCCATACGGGCTGCTGTGTGTACGCAGTCCATATGGACATTGCGCATGCGCCGCTGGGTGGTTTGTCCTGCCCCGGGTGCCAGAGAGGGTTCCTCCGCCACTGCTAGGGATCACCTTTGTAAGTGGCAGTTTCAATTTAAAAGCCACCAAAAGCCAAAACAGTTTATATGAAAGGTCACAACTGTAATATGTTTTCTATGGAAGGATACAACTGGGCTAATCTACTGTTGCTTAATCATAATTTTAAGGGAGGCGATTTGTAGTGTATTGCACAATGTGATCTGCATGGGTGGGAAATTCTTTTCATCCTGAGGGCTGCATTCCCTTGTGGGCAACCTTCTGGGCAGGAGAATTGCATGCCTGTTAGGGGGAAGGACTATAGTTAAAAAATGAGTGAACCAACTGATATGACTTTTACCTACATTACACCCACACAAAAGCCAGAGGTTTCTACACAGATGTACCTCTTCATCTAGGTAATCCTGAGGCATCATCACAGTTTAAAGACACATGCATACACCACGCGTCCTGGAAAAAATGGAACATCCCGTTTTCTCACGACCATGGTGGCCATTTGGGATGCCGTGATCTCATGCAATTTTGCACCAAGATCTCGCCCCACAAAAGTGCTTCTTTGGGGTTCCAGGATCTCGGGCGAGAAGATAAGGGTCCTGGTTTTGGGACTCAGGATGTTAGTGGGTATGCACATTTCAACCAGGCCAAAGCACTTGAGGAGAGCATGCAGCAGGGCCAGTTAACCGTGTGACCTGGGGAGAGTCTTGGGAGCCAGGTAGAGAGGCCTGAAGCACTGCATTTTGCTCCTAGGCCTGAGGTTCTCACTCCTGCCCCTCCCCCATTTATGACCGCCCACTTAGCTACTGTTTTTAGAGTGTTTTGTACAGTACAATTTGACTAAAATTGGTGGAGTCAGAGAGTGGGCATTGTGGATTTTATTAGCAGTTCTTCTGGCTTTCCTCACATACTTGAAAAACTGTCCCCAAGATGGTCAGCTGAGCAGCTCTGGCTATCCCTTCTTGTACAAGATGAACTTGGCTCTACAGTCCATATAGAATGCTGCTATAATATTAGTCTAAGCCATACTCATATTATTGCACCTTGGTACATATGGACAATCATACACACTGTACACCAGAAGTGGGAAACCTGTGACCATTCAGAAGCTGGTGGACTCCAGTGTTGTCCAACCAGCATGGTGAAGGATGCTGGGAGTTGTAGTCCTACAACATCTGGAAGGCCACAGCTTCACACCCACCCACCCCACTATACAATGTAATCCTGTATCATTAATCAATCTAAATGTTGCTGGTTGTGGTGGTGGGTGATCTACTTTTCTAATAACAATAGACGTTAGTATTTTTTTAGAAAACAAAGTTTGACAGAGCTTAACACTATAAAGTTTTGACTGTTGAATTGTTGAATGTTTCCAGTAACTTAACTCTGTGGGCTGTAAGCAGAACCATTTCTGATTACTGTGCTGCTTATACTGCAGACTAGTATAGTATGCTGCTTTTGAGTTGAAAACCATTTCCAATTTGGATGAGTTCACGGAGGTGCTGCTTACTGTGGAGCAAATTTCAGCTGATTTCATACAGCTAGAAGAAATGCTTTTTTTCAGAATAACTTATGAGTAAAAATATTGGTAGCTGTAAAACAGAGTTAAAATATTGTTGCCTCGTTTTCTGGCATTCTGCACTTCAGCCATCTGTATTCCAGCTATCAGTTGTGCATTTTAGTATGTCGCTCTTTTATATCAAGGCCAGTTTGGGGGCTCTTGATGTTTTACATGGTTAGTTACTTCCTTGTAAGGAGAAAGATATTCCACAAACCACAGGAGTTTACTGCTAAGATTTTCACAGCTTGCTTGTACATGTTAGAAAAGATCAAACTGTTTTATATCTCTTCCCCCAAAAGAAAAGAAAAATATTGGCAATGAAGGGATCACTACTCTATTTCCACTCATGTTCAAATCTATAAGAACATCAGAGTCTGTTGCATCGTAAGGGAAGAGAATTGTATCATAGGGAGATAGTGTGATGTCATCAATATTTTTCTTGATGCCCCAGGTTAAGGACTGAACAAATAGCTGTTATTTGTACTCCATGCTCCATACGAACCGGTATATTCAGCATTTATTCAGCAAAAAGTAGCAGAATGTCACATGACCGATAAAGGATGATCAAAGGCTGAAACTAGCTGGCTGGTTACCTTTCATAGATAAGCTGAGAGATTGCTTTTCGTTCAAAGCCCTGAAAATACATACAGTAGACCTCGCTTACCCCCAGGAATCATACCAAGGGTAATCCTTGAACTGACTGAACAGGTTAATAGAACACTGCCCTTATTTTCGTATCACTTTCCCACTTACTTTCATTATCAGTTTCCCCCTAGTGATTCTGAGACCTAAGTGTCTCAGTCCAAGTCCTCAGTGGAAACAGATACTCTATTGGAACTTCTGGAACAACTATCACCTCACCCCCTTCTTTTTTCAATGCCATGAATAGAATGAACCTTGGGGGAAGGTGGAGTGGTGGTTTATTGGCTGAAAGCAAACACAGCCCTGTTTGGCTATTTAAGGAAGGGTGCAAGCAAGGTAGTGCTCAACTCGATCCTGCACACCAGTGTTTGACTTGAATTTTTGGGACATCATGCATCTAAACTACTGCCTTTTAATACATTTTTTGGCAGCATGTGATTATGTTCCACAGAGTTAATTGGTTTTCTCCAAACATTACTAAACCTGGATCCAACCCCTAGTTCACCCACCAACCCCTGTGCAGCACAGATTTCATTCTTTTAAAATTCTGTCTTTTTTTTTTTTACATATTTCTAAAACATATTGTGTGATGCTTGAGATAGAAATATTTAATATTTGAATACTAAAATTTGGATTTTTAATATGCTTATTATTTCACACCCACTGTCTTCCTGTGTTATGGATCCTTGCAGTTGCAATGAATTACTTCAAGGAAGATTCACCGGATAATATAAATAAAAATTTATTCTCTGTGACCAAGCTATATTTTTCTAGGGGTTCTATCACGCAATATCCCGACATAGATCTGACAGCTGGCATCTCAACAGAAATACTGGCATCTTAAGCTTAAGCTCTTTGAGGATTTAATCTGTAAGCCTGAGATTTTGAACACCAGTCTTTGCTGTGGTTTCATTCTGTCACAGTCAGTACCTTGGTTTTCACTCTTCAGAGGAAAACAAAATAGATGCTCAGGCATCCTTCCCTTTTCAGACTGATTTTTCAAAATACACCACATAGTTTCTAATGGGGTTTTCTACCCTGCTAAAGCTTTTCAATTGCATTTCCTTTAAAATAAAAGTGTCTGACATAAACACACTTTAAAAATAAACACAAATAACCAGTTATATAGTTTGGCCCCAAGTCTAGAAAAAACACTGGAGTAAGTTATGACAGTTGTTCACGACATGACACATGAATGTTCATCAGCCTAGTTTGTAAAATATGCCCAGCCAGATACTATAGTTATTTTGTCCCCTCTAAACATCTTATCAGTTATGGCCTGTTCCTTTGTGACTAAGACATCATGGGAACATAGGAAGCTGATTATACTGAGTCACACCACTGGTCTATCTAGCTCTGCATTTTTTGTATTGATCTGGTTCACATGTAATGCTAAGCCAAACCATTTCTTAGCCCTGGGTAGTGCAGCAGGACCAGAGAAGGTGGTCAGTCTTTGCGCTGGTAACCTACACATTTCTTTTTTTGCTCTGAAACAGAGCTTTCCAAACTGTGTGTCGTGACTGCAGTGTTGCATGAACACTCCCCACGCTCCTTATGGGGCTGGAAAGGGGTTAGCTTAACCTCTGGTTTGCTGGTAAAACTGAATTACTGTGTCACAAAATGATGGATGTCTAAAAAGTGTGTCACCAACATGAAAAGTTTGGAAAGCTCTGCTCTAAGCCATGGTTTTGTTTAGTGTTATTGTGGACCTGGCCACTGATTGCAGCACCTCTCCAGAATTTCACATAGGGGTCTCTCTTACCTGGAGATGCTCTACTACTATTTAGATATGGCCTTCCCCTTAGAAATATCTGTGACTAATATATATCTGTATTTATGGTTTTAACTTATTAATGTTCATATTTTAATTATTTTAATGTGTGAGTCAACTGAGGTCATGGATAATTGGGTGCCATATAGCTGTCCTGTTGCCACTCATCCATTAACAACAGATCTGTCCACCATATTGGTAGTGACTTCTGAGTTTACCTGAGTAGAGTGTGATGTATAAGTTATTAAATAAGAATTACTGTGATTTTTGGCTTTTGTGCCTGTTCTGAGGATTTCCCTGATTTCCTTGCTTCTTCCATTTTACCACATGACAATATTTTTTATCAGTCATCTGGCTAAGATGCAAATATATGGGAAGATCCAAGAAGAGTATGCTTCTAAAAACCTATGGGGACCCTTAATTGTTTTTTTAAGACCATGTACAATAGACCTTATTGGCTTCCTTCCCTTTCTTATATAAGTACAATATAGTTTTAAGCTTTTCTCTTTTTTTAGTCACTGCTAGCATTTGCATGTTGTCCTTGGTTGTCCTTTTCTTTGTTGAGCTCTTTAGGCTGTCAGTTGTATTTTAGACGCCACATATTGTGTGGTTCTCTACTTGAATTATTAGTTGCACTAAGAGAGGATCAAAAAGTAAGTCATTGTAACTTGAGATAAGACCTGTCTCTTACATCTCTCTCTTGTACAGAATTGTGTAAGTGCAATCTATTTGTACCAAAATGGAACAATATTTAAAAGTTCTTAACTGCTCTTGAGACCAGTGCCAAAATAACAACTGTCATAAAAATACATTGCAGCATGTTTATAGTTATCAAGGATATTGTTTCCACATTAAGATTAGAAAATGCAAAACTACCGCTGTATTTATGTTGGCTAAATATTCTACTAAATGTATATTTGTGTTTCTTTGAAGTTTTTATTTCTTCGCTTGCCTAATAAAAGCAAGCCAGAAAAGTAGACTCAGACAGGGATTTCTTTGTTTTCTTTGGCCAGCAGTATCCTTTCACCCATGCACTTAGCTGGTTCTTAGCCAACGTCAAAGGCATTGTGCTGTTGGTGTCTAGTCAAAATAAAGACAAGTTAACAATCCACTCTTGTAAATTTTCTGCCTTCAAGTAATGCCAATACATTGGAAGAATCACAATACTTTCACTCAGCCACCAAAAATGCATCAGATCTAGTAGCAGAAGCAGAGCTGGTGTATCATGATTTCTATTGCATGTAATTTTGAGACAATGAAGTTCAAATGTTTTTAAATGAGTGCTCATTTCCAGTATAATCTCATAGCAAAAAAGTGAGATGACTTACAGTACAATATACATGACTCCTCAAATGAAAAGATTATTGAGTTCACCAGGACTTGCTCCCAGGTAAGTGTGCATAGGATTGCAGCCTTATTGTATGCTTGGGCAGATAATGAATTGCTGTATAAAATGGGAATGCTCCCTGTTAAAAAAACAACAACAAAAACAACCACGAAGACACTAAATAGTATTACATATTGTTTATCTCTATCCTGGTGAAACAGATTATCCAAAGGGAATATGAAGCCTTCAGAAAATGATACCATAGTGATACCAGCTAAGATCCTTAGTCTAATATCCAAAGGGTGTTATTATATAGAGCGTGGCAAAGATGACATTTGATACTGTGGGTGGGTGGGGGGAGATATGTATATCAGTCATCCTGGGGAACTGGCGTCCCAGCTGGAATGCTTATCTGTTTTCCATGGGCTCTGCAAGCATTCACCTATCCTCAAAATATTTATACTGTGTCCATACACTCTCTTTGAGGATATGGTTATGGTTTGTAGCTCTGTCTGTTCAAAATATACACTTTATGGGTTTATAATAATGCCATCAGCTAAATGGCTTTGAAAATTGCAAATATCCTTAAAATATGCAGGAAAAAACACACATTAGACACAGAAAAGGACAATTTTTGCAGTCTTGAAATATATACCAGTCTGGATGCAATTACCTTTTGTTATAGCTCAGGTGTAGAGCATGGCCATGAGTAAACATAAAGCCTGGGCTTTTTATAATTATGGTTTCAATTTCTTTATATTATTCAGCCTTGCAAGATGAAAACTGTTGTTGTTGTTTAAAAACGAATCCTTAGCTCAACAAAAATGTTAATTGCAAAACAAAACATGTCTGAAAAACAGATTACATGTTCTCATATGTAATTAGGCTTGCAGTTTGATCAGATGCAGCACAGGGTATTATGTTCTGGTTAATTTAAGCACTTTGAGGAAGTTTCCAGCAAAATAAATAAATAAATAGGAACTAAGATCCAAGATCCAAGCATGATTATTTGTGCCCACTTTAAGCTTGTGTTACTTAAACAGCTGTTCTTCTGTGGTAGACTGGAATAATATATTGGGGGTCAGGTATAGAAGGGACAATTCATTTGGTTCACATACTAGATTTCTGAAAGAGAAATAACAGTATATGTATATCATGTCCAACTTCCATCCCATTGATTTCAATGTGTCTTCTCTAAGCAGGACTGCACCAGGATCCAGCCCTTTGTTACACATGCATACCTTCGCCCAGCAATATGAAGTTCCAGGGACGGTAGATTTTACATAGGTTTGGTTCTCTTTGGAAGGAGAGATGACTGGAAACTTAAGGCATTTCTGTAATAATTGAGTTTATTTACATATATACAGACTGAGCACAGGTGGGCAGTCCAACCAAGCTAGTCCCACCTCTGATCTCCTGAGCGAGGCACCCCTGCATCCCCAGGTGCTGTCGGCATGTGGAGTTCCATAATCTCCTCAGTCCTCTTTGCCTCTTTCTTCCTCTCTTTTGAAGTTTCTTTGTTCCTGTGCATCTGTCTTTGCTTGGGAAGTGGAAAGGTATGTCAGCTGCTCTGTTGGGTTTCCTACTATCCCTTCCTCGGGCATTTACGTGCAATTTCTCTAGCCAAAGATGTGGCTAACAGACCCACCACTGACCATTCAGGAAGTTGGAGCAGTCATTCTGACCCCATTGAACTTTTGTGTTCACTTTACCTTCCCACTCAGATTTACAACAATATTTTCTCTGTGATCCCTATAGAATCATAGAATTGGAAGGGTCCTTAGAAGCCATCTAATCCAAGCCACTGCTCAACGCAGGCTCCTTAATGCAAGATCCAACTACAGCATCCTCAACAGAGATAGGCATCCAACCTCTGCTTAAGTACCCCCAGTGAAGGGTTTTTAATCTGCTTCCTGCAATTTCCACCCATTGGCTCTAGTCCTGACACCTAGAGCAACAGAGCACAGGTGTGTTCCATCTTCTTCATGGCAGTCCTTCAGATCATCTCTCCTCTCCTCTCGTCTCCTCTCCAGACTAAACATAGCCAACTCTTTCAATCACTCCTCATAGGACTTCGTTTCCTGATTTCTCACCCTATTGTCCTCTCTAGTCATATTGCAGTTTGCAATCTCTTTCTTAAAATGTGGAGCCCTGATCTGGACATGGTATTCCAGATGTGGTCTGTCTAGCTCAGAATAGATTCAAACTATTACTACTTGTGATGTGGACATCACACTGCTGGCTCATGTTCAGCTTGTGAGCCACCAGGACACAGATCCTTTTAACATGTACTTCTGCCAAGTCAGGTTTCCTCAGACCATACTTGTATTTTTGTACCTAAATGTGGGACTTAACATTTTTCTCTGTTAAATTTAATCTTGTTGGTTATAGCTCAGTGTTCCAGCCTGTTGGGATAATTTTAAATGTTGATTGTGATAGTTAACTTCCAAGTATAAAAGTATAGGATTACAGCATATTTCTTTTTAATCCAGTTTATTATTTTCTTGTAATCTGTATGTGAAAAGTACCTTTACTTCAGATTTCCCCAGGGATCCAGCAACTGGGGATAGAAGCAGAGGCAGGCTACTTGTCCAGTCAGGACACTTCACCCCCCTCACCTGCTCTCCCCCCTGAACCACCTGTGTAGTTCTCCATGCAACATGTTAAACTTTTTTTTTGAAGCTAAGAGACATTCAAAAGCAATTTGTGAGATGGTTATATATTTTACAAAGAAATAAGGTATATAGATTGTTTTTAATGGAATCCCAGAAGCCAAATCTCAAATCAACAAAACTGCATTCCACTTGACAATAAGATGAACTTAAATGCTGTAATTAAAAATAAGAAGCACTTTCATTAAATACCGAACCCCCATTGTGCAAATTATCCTAGGAACATTTTGCATAATACTTATGAATCTCTAATAGCAAGGGATACAAAGCAAAGCTTACCTTGAACAGACTAAAATGTAACTCTTCCGTGGTATAGTGATTGGTAAATTGCAGATTTGCTTCAACCACCAGCACTTCCTGAATAAGAAATGTGAATAGCTTCAGATATATAACTCCACAATAGCCCTATTTATGTATTACTTCCATGTAGGGCAGTCATGTTTACTCTGGAGTGAAGCCTTGCTTGTGAGTGTGGTGTGACCATGCAGAGACCCGGTACGTAAGGAGGTGCTTCACGTTTCTTTACAAACAAGCATGTGCAACATGCAACTGTTGAAGGAAGAAATCTCTATTTCAGAGTGCAGTGGTAGTTTTAGCCCTGTCCCAAATGTTAACATGAATATGCCCTGCATGTAACAAGTGAATAGGGCCAATAGTTCAGTCATTTGTGGTTCCTTCTATGTGTATATAATAAACAATATGCATGAAGCCTGCCTGGCTAACCATCCAGCTCCCCTGATCATCAAGTTAAGTCAGTTCATGTCTTTAAAATATACAACTTTCTGCATTTCCCCCAGTCCAAATTTGAAATTTTTAAAAAATGGTCTCTAGAAAAAAAGAAGACAATACTTGGAACAGATTATGAACTGAAAAAGATACATGGCCACAACCTTGCCTCCATGGAGTGTTTGGCTCATTATTTTTCTCATTTGATTCTGATAATCTTCTGTACACTTGGCTTAAAACAAGACAATGCACATGCATATAATCCTTGCTGGTGTGCAAAAGATCCCCATATAATTTTAAAAACAAAATGCCTGTCCTGTGATCTGAGTCACTTCCATGTTCCATGAAAATAGCAAGAAAGGAAATATGAGTGCTAAAACTTCCTGGTTTTCATGTTGCACGATCCATGAGTCTGAAATGGCCTTGGGGATCACAACTCATAAGGTCCATAAAGGCCACATCCAATTTGCAAGTGCAGTCTTGGTGTCTTCCAGGTGTTGCCAGAGTACAACTCCCATCATTCTTCACCACTGGCCATGGTGGCTGGGGCTGGTGGGAGTTGTAGTCCAAGCATCTTCTTGGGGGCACCTGCTTGGGAAAGGCTGTTCTAATGAAAGCAGCAAGAGGATGTATTGTTCTTTCACTATCTTCTTTTGATGCATCTTTGTAATGTGTGGAGCTGCTCTCAGAAAGAGTGAGAACTGAATGCGTTCTCTCTTTTCTTTAGTTGCATAAAATTATACCATAAAAGCAAAAAAGCTTAGATAAGCAGAATTGCTGCAATGTGTGCTAAGATAAGGTTTTGGGGGTCAGAGAACCAGTATGCTAAATTACTTACCTAGCTGAGGACAAAGAGAATGTCAGAGGAGACTATTTAAGGTCATTAATTCTGTTTTAGAGATGGAATGGAGAATGAGACAATCAAATTCTCCTAGAATGCAAATGAATATTCATGAGAAGTTTTCTTTTGTGAAGGGAGCTTCATCATTTTGCAACATCTTTCACTAAAATATGATGAGGTTGCTGAAAAATGTTATTCCTTAATTGGAAGAGGGACGTTTCCTCTTCTAGTTTCTGTTCTGTGGTACTTTCTTTTTTTCTGTCTCTCTCTTTTAAAAGAATAGCACCTCAGAGGCATAGTCTGATCTCCAGATATCTTTGCTGGAGTTCAGTAAACCCTGCTGAACTGACAAGAGCTTATATTAGCAGAACAGTATGTGGATTGCAATCAGACTCTGCTAACATGTTTTATATTTGAACAAGAACAATGAGGTTTTATCTCATGCATTTTAACATAAGCAGATGACTTAGAAGTCATTGATTAATAAAATGCATATGATTGCATTGCATTGATTTCATTTTTTGTTGAAGAAGCAAATACCTTAAATAAAGCAATTTATGAATGAAATTCCTGTAACCCTTGCTGTAGCATAAATAAATTAAAATTTTAAAAAATGTACAATCCATTAATTGCTTTTTCTACAAAGGGACATTGTATTTCTTTATCACTTTCTCTTTAAGAAAAGCAGTCTGCCAAGCACCTGGAAGTTGTATTGCTGGATTTGTTCCAACACAACTAAGCAATAAGAAGAAAAGAATTCCAAATGCATCTTTCAATAAGTCTTAGATTGTATATAAATATATTTTGCCAATATGGCTACATCAGATGTTTGTAAATGCCTCCCCATGGAACAGTTTAACAGGCTGAAGAATGCTGCCAGGGAAAAAGTAATGCCTTGCATGGAAATCACTGCGAGAAAGAGGACAGTAGGTACAAAAGACACTTTGTATGCTGTGCCTTGCGGTTCTAATTGCTTCGGTAACACATTTAATAACTTTGATGCATGGTGCATTTAATGCATGATGCATGTGTCCCATTTAATAACTCTGATGCATCCATGTAGAGTAATTTACAATCAAGGCAATCACCCAGGGTGAAAAGCCTGGGGCGGGGGCAGCTGTCACAGGCTATCTACTTAGTCCATCCTCTCAACAGCTGAAATGATTTATATAAACAGTTCATCTTCACTTGGAAAGCAGGCTACACTGACCTAAAGGAAACACATTTATTCATTTGTCTTTCAGTTCATGTGAATAATTTATATAATTGGTCTAAACAGCATTTAACCTCTGAGGAGGAAATGACTATGAGAAGGTGCTAGGTTGTTTAGAATCATCTGGTGAATTTGGGGTGTTCCTAAGAATAAGAATTTAAGGGATTTTTTTAAAAAAAATGATTCCACTATTCCACCATATTCCACCAAACAGAGATTGTATATGCAGAACAGGATTCAGCTAGTGAGCCAGATCCTGAGCTCCCCATTCCTCTTTGACAGGTGGGCAGGGTCCACACCAGGTGACATAACTCCAAATGAAATGATTTGGAATGCACACTCTAAAGTACGTTCCTGATTCTTTATTTTCTTTCTGTGCAGATTGTCTTGAATTCAAGCCAAGCTCCAAAGGGGAAAAATGTTCCTTTTTTCATGTGAAACTTAAACATCTGCAAAGGAAGAATGCAAACCCTACTTGCAGCACAGATTGTTTCCACACACACCCCTTAAAAATAAGCAAATAAAAAACCCTTTAAGCCACCATCCAGATATACTATATCTTGTGCAATTGCTATGAATGTCACTCATGTTAACCAGTGTAAGGTAAAATGAATCCCCTTTTCTATGGCACAAAATGGGCTTTGTAGTTATAGCATGTGACCATGGAATCCACTGGAATTGCATGGGTGGAAGATGTTTACACGTTACTCCATGTGGGAGCATGGTTTGGGAGAAGAGGCCATTGCTTAGTAAAGTGCATGCTTTGTCCCACCATCAATCATTAGCATCTCCCATTAAAAAGGATAAAGTGGCAGGAGATAGGGAAGATCCCTGGCCAAGACACTCGTTTCCTGCTGCTAGACAGAGCAGACAATACTTGGCTAGATGAATAAATAATCTAACCAGTTTCCTATGCTGGGAGGTAAGATGGGCTTTTCAGATTTCTTTGTCTGGAGTTTGGTTGGCATGTAAGATATGCTTCCTATATTTCTGTGTTTCGACTTGTGTGTAATCAAAGTCAGTTGTCAACTCCAGAGTAAACAAGGAAATCCCTAGTTGTATTCAGTCAGATTATATCTGTAATTACTTCTTAAAGTCAGTTTCTCACATGCTTTATATTTTATATATTTTTCTTTCATAGCTTTATTGACAGGAAACCCTGACTTTACAATTCCATCCCGTGCTGCTTAATTCCCCCCCTTATTACAGTATGAAGAAGTCACCCTGAAACTGGAGTAGCAAATCCTAGTCATACTAATGAAAATTCCCAGTTTTTCTCCCACTTTCCATTGCAGTCATCTGTTAAACACTTTGCAGGCAGTACAAACTGCATACTCAATTGCTTTGATCCCTGGTATCCAAGGAGAAAACACCTTCTGCCAACGGTTGGTTTAAGGCACTAAATTGCATCCAATGGTGGCTTTGTCATAGTGGAAATAACTTCCACTTATAAAAATTGGGTTACCCATCCCCCCCCCCCAGTCCTCCTGAGAAGCTGCTTCTTAGGGTTGGTTGGTGGGCTCTTTATAACAGAACAGGCTATGATGCCCATGGCTGCAGTAGGTACTGCACATTGGTGAGAGCTGGACAGTTGATCACCAGCCTTTTACCAGCAATTGACTCAGAAGCATTTTTACTTTGGTCCCAGGGATCCAGGTCAGTGAGTCAATATGCAATTGTCCCCTGCCTTTGGAGTGGTTGACAATAGACTTATAAAGTGGGAAAGAGCCTGGGAACTTTCAGTAGTAGTAGTATATTGTTGTTTTTGTTATAGTAGTATGTTGTTGTAGTATGTACATAGTAGTATGTTGTTGTTGTTGTTGTTGTTGTTGTTGTTGTTGTTGTTGTTGTATTTATACCCCACCCATCTGGCTGGGTTGTCCCAGCCACTCTGGGTAGTTTCCAACAGATACAGAAACATAATAAAAACAGGGTTTTTATGCCTATGCGCACAGATGCATAATCTCAAGGTCGTGGGTTCGATCATTGGGTGAAAGATTCCTGCATTGCAGGGGGTTGAACTAAATGACCCTTCTGATTTTTTCCAACGTTACAATTCTGTAATTCTATGATTTAAATCCAGTGTCAAAAAGTTCTGCATGACCTTCAAACCATACTAACTGCAATTCATATTTTACCCTAGCACAAAATAATAAAAGTTACAAATGAGGTTTCAGTTTTACTCCCAGTTCTTTTTCTGAATTTCAAAGTTAAATAAAATGTTTACTTAAAAAAAAAAAATATTGTGAACAAGGCTACAAATATACGAGCAAGGTTTTCTCTGGCATTCAGGCCTTTTGCTTCTCACACATATGTAACAAGATGTTAGAGATGAAAGAACAAAAATTGTCATCCCTAGTTCATTCCACTTGTTCTTCCGTCCTTTGCCATTGGTATGCTGTGCTGAGATGTCGCCCTTCAGCATCATGATGTAGCACCACTTCTGCTGGAGTGCCATCATATCATAACAATCCCAGAGGTGTTTAGGTACCATCAACCTCCCAGGTGACCTGCCTGTTGGAGTGAATTCTGATTTTCATGGTATTATTAGTTATTATGACTAACATGTCTGGAAGGCAAGGACAAAACAGTAATATGTAAAACACACACACACACACACACAGAGAGAGAGAGAGAGAGAGAGAGAGAATGAGAACCTATGAACCATCTTTCTTCTGCTTCCAACAATAGCTAAATAAATTATAAAGCTGCAAAACACCATAGGACAAATATGTAAAGAACACACATCATGGGGCTGAGCTAAAAAAAAGTGTTGATGTTTTCAGTACTGTCATCCATCACCATAATGAGCACCCAAAACCTCTTTGAAAATTAGATGCCTGTGATTACACAGATTTCCAAGTGTAAGCTTTTGCTGTATCTGATTTTGAAACATATTAATATGAATGTTATGCTAATTTTTGTGCTATTGACCTAGAGTTTATCTCAAAGATTCAAGAGGATATTGCCTAATTAGCTAACTCCCTCCCTCCCTCTCAAAGCTACCTTCACCTCTTCACTTCATTAGAGAGCCCCCCCTTCTTTTTCTTTTCTTTTTTTGGAAGAACAAATAAACAAGGATATTGAGGATATATTCTGTTAATTTCAGCCACAAAAACCTGATTTCCCCATGCATATGTAATTGTAGCTATAAAAATTAGTATTCTACTCTTAGGCTCTGCAGTCTAACTGATGGTGTTTTGATGGGTTCTGGAGTTTCCCTCTTCATAGGAATTTCTGTGATGAAATATAAGACTGGCAAAAACAGCATGATTTTCATAAGCTGTTTGACCTTGTAGGAACTGGAAAACACAAGACAGCAGTGATTCAGGTAAACTCCTTCAGTACCAGCACATTCAAACAGTATCAAATATCATTTAAAATATCTTGACCTCACAAACTCAGTGGTTCCACCTTTAGCAAGGGGACTTGGCAAACAAACAAATCAGAATTTACCCACCCCAGCCTTAAATAGGATTTTGAGTGACATAATCTGTGTTGGATTTCTCTTCCCACTTCTGATATCTTTATTCACATTGTCCCTTTAAAATAATTGGGATTTGTGTAATTAAAATATATTATTGTTTATTTTTAAAAGCCATATTGATTTACAGAAATTATGTACTATATTTCATTTAGTGTCTAAGAAAGACAACATTATATATTTTAATTGCATCAATCCACATTGTTTTAAAGGGTGAGTATAAATGAAGAACTCTGAAACCACCCAACAGTGACTGTGTTATTGTACCTGCGATACATTGACGATATTTTTATCATCTGGACACATGGTCAACAGACCCTGGACACCTTTCACCAGAAATTTAATGATTTTCACCCCACAATCAACCTAACAATGAATCAATCTATGCAAGAAATACATTTTTTGGACACTACTATAAAAATACAGGATGGGCGCATAGACACCACCTTATACCGTAAACCAACTGACCGACAAACATATCTACATGCCTCTAGCTACCATCCCAAACATACCAAACAGTCCATTGTATACAGCCAGGCACTACGTTACAGCCGCATCTGTTCCAATTCTACAGACAGAGACTCTCACCTAAGAGATCTACAGCAAACCTTTTTAGAACTAAAATACCCAGCAGATGAAGTTAGACAACAGATCAACAGAGCCAGACTGATACCCAGAGAGAACTTGCTGCAAGACAGACCCAAAAAAGAAAATAACAGAACACCTCTAGTCATCACATACAGCTCCCAAGTTAAAACAGTACAACGCATCATCAGAGATCTACAACCTCTCCTGGACAATGACAGTTCTCTTTCTCAAGCTCTGGGAGGAAGACCTTTCATTGCCTACAGACAGCCACCCAATCTTAAACAACTCCTAACCCACAATAATACTACAACCAGACTTAACACCGACACTGGCACCAGAGCCTGTAATAAACCCAGATGCCAACTTTGCTGCCACATACACCCGGACAACACCATTACTGGCCCCAACAACATCACACATACCATCTCGGGACTATTTAATTGCTCATCGTCTAACATTGTGTATGCCATCAAATGCCAACAGTGTCCTTCAGCTCTCTATATTGGACAAACAGGCCAAACCTTACGCCAAAGAATAAACGGACATAAATCAGACATCAAGAATCACAAAACAGAGAAACCAGTAGGAGAACACTTCAATCTCCCAGGACATTCTATACAAGATCTCAAAGTAGCTGTTTTGCTACAAAGGAATTTCAGAAATAGACTGGAAAGAGAAGCTGCTGAATTGCAACTCATTACCAAACTTAAAACCATGGAGAGACCTGGTTTGAACAAAGACATTGGATTCTTATCTCATTATACATGACTAAGCCATTTCTCACCTTCTCACCCCTTGCCTTTTCCTGTAAGACCTATTGCAGTCGTTAAGAGTCGTCAACAGGCTCATCCCAGCTATCTGCCAATCACCCATTCCCACCACCCTTCTGAGTAATACCCCTCCCCACCTTCTCACTATATAGAAGGATCTGGCAACTTCTGTTTCAGTGTATCTGAAGAAGTGTGCATGCACACGAAAGCTCATACCAAGAACTAACTTAGTTGGTCTTTAAGGTGCTACTAGAAGGAATATTTTTTATTTTGACTATGGCAGACCAACACAGCTACCTATCTGTAACTGTGTTATTCAACATTTATTTTAAGGCTAGCGTGCAGGGGGAGTTAGACCTGGGTTATTTTTGCTTTTTGTTTCTGACACAGTAGGTCCTATTGCTAAAGATGGAACCACTGAGTTTAAAAATATCCAGCTGTTGGACTGCTGCAGGTAACAGTTCAAAGAAAGCCCATGCTGTGTGACTGTCTCAAGGGCTTTTTGAGCTGAGGAAGTATGCCTTACTTTAAGGGATGCTGAATGTATCAGTGTGCATGTATTAAATGTGTCAGATTTTACTGACAAAATGTGTGTAATTTTCAGTTCCCATATCTGGGTGAAAAGAGAAATCTGGGTGGTTAAATATAGAGATTTGAAATTTCCCTTTTCGATAATTCTAATTTTATAGGAAACTGTATTTTATCCCTATTTAAAAGTGCATCCTTGTTGAGACTTCAGCTTCACCCAGAGCAAGAAGGATCCATTAATGAATCACCCTGGCAGAGGGTATCATTGCTCTTGCTCTGAAAAAAGACTGTGAGCTGTATACTGCTCACGCCCATTCCTGTACCACCACAGCACAATGCTTAATGATCTGGTTAGGCTATTGGGCTGTTTCACAGCATTGTTAACAGAGGTTTGACTTTTGAAGCCCTAAAGCAATGGCGGGTAACTTGTGACACTCCAAATGTTGTTGGACTACAACTCTCATCATCCTTGACTTTGCTGACTTGGACTCATGGGAGTTCTTTTCTCAAGAACAATAGGTGCTGGAAATCACCATGAAGTTGTTACAGTAAGTTGTTGGGTGGCTCAGGGCAGCCCTGAACAGATGCTGGTGCCCCTGGTTCTGGTGATGGTCAATTAAATGCATCACCCACCTCCCTCGTTCTCTTAGATTCAGGCGGATGGCTACGGCAGCTCAGAAAGGTCATTGCACAAACACAGGTACAACGGTAGAGGCCTGGCGGGAAAGCTTAAAGCTCGTTGCCACTACACAAGAGACGGATTAAAGAAAAGGAAATATGAATTGGCCCTTCCCCATAGTAGTTTGACCAATCACAATTAGGAGCTAGGTGGAATCATAGATTTTTTTTTTTAAAAAAAGAGTAGACTCTCACACGCTGGCCAGCTTCTGTTTTGACTTGAAATGTTCGTTTTGGGCTTCTCAGAAGTATGTAAAGGCAAGAAGCAGAAGCGGGGAGCACTGGCCCGCAATGGCACCCGCTTGAGAGGTGCAGGAACTGCGCTCTGCTGAAAAAAAGCACTGGGCGTTAGACTACAACAATATCTGGTGAGCCATAGGTTCTGTACTTCAACTGCAGGGTAATGTTAGCTTGAATACTGAATGGGGGAAGTCTGTGGTTTTCTTTTTTAAAAAAACAAACAAACAACAGTTAAAGCAAATGTTTCATTATCGTACTTCCTAATGCCTTTATAAATTTATTTTCCTCCTTTGTGCGAGGAGCCCATCCTACAAAGTAAAAATGAAGGAGACGCTAGGAAGATGTTGATTTATGATTGGGCCTCAGATATTAGAGATTTTTATTTCATTGGGACACCTTCAGAATGGAGACATAAGAATTTGCAGAAAGGAAAGCATGTAACTATAAAAAGTAAGGTGATATTGCTTTAAAAGAGAGAGAGAGAGAGAGAGAGATAAAAGTGTGTGTGTGTGTACACACACACACACACACACACACACACACAAAATGCCCTAAGTGCCTTTCCCCAAAGAGAACAACAATAAAAACTCGTCTCACAGATTTTAGGATTAGAGCTTGATTCTGTAACTTTCAAATAATACATTGGCTCACACTTGTATGGTATTTTGAGCTAAGGATCAGGATCAGAAGAAGGTGATTAAGGGAGTCAAAGGTCAGCATCGACAATACAGCAACATTTTTGAAGCTTGAATGATGGAGCATATCTTCTTTTCTTGGTTGTGTCATCTTGTTTTCCAATCAATTTGATCAAATAATAGTGAGAGTTTACTTTATAACAGGCTGAATTGTGGGCTTCCAAGAGCAAATTGGTCACACTGAGAATGCACTGAGAGAATAAAGCAAAGAAAACTTGAAATAGTTGAACTGTAGTTGATGAACTAAAGCATATACAGTAGTGAGACACTGCACTGAATTCTTTTTTAAAAAAAAATCTAGTTTATATTTTATGTATTACTAAAGGCCTAATAATACATTGTTTTAAATGAATAAGTTGGTATAGCTCAGTTGGTAGAGCATGAGACTCTTAATCTCAGCGCCATGGGTTGAAAACCTATGTTGGGCAAAAAGATTCCTGCATTGCAGAGAGCTGGACTAGATGACCCTCTGAGTCCCTTCCAACTCTGCAATTCTATGATTCTTTGAATCTCTCTCTCTCTCTCTCTCTCTCTCTCTCTGTGTGTGTGTGTGTTTGTTTGTTTGTTTTAAAAAATTCCCCCTCCCCTAGATCTCAGTTAGTCCAACAGTGTGTGAGGAGGAAAATTTAAGTATTTTCCTCCACCACCATCCTGAAAATAATTTCCCACATGCAGCAAATAACAATAGGAGGGAAGAGGAAACACCCTCCCATTAGTGGAACAGGAGGTTTTTTTGCAATTGCTATTTGCAATACAGAGGCTGCCCCCCCCCCCCAAGATCAGAGCAGGAAGCGAAAAGGTTAAACTTCATCTCGCCACATGCAGTGGTCCCAGTGTGGATTTATGTTTTTAAAAACCTGATGGCACTTCAAGCAACAATGCGTAATTAGGCCCTAAGACCAAATGCTCACAAAACAACAAATGAGGTGGTAAAACCTGTCTCTGGACTGCTCCACAACAGACTGTTGGTGGATACTCCTATGAATGAATGTTTCCATGTGATAGATAGATAGATGGATAGATAGATAGATAGATAGATAGATAGATAGATAGAATGTCTTCCAGATATAAAAATGAGCCATTACCCAGCCTTTCCACTCACAAGCTAATTTTCAGTGTGCTGGGACTTTTTCTTTAATGTGGAACTTGCTGCCAAGGAGTGTGGTGTAGTCTCCTTCTTTGGAGGTCTTTAAGCAGAGGCTTGACAACCATATGTCAGGAGTGCTCTGATGGTGTTTCCTGCTTGGCAGGGGGTTGGACTCGATGGCCCTTGTGGTCTCTTCCAACTCTATGATTCTATGAACCATCCAATCAGGTGCAGTCAGAAATGGCAGAGTCCAGAAGGAGATTTATCAACAGACGAGTGCTCTTTGGGTATTACAGCTAGGTCAAAATAAACACGTCAGAGGACAGTGGTGATGAGTGAGCTAGATCCCCTGGTAGCAGTTCTGATCACCTTCCATTTCATGAAAGGTAAGCTTTTACAACGGGAAGCATTTTGTTCCCTTGCACATTTTAGAAACCTGTAAAACCACAGCAGTGGGCGGACAGAGCTATGATACTCTTCTCTGGTGCCCCACTCATCTCCAAATTGGCATCTATATTTTATGCATGTTATTACTGCATGCTGAATCTGAAGTTAATACATGATAAGCGTTTACAAGCAAATCACCCTTTAGAAACATATAACTCACTGAAGATGGTATATGTACCCCATTCTCATTTGTCATCTGTTAAGGGGTATAATAAAAAAAAATACCAATAACTCTTGGGGATCAGCAGGAATACAAATTATGAATATTCATGGTGATAGGAAAGAGCTGTAAGCAGCTACAGACCTTTTTAGAATGGAATCCATATGACTCTTTCTGATTTCACCTTTCTCATCCCAGTTGTCTGAGAGGTTTTTTTAGACTGTTCTTTATTAATGAATTGCTGCCAAAGGCATTTCATCATGATGAGGTTATTGCAAAATCTGGAAGATATAAAAGGAGTAATAGTAAGCAATTCAAATGGCAACAACACTTGGCAGTTTGCACTTAAATTTGTTTATGATAATTGAATATGTGTACTGCATATCCCAACTGAAACTTTCAAACAATAAGCTTGTTTATTGTGTGTTTTGTGCTAAGGATAAATGAGTTCTTTGCTGTTAGTATGACTTGTGGTGTTTCAAAACCAAATCAATACACAACAATTCCAACATGCATAAATATCACAGAAGCTTCAGAAAGGCAAATTTCTCTGCTGCAGTGTTTCAATTCCGTTTGCTTTTATTCCTTGAGTGTAAATGTTTTACTCCAACAGAGAATGCATGGGGTGGCCTGAAGAGTAATCCCAAAGATTCTAGTATTAAATATATTTAGGTAAATGTAAGCAAGCTTGGAAGCTGGAGAGGATGAAAGAAGACCTCCAGACCCCATCTAAATACGCTAGAGTAGTCATTGAAAGTGACTCTATTCAATCCTCCTCCTTTTTTTGCATTGAGTTACCACATATAAGTGATTATTCTGTTCCAATGTGATTGTTCAGATTTGTTATTTCTTTCATTTATTAAATACAAATGGGCTACCTATCATAATGATGAATTGTGGGGGAGGTGGGTTAGATCTTTCTAATGGCCCCATAGGTAGCTAAGCCCCTGCTACCTCAGTTCCACAAAAAGCAGCAACAACCACCACCAAATCAGGGCCAGACTGGGTCAAGGAGAGAGTCAACAACCTCCATGAAATTGCTACCCATCCTCATATACCGTATTTTTTGCACCATAACACTCACTTTTTTCCTCCTAGAAAGTAAGGGGAAATGTCTGTGCGTGTTATGGAGGAAATGCCTACAGGTGGCATGCCTACGGATTTTCCTCCTCTAAAAACTATGTGCGTGTTATGGTCGGGTGCGTGTTATAGAGCGAAAAATACGGTATGTGGTCAGGAACTGTTTAGCCTTGTTGTTGCTGATGCTGTGATGAACATTGCGGTAATTGATGACTCTTCTGTCTCCTTCTGTCTCCAAGAAAACAGGAGACATGCAAACCCTCTTCAGGCATCACCCAAATGCGGAAGTAAATGGGGGGGGGCAGCAGGAGCAAGCATGCTACCTCCACCTCTCTCTACCCCCATTCTCATTAATTCCTACTAATGAAAGAGGACTGAGTGGAGCAGGAAGACTTTAGTATTTCTGGACAATACCTTCACAATTTAAAGCCCAGATTTTCCAAGATTCTAAAACACATGCAGAAGCCACAACTGATACAGGAGGCGCCTCTCTGCAGACAGTCACCTTCCACATGTGGGAAGGTGATGAAAACACAAAGGCAGCCACCCCATTCCCCACCTCATATGTTTCTTTCTATATTTGGATAACGCCTAAAGAGAGCTTAATAGTTACTCCTAACCCGCAGGTCCTGCAGTGTGTGCCATTGTGTTATGTGTGTGTTACATTATTATCCATTGTGCCTCTGTTCTCCATCTGCATTTTAGCCAAGGCAGATTCCTTTGCATAATATTACATTTTTAAAGGGCCAGGGACCTCACTGCATATGTGCAGTAACATATATAACTGCATCAAGAGGGAAAGGCCTTCAGATGGTATTATGTCTTTATCTTATTCTTACACATATTCTTTACAACCGAAATCCATCTCCTTGACATAAGTACAGTTTGTTTTTTTGCTTCAGCGTTCTTACACGTGCTATTGCAATCTATTGGCCTCATATAAATGGGACATAAATCTAGTGGAAATCTTTCTGTTCATAAAATACTCCACTCTCCATCATAAAACACTGTATTATGTAGAAAAACCAACAAAAGCAACAATACTTGAGACAGCGTATTATTTCAGTATAGACTGCACTAGACTTTTATTAAGTATAACCCCAAGAGAGAGAATAGAATGGCAGGAACCTTTCATCAAATTATCAGCAAGTATAAACATCCTCAGAAGTTATAGCTAAAAAACAACAACCTCACTCATCTATACACTAATAGCAAATCTGGCAGTCCATTCCAGTTCATTCCTCTGGAACAATTCTGTAGCTAGCACAGGGAAAATCTCTTCACATCCCCAGAACATTACCGAGCATGCACACACTATAATGGGACAGCTGGCAGAGAGCAAGCATTTAGCAAATTACAACAAGAGGGACAATGTGAATGTCTTGCTGCCCACTTGCCCCATGTCAGCAAAATGGTTAGTACTGCATACCCCACAAGTGTCCCAGAAAAACTGGGACATTCCGTTTTCCCCGGCAGGGTCACAGCAGCCATTTGGGTCACCATGCTCGTGTGAGATCAAGTGCTTTTTCTGGTACCACAATCTTGTGCAGCATACCAAAATGTGTGTTTTGAGGCTCCATGATCTCACGTGGGTCACGTGACTTGGAGGGTATGAGTACTGTGCTTGGAAATAATGGTTTGATATGGTCAGATGGAGTTGAAGCAGGCGACACTCCAGCTGAAGAGCTCCCTGCTCCCTTAACAACGGAGAAGTCATCAGGAAGAGGAAGGAAAGGGCAACAATTAAGGGAGAAGCTGCCATTGCAGCCAAACAGCCCCACCCCACTGCCATATACTTTACAGCTACACTTGCCACACCCCACAAGACTTCGGTCCTGCCATTTTAGGTCCACTTCCCAATTTTTGAGCTAAAAGTTTTTTGGTTCAGCCTTTGTTAGAAGCATATTCCTGTCTTCATCTGTCAATTATTGGAGAGAATGGTTTAATAATCCAGACAAAGGCACTAGTGACTGGATCTAGCAGCAGTGTACACCGGCACCTTGGTTTTTGAACGTAATCCGTTCCAGAAGACTGTTCGAGTTCTGAAACATTTGAAAACCGAAAACTCAATACAGAAAACTCAATATAGTAGCCGCGTAGCATTTTTGACTTCTGAGGCGTGTTCGAAAACTGAACCATTTACTTCCAGGTTTACGGCATTCGGAAACCAAAATGTTTGTCAGCTGAGACGTTTGGAAACAGAGGTACCACTGTAACTGGATAGAATAATATTATTTCAAAACACTACTTTTAAAAGTATTTCACTTACCATACAGAAACAGAAAATATAGCATTAATTTTTTTTTTAATTACCCAGATCTCCAGTATTTTGTATTTCATTTTTTGTGGGCCTCTATACCACTGGGTGCCACTCTCTAAATGCTGGACTCCGGTTTGTTTGTTTGTTTCCCAAGGATGGTTGTGGTTGTTGTTCTTTATTTCTAGCCCACTCTTCATTGATTAACAACCTGTTGGCAACCATACAACATCACTAGGCCCTACTATGAGTTTATACTTCTTTGTGTTTTAAAAGGTGGGGAAAGCTATACACATGTGGTCTTCATCTCCAAGTAATATGAGAATCTTTTAGGGGGGGAAACCTCAGCTGTGTCTCATAAAACAGCCCCATAATATCCACATAACCCTGTGAAGAATCATTAAATGTGATTGTTATAGAAGACTTTAGGCTACAAAATGTCTGTTATGTTCCCAAATTCTGGCTCTACCACTTCCTTCAACCCATTATAAATATCCTTTGCACTGAAGCTTTGCCTCTTGCCTTTGGAGAGACTTTAAAAATTAGGCATTAAACACTGGATCAATAAGAATAGTTCTAAGAAACTCAGTAGACTGCAAAGCTTTTATTTATCCTCATATCTGTCTTTTCCTATCGACTTAAAGTGGACTTCCAAGCAGATGAAGGTATTAGATTCCAACATCTTGCATCTGAAGGAGTACCTAAGGCAAAATTTTAGATTTCACAAATATGTTTCTTCCTATAGTTACATTATTATTTATCTTGATGAATCCGAGATGAATGTTTGGTTTCATTCACTTCAGAAAGTTTAGGGGAGGCATTTTCATGCAGAAAGCTCCTCCATATGTTTTCCTTCATACATTTTAAATATTTGTTAAAACCTTTTGAAATAAGAATTGATTGGTCAAGGAAAACTGCAGCATGCTGCTCTTTTTTATTTCTTTTAAAATAATAATTTCAGTGAAAATTGCCTCTTGTAATTTGTGTTGATGCAAATTATATTCTGGAACATTTTGCATCTAACATTTTGCTTGGGGAGCCTATTTACTGGGCTGATACAGGATCAACATATGGTATACATTATGGCTTTGCATGGCGCTTTGATGATTACCACATTTTTAGTTTTCGCAATCTACTGAGGGCCACATGAGTACTGATATGTTAATATTTGAAGTAGACAGTATATTGTAACATGTTCAATATGAGGCTTGGAAGACAAAGGTGTGCAAATAAAATTGCAATTTCATGTGTGCTTTGCAGTTGTGCCTAGGAGAACAGGACTAATTAAAAAGATGGTATGTCCAGCTCATTGTGTTGAGGTGGTTGGGTGTTGTGCAATTCTTTTGTTATGTGGCTCGTATCACATAATAATAATGGTCAAAATTACCAAATAGCTATGTTAGGCAACCGCTTAATCAAAGCTAAGAGCAGCAGCCTCCTAATCTATGCAACGGATGTCACAATATACTTCAAGCAAAGAACTGCATTGCAAGAAGTGTTAGGAGAACAGTTGTTCCAGAAAACACAACAGTGGCCCTAGCTCAAATGGTGCCCTTGGAGGTCAGTATCTCTGGCACCATGTTCCACTTGCTCAACTTTGAAAGCCTATATTATTTATTACCTGAATCTTATTTTTAGTGTATTTGTACCACTTTTCATGTTGTATGCATTTTTTATCTCTGCCCTATAAATTTCACATATGGATTTGATACATACATGCAGTTTGTTGAATGGGCAGTGATGTTACAGATTTTCATTGTCATTATTATATTAATGCAAGACTTGCCTTGCAGCTTTACTGGTCAGTGTTGACAGCATTACAAGTAAAGATGAATTGTTTTTCAGTCTTCACTTCATTTCTTTAGTGACTAGTTGACAGGCACCTCCAAAAGCCTGGCACCACAGGTCACCTGCCTTAAATTCAGTCTGGGATACCCATGTACCTGAGCTCCGACAAGTACTGCAGGAGGAAAAAAGCTGTATTGAGTTACTTAGTCAATGTGCTCTGAGGAAAATTTTCTCATCTCCAATAATGGTAACCATTCGGGACATGAGTTCAAGCAAAACCCAATCTACTGAATCACCTTAATGGATTGTAAAGGAGACCAAAGACCATTTGGCTATGTGCTCAACTTTGGCTGGATTATACCCGTAATGCATGCCTTTTGAAAGGCCACATCTTCCGTGCAGTGTGATGAATGCTGTTTGTTCTCTGGGTCGATTTGGCTATATGCCTTAGCGGTCCTATGTTGTATTTTTACTTCAAAATGATAATAAATACTCCATTATTTCCCTCTCCTGTGCTGTCTATCCAAGCCATCTCATTTATAGCATGAGATAACTTGACCTGCAACAAAGCCAACAGAGCCCAAAACTACATGTTGGGGAAACCTAATTTCCCTTTCTATCACTAAAAATATATGCACAGCTTTTTTAGGAACATAGGAGGCTGTTTTCTACTGTTTTCTACTGACAATCTAGCTCAGTATTGTCTACACTGACTGACAGCAACTCAACAGGGTTTCAGACGGGGAAACTTCCAGCCCTACTTGGAGAAGATGAGAATTTAATTTGGGACCTTTTGCATGCAAAGTAGATGTTCTTCTATTGAGCTATGATCCTTCCCCTGCCCTCAGGGAATTCCTACACCAGTTTCAGAAACAAACTGTATTACTATTTTGTGTTGCTTCTGAGCTGCCTGTTGCAGCTTGCCTGTGGTCAGAGGACCAATAGCACTGGAAATCACGTTTGGACCACAGCAGAAGGATTTGCATACATTGGGGTGGATCCAGAGTTCTGTGAGTGGTGTGCTCTGAAGTCTAAGCTCCCCCGAGTCCCTCAAAAATTTGCTCCGCAGGGTTGAAAAATAATGGGGCAAAGCTGAGTAAGGTGGGGTGGTGGTGGTGAAAATCATGCCCCTGACTTCCGTTTGCAGAATCCTCTAGTAGATTCATGCCCCTTCCACCATCAGAAGAGGCCCTTAATACATAGAAGGCTCTTAATACATGCAGTAGTACATTTGGATCAACACATTGCCTTGATGGTTCTTCAAAGCATGGAAATGGTTTCTGAGATAACTGTGGATGTTCCTAGCATCATACTAATATGGCACATGAAACACGATATTTGACAAGATTAATGCATGAGTTAAGGAATACTTTGTAATTTGAGAATTTATGTAAATAAACTATTTGAAAAAAACAGCATGGAAATTATTAGATATATGTCCTCCAGATGTTGATGGGTAAGAAAGTAATATTGTTGGAGGCGGAAAATGACTTAATGCAAAAATGCTTTCCTTTAAGTGTCTTTTATGGAAGTTGTAAATAAATAAAGCAAACAACTTCCATTTAAAAAGCAAATTGCAGTGCGTGGATGGGATATTACTTGTTGCAGACAGCCACACAGGCAAAATAGAGCTATTTTAAAAAGAGACAGATGAAGATTATTTTCAGGCCAAGCAACTTTTCTAACAGGATAGTTCATCATAAAAAATTTATCTTGGTGAAAATAATGTTTTATGTCCTTTACCATGATCTGCGAGAGCCAGGTAGTCACACAGAGAAATTTATTTAATTTGTATATTTCTGATCCAGTATCACCAAGAACAGTTATTCTAGGCAGCAAGTGTTCCAAACAGTTCCTAATTTCACATCATCACATCTATTACATTCAGCTCAGAAATGTCTAAATGTATTTCATGAGTAGTGGCAGTGTTATGTGAAATGCAACATGACAGGAATATTTAAAATTGTTCAAAACTACACAGTGGGAACCAGTTTGATTGGTGTTAGCCTTCCAGCTTGGGATTTGCATATTTGGAGAAACTCAGGAAACTCAGCTAAGGTTTTGGGCATTGCAGGTGGACTAATTGCAGAACTCTAATTTTATTTCTTTGCACATTTTTAACTTAGCTGTATACAACAGCAATAACCCACGCAGGAAGACCAAGAACAATGGCAGCCATTGTTTGGCACTGACAGAGTATGGCTGCATCTTCCTTTTCTCTGGTGTTACACAGATAGTAGTAAATCTAAGATAATGCTCACTTGAGAGACAAGGAACAACCACAGGGGACTTTTAAATAAGAGAAATAGACTCTGAAAGGTGTCAGTGTAAGTGGTTTAAATACTGTGTGGGAAAATTAAAACAATACTCTAAGGTCTAAAATATACCTTGTCTTCCTAATTACAGCAAGAGAGAATAAAAATGAGTTTTAGTTTGAAGAAGAGGGATTTGGAGCAAGTCCGTGATATAGGCAAGAAATTAAATAGAAGCATTTTTAAACTCTCTTCATAAATAAATCATATCCTATCTCCCCTAAATGAAGATGTTGCTTGGAAAGGATATATGAACATTAAGGGTCTTTTTATGCTTGATAATGGGCACAATTCTGTTTCTAATACATATAAGTTGATGTATATAAGTAAAGTGCTCAGTATTTCGGAATCTCATAGTAATGTAAATTCAGATAATACAGAAGGATATAGAAGGTTTTGTAGATACCAATCCTATGATTTATGAAGTCAACAAAAACTGTACCAGAATGAACACTTAATATCACATAATCATGATATTGTGCATTCTTAGTAGCAAAGCAAAATAATGGTTAGGAACAAAAGATAACACAACACTACCAGACAATGTGTCCTTGGCAATGGCAGGGATGCCACAATGACTTCACAGAACTCAGTTCATGTTGGAGGAATTGGACATAGAGGAAGGGGTTAATTTCCTTCATGAGTACAAATCACCCCATGTATGAGATAAGCCAACAGGTGCAAGGTCAGTGAACCCAGTTACTATGGCAACTGCCCAGTGCCATCTATATAAGTCAGGCATAGGCAAACTCGGCCCTCCAGATGTTTTGGGACTACAACTCCCATCATCCCTGATCACTGGTCTTGTTAGCTAGGGATGATGGGAGTTGTAGTCCCAAAACATCTGGAGGGCCGAGTTTGCCTATGCCTGATATACGTGATTAAGGAATGTCAGCTCATTAGTCAGCCAGTGAGTCTTGAGAAGTGAGTCAGAATCTGTGTTACGTCTTGAATTGCTGGAGCAACAGAAATACTTTGTACGGCTATATCTCTACCTGTATATATATCACCTCCAGTACTGTGTTACAGAAGCCTTATCTTCTTCAGTAGTAAATTATTTTGGACCTTAAGGTGCCTTTGGGTGCTGACTGGAACTGGGGACAACTTCTGCCATGTGGGTATGTCACTTCAGATTCCCAACAGTTCATGCCCTTCCCACAACAATGCATATTGCCAGGAAGAGACAAGGGGACAGAGAAATGTAAGGAAGTAGGATGTGCAGTGTTCTGGTGCTGTTTATACTTGGATCGCATTAGATTTTTTTTTTACTTACACTACCTCTTTTGTAAGCACAACACTATTCCATCATCAGGGGCAGGTCAGGGCCCTGAATGCGGATAAGATTCTGATTAAAACATATTCCTCACCTGCCACACCCCAGCTCTGCCTGGATTTTTCCTATTACACTGGCAGTTCTCCAGTGGTAGATAAGTAATTCCACTGCTGATAGATTACCATGGACATAAGTAAACTATGCTAGTGTCTAATTTTATTCTGAAGGGAAATTTAGCAATGGTTCTATGCTGATCATAAGGTATAACCTATAGACAGAATATAACCTATAGATAGAATTGTGCTCTTAGTATTCATATTTGCTCTCTAGGGAGCTATTCCCACTATCATCATTGAATATTCAAATCATTTGCACCAAAGTAGCTGTTAAGTAACCCCATTAACTTAATTGGTCATTAGCATAAAAGACCGAATTCCATATTATTGTCTGGATCTATCAATTAAACTCATATACCTGATCTAGGTTAAAAACAGAAATAACATTTTCTGTGGGGTGTTCCTATTAATACACATTTGCCTTATTCAGAGACATTTGCTTTCAATCAAATGTATGTAAATTGCTACCACCTATGCTGCTGAATTAGGGACTGGTGCAATGTTTACATTGTTTTTTAAGAATTCAGCATTCCACTGCCTTTTAGAATGAAAGTGGGTTGAAAGCAGTGGTGGCCGGCCACATTTTTGCTTGGTAGGGCTGCCATTTTTAACCTTACAGTTTTCACCAGAATGTACAGCACTTATTTAGAGTAGCATGCCATTCCATATGTGCAGAGTGCCATTATCTCCTCTTTTAAAAACAAATCAATTAGTCTCTATGGACAGGGAAAGAGCCTCCTTGTAAGAGTGCCCAAGTATGATTTTCAGACAAGATGACTCCATAGCTCTTATTTAGAAATTAAGCCATACCCGAGGTACTACTTCCGGGTTAGCGGAGTCAGTGACCCGAAGTGTTTGTAACCCAAGGTGTTGGTAACCCAAGATACCACTGTAATGTATTTGCTATTTTTATCTTAGGAAGGAAGAAGGAAGAAACCTATTGCTTTATAAATGCATGGGGGTTACCCAGATACATACTTTGCAATTGTGTTGTGTTTCTAGATGAATATAGCCTGATGTGGTGCTGTACATAAATCATGTCAACACTATAAAGATTAGAATCTTTGCAGCGTGTGGCAGCTGTCACATTCTAAGCAGTCATGTGACTAAAGGGTGTATGATACCTACATTTTGATTACTCTAGCTTCAGTTAAAAATGCAGCTTTGATATCTTAAGGGCCCATGTGCACTTACATGGCAATGAGCCCCATTGGATTTAGTAGGATTTGCTTCCAAGTAAGCATGCATAGGATCGTGTAGAAATCCATGAAAACAGGTGTGAAAACTTTGCAGATCAGAGCAAGAAGGATGGATCTTCTAAAGGCAAACTCATATGGAGTAAAGGAAAATTCATAAACGCTCTTTTTTAAGTATATCTTCTATGCTTAGGGATATTTTTGTCAAGATAAACACTTGCATTCAAAATCAGTACAGTCTGAATACTCCTGTTGTTTATGTTTTCTTTGTGCTAACGGGTTGCATTGCCATTGTCATCACTACAAAAGAAATCAAAATAATAGTTCTGATTTATTACCCCTGGATCTTTTTACCACGAGACAGATTTATTTTCTAAACAATTTTAGTATCCATTTTGAATCTCTTTCACTAAGATCGCTCAAAGCTAACTTGTGCATTTGAATTATAGTGCCATGTGTGTGTTGCACACCTACATTTTTCAGCTATTAATGAGATATTTTATCATAGCATTTCTATTTACATATACTTTTAGCCGTTTAAAACCATTACAAAAGATTAAGCACTACACATTATTTGAAATAAATAAATAAACAATTGTAGACAATTCTCACTTTAAATATTGGCCATTACATTATAGTTACATAGATTCTAGTTTAAATTCCATTTCCCTCCCCCCTTTATGTGCATTTGCTTTTTTATTATTCATAGCTTAGTTGTGTTATTTTCTACTGTTACACTGACAGATTTCAGGCCATGGCTTAAAAAGGTGGATGAGTTTTTTGGTATGGCCTCTATGCATAGTTAGTATAATTGCCATGAATCTGGCCAGGTGTAGCTAAATGATTTTTTCAGGCAAAGAACTAATAGCAAAGCTTTTTACGCAGTAATTTCCTTGGTAAGGTTCAACAAAACGAAAACTCATCAGAAACCCTGCTGGGATTCCATCAGCAAGCATTTATTTGCAGTTGCTTCTACACCTGCTTACACAGTAATAATACACCAGTGAGTTAAGTCTCTATGCCAATGCAAATTAGCTTTATTTTGAACCAAACATTGGATTTTAGCACATATCATAAGCAGAAAAATGTGCTGCCACTAGATGGATATAGGCAGGGGGAGGGGGGGGAAATGCGCATATATATATTGGCTATTGCTATTGCTGCTTTCTTTATGCAGACACGTCCCACAGGATTATCCAGTTGCTACTATTTATAGCATTTATATGGAACATATGCTTTGCTCCACTGGTATAACAAGGAATCTTTTCCATTTCAGTCTGAGCTTCACCATCTGCAATTTGGATTTGTTTTAAAAGATGATCCATATTTCAATCTATGAAGAAATTCCTTGCTTTTATACCATATGGGAATCTCCTTTCCCTGAGGTCAATTCTTCTCCATATGCTTTCATTTTATGTATGTAAGGGAGCCCTCTATGCAGCTTTAAAAGTAATTCAGACTGGCTGCTCCATCAACCTTTAATGCAAATATGAAAGTTTAATTGATTTGTCATTTAGACCAAATTTAAATTATAGAAAGAAGGGGGGGGGGAGAGAACGTCAGTTATTAGCTACCCTGTTCCTTTTTGTGGATGCGAGCCTGTTTGTTTAAATCCTACTGTTCTTTATATTGTGATGCAATTCTTAAACCATTTCTAGCTATAGACTCCGTTTTAAAATTGCACATTTACACCAAAGGACTCATTTAGGCACCAAAGTTCCCAGTGGGACTTTGGGCTCTTCTTACAGCATGCTAGGAAGGGTCAGATGGAGGAAATTGATGGGAGGCAAACTGACCATTCTACTCCATTCCCTACAGTTGCTCCTCCACTGTGCAACCTTTTACCCATTATGGCTGTGCTCAGAGCAGACCTGCCTCTGCTCCCTGTTCTTCCAAATGGCACTTGGCTCTCAAACCTGAGCAATTTTTTATCCCCCCCCCCCAACTCTCTCCTGTTCACCCACAGTAGTAAAATAGACAATGTGGACCATTCTTCCTTCAGGATCTGTTGTTGTATTGCCCCACAAGACCAACATCTAGACTCAGGACATCGCCAACACTCCCTGCATTGGCATTGGTGACCACATCCTTGAGGTGGTAAGCTATTTTGTCTACCTGGGCTCCACCATAACCATAAACTTTTCCATCAACGCTCAGCTGGACAAGTGTATTGGCAAGGCAGCTATGGCAATGGCTCGCCTCTCCAAAAGGGTATGGGAGAATGTGATACTAACAACCAATACCAAGATGAAGGTCTTCCAGGCTTGTGGGTTGAGCATGCTGCTTTATGGAAGTGAGTTGTGGGCAACTCACACCCACCAGGAGTGACACCTCAATGTATTTCATATGTTCTGCACCACAGGAAAATTTTGGGCATAGCAGGACAGCATCTCAAATAAAGATGTGCTCTCCCAAACCCACATTCGCAGCATGTTTGCACTTCTGCCTCAGTGATGTCTACCTTGGCTTGGTCATGCACACAGAACGGAAGGTGACAGATCCCCAAGGGCATGCTTTATGGGGAGCTGGTTTCAGGCACTAGGTCTGTTGGCAGAACAGCTCTGCATTACTTTACCCCTGAAGGTGCACCCTTCCATTGTCTCCCAAGACAGACGGAGGCCAACAGATCCTGATCATTCTTGGAGGCCTAGAGAGACATTTTTAGTCCAATTCCAATTCCAATTAAACTTTTTATTGCACTAGCCATAGGCCATGGCATCGTTCAGAAGGAGAATAAAAAACAAACAAACAACAAACAAACAACAAAACGGGGGGGGGGGGGACAATAACCATGAAATCATCGGGCACAGGCATACAGTAAAACCACGGTCACGACTACTAAAATTATTTGTTGCATTAAATAGAATAGAATAGCAGAAGATTTTCAGGTAAGATGTGCCAAATTAAATATCCGAATCCCCTTTGCCGTTGACCGCTATTTTGTCTAGTTCCTTCCTCCTGATCTTCTTAGCTGACATTTTTAGTCTTGCAGCAATCCTGTGAGGTAATTTATGCTATGGTCTAATTTGGATTGGTCTACTTTGATAACAATGAGTGGGATAAAGACTCCTACTCAGTAGTGGGGAAAGGAGAAAGGAAGATTCATAGAAATGCAGTGAACTAATAGATGAGCAACTCCCTTATCTAATAGATGAGTAACTTTCAACCAGGTAAGACGGCTCTTCAATGTCCCTACATAATTGATGTGATGAACACTACTGAAAGTCAAAATATTTTGAAAACCACACCTGCAATGGTATTGTAGGCGCCTATTAAGCCTTAATGAAGTTAAAGTGTTACCCGTAAGGTAGATAAGAACTATATTCTTAAAGCAATGTAGAAGAAGAGTAGATGGAAGAGATTCCCTGTTTTAGTGAGATGGTTGTAAAGATATTGCATAGGCTGAGTCTCACCTTCACTTAAGGAGTACTTTGTAGATTTTTTTTAATATATCAGAACTGGAAAAATAATTATTTTCTCTCAGCTGAGGAAAATGGTTAGAAGTTTGTTGGACGTGTCTATATATTGATATGCTATTATTGTATGTGGGAATTTGGGATCAGGAATCCATAGTCATCAGCAAGATACTATATTCAATTGTGAATACCCTCAAGATTTGGCCTGTTATAGCATTGTCAATCAGGTCTGGAGGGTACTGCTTCTTAAAAATATAGTTACCATTTTTTTAAAAAAAGTTGAAACTAGTGCTGAGCAAAAATCACCACTGGATGTCTGCTCAGTGGGCTGTATATAATAAGCAATTGAAATCCACTTGGTTCCTAAGGGACAGGTGTCTGTATTAAACAAAGACAATACAGAATTGCTACAGTAAGCACCCTAGTGAGCAGTTTCATCAGAAAGGCCAAAGACTGGAAATTGAAAAATTCCTCTCACATATAAAAGCTGAAAAATGCCAGAAGCTATTACAAGAAGCTTGCGTCTCCAATGACTGCTCTTTACCAGCTATGTGAATAAATACAAGACACAGAATTTAATTCTCATTTCGCTAATTCTCTAATATCTTAAGAGTAAAGATTATAATGACTATCTAGAAAAAGAAGAACACTCGCTCTGCTGTACCATACAAGTGGAATTGTGGGTAGGGGAATGATATTTTCCCCAAGTTTCCCCAAGTATTTTCAGTGTTTTTTATAGTGTGTTTTTTTAAACCAAGTTCTATGTTTATAACGTGGCTTTAGCTGCAGTAGGAAAAACTGAAAAACCCCATTTGTGAAACTGCCTCACAGGAACAGGCAGTTAGTGATGCATAGAAGGGACTACAGTAAGTGGTCTGTGTATCAAGCCCTGAGAAACACCTCCTTTTCTTTTAAAATTGAAATATAACTACAAAGGTTACACTAAATCCAAACCATGGCTTGTAGAATATGAATCTAGACAATAAAAAAATGAAAATAATCAGATATTTCTAGGTTATATAGAATATGGAATATTGCCAGCATATTTTCCCACTGACTAAATTTAGCAAATACATTTCAAAGAGAGACAACCCTAAGGTGATTTGCTTTTCTATAAAATACATAAATAGTTTTTGAAGATTAGGCATAGAACTCTGTGTCCTAAATCTCTGTTTCCTTTTTTTTTTTTTTTTTTTTGTAATAACATTGTGGTCCTAAGGGATGACAAGAAAGAATAGTTTCATTTACTGGGTCTTGAATTTTAGTGATTTTTAGGTCTATAATTTTGTGGCAGAGAACCAGAATATTACTTTGTAATTTATGTCCAAGACCACAAGGAAAAAGTATTGTAGTGTGGCTGGAAGTACAGCTTGATGTTGTCCTATTGATCTATTCATTTATTTGTGTAGCACCATCAGGGAGTGTGCTCGGTGTTCAACAGAATACAAGAGAACAGTTCCATATCCTGAAGTACTTACAAGCTAAACAACACAAGGCAAACAGGAAGCAGAGGCAGGATACTAAATAAAAGAGCAAAGTGAAGGTTTTAATGGGACGTGCTTAGACTTAGTTATGCATTCAGTTTCTAATAGGGTGTGGGAGTTACGGGTTCTGCTTTATGGATAAGGTGGGTTTTCATGAGTGATTTGAAGTGATTTGCAGCAAAGGGAGAAAATGTGGCAGGATAGCTTTGGACAAGGAAGGATGGTAAAGCAAAGTTCACAGGCAGGGATGTATTAGGATAAAAGAGTGGAGAGATAAGGCCTGGAGGTCTTTGAGATGAAGAGCATGTGTTGAATCCAGGAACAGACAGGAAGTCAGGATAGGGCTTTAAGGCAGGGGGTTATGTGAACAGAGGAAGAAGATGAGCAAAAATGATGTTCGCAGCAAAGTAAGATAACAGAATACCAGAGAGTAGCGTACACAGAAGAGGTCAAGGGTGTTTGTCGAGAGGGAAGATGGGAAAGGGCTGTATTCCAATGTCTTGCAATGTTGTGAAGGGAGAAGGGACACAACTTGGCAAAGACTGAATATGGGAAACAAAGGAGCATGGCAAGTTAAAGCCAAGCTGCCTGTCTGTTCAAGAGGGGAGAAGGTAACATGGTCAACCAATAAGGAATGAATGTGGCATGGTGTGACTCTTATAGAAGGCTACAATCCTGCTTTACAAAAGTCTCTTTCTCACACACACCCCACCCTCCATTCTAGCAAGCAAGAACCATGATCAGAATTCACACAAATGTAAAAGTGCAGGAAGAAGGCAAAGAGCAGGACCAGTGATTGAGGGAGGCATATGAAGAGTCTGAAAGTCTCAACAGAGAGACTAGAGAGCCACATTTCCAACCCTGCCCTACAGCAAGGCTGCCACCTCCCTCCAAAATCTATCATGTATAATCTAAGTATTGTAGTACACTATTACCTTTGAATCAAGACAACTGATTGTCTAGAAGGTTCTGGACTTTTATACTTTTCAAATGGTGATGTGCCATGATTGTCCTACACAAGCACACCTACATACCTGCATTTTGCTGCATAGTAACATTCCTTACACAGTGTAGTGTCAATGCCAGTTGTCTAATGTTTGGAGCTGCAATATGCTTAACTTGCAAAGGTTTTCACCTCTTTTAGATAATATAATATGAAAACGTACAACACACAAGAGATGCTTCCATCTCTTCCTATTTGGATTAAAAATTCAAAATAAAAAACCTCAACATAACCTTCAAAAAAACTTTCTAATTTTTTGTTTAATCACTGAGATAGGTTTATTGGTCCCAAATGATTTCACTCATATGTTTAAATAATTTGGTTAACCTTTTGGTTGTATAATTTATTTGATTTATTTGTACAAATGAAGACAAGAGCTTACATCCACTTCCTATATACTGCTGGACAGTTCTTCTTTGTCCCAGAAAGCCAAGAAGAGAAAGCATTGTAAGTTCAAGGGGTTTTTTTGAGTTCTCCAATAACTACTATGAATTCAACACTATATAATGTTGTTTGCATATAAACATTAATACATAGGCTATAAGCCATTGTAACCCAAATATTTTGCCACGTCTTAAATAAAAAACCAATCAATGTGTAGAAAGTTAAAGTAAACTACTATTAGTAAACTACTAGTATTAGTAAACTACTATTAAGTGAGTTATTATAAGTTGTGTATTTTAAAGTCTGTGTTGTCTGTGGATCTTATGTATTCTTTTTATCTCATCTGACCTCATTGTAAACAGCCTGTGGCTTGTACAAAGGGTGGTATATACAGTAAATCATTTTTTTTGGTAAACTACTCATTATCTGATTAGTTAACGTTCATGAATCTTACTACATCTGATTAGATAACATTATCATGAATCTCACTATCTAATGTAATGTAATGAATCTTCTTACATTCTATTGTTTCAGTGAGCAGGACTCAGCAAAACAGAACCCACAGATGGCACCTGAGGAACTTGTCCCCTCCCCACCTTCCCACAGGAAAAACATCTGTGATAAGGTAAGAAAATACACTGATGCTGTGAGACTTCAGTAGAAAACAGAATTTATGGGAAGCTAGGATGAGAGCGCTTGAAGTTCACAATACTGCTCAGTAATGGTAGGAAGTATGAAGATTTCCTCCCATCCAAGATCTAAGCACATAGGAACTAGGGCTCTGTGAAGGTTTTTAAGAACCATTTTTATTGCTTTTGAACTCTCTGTTGGCTTTCATGAGAATAAAGCCCTTCTCTAATCCTGCCCAGCGGTTTAGCCTACTGGAAGAGCTTATTTCTCAACAGCTGCCACCATTGGGTCTGTGTTTTTTGAACATGGTAAGTGGTATATAAATACTTTAAAATAGATAAATAAATGTATGTTGAGGGGAAGACCCTTGCTTAACTGGGTCTTCTCTGGACACTTTTAAAGAAACCGAGTTACAAAACAAACTGGGAAGCCTTTCTTTGTGACAACATGAATGCATTAAAAAAAACATGAAATGAAAGAAGTGCATTAGGAGAAAATAAGCAATTAGGAATAACATGAAAATGCCCTGTATGCTGCTCAGTGAATATGAGATGCTGAAAACGGTTCCCCAGATGTACATTTTTCAAGAGTCTTTATTGTCTAATTTCAATGTTTCAAAATGAAACTGCTGCATTTTCCTGCCCTCCGAGCAGCGTAGGGAAAGCCACGTGTTTTCACCTAGACATCCGAAGCACATCCTGTAAGACTCGACTCCTATTCTTATTTGTGCAAGGTGTTCATTTCACTGGTGATGTGAGCCTACTGCCACTAAGACTTCAGAGAAGCCACAAAAGGAAGGGCTTGTGAGCAACCACTAAGGGAAGTACGTCTTCAGCTAAACAAAGATTTAGCATAAGCAAAGGAAAACATGAGGCAGGGAGGTAGAGAGGACACAGATATTTCTCTCTATGTGTGGCAGGAAATTGAACACACAAGTCTTTCAGCTGGTATTGTCTGAATGGCAAACTCTGATTAAGATTGAGTTGGAAGACTTTTAAAAATCGGAGGTGGCCAGAGGCAAAGCAGAGCATTCTGCTTTACCTGCCTGGACAATGAGAGAACAGTTAGTCAGTAAGAGGGCTATGGCTCCCAGAGAACACCGAGAGCTGGATTCATAGGCCTGGTGGATCAAATATGGTGGATCAAATATGATCCTGATGATTATAGCATCATGCAGGGGGGTCAAGTTTAGACGCCTCTAAGTTTTCCAATTCTTAACCATTTTTATACTTGTGTATAACAAAAACCTGAGTACCACTGTTTCAGAACAATACCAAGCCCAAATCCAGAGCAGGAGCAGCTGGCATGGTGAGGTGACCCTGTGGCACTGCCTTCAAACAGTGGCTTCGAGTCCCAATCTCATCACTGCCTTGTACCACCCTGCATGGTCCTTGTAAGCTGAGTGAGACCATTACTGGGAGAGTGATTCAGGCTCATTGCATCAGCTGCTTCTGATGCAGAGTGTCAGGGGGAAAGGTGGACTAAAACAGCTAATTATTCTCATCATGTAGATACAGCTTCAGTGGAAATCTAGTTGCTCATATCAGAGCAGAAGAGTGTAGCTTAGAAGTGATAAGCCATGTACTGTTGTCTGTAGTATTTGCACAGCTATTGATATACTGTATCTCACATGCATGCACAAGGGAATGTAATGTTTAAGGCAAGAAATGTGCTGGCTTCTTCTGGAGTACAGCCCCCGCCACCCCCCAGTCTGTACAAATCCAAAGTCCTAAACTGCGCAGCTCACAATTAAATATTTTAAAACAGCCTGAAGCTTGGCCACCTGATTTCTATGTGGTTTTTTAGCACTGAGTTCTCTAAGAAAAATGAAAACTACTTTATAAATTGTCAGTGTTAACAGATTGACCAAAATGCTTCCTGTTATGTTAAGTGTCCTTGAGACTGAAATAATTACAGTTATCTCTTTGAAGCACCTGTCAAGCGCTTTGACATCTATTTATTCCTTCCATATTCTAGGAATATCTCAGATAGTCATATTCAACCTGTTCTTCCCAGCGCAGTCGGCAACAGTTTTTACTGATGCCGTTCCAATCAAAGGCCATCAGTTTTATAGCCTTAAGGCACTTATCCAGGTGTCAAACAAAATTTGATTTTTACCTCTTTGCATTCTTCTGAAGTGTAGATGACTCATGTTCAGTAGCATTATTCCAGACATAAGCAAACCCCATGCCTTCCAATTACAATAAATTATTCTCACTAAAGCAATTGTTGCAATTTCTAAACATACTGTCAGTGAAGTAAGCCAGTAAAGTATCACTTCAGTTTTAAACCTCTTATTCAGTTTGGATTAGGGGTCCCAGCTTCTAATGTGGCTACATATGTGGCTATGTAGCAAAAAAGGGGCTTTGTAAAAATCAAACTCCTGTTATGTGTTTTATTTAGAATTAAAAAAAAAAGGATGAACTTTCAACAAATGGACGTACTTGGTATCAAGTGGCAAAAACAATACAAAAGCAACCTGACAAACCATATTAAAAAACAATTGCTCCCCCTCTCCCAAATAACAGTGCCAAAGGATAAGTAAAGGCAAATGGAACTTTTTTAAAAGTAATAATAATATCTAAGCTGTTATAAGTGAGCAGTCTTCACTGGAAAAGAGGACAGCTTTGAATAAAAATAGACCATAAATAAAACATGAGATGCACATTGCAATGTGTGGTTTTTTTAAAAAAAGTTTTTGAATGTTCTGTGTGATCTAAGGTGATGAATATTATACAAAGTGAGGGGAAGAAAATGAACAGAACTCTTTTATTACATGCTTCCCCCCAGCTGTGTGTGAACCACTAGGATTCCTTATTAAGCCTCCCAAATAACTGATAAGAAGTCTAGCACTGGGGGCATCATGTCTTCACCCAGACTTCTGAATTTCCTACTGAGGAGGACAGAGGCAGAAGTGTGTAGAGGTAACAGGATGTCCCAGAAGGTGTGCTGTCTTCTTGGTGCAAAGATTCACAACGTGACTGAGAAGTTGTCAAAGGTGGCAACACGAGAACGGGGCCTTTTCTGCAGTGGCTCCCTGCTTGTGGAATGCCTTCTCCAGGGAGGTTGGTCTGGCGCCTGCATGGTACATCTTTAGGCACCAGACAAAAACATTCATCTTCTTCCAGGCCTTTTGGCTGATAAAACAATCCATGGCCTTTAAACTGTGCGTGGGCGGGGAGATACTGTTTTTGTTTGTTATTATGAGATCTATTTTTTGTGTTTTTTATATTGTGATCAGCCCTGTGATCTTTGGGTGAAGGGCAGTGTTGAAATTTAATTAATAAATAATAATAATAATAATAATAATAATAATAATAATAATCTAAACAGACAAAATAAAGCCAGCAGCACTATCCCTACAGTTTTAGAACATGGGTAACAATTAACACTATTTTGGCTACATTTAGAAAATAATGGGTAAATGGGTTTGATCTAAACTTGGTCATGCTTAGCGTACACTCACTGAAATAAATGGAACTTAAATTAATCATGACTTACAAGTCCCATTGATTTAATTTTAGTGGCTCTACTGAAATTATGGTTAAGTCGGAACCCAACCATATATATATATATGTGGATGCATATTCCTATTTTTTTTCTTTTTCTTTACATTTACATTTCGGTAACATTATCAAACTACTACCTCGCCCAAATATGGATATGGATATTTTATGTGAAATGTAACCTAAGCCAAGCATACATTGTTGTCACTGGAAATGAAGCCAGAGGAAATATATACTGTCAGAGAAATCTTTATTGTGGGCTCAGTGTTATGGCTTTTCCACTGATGAATGATAGCAAGATCCTAGCTATGAATGCTGATGATATCCAAAAGCAACACATCATATACAGTGTATATAGTTGTAGGGAACAAAATAATTTGTCATAAAGCAGCCCATGCTCTGAGTTATTTACCGATACTTTCCAATCCCTTTGTGAACGATTAATGCACTATTACATTAATAGTGGTTGGCATTTTCCATTTTCCATTTTCCTTTTTGGGAAATATGTATATTAAATGAATCTTTACTGTAAGTGCTTAATCTGGCTTAAAACCACACAGAGAGGACAGTTGCCATAAGGCTCTGAGGACAACTGGGACTCTGGAGGAAGTGGGCTTTGTCCAACTCATTAAAAAGTGTGTTTTCTTTTGAAAGCAAAAGAAAGGAGGAGTGCTATTGTCTCTATAAATGTTTTTAAAAGGTGAACTTGTTGGCTCAGCTCTTTTTTTTATTACTGACGCTGCAGTGTAAGAAGATGATGCTGTCCAGCTGGGTCTCCCACCTGTTCTTATCCTTGCACAAAAGGATTGTGAAGCAGCTGTAAAGCTAAAAATGAAGACAACATCTGTTGGATAACTGGTGTTTTCCAATACAAAACTCTATTGTTACAAACAACAATTATGTTCATTGTATCACTGAACTGAAGACCCCTATTTCAGAACTCTTTAGATTTGCACTTGCATAAACAGATCAGGCCTTTAGTACACAAACCACCTTTCACCATCTCACTTGAAAGGCTTTTTGAGTGGGTCGCAGAAAATACAAAGATGTGCAGTTTTACAGCCTTGTATAGAGTATTTTATTAGAATTCCAATATAATGTCCTTGGATTGCTGACATAATGCTATGTTTTGTATTTTTTCATTATTGATATAGCACTCAGTACATACATTTTATTTGAACATCTTTCAAAGGATGAAGGCAACCGTCTGTGGCTGCATTCTGTTGAAGTGAGTGGTAAAACATCTTATGGTTCTAACTGTTATGCACTATGAACTATTGGTATTTTATTCCCTTGCCCTTTCCAATGGCTGTAGCAGTGTATTCCTATGAAGGTATCACATTGCATTCTGGAATACAGGTTTTCATTCCCAAAAGGGACGTGGGTGGCGCTGTGGTCTAAACCACTGAGCCTCTTGGGCTTGCCGATCAGAAGGTCAGCAGTTCAAATCCGCGCGACGGGGTGAGCTCTCCATTGCTCTGTCCCAGCTTCTGCCAACCTAGCAGTTCGAAAGCATGCCAGTGCAAGTAGATAAATAGGTACCACTCCGGTGGGAAGGTAAACGATGTTTCCGTATGCTCTGGCACTCATCATGGTGTCCCATTGTGCCAAAAGCGGTTTAGTCATGCTGGCCACATGACCCGGAAAGCTGTATGTGGACAAACACTGGCTCCCTCAGCCTGAATAGCGAGATGAGCGTCTCATCTCATTGTCACCTTTGACTGGACTTAACGGTCCCCAAGTTCTTTACCTTTACCTTTTACCTTTCGTCCTCAATCTGAGGGCCTTGACTTCAGTAAACTTTTAAGTACAGGGGCAATTCACACTTTGGTGCAGTGGCATGAGAACTGCATCCTAATGACCTCTTTGCTTGCCACTTTGGTAATAATACCAAGCCTGCTCCCATGTCACTGTCAGTAACCTTCAACCATCCCTCATCATTGGCCACGTTGACTGGTGCTGATGGGAGCTGTAGTCTGACAACATCTAGAGAGTACCACATTGGCTATCCTGGGGGCTTAATTTGTATATACAGGATCCTGTCAAGAATCTAAACATAGGCAGCCAAAGTTTTCCCATATTCCAAGAGAAGAGAGGGATGGGGAGGATGAACTGCACTTAAGGAAAAACAACACAGTTAAATCACTGTGCTTGAATTCAACACAGAGCTGTGAGCATACCACTAAAACTATTGTTTCCTTTCCTTATTTCCCCCCCTAAAGCTGAGGAACTTTTTTACATTTTTACATTTGGAAGGTGCAATGTAAAATATATAATTAAATAAGTTTAGATTGTATTTCTAAAACAACAACGGGGCATAAAGAAGGATAAACCATGCATACAAGAAAACAAAAGCTATGCGTTACATCAGGATGTGATGGCTGTTGAGGAAGCTTTAAGCACTCAAATTTATTATGGCTTGCAAAGCCTGTCAACTTGCTGCGGAAAGGAAAACAAAGGAGGAGGTATTATTAAGATCAGTATCTAATTTATTATTCTTGACCTCATCAGTTAACTCTGTTGAGCAATTTTTAGTATTCTTTAATTATATCATAAATGTAAGTATCAATATTCCCAGGACATTTCAACTTTTACCCTTTCCCTACATGTATAATTCTTTCTATAAAGGAAGAATTGTTTCCTTCATTGTCCACAAATCTTGCAAATAAAACAGTAGCAGAAGGCTATAAATCCAATAGTTCTATAAATCATGTCAGCTGAGACACATGAAATATTTTCTAATGCACTTCAGAATGTGATTATCTTGAAAGACACCCTCCTTCTTGTAATTCAGTATATCAAGATGAATGAAAAAAATTAAAGCTAGGACTTTTAAAAGCTTGTTTTATTATTTTCCAGCTGCATATGCACAAAGAACAAAGTTGAGCTCAGTTAAGGTGAATCACAGGCTCCAGCAGTGCAATCCTATGCATGTTTCCTCAGAAGTAACTGCCACTGTGTCCAGTGAAATACCCTCCCTACTCAGTGTCCATGGGACTGTATCCCAAGTGTAAAATACTAGTCACATTGAATTCAGTGGCGTTTTTTATTTGACCTAGGATTTACCACACACATAAAGCTGCAAATGACACTGAAGCTTAAAGAAATCTGGTTGTCCTATGCACAGGGCCGGCTCAAGACATTTTGCTGCCTGAGGCAAAAGACAAGATGGTGTTCTTCTTCATTCCATTCATATACATTAAGTAGACAAAACTAGAAGCTGAACCTTATATGAATACTGCTGGTGTCCATTGTTGCAACAGAGAACAGCAGGCTAATTTAGGGGCACCACTCCACACCTCCCAGTAATTGCTTCCTGAGGCACCTGCCTTACTCTGCCTATGCATTTGGAAAGCATTTTTAAAGAATAATTCAAGGCAGCACACGTGGAAGTGGCACCAAGCTAGAAGGGTCCTTAACACGTTTCTCTTTGAAGCTGGTATAATAGACTACGGCAATTAGACTTAGATGAAAAGTTAATATAGGAGTGCAGGAAAGCTAGAGGTGATCCCACATTCAGATGCATTTGTTAATGTCTGGCCCCATTGATTTGCTTCTGTGGGTGGTCAGTATCGTAGACCACTAGCAATGACCTCCTCTTCCTGGAGGGACATTTTTCCTTTTGCTTCTTGAATGACATGTTTTTTGCTGTGTGTGTGTGGTGGATAAAGTATCTTTTCTTTTCCCACACTTTGAAAGTGATGTGCCTATTGTTAATGCTATCTGTAATATATTGTAAAAAAATCTCAATAATAATATTTAAATAATAATAATTTATTGGTAAAGGTAAAGGACCATTAAGTTCAGTCGTGGACGACTCTGCAGTTGCGACGCTCATCGCGCTTTACTGGCTGAGGGAGCCGGCGTTTGTCCGCAGACAGCTTCCGGGTCATGTGGCCAGCATTACTAAGCCGCTTCTGGTGAACCAGAGCAGTGCATGGAAACGCCGTTTGCCTTCCCACTGGAGCGGTACCTATTTATCTACTTGCACTTTGACATGCTTTTGAACTGCTAGGTTGGCAGGAGCAGGGACCGAGCAACGGGAGCTCACCCCGTCGCGGGGGTTCGAACCGCCGACCTTCTGATCGGCAAGCCCAAGAGGCTCTGTGGTTTAGACCACAGTGCGGTACACTTCTTTAAATGAAAGGCTATCATAATAGTTCAGCTGGTTATCATGATCAGGGTCAGAACCATAGTACTATTAAAACCATATGCTTATAGCAGCCTAATCAAATGCTTAAGCTTAGAAAAGAAGTTGATAAGATCTAGTGGTAGATTCTGAAAGCTGACATAAGGAAACATCTTATCCACTATTTCCACTGTTATGATCTGATGCAGTTCTGGAGCAGCAATATTCACAGTGCAAACATTCCAGTTTCTGATGAGCATATATGCTTAACATGAGTCTTATGGAGCTGGAGAGAATGGAAAAGCATCTGATTGCTCCTTTTACTTAATTCTAAGATTGTCTCCCTAGCAAAAGGACAATTTTGCACTTGGCAAATAATATTTAGTGGGATCTATATCAGTAGGCATAGCGCAGTGAAGGCCAAATTAGGTGTCATTCACAGAATGCATGGGTGCCTTTTAGAAAGTGAATAGCAGGCATGGGAGAAGTTCTGGATTCGGACACTGGTGGGACCAGGGTGGACTTTAAATTGCAGTGGTATTGACTCCAGATACCCTTTGGTGCCTTCTATTGAGGGGAAAATCCCATTCATATGAGGGAACAGTGCTACAGCCCCCATAATTTCTGCTGAGGTCCTCAATCTGGATTGTGGTCCTCATGTTTACTATTTGCTTTTAATTATTTACTTCTAAAACAGTAATCCACATAATTGTTAATTTCACAAATGGTATCTTGCCTAGTTTGGCCTGAGAATTTGGTACTTTTGCTTATGTCGCTGCTGTGAAAGGAGTAGGGGATTGCTTGTGCCACTGCTGCAATATAAGGGAAATAGGGAATAGCATACTCCTAAGTAAGTGCAAAAAAATACATGAGCTCTTTTACTGTCTGTAACTGGGACAAGGTCTCTGTATGTGCCTGGAAGATCCTATGGAATTCCCATTTTTTCTTGTTATGACTATCTCATAATCAAGACGATGGTTGTTGTTGTTGTTTAGTCGTTTAGTCGTGTCCGACTCTTCGTGACTCCATGGACCAGAGCACGCCAGGCACTCCTGTCTTCCACTGCCTCCCGCAGTTTGGACAGACTCATGTTTGTAGCTTCGAGAACACTGTCCAACCATCTCGTCCTCTGTCGTCCCCTTCTCCTTGTGCCCTCCATCTTTCCCAACATCAGGGTCTTTTCCAGGGAGTCTTCTCTTCTCATGAGGTGGCCAAAGTATTGGAGCCTCAGCTTCACGATCTGTCCTTCCAGTGAGCACTGAGGGCTGATTTCCTTAAGAATGGATACGTTTGATCTTCTTGCAGTCCATGGGACTCTCAAGAGTCTCCTCCAGCACCATAATTCAAAAGCATCAATTCTTCGGCGATCAGCCTTCTTGATGGTCCAGCTCTCACGTCCATACATCACTACTGGGAAAACCATGGCTTTAACTATACGGACCTTTGTTGGCAAGGTGATGTCTCTGCTTTTTAAGACGCTGTCTAGGTTTGCCATCGCCTTTCTCCCAAGGAGGAGGCGTCTTTTGATTTCGTGGCTGCTGTCACCATCTGCACTGATCATGGAGCCCAAGAAAGTAAAATCTCTTACTGCCTCCATTTCTTCCCCTTCTATTTGCCAGGAGGTGATAGGCCCAGTGGCCATGATCTTCATTTTTTTGAGGTTGAGCTTCAGACCATATTTTGCGCTCTCCTCTTTCACCCTCATTAAAGGGTTCTTTAATTCCTCCTCACTTTCTGCCATCAAGGTTGTGTCATCTGCATATCTGAGGTTGTTGATATTTCTTCTGGCGATCTTAATTCCAGCTTGGGATTCATCCAGCCCAGCCTTTCGCATGATGAATTCTGCATATAAGTTAAATAAGCAGGGAGACAATATACAGCCTTGCTGTACTCCTTTCCCAATTTTGAACCAATCAGTTGTTCCATATCCAGTTCTAACTGTAGCTTCTTGTCCCACATAGAGATTTCTCAGGAGACAGATGAGGTGATCAGGCACTCCCATTTCTTTAAGAACTTGCCATAGTTTGCTGTGGTCGACACAGTCAAAGGCTTTTGCATAGTCAATGAAGCAGAAGTAGATGTCTTTCTGGAACTCTCTAGCTTTCTCCATAATCCAGCGCATGTTTGCAATTTGGTCTCTGGTTCCTCTGCCCCTTCGAAATCCAGCTTGCACTTCTGGGAGTTCTCGGTCCACATATTGCTTAAGCCTGCCTTGTAGAATTTTTAGCATAACCTTGCTAGTGTGTGGAATGAGTGCAATTGTGCGGTAGTTGGAGCATTCTTTGGCACTGCCCTTCTTTGGGATTGGGATGTAGACTGATCTTCTCCAGTCCTCTGGCCACTGCTGAGTTTTCCAAATTTGCTGGCATATTGAGTGTAGCACCTTAACAGCATCATCTTTTAAAACTTTAAATAGTTCAGCTGGAATATCATCACTTCCACTGGCCTAGACGATGGTACATTTTATCAAAACAACCAGTTCGGATTCATCCTATACATTGCTTAACCTACTCCACTAATGCCCATGTTCTCTGCAATTATTTTATGCATTACAGATAGTTCAGCAAACTCATATAATAAAATTCAGTAAAGTTCCATTATGTCTTACTGGAATAAACTTTTCTTGTCATGAGCTCTTTTTCTTAATAACATGTCACTTTGAATTGCATTTAAAACTAAGTGCTAAAGCAATTTCCTGTGCAATAAGAAGAATTTACTGCCTCTTTCTTTATTCACCAACATTTCATCCTCTACAGTAGAAAAATTACAAATCTGGCCAATTAAAGTGTGGGTTGTATTTCCTCCCAACTTTATTACTGATGTTCACTTAGCCTAGAAGAGACATAACAGCTTTAATTACTATCACTGTTTACTTAGAAACAGTAGAGCAACACATTTACCAAAAGAAAACCTTGTCTTATAGCTAAAGGACAAAGTTCCCAGGATGAATGAATGAATGAATGAATGATTCTTCTCCTGCAGGTGTGGAACTTTAATGTAGCTATCAGTCTGTTTCTACAGCTGCTGATCTTTAACACCTGTCAAGCAGCCTGAGCTGTGGTTGATTTTGCAGCTACAAAATGAGTGAGTGCAATTGGCTACAACCAAATTTGTAATTAGTTTTTTTCTACTACTTCTCTAATAGATAAAAAAATCATTTCCCTGACCCCAAGAAAAATCTCAGAAAGATGGGAACCCACCAAATAGTTAACCATTGGTGCCCATGTAACACGTTAGCTTTGATTATACTCTAATCTCTCCCAGATACTATTTCTGTGAGTTTTAACATAAAGAGGCCTGTGTAACCTAGTTTTAAAATGCAGGGACATCTCCCACAGCTGAGTAATTTTGGTGATCGTTCATATCAACTTAGTTGCCAATTTAGATTTGTTTTCAAAGGTATTTCTAAGGCCTCCACAATATTTTCAAGCAAGAAGATGACCATAAGCAGCTTTCATATGATTGACTAAATCTCTGTTGGAAAATACTTGTATCTTAATTTGCCAACAGCCATCAGAATAGGTCTCATCCTCTTTCTATGTTCCTCTTGATGGAAACATGCTGATCAGACATGTAAGTTTTTATAGAGACTTTTTGTATTAGTGGGACTGGCGGTTATCAACTATGTATGTGTGAGTAGGCTAGTTGTTGTCTCACCTTTAATATTGTAGATACACCCCTGCTTTAAGCCATTTATATACTGCTTACTTTTGTATATTATTTACTACAAAGGTATGTCTCAATCATGAATTCTCAACATATTTTTAATTTTTAGTTTTAGTTTTCTTATTTTACTTGTTAATTCAGTGCCATTCTGCTTTACAGTAGTATCTTGGTTCTCAAATGCCTTGGTACTCAAACAACTTGGAACCCAAACACTGCAAACCTGGAAATAAGTGTTCTGGTTTGAGAACTTTTTTCAGAAGCCAAACTTGCTCTGTTTTGGGTGCCATACTTCCGTTTTGAGTGCCACACATCTGTTTTGAGTGTTATACTGACGATTTGAGTGTTAACGCTTCTGATTTGAGTGCCACAAGGTTAGGGTTTAGCTGTGACTCCTGCATTGCAAGGGGTTATACTAGATGACCCTTTGGATCCTTTCCAACTCTACAATTCTATAACAGAAAATATTACGTTTATGGTAGGGGAATTTTAGATAGTTGTCATGGTGGGGAAACTTTCTTGCCTCAAGGGCTGCATTCACTATTGACCAACTCCCCAGCATCTGCCTGGAAATGGTGGGTGTGGCCAAGACAAAAGTGGGCATAGCCAAAGTAGGAATGACTCCCCCCCCGACATATCCACATGTATACGTATAGCACATACAAACACACACAATGCATGAATACACACACTTAACAAGGGAAGACTTGGGTAGTATGGTGCCCTCTATGAGGTCAAAATCCACCACCACCACCCCAGCAAGGCAAGTCTAGGCAAGCCTCTCTAGGCATGTAGAAAGTGCAACATCTTTTAAGCTTGTTTTACCGTATTTTTCGCCCTATAGGACGCACTGTCCCATAAGGCGCACCTAGATTTTTTGGGGGGAAATAAAGGGGGGGGAAATTTTTTTTTTCCCCCGGGCGCGGGGCTGGGGTGGGGGAAGCCCGAGCTTCCCCCGACCCCAGCCCCCAGAACAGGCAACTCTCCGCAAGCCATGGGAGCGAAAGCCTGCATTCGCCCCATAGGACGCACACACATTTCCCCTTCATTTTTGGAGGGGAAAAAGTGCGTCCTATAGGGCAAAAAATACGGTAGTTTATTGTTGATTTAAATTAATTTTTTAATGTTTTAAATACTTTCTAAAACTCTTTTTTTACCACTGATCTTAATTGCTTTATTCTTTATGCAGCCCGCTTTGCAGTTTTCTTGCAATTCAGAAGTATATGAATGTTGTGGAATAAATAAATAAATGAAATAAAAACATGAAGGCTTTAGCCTTTTATATCTATAAGCAAATGTTAAAAACAATAGTGGGCATTTTTGATCTTGGCATTTTGATCGAGTAGCCCGTGAATAAACTGTTGTGGTGCTCAACAGTATGTGGCTGAACTGTTCTTGAATTTCTGCTGCACATGTACAGGGATTGTTATCTAGGTTAAAAACCCCAAACTGCTCTCACAATTTTGCAGCATAAACAAAGCCTAAATAAATATTAATTGTTGGCCTAAGATACATGTATTATGCCATAATCTCAAGGAGGAAATCACACACAAACACCAAGTACAAAGTTTTCAATGTGACCTATCAAGAAGAATTTAGCACAAAAGTTCCATTAAAAATAAATAGAGCTGCAGGTTTAATTTTCACAGACTACAGCTGAATATGTACCCTGAGTCTATTTTTCTCTTCTAAAATTGAACCAAGTTAATAATTTATGTGGTTCAATTTTTGAATTATTCCTTGGCTGATTTCTAAAGATGGAATGCATTATTTCCTAGGATTTCTTGAAGAAGAAGAATTTAGAGGGCAATCTAATTATCATTTCTAACAACCAAATGATTTGTTTGGATCCTTATAACATCCCTTTCACCATTAAGGTCTGAGTATCATCCCTAGAGCAATGTAAAGTTATTTAGAGAGGGAAATAATAGAATGGCAAGAGAGTCTGAAATAAAATTAAAACTGTTTTTGTATAGTGCATAACATCTAGCTGCAATAAAATGCTGCTGTTTAAATGAACTTGGGAGAGTTACAGCCTCCTGATGATGAGGGGTCACATTGCATCTTGTCAGCATGTTCTGCTGTTCAGAAGTGCTCACAACAAGTTCAGAAGACTTCGCTTATGTTCTTTCTGCAAACGCCTTGCACGAACTTTCCTGCTGTACATTTTGCAACCTCTTGGGAAAGCCATCAAAAGGAAAAGATTAATGGGCCTTGTTCTCCAGCCCTAAATGCCGCTGGCTTTATACTGGTTTAATTCCTGTAACATTTGCAACATTACTCTCGGCTATTGATCAGACTATCATTGTTCTATAACTTTATTGGGGGGGGGGGAGAGAACAAGAATTTTATTTGTCCCAAGCAGGTTTCCAGCAAACCTTTTCTGTCATAGCTCTTATTTTAAAGTTTTTAAGTATTCCCTCTTGACATATACATAGAAGATTTGGGGATTTTATATCAGCCTTTCTGTCAGCCCCCCCCCCCCCCTTTTACTAAAAGTTATCAGAATAAAACAGCCATATCACAGTTTCCAACCAACGTCTTCCAAAGCCAGAAATATAGCTTTCATTCTCTTTTTCATAGGTGCATTAATTTACATTGTATATTTCACAGCGTATTACCTTTTATTTAGAAACCAGGTTAAAAATACAAGCAATAAAAACATATCACAATACAACAAAATCACTAAGTCCTTAGTATAGCATGGATAAGTTTATGGGACAATTGGAGGAAGACAGCCTAAGGAACAGCTTATTAACTCCTGAGAGTATTTGGACATATAAGTTACAGGTCTGAATATTCATGTGCTATTTTAACACTTTGGTCTTAGCACCAGCATTGCTCTACAATAACTTCATCAACCCAGCTCTGGGCATTTGTCAGACAAGTCACCTGCCGCTAAACCAGTAGAGGGAGCACAGAACACATGATTAGATCCATTTAATGAGCAAGACTGTTCAGATGCTTAAAGCTAAGCACTGGCTTAAGTGCTTAGCAGCTCCAAGTGCTCTATATCATTATGACTGAACCCAAAAATGTTCATCACCTGCATCATCATGACATTTCTCTGTGTCAAACTTATGACTTAGCTAAAAGGTAGTAATACACAACTGACTTCATTAACTGACCTCTGGCAAACTGATGAACTTTCACGGTTCCCTTCTTATGTCTTACACATTAAGAATCTATTTTTTGAGCCTTTTTTGAGCTTTTTCCTCCTCCCAAAGGAACTAAATTGAACTTTAGCTCCTATGGAGGCAGAGAACAAAACCTGAGGGGTGTGTGGAGTGGTTTTCAGGCCCCACTCCAACATACCTAAATTTTGCCCTACATGCATGTTCCTTTCCCTCTTACGAATAATCACTCATTCCTGTGAGGAGAGAAGGAAATGTTGTGGAGAGGGGGAATAGAAGGTGGAGAGTAAAAGCTTTATGACCCACAGGGATTAGCATTTAGAACCCTCTTTTGCTCCTCCTTCTGCCTTCATCTCTTTTATTTCTTCCTTCTCCCATGCAAACTAAGCAAGTTGCTTCACTCCATTTATTGCATAAGAGTGTGAAGGAAGGAACCACTATGCAAGTAGTTTCACCACCCACAGAAATGCAAGGGATAGTAGCCTAGGAGAGGGCTTTCTCTGGTGCCCCTAACTCATGGAACTCCCTCCCGACAGTGGTTCCTCTAGCATTTCCATTGCATAGCTGAAGAAACACCTCTTTACCCTGGCTTTTGTCTATTACGCAGTGCCGGATTTATGTATAAGCTAAACAAGCTATAGCTTAGGGCCCCACTCTCTTGGGGGCCCCCAAAAAAATTAAAGGGGGAAAAACCTGGATGTTCATTTCCAAAATATAAGATAAAAAATAAATAAAATAAAACATACATACAGCAGCTTTGATAAAATACATATTTTGTTATGTGAAAATGGCTTTAGATACCTATTAGGTCCATAGATTACCCTATAGCATATACCCAACACAAAAAACAGCAACAATTTGCTGTTGACCCAAAGGAGAGCTGGACATATAAAGAGCCCCATTACCTTCAGTAGCTTAGGGCCTAATCAAAGCTAAATCTGGCCCTGCTATTATGGTATTCTGTATTGTGGGACCTTTTTTTGCTGAATCTCCACTGATGTTTTCGAAAGCTTCAGAACTGACTAAATGCCACTCTTCCCCTGACATATTCCCAAGCATTTATGGCCCCTTTGCTGATGGGTGGGTTAGCTTGCCAATACAACAGGGTAACTTCAAGGTGTCTAGGTACAGGGAGCTAGTAGTCTGCATTATAACACTCTCCAACAAGTTTAAATCCAGCATAAGGTTTCACTCTTATTATTTTATCTAAGAAAAAGTATAATGGTTTCTAAACATATTTGGAAAAACAACAAACAATGATTGTATCCACTGGTGACTGAAGCAATTATCCTAGATTGCTTCAAATACTTCCAAGATCCAAGGGGAAAAGCCATTTGCAATAGCTGAAGATATGAACTTTTGACTGGCAAAAGCTTACTGCAGCATATATATGAACATCAAGAAATGTTGGTGAGGTATGGCTTCAATTTGTTTTCATTTAAAGGCAGTGGAAACATGGGTAAAAAGAGTACACGAGAGAAGCGCCTTCAGAGGAAAATGAAAAAGTGTTGAAGTTGGAAGGAAAAAAAAGAGAGTATGGTGAGGGTTATTGGGGTTTTTAAAAAATCTATTTTGTATTTTCATTTTGCATTTTTCTGTTGTGAATTAGCTTCGGATCATTGGATTTATACAAATTTAATAAATAACAGCAACAACAATGACATGTTGAAAGACTAATGTTCTTGTTTCCTTAATATGAAAATATGAAATGAAGGAAACAATGGCAGAGACATTTAATTCCCTGCTGATATGATAATAAGCGTAATAGGCTAGGAACATGAAGGTAGCATACATGACATCTATATTTAGAATGGGATCAAAGTACGGAAGAAGGTTTCAGAATCACTGGGTAAGGACAAAACTTGAGAACATTTTAACAGGTACAGACTTAGACAGGTCAAAGCCATTTAAAGTGGAGGTCAAGCTGAACAAATCTGATTAACTTCTTCAAGGAAGTGACAATGACAACTGACAGAAATGAAGCAACAGACATAATCTACTTGGACTTCAAGAAGCCTTTTGCCACAGAATTGCCTCAAAGAGCAGCACAAAAGGTTAGAGAAGATGGTATTGCTGGCAAACTCTTTCCGTATAAATTGAAGACGGAGTCATTGAAGGTTAACAGCTAATTCAAATTTGAACCTAAACGTTTTGGAACAGTTCCTTTTCCAGTCCAAGTGCGTCCAGTTTAAATAAAAGCCTTATGCTCGGATGCTAAAGCAATTCCCTGAAAAGTCTTAAGAATAGTTGTGGGAGGGGTGGAGCAGGTAACACAATGCATCAAGGGCAGACGGACTTCGGACTTGCAGAATCTACACTTTAAAAAACAAACTCGGAGATCCAAGATCCATTTGCCCAGTCCTGCAAAATGCACATACAACTTGTAGATATGTAGTAGGCTACGTTCACAGGTTTCGATACATACTGTATTTTTCGCTCTATAAGACACACTTTTTCCCTCCTAAAAAGTAAGGGAGCGAATGCAGGCTGCGCAGCTATTCCAGAAGCCAGAACAGCAAGAGGGATCACTGCGCAGTGATCCCTCTTGCTGTTCTGGCTTCTGGGATTCAGAATATTTTTTTTCCTGTTTTCCTTCTCCAAAAACTAGGTGCGTCTTATGGTCTGGTGCGTCTTATAGAGCGAAAAATACAGTAACTGTTTAGAGAACAGAACTGCAAGCTTGCCTCATTCTGTCCCATTCATCCATTAATATTCCCAGAGCTGAAAGGGTGAGGGTCACTCCCACTTGCCCTACCACTTCTACCATGAAATGCATCCACTGAGCACCTACTTCTCTCCTGCTATTTACACACTTGCATCCTGGATGTTTCTTGCTTATTCCATCCGCTCACCACAGTCCCTAGAAACTTGTCTAGTCACACATGCCCACCTGGATCTAGGTTATTATGAGGAGCTGAACAGCAGTACAGCATGTCTGAGCTGCAGAGTTCTGACAGGGACTCAGTGCTCCTCTTCACCTGCAATGTTGCTGACACCACCACTGAAGTCACAGGCAAATGCAGCCAGCTGCCTGAATGGAGATGTCTGGTCAGTTCACCAGATTTCTAGAAAAAGCTGGCGACAACTATAATGGTGTTGTTGTTTTTTAAATGATTTGAAAAATCTTGCCCTCAGGGATTATTTTCTCAGTAAGAAACGAGGTGCTGATGCATATATTGATAAAAGTGCTGTGGCAGCACAACATGGCTGCCATTGGCAGTAAAAATGAGGTGACAATATACATGAGATGAGTACCATCACAAGAAGTGCACTGCTTCCCACCACCTTGTGCTATGCTACTGATGGTTCACATTGGCTGCTCTTGAGGTGAATTGACCAATGGAGTAGGAGACCAAAAATAATGAAGCCCATTAACTTTCCTTTAGACTTTTGCACATATCTGGAGATATGTAGAAGACCCAGCTAAGATAGCAGCACCTGTCAGTGTTTCCAGTTGGCACGCCACCCACACCCAGCCTGTAATCAGGTAGACCACAATAAGTGTTTTGCCGACCTCAGGAATACATAGGAATACATCTCCATGTGATAATATGCAGAATCTACATAAAGGCTACATTTCTCCAAGTGAAGAAGGCCAAGAAATTGAATTTATGTGTCTCTCGGAACGAACTACTGATTTTGAAAAAATAATAATATATGAAGGAATCTTGCTGGCATATTTCACTTCCTGGATATTTTCACAAAAATGCTGGAGGTGTGGACCCCGAAAATGGCACATGATTCCACTTATGGTAGAATTCTCCTAAAGTGGCAATTGTCTGGTGTCAGATAATTGAAGAAATCCAACTGATTACCCACAAAGATAAACCAATTCCCACCTTGGTAATCTTGAACATCTGGGATGGTCAAAATTTGGATGGTTAAAGGGAATAACTAATTGGTTTCTTGCTAATAGAAGCTAGACTGATCTTCACATACTTTTGGAAGTAAATGGATAAAGCCACAGTGGAAATTTGGAATGACAAAGCCATGTCAGAAAAACTAATGCAAAGAGTTCATTTACATACAGGAATATCAAGTCTGGTTTGGGAGCAGAGGCCTCAAGCACACCAGCAAGGCATACAAGTTTCTGGAACTCTTAATAGCTAAAAAAAAGTGAAGTGAAAGATTAGTGGCTAGTATCTTGGGAACCTCTGTTGTGGTTTAAAACCACCATTTGCCTCTGTGTCCTTCCACCTCTGCTTTATTCAAACTACTGCTGTTTAAAACAGCCACTTTCCCTCCCTTTCAGTGTCTCTCACTTCTCACTGTACTGAAGTCTCCATCTTCCAATTCTTAGCTGCCTCATATACGACAGAGAAATATGCAGAATCCTCAAATATCCCACAGTACTTTACTCAAACCTCTGTCATTAAAGCCACCTGTCACATGCTAAGATCCATCCCTGCATTACTCAAATTTCTGCTGTTTCTTTAAACCACCACTTCCCCCCTCTCATTGTCACTCCCTTCTGGCTCCAATGCATGGCCACTGGTTTTGTATAACCTGCCTTCTCTTTTGCTTTTGAATCCCACCCTGGCATTATGCAAATCCAAGATTGTGATACAGCACTCACTACAAATCCTTTAGTGGGGACTGTGCAATGACAGCCATACATTTTGATGTATATAGGAAGATATATTTTATACTCAGACTGGGGAAGATAGACCAATGCTTAGGACAGTCCACTCTGATCAGCAGTAGTTCCTGACCTGACTACTGTTGATATTTTACCCAGCAACTCACATTTTATGTCAAAACAAATGCTGGAGCTTACAATATATAACTCTTAGCTCTGTAAAAATTCACAACCAGCAAGTCATATTTTTAAATAGTATTGACCCACTTGCCAGTGCAGCTTGCTATCCTATTTGCTTCACATTAAATATAGATAAATGCCACAATCTAGCATGGGGTTAGCCATGCTTAAAACTCCTTTGAATTCAATTGAATTTAAGTGTTTACCTGGTGCACTGTATTATGGCCTTTTAGATTTAAATTCCTACCTTCTCTTTATTTCAGATTTGTTGTGTTGACTCAATTTTCAAATTTAATTTTACAGTACTTTTTCTTTGTCTCTACGATACTTCAAAATACCACTAGAACAATAAACTATAGAAACAAGGCTAATCTCCCTTTCCTGAGCAAGATTCTGGAGCAAGTAGTCGCAGACCAGATCCACACACTTGCCCTTTTAAAATGTGGTGAGCTTTTTTTGGGGGGGGGGGGTTATTGGGTTGTTGTTTTTATTTTGATTATGTATTTTGTAGTTTTATGTTTTGATTTTATTCTGTGAACTGCCGAGACCTCTGGGTATAGGGCGGTATATAAATTCAATAAATAATAATAATAAAGCTAGCCTTGTCAATGTCACTAAAAGGAAAGCATTAATTTGTCTCCATTGCTGCCATGCAAAGGAAGGATATGTAATGTAAGAGGAATATAATATTCTTTGCCATTATCTGGTAAATACCATGATACTATTTAAATGGAATAATTGCTCTTGGTCACAAGGAACAATAACAAAAAGTTGAGAGGGAAATGAAACATTTGTATATGTGGAGAGAGCTAGTAGTATAAAACAGTCCATCCAAATATGTTGGAGGAAAATGGTTATTGGGATGCATTATTATGGACCCATATATGGATGTCAGTTTGCAACAGTGTGGTTGGCAAGAATATGGATGCACTGGATTTCTAAAAATAGTCAGGGAAAGGTCATTAACACAAAATGATCCAGTTAGGTAGTCATGTATTTCTGTATGCTGTTCCCCAGTCACTTCCACCAACTGGATCTATTAATGCATTATTTACCTTTAACTACACAGGTATAAATTGTAGAGTACAGTTATACAAAAACAGCAGTATCATATAGATAAGATTTCACTATCATACAAAAATAACCAAGGATAAAGATCAGTTTTCACAAAGTAGTAGAATATATTGAAGGAATGGGTTTCTGTGTAGTAAGTTTAAAAACTGACTCAACCCCCCCCCCTTTTTTTGTTCTTTCAAAAGAGAATAAACTCTTTCTTTGAACCAACTCGGTGTCATTTTGACTTCCTTCCCCCCGTCACGGAGCAACGCAGACCCAATCGGTGAACTCCAGTAAGGCTACAATATAAACTGAAAAAGAAGAAGAAGAAGGAGGGGAGAAAGAGATAGAGAACCAGGCATGTTCAACATGCTAAGATCATTAATATGCAAGAAACCATTGGAAACATTTAATGGGAATTCTGCTCCAACAGGACTTGTTAGTTTATCACTCTTTTTGACCTGTACTTAGAATCATAGAACCAAAGAATCTTAGAACTCTAGAGTTGGAAGGGACCTTGAGGGTCATCTAGTCCAACCCCCTGCAATACAGGAATCTCAACTAAAGCATCCCTGCAGGACACATGGCCACCCAAACTCTGCTTAAAAACTTCCAAGGAAGAAGAGTCCACCCACTTCCAAGTGAGTCTATACCACTGTCAAACAGCTCTTACCGTAAGAAAGTTCTTCCTGGTGTTTAATCAGATTCTCCTTTCTTGTAACTTGAAGCCATTGCTTTGGGTCCTGCCCTCCAGAGCAGGGAGAAAACAAGTTTGCTCCACCTTCCATGTGACAGCCCTTGAGATATGACAGCCATCTTCAAATATCTACTCTCAATTTCCTCTTTTCCAGGCTAAACATACCCGGACCCTCAATCATGGTTTCTTCCTGAAATGGCTACAACCAATCAGCAAAAGAGAGACAGAGTAAAAAAAACCTGATTTCTCTGAACTTTTACTCCCTGATTTGTCCAGTCTCTCCTGCTCTCTGATTCGTCCAATCTCCCTCCCTCTCTCTGTGGTTTCTGCCTCAAAATGGCTGCTGCCAACCAGCAAAGCAGAAATATTCAAGGAAGTAAGAAAGTTGACAGATCAGCTTAATGAATCTGTTGAGCATATGGTGAGGTTTTGGCATATTTTTTAATGTGCGGATAAGTGAATTTTTGCATAAAGAGCATGTGGTTAGCAAGACCTGAGTACATTTCTAATTTTTCAGTTGTATTAAGCCACTAACCTAAGAAGAAGAAGAAGAAGAAGAAGAAGAAGAAGAGGAGTTTGGATTTGATATCCCGCCTTTCACTCCCTTTAAGGAGTCTCAAAGCGGCTAACATTCTCCTTTCCCTTCCTCCCCCACAACAAACACTCTGTGAGGTGAGTGGGGCTGAGAGACTTCAAAGAAGTGTGACTGGCCCAAGGTCACCCAGCAGCTGCATGTGGAGGAGCGGAGATGCGAACCCGGTTCCCCTGATTACGAGACTACCGCTCTTAACCACTACACCACACTGGCTCTTAACCGCTCTACACCACACTAAGCATCATGCAATACATTGGTATTTCAGGCATAATAACAGGCATATTCCTCTTGGTCAGGGGCATAGCTGTCAACTTTCAGATTTGAAAATAAGGGATCAGCAGCCTCACCTGTCCCGGGGACAGTCTACGGGATATCTAACAATCCGTGATAGCAGCGGGGAACAGCGGGAAACGGTGCTGGAATAAGGGAATTTCCCGCAAAAAAAGGGAAGGTTGACAGCTATGGTCAGGGGTCAGCAAACTTTTTCAGCAGGGGGCCGGTCTACTGTCCCTCAGACCTTGTGGGGGGTCGGACTATATTTTGAAGGGAAAAAATGAACGCAATCCTTTGCCCTGCAAATAACCTAGCGATGCATTTTAAATAAAATCACACATTCTACTCATGTAAAAACACACTGATTCCCAGACCGTCCGTGGGCTGCATTAAGAAGGCAATTGGGCCAGATCCGGCCCCTGGGCCTTAGTTTGCCTACCCATGCTCTTGGTAGTTTGAATATTTCCACTGAAATTTGTCAGCTGGAGCAAAAGATATTTGATTTGCAGAAAATGGAACTTTGTTTTCATTTGAGGCTATCCTTCTCTTTGAGGCTTTGTATTTAATTGTGTTGCAAAATGCATCCACTCACCAATGGAAGTATAACATACCATTATGCACTTACTGATATGGCTGCAAGGTAGTGGAGGGCTTGCCTCCTTTTCCTTTAAGTCACTTTTTGCTTTTGCCTGCTGGCAGCCATAAATTGAGATAATATTCCACAGTGCCAGTATATTACTTAGAAGGATTCCCCCCCCCCATCACAAATGATGGGTGTTCATTTTTGTGTGTTTTGTACATGATATGTTCTGTCATTCAAGCCGTAAGGGAGTTATTCTTATTGTTCATCCGCTTCAGTAATACTGTAAGATTTTGGGTAGTCTTCACCTGATTTACTCCTATATAAACACTGATTTTTCTGTTGAATAAGATGCTTTCCGTAATGAAGAATAAGGCTCTGTAAGGTTTTAGTATAATATGTAAGTGAAAAGCACTCCAGCCATCAGTTCAGATATATGAGTTTAGACACTGGAACTCATATTTAACTGTAGATTCCTCAGATAAAAGAAGATAAGGGAGGACAGCAATATACACCCACAGAAAAAGAACAGTAGACTTGGAGATGGGGAACAGATTTCAGGTTGAAAATTCCAGAATTTAATACTTCACAGTTCAGTGTTCACTACTAGCACAACCCATCATCAACCAATTGGAAGTTTGAGTTTCGAGGACCATTGAACACTGAACATTTGCAATGTACTGCAATTACAGGAGCAATTGTGCTAAATAACTTTGTGCTGATAGTGCATGAACATGTGCATTTTTCTCATCAGCTTTCCAAATTTCGCATTTCTTCCTGTCGGAGACGTTGACTGCTCACCAGACTGGGATACTGAATGCTTTAGGTCATGGAGTTATTGCTTCACTAACTTCAAAAACATGCCTGAACCCATTTACTTATCTTGCTGAAGTGGCAGTATTTCTATTTAGTGTTTTCTTTTGACATTTAACTATTACATTTGTATTTCATGGAGCAGTGCAGTGCAGAGATTTGACACTTGAAGATATACATTTAGTGTAAATTGAGGACTTTTGTGGCTGTAGTCCATATTTGCTGCAGTTTAAATGCAAGTAGAGATTACTGCCCGCCCGCGCGCCCCACTTCTTTTCTCAAAGTGATAAATACCTATTACTGCTGGACAGCATTGTATCACATCAAGTAAGATAGCAATAGTTTTTCAGGGCACAGAATATTCATTTTGAGTTTAGTGCCATATATATCTTTCCTAAGGATATAAGCATAAAACACTCAACAACTGACTTTTCATGCACAGTTATTGGGGAAACAATTGTGGAGAAAACCACATATTGTGGTAAAAGTATTTAGAATCTGTACCTATTAGGCAATTCAGTCTATATACTGGCAATGAGAAATGAACTCTGGAATGGAAATGTGTGCATGCATGTGTGTGTGTGTATATATATTCTGTGTTGGAGGGCCACATTGGCCATGACCTTTTCACAGTAGATGGCAATTGTGTGACCTTTGTGAAAGGAAATTGTGGGGTTGCCCCAGTTCCCAAAAGACAGGTGCTTATATTCATCAAAATCTAAATTTTCTTTTCTCTTAAACAGATAGAACACATGGCATTTACATTTTTATGGGACCATTATAAAAAGCTTTAGTGATATCAACAAAATGATCAAGCAGTTTAAAACTATATGCTGAAAACAGGGGAAAGACCTTCTAGCTCTGGAAATTCAAAATCCCTTCATCAAATAATATTCCACTGACCTAGAATAATTAGATGTTATCCAGGCACTGAATCCCAATAAAAGGTTATTTATAAATCCTACTTTGAATATAAAAGATAATATAACCTTTTGAAAGAGATCTTACAAAATAATATATGTACAGTGAAATCTATTTTCTACAGGTACATAAGGAAGTATAAGAGTTGTCTGATAGTAACCCACTTTGGGAAACACTGGTCTTGGATATTCCAGCCAACCCTCCTCTTTAACATTTCTTTCTCTTCTTATTTCCTGTCTTCCAACTATATTTCCCAGCAGGGGGCACCCTAAACGTACTTGACTACAAGCAAGAGACCAGCTTGATATTTGAGGGCATATAGCTTTATCACATTATTTTGTGGGTGTTACCTACATTGCAATATTGGCATTCTTGTGAGGTTGGGAGGGTGTCGGTCTGGATGGTGCCCTGAATCCCTTCCAGTTATTGGTGTCTTGTATCCAAGGAGGGTTAGAATCCAGTAAAGGAGGTTGCTGAACCAGTCATACAAGTTTCTATCTAAGACACTGGTCTTAGCTGACCACTTAAGTGCCCCGATCAGCATCTCAGAGAATGAGCTAGGTTGCAATACCTACAGCTAAGTAATGGGGAACCACAAGTCAAAGTGGGGCTGGACTAGACAGTTATGTGTGAGAGAGCAAAAGGCTAGAAGCTTCAGACAGAGAGACCTGTTTTGCTGTGTGCTAGATCCAAAGCTGTGACTAATGGAGAAGCAATATCTTTGGGAGTGTTACTGCTATGAGCCCCTCTATCCTATGCTTGGGTTGTATATTTGTGTAAATAAAACCATATATCCTAAAAACAGCACAGCCTCTGCTGACCTTCATCCTGAGGAAACTAAACCCTGGGTAAGTGCTGGAAGCCCTGTAGTGTCTCCCTGCTTGGAGAGTGGGATGGTATGTAAAAGTATTATACCATGTAGGAGCCAGACATCTTCAACTTAGCTAAATCCCTTTTTGTTGCCTCTTCTTCCCTGTCACCATGCCCTTTAACCATGTTTTCTGTTTTCTTCATGTTAATCAAGACCCTTGCAAGAAGGACAAGCCAGTGTTTTTCCCAACAGGAAACTCTGTATGAGGGTTCTAAGGAACCTGGAGTAGAAACTGGACTTTGGTTCAGGGGCTCCTTACAAGGGCTTGTTTCTTTTGTTTACAGGACTCCTTTCAGAAAAACAGAAGAAACTTGCAAGTTTTCTCAGTCTCTCCAATTTAGCCAATTTGCTGCATGGAGCCCTGAAGTCATGTCATGGTGAAATTAAGGAAATATTTTTGCTTTACTCTGTCTTCCTCTGGACAGGTAATTATTAGCATATCACATCTCCCTCCTGCCTCTACATTTCTCACTTCCCTAACCTCACTGTCTTCCAACTCCAGTCATTTGCATTTGAGCTCCCCACCCCTGCCAGTGCATTTAAGCTTCCACTATAATTCTACAGGTTCTGTAGCACCCACGCCCACTCCACATAAGGCAATATCACTGCATCTATCTCTATGTCCATGATAGGAACTGTTTAAGTGTAAGCTGATGGTCAAAGCAACACGGGTTGAGTACCCTGTGTAACATGTAACAACCAACTGCCTTGCTGGGTTCCTTTTTACTATTATATTGGCACTCCAAGCTGCTGACCCATTTTACCTACTGCCCAACAGTTTGTTTAAATATACATTTCATTTATATTCCTGTTGACATTTGTTGGTTCTTGTTAATTCCCCCAAGTAAGCATGACAGTATTGACATTTCTAAATTTGTAGTTGGAACCATTGTGGCAAGCCATCCCTAGAATAAAGATTCGTAGTGCCGTATTTCCAAGAATGCATGCATATGCGTGCACATGTTTTCACCATATATATGAGGATAGACACATGATCTGTTAACGTTGTAGTTTTGGTGAGAATTTTGTTAAAGATCTGAAGCAGCCTCCCTCTCAGGAATAAAATACCTACACAACCTAGAAAGAGGCATAACCATTAAACCTGTTTCAGTCTGTACAGTTGATTTTCCTCAAGTGTCTGGAATGCTCTTGCCAATGCTACATGTTCAGCTGTTCAGTTTAAAGTGTAATTTATTGATATATTCTACAATATGTGGGAACTATTTCAACGAAAGCAGTAAATTGTAGATTGAACTGGTCTGTTGTACTGCTGCTTTTAAGGGTTTCAGTATATCATATCTTCATGCATAATCTTTAAAGTTCAGTTTATGAAACGAATAGCTTACTGACCTGTTCGCCCCAGCTGTAGAAAAGTACAAGTATTGCTGTATGATGGTAGTATGAAAGCAGGATGTATTAGCCCAAAACATTCTTTTGAGCTGCCGTGCTGACAATATTAGTATAAAGTTTTATCAAAACAGATGCCAAATGTTTTTATTGTGGCCAGAAATTACCTCATTCTTCTGATGAACTGTTTTGCTTTCTAATTAAAAAGTAAATTAGGCTGAAAATAGAGAGTGCTGCAAAGTCTGTTTATGCAGCTTGATAATATTTTTAATCTTAATAGAAATGAAAGAATAAAATGATTGTGATTATTGCCTTGTGTGTGAAACTGATCTTCTGAGAATAAAGGTTTTTATGGCAGTGTAAAATATCTCTTTGCCTGACAAAGGGAAATAATTATCTGGTAGTCTGAAAAGCACAGATTGCACATATTACATAGGTGCTGATGATGGAGGTCTAAATCTTGCTGTGGCCAACACATGGCGTAATGATACTTAAGCTAAGCAAAGGGCAGTAAGTATCCTTTTCTTCCCTGATAGCAGCTATATGTGCACATTTAGCCAAGAATACATATGAAATTCAGTAATCTCAGAATACTTTTGTGGTTTAATGAGTTAAAGCTTGTAACTACAGACATAGATGACTAAAGTTATAGAGGACTGATGTCCCTTAGATCAAAGGTTAATGGATATTTGGCTTTTCCACCAGCTTAGTGAACTAGCCAACACAATTTTTTAAATTATTTCAGCCCTAGCACTGCTTTCCTATTTCTTTGTTCTGTGTCATTCTCTGTGCAAGAACTCAAAAGGAACCAAATTGATGCAGAAATTGCTGTTACGAAGCTAACTCAGGGTATAAAAGAAATGGCATGACAATTAGTATTTCATTGGTACAGAGTAAGAATTTTTGAAACACTTGGGCATTTCTGTGAAAGTTACTACTACCTTAATTAAAGACACCATCTCATAAAGAAGATACAAAGCTATTACACATGTCTGAAATTGTATGACCATGGTAAACTGAGCAATTGATCTTTTGGAGCTAATGCATTCTTAGTAATGATAGTTTTTGACTATACAACATGTGGGTGATCCTATAGAAATGGAATAGGTCTGAAAAACATGGAATAATTGTCTGCAGATGGGTCTACATTTCCTTTGTTCTTTATTATTTGCTCAGCATAAACACTGACAGATGTGATGGAGCTAAAATGACCCCACAGAAAAAAGAGGGGAACAATCTGTTGCTTGGAACCAATGCACAGAGTTATTTGTTTGAATGCTAATGTTAATCCTTTCGCTTCCTTCCTTCTTATACCTATCCAGCACCTACCCCCTGTTTCAGTTCAGCATAGCATATCTGTTCCCTAGAGAAAGGGCACAAATCAGATCTTCTAGCATTCTGGCACACAAACTCTGTAGAACTTGACATCTTGTGTAAGTCAACTGCCTTGCTTGGATTACTTTGCCTTGGGTAAGGCTCCAAAAAAAGAATAGATGTCCCCAAATGTAAAGCCAAAGGATTTCCAGTTACATTTTAAACATTTCTGTGTTTTAAAGAAAGACTTTAGCTAAATATTGGGACTCTGCAATCTCTCTTTTTTGGATCTCTGATAGATCTGGACTTGACCTACTTTAGATTCAGATATGTAGTTTTACTGCTCACGGCATTTTGAAGCCCATCTTTTTGTTTTGCCCAAACAGAAAGTTACTTTTTCTTATCCCATTAGGCTCATGAGATGTAAACAGGGTAAAACACAGTTCACAATAGCTTGCTGAGTTGTGTATCCATGTTTTAACAAGGAGAGATTAGAAGTCAAAGAAAGTATAGATGTTTTCTACCATAAAATCTTTCCAGAGGAATTGAAAAAGTATGGGAATGTATATATGACCAGTGATTACCATCAGCTGAAGAGGAATATGCTGACAATTCGCTTTAATATTTTGGGCCGGCAGTCACTAAAGGATGCTTGTTGACAGAGATCAGTATTCTGCTGTCATTTTCTGTGTCCCCTTATGAATACCTTGGCTCAAAAGGCTCCATTTTGTCTGGAAAAGTGAGCTAGTAAGGATCTAGCAAACCAGAACAAAGTGTACTTGAATGTTTCGTTCAGAAACCCTCTATTTAAAAGGAAAAAAGAATATCCAGATACTCTATACAAGGAATGAGGAACCTATGGCCCTTCAGATATTTGTTGGCCTAAAACGTCCATCATAAGTAAAGCTCTACAGAATCAGAAGAAAGATCCATCTAGTCCAGTGTCCTCACAGCAGCCAACCAGATGCTGATGGGACCTCACAAGAAGGAAATGAACACAGCAGCACTATCCACTTGTTCTCCCTGGCAACTGGTACACAGAGTCATGCAGCCTCTGGTTCTGGAGGCAGTAGTTTTTGATAGCTGTATCTTCCATGAATGTCTCTAACCCCCTGCTAAGGTCATCCATGTGAAAAAAGTCCTGTGCACATAGCATATGTGGAATTTATAGATTGAATGAATGAATGAATGAATGAACTAGGGAACAGAGATATGTTCAATCCCACTCTTGGTCTCCAAACATTCAGTGTGTGAAGATCATGGAGGTGTGCTTGAAAAAAGGATTACAGAAACTCATTCTTGTTCGATCTAGCTAAATGCCAAGTGGAGCCTCCATAGACAAAAGTAGAATATCTGAATACAGAGGCAGAGAGGGACTGAGCAGCAGGTGACGTTACCTATTTATTTGCCTTGCTCATGAGCTTCTAGATGCTGACTTCCTTGGAAAGATAATTATGAACTAGGTCAATCTTCCTCTTGTGCAGGAAATAAATGAAAGACAGAGACAACACAGGATTTTCCACATTCTCTTAAGGATACTGAAATATTCCATTAAACAGATGTGATAGAAAGTTAGAATATTTTATGTTTCTTGTTTAGTGCTTTGATTTATTTTATAGCATGATGAATTAACTGTGGAAATGCGATGTTATAGGAACAGTGGAAGTAGCCGATAAATAGGGAAGCAAATTAAGACGTTTATACACAAATAATCTTATTCGGTTTAGGGCAGAGCTACTGACTTTGGGATAAAGTTGCATTTTATTTCGGAATTGTCTTGCTCACTAACAGACATTGTAATTCTCATTCTAAGAAAGGGAGTTCTTAAATCATCAGAATATCTGTCCTGTAGTTTATAGGTGTCTTTCTCAGGATACACACATGGTAATTTATTGGTACTTAAAGTAACCCCTATGTTCAACAAGTTTTGATGCAAATAAATGCAGTTTTATTTGAATTGTTAGAAGATAATGGCCTCCCGCCCCCCTCACACCCACACTCACACCCAAACTGCCCATATATTGGCTTAAGAGTGGCTGGGGAAGCCCAGCCAGATGGGTGGGGTATAAATAAATTATTATTATTATTATTATTATTATTATTATTATTATTATTATATAAGTAAGAAGGCAATGAATGATACCAAATCAGAGAATCATCAGACCTTGTGCCCTGACCCGGGATGGTGCCAGGTAAAGGGCCAGGAGGTTTCCCTCATACCTTCACCATCTTAGGCTGCCTGCAGTTTCCTAGCTTGATTTCACTCTCAGATCTTTGATATGTTAATAAAATTGTGCTAGTTAACCCCAGTTCTGTCTCACATAAACATTTTAGGTGAGGGATTTTAGTTGGAGGGGAGGAAATGTTAGTACCCATGGCATACCTGTCTCTCTGCCACCACCCCTCACTCCACAGCTAATACCAATGTTGGGGACAGAGAGATTTAAGTTGGAGAAATGGGACTGAGGGGTGGAGTGGAAGGCTTAAACTTCATTATTCAAATCATGTGCAACCAAGCAAGTTAATTAGGAAAAACAGTTCAAGTGAACTGCACACTGTTAATTCAAAAACATTTGCAAGTCTTCTTAATTATATAAGTAAGCACCAGATCTAAAATGAGAGGTAGGGGGAGGCTCCTTTTACTGAAAGTGAAAGCACTGGAAAATCCAATCACAGGTCTTTCTCATCACTTGCAGTTGGGGCTTTCATTTGCAAATTAACTACGCGCCACAGTTCATACCCTGGTTTCTTTGGATTGTGCTGAAGCATCCTACCACAAGGTATAAGGTGCACAGATTTTGTCCTTTGTCACACTGTTACAGTAGCAAAAAAAGTAGGCACATTGTCAATTGCTTTGGCATGCTCATCTATGTCTCCAATGTAGCACTCTTATGAGAAATGGCTGGGGCATAATATACTACCACCACCATATTAAAATAATATTCCTTGTGAAAGACTGAAGAAGCAGTACTAAGGAGAACCTTTCCTGTAGGGAAAAAGTTTCTTTCTTGCCCCTGAAGAAAACAACCCAGAAATTTCTATTGTTTATACCACATTTCGCCTCAATATCTACAACCTGTGATTTCCCTGTAGCAACATGGGGGGGGGGGGTTGCGTGTCAGAGATTGTCCATGAGACATGTACCTTTTGCTTTTTGGTAGGCAGTTGCTTGTTTTCAGTCTCCAGTGTGGCAGGGTATCCCCCCACTCTCTTCAGACATTTAATTGTGATGACTGAGGCATACTAAGAATTCGGCAAAAGGGTCGAGAAGTCAAACCTATTGCTCCCCGTATAAACTATTAGCTATAAAAGCAAGCATATGTCATTAGGCATCCACTGCAAGGTAGTCGAAGAAAGGAGAAAGGACAGAAGGTTTAGCCTTTTGGCTAAAAGGCAACGAGCCAAAAAAGAGAAATGTATTGATGGTATTGAATAAAAGGAACAGAAAACACCGGAAAGAAAAATGGTCTCTCTGTTGAATTTCCATTCTCTGAGCTGACATAATGCCTGAATGCATAATGCATGAGTAATGAGTTCTGTAGTGGTGCAGCAAGACGATATTTGCATTGCATGCTCCATCCTACCTGGGCCTGATCCAAACTCAAATAAAAGAATAGAGAGACATTCCATACAACGATTCTGGAGGCTGTGGTGTTTCAGCATTTAATCCTGGCTGCTTTAGGTAGTAGAGATATTGGACTGATGCAATAATTGAGGTAGCATGAACCAACTGTATATATGGAAAAGGCTATTCAGCACAAGGAGAAACTGAATGAACACAATCAGCCAGGGGGGAAAAAGTTAGGAGTAGCTGAAACTGCCCTATCCCACCATGCTGCATTTGGGGGACTGCAATCATTCCACTGGGCTAAAACTACAGAGTGGCTTGCAGAAGCCAGGGTTGTCAGAATATATTTCAGAAAGAACAGAAGCAACATATATAAATTTCCAAAATACTTTGTATGATGTTGAGTAGATTTTAGATATTTTATTTCACTGTCAGTTTTGTCCTATACAGCTTAGGCTCTAGATACCTAAAATCCAAATTGCTTCCCTTACTAAAGGCTAACGATTTGCTGCTAAAATCTAGAATGTGAAATAATTTTCCTCTAAAAGATGCTGGCTGTTAAATATATTTCCAGTCCTGAGGCTGCATTATTGCTCATATGTTAATTTATGTAAACATCACTGTTGAAAACATGGAGGTTGAGCTAAACCAACACATAACTTGTTAAAATTTAAGTTGGTCCAGGTAGTCGTGATCTCAATCTGTCAGAAAAGGTGTAGTCAAGTTCTCTTCTTTCTTCCTTGTATTCCTTATGCCAATAAGCCTTTGCCATTCTCTGGAAAGGAGCTGTTATTTTTATTCACCTCTACCTACATAGCAGGGAGAACCAAATGAAACATGTCCCAGGAGTGTTGAATCCCAACTGTATAAACATGGCACATATCAGTGAGTCATTATAATTAATCTAAATGGGCTCTGATGTGACCTAGCCTATTTCCTTTCCCACAGATAGAAATGAAACAAACCAAAAAAACCCCAAATAAAATCCCAAGGCCACATTATGATTTCATATCAGAATGTTAATGCTGTGACATGAATACTGAACTGAAACAAGGCAATGAGTAATTTTAATCAGGAAATATAATCCAAGTATTCAAAGGACTAGATTGTATTCATAACCAGTTACTGCTTAACAGTAATGTGAAGAATCTAGTGGGAATCAGTGATGTGGAGAAAGGAAAATACTAATTTTTCTTCAACGAACATTTGTTGGAATGATGATTACCAATTCTAATGACTTGTTTGTAAATAGGCAAAAAGCTTTCATTCTAATAATGTACTTGCCTGGTGAACAACATAATGGGGTCGTCCCTTTTGTTGTGATCTGGTCCCTCAGCTTTTGCTAGAACACTGCAGTGATTATCATAATGTGTTTTTAGTGAACTCTGTCAGCAGAGCAAGGTATGGCTCATCAGACACTCATTGGGGATAAATGTTAGATTTAATATTCTTATCAGGCTGTTCGAGCTTAGCAGTCACTGACCCTTTCCCCACTCATATCAAAGTTGCTCACACTCCTACTGGCTTCAGTGGCTTATGGAAAAAATATATTCTGTTGCTGCATGTCTGACTGCATTTGAAAAGGATTCGAGCCAGAACAACAGAAAATGACAGGGACTAAATGTCCCCATGGCAATCAGGGCACATTTATCAGGTGAGTTTCACCAACTAATTCAAATTCCATTTTTTCACTAATCTTATTGTATTTTGAGTAATTTGAATATCTTAGATATCACTAGTATCACCTTTAATGCATTGGCAATCTGTGCTGCATTAGAGAAAACTTTCAAAAGCACTTGTAGTTTTTAACATTCAAATTTAACACTGCTATACCATCCTTTAGTTCAGCAATCTGCACACGGATTACATTAATGCTATTTCATTTTCCAAATAAATGTATTTATCTTAGTGTTTTTCTACTGTAAACTGCCCTGTGATCCCTGGATAAAGGCTGGCATATAAATATAATAAACAAATTAAATAAATAAATAAATAAATAAATAAATGGTTATGAAATGTAATGTTACAAAAAAATGTAATTGGATGTCATGTGAAGCCTGTGAAACAATGCAGATGGAAAACCTGTACTGGTTACAATCTACATTAGTTTAAGATTCCTATGTGTTTTATCGACAACATTTGTATGTGGCAGAAAAGCTCCAAAGTTTTGTTCAAACCTCCAGGGTGAAAACACACTTAAAGGTTCTGGGGAAAGCATGATGCTGACAAAGTCTCTGACTTTTGTAGCATATGATATGTTATGCCTCACACTTTGGGGGGGTGAATGAATACTTTTAACTGTATTCAGAAAGGAACAGTAAATCGAAAATGTTCAGAAGGAACCAGGCTGGATACAGACTAGGTCATACTCTTTAGAACTAATGTGTAGTCAAAGCATGACTATGTTTATTAATTTACTTTCTTTAATGAGAATATAAAATGTTCCATTTTGTGTTGACAAGAGACTTTCAATTTAATATACAGTGTAAAAAAGAAAATTGAGGATTTAAAAAATCTCCCTGGTACTGAAGGTCTATCATATCTCTTCTCCCAGCCACTGAGGAACTGGACTCAAGAGGAAGGATTTAGCATAGTCAACATCAGGTGGACCAACTCTAGCCTTTGCTACAATACAGAAAAAAGCTCTGGAGTATAAAAGAAAGGATCACCATATGTCCTCAGCACTAAGACTGGGCAGGGTTGAAGATATATGAAAGACTGGACCATTGCTTATATGTTTGTGCATCCAGACTCTGCAGATTTACAAAATATCTTCTCCAAATATTCTCTGTTTTCTGAACAGAAAGCTCTTAGGGTTTGATTCCAGAAGTTATGATATTTCTCAAATAAATAAATAACTACATCCTCTAAAGGATTTCCAAAGGATTTGCAGGACTCTAGGATTTGATGAAATATATCCTAAGGAATGTTTGAAAATACTGGACTAACACCTTGGGGCAAGAGGCCTACAAAACCATACAATTCCTTAAAATAAAATAACACTTCTTGATGTTTATTTTAAATACATCTGATCTATTTTTCCTAAGTCTATAAATTGTGGGTTTGACTACAAATGAGCATTGTTTTGCATTAGATGTAACAATGTACATAAGCTTTGGGATCTGTTTTCTAAATGTAGGGCCTGAATACATTTCTCTGCTGTTTCAAAATAAATTATATATGGTTCATAGTATGAAGATGTTACAATTTCTAATAGTTAATGCTTCCTCAACATTAGGGACAGACAAATCTGTCAATATCAGTTGAACATTTTTCCGATTAAGTTAGGTTTACCATTTTCGTGCATCAGATTGCTTTTATTTTTAAAGTCCTCAAATTAATTTTTCAGCATTTTACTGTGGATTTCTCCTAATATCCACATTTTTGCAAGCACATTTTCCTAACAGAAGAAGTTGTCTCATATCAAATCAGGCCATCGGTCGATCTGGTTCAGTATTGTCTACATTGATCAGCAGCAACTCTCCAAGGTTTCAGGTAGGAGTGATTTCCAGACCTACCTAGAGATGCTGGGAACTGAACCTGGGACCTTCTGATTGTGGTTGGTGCTCTGTTACTGAGCTATGTTCCTTTGTAATATACTGCAGTTTTGTATATTAGGGCCAGTGCTATTTTTCTAGAAAAAGAGGTGCCGGAACTCGCCATGAACGCCTCCCTTGTTCTCTTATAATGGCATCTGTTCTCCCTTTTTCTCTTATAATGGTGCCCATCTGAGAGGTGCCAGAACTGAGTCCCGGCGAGTTCCTGCTGGAAAATAAGCCCTGATTGGGGCCTTTCTGCACTTACCACTTACAGTGGTGTAGTTGCTGTTTGATCCAACATTTTAAAGAGTAGGTTGGTAGCTAATTGTTTGCACTTTTGGTCACATGTCACTGTCATTAGAATGCGCAGGGTTTTCCTTTCCACACTAATAGCGGGTTGTGCCCAAATTGAGAAAAGTTCTGTGGCTGTAGTCTCACCCCTCACCCTCCTGCTTCTCCAGCCAGTAAGCCAGTCAATGTTATGAGTTACATACCCTCCAACATCTCTCCAATGAAAACAGGGACGTCACATTCCATAATGATAATTTTACTGTTTATACACCACACATCTTACTGGGTTCCCCCAAAGCCACTCTGGGCAGCTTCCAACATATATAAAAACATAACATTAAACATTTAAAAAACCTTCCCTATGGAGGGAGAAGGAAGCAGGCCGGTGGGCGGGGGGTGGGTGGAGAAGAAATCTGTCATGGCGCGGGTGTCCTGGGAGTTTTGTTGCTGGATAACCCGGCCACCTGCTCTGCTTCCAGGTGCAATTTGAGTGCGGGGAGGCGTTGCCTCGCAATTTGGAGTGGAAGATCATCTATGTGAGCTCTGCAGAGAGTGGGGAATATGACCAAGTTCTTGACTCAGTGCTGGTGGGACCTGTTCCAGTTGGGAGGCATATGTTTGTGTTTGAAGCCAATGCCCCCAATCCTGATCTAATCCCTGAAAGTGATGCTGTGGGGGTTACAGGAAAACTTATCACTTGTACCTATCTGGGCCAAGAATACATCCACATTGGATACTGTGTCGACAATGAATATATGGATCCCGAGCTAAGAGAAAACCCACCCCTCAAGCCAGACTTCTCCCAGCTACAGAGGAATATCTTGGCATCCAACCTCAGAGTCACCCATTTCCACATCAATTGGGATGGTCCTAGAGACCAGATGGACAATAATGAAAATGTAGACCCAGAACCTGATAGCTTCCTGCCTCCTAGCTGTGTCTACATCAAAGGCTTGATCCATTCCATGGGTCTGCAACCAGAGAATTCCATGGACTGTATGTGATCCAAACACAAGAATGTTGAGGACCCTGCACAGTGAAGAGCAGCTGACAAGTTTTTGTGGGAGATGTAGGAGGGATTTGGGATAATGAAGCAACTGATATGTCTATGGAGACTGACAATTCAGAGTCCTTTTCGTGTTGGGGCTTGTAACTGATCTACAGCTCTGTTTTGTCATAGTATTTGTTCACTGCTCCTTGGATCCTCTGACCCTTGTCAGGAACCTAGTCTAGCTGCATAAAGAAGAACCCTGTGTTTCCCTCCTTTGTTCCAGGTCTCCAGAAGGCTTAGCAATGGGAGCTTCCTTGTTATTTTGAGCACCCATTTCCTGGGAATCTAGCATAGTGGGTGCCTTCTTTTCAGGACAGTTTTCTGTTGCAACACAGCTAAGTCTTGATGAGTTGCTGTTGGCAGAATAGCTAGCAATTGCAGTCAGGTCTTGATGCCTCTCAGGAGTTGATAAGCCTGTCCCAATTTTACAATCTGTGCTTAGTAAAAGGTAATGGATGATGAGATTTAAGCTGTACAATTTACCTATTTGCACAAGAGTCCCAGCACTGCTTTTGAGAGCTCCCTCTTTTAGCTTGCACCAGTTGCCCTTCTTTCTACCACTGACCCAAAATCTGCCCAAGGCCACAGTGAGCAGGAATTGCATCAACTCCTTTAGACAGTGGCTAAGTTTACAAATCCCTCCACAGAGGAAACATGCCTTTCTTCAAAAGGCCTGCACTTGGGGTTTTTTTCTGGCCTGCCTCCAGTCGCACACCCTTCTTTTCTGTTGTTACCTGCCCTGATACTTGATCTCTCTATTTCTCTGCTTGGTATTTTAGAGATGAACACAGCATATAGGTGTTTAAAACATTTTTGCATTGTATGACTGACCAATAAAACTTTTTGGAATTAAAAAAACCAAAAATACCGACCTTCAATAACAACAACAACACACTGGGCAGCTTCCAACAAAATATTAAAATACAGTAGTCCATCAAAGCTTCCCTAAACAGGGCTGCCTTCAGATGTCTTCTAAAAGTCTGGTAGTTGTTTTTCTTTTTGACATCTGGTGGGATGTCAGGATTGTCTTCAGATGGCTTGGGGGTTGAATAACTCCATACTCTTCAACATTTCTCCAACATACTCTCCAGCGAAAATAGGGACATCCTACCATAATCTCCAACATTTCTCCAATGAAAATAGGGACATCTTAAAGAAAAGTGGGACATTCTGGGATCAAATCAGAAACTGGGATGGCTTTTTTCTTGCCTCCTCTAGAGGGAGCTTGTCAAATTGTTGCTGCAGTACATTTGAGGGCTCAACAGATGTGAGATTAAGACCGTGGGAACAGGCTTTTCTGACCTTGACTAAAGATGAGTTGGAAAGAAGACTGGGTGCTTGCCTTATGCAAGACAAGTGCCCTGCTGGAACAGATGCATGAGAAGATGGACTTGTTGAATGAGAAAATGGATTTGACTGTTGCAGTTAATAACTGTGGGCAAACAGGGAATATTGATACAGAAATTATCCAGGGACCAACTCATGAATCTGTACTGACTGGGCAAGTGCAGAAGATAATGGAGGAGGATGCGGTTGCACCCCAAATAATACAAATGGAGAGTCCCGAGGCCCTACAGGAGTATGAGCCGCTGTCATTGAAGATTGAAGTTGGAGTGGGCCAGGGGGAGTCTGGAGTTGAGGAGGTTCCCAACATTGGAGAGACCTTGGAATATGCTTTTAAATACTTTTTGGACTATATTGAGGATTGTGGGGAGTGGGACTGTGGGGAATGGACGGGTTTGATGAAGGGAGATGGAGACAATTTTGGCTTGGAATCCCCCAGAGGCCTACCCCTCAATGAGAAAGGAAAGAAACTAAGAAAGAGACCAACAAAAGACAAGGAAAAGGGCAAGTATAAACAAGAAGAAGAAGAATTGCAGAAGGGACATGGAAGAGACTTAAGGGCCTCGGACATAAGGCTTCCAGGTTGATGGACTAGATGGAATGGACAGTAAGGACTGACACGATCCGAGACCAGGAAGAAGGGACGTTGGATGAAGATTGGAAGAAAATTTATAAAGAAAATTTTCTATTTGGGGAATTGGTTAAAAATTAATGAATATTAGGGAAAATGTTGGAATGAAACTATATGACTTTAGCAGAAATGATATCAGGAGTAATATATATTTGATAACTAAGATTCAAGCTTTAAGGTGTTTTAGGGTAAGATAAGGTTAAATTAATTAAGGTAATGTGAATAATAGAATATGGGGAAAGATGGAAAGGATTTGTTGAGTTAATTATTAGATTAAATTAGGCTAGGATAAATTTTTTAACAGAAATTGAGAAAGATGGAAAGAATTTGCTGAAATAACTAATTAAACTAGAATACAAAAACGGAGGTGTGAGGAAGTCAATGAAACAAGCAAATGGAAGTTTTAGATATGTAATTTGGGATTTGTGTTGTTTTCTTTTTTCTTTTTATCTTTTTGTTGTATTGTTGTACTGGTTTTTGTGTTTTTTCTTTTCTTTTTGTCTATTATTGTGTTGTTTTTTAATGTTTTTCTTCTTCTTATGATTCTGAAAACTACTAATAAATATTATTTTTTTTAAAAAAAAGAAACTGGGATGGCTTTTCTAAATCAGGGACGTCCCTAGAAAATAGGGACACTTGGAAGGTCCGGAGTTATGAGCATGTACACAGGACACGGGTGGCACTGTGGGTTAAACCACAGAGCCTAGGGCTTGCCAATCAGAAGGTTGGCGGTTCGAATCCCCGCGATGGGGTAAGCTCCTGTTGCTGCCTGCTCCTGCCAACCTAGCAGTTCGAAAGCACATCAAAGTGCAAGTAGATAAATAGGTACCGCTCCGGCAGGAAGGTAAACAGCGTTTCTGTGCGCTGCTCTGGTTCACCAGAAGCGGCTTAGTCATGCTGGTCACATGACCCGGAAGCTGTACTCTGGCTCCCTCGGCCAATAAAGCGAGATGAGCGCCGCAACCCCAGAGTTGTCCACAACTGGACCTAATGGTCAGGGGTCCCTTTACCCTTTACCTTTACACAGGAATAGCCTTTTTACAACTTTTTTATTTAATGCACAGTATTATGGGATTTTAATCTTGTGGGAGTATTGGATATTAGAAGAGGAACCCATTGTCTGCCTGGGCTCTGGTGGACCTGGTTATTGTGATGAAAGTTTGTCTATAGCTAATAATTGTGTCATGAGCAGTACTTTGACTCAGCACCCTTATTTTTATCTGCCACATTTCTCCTCTGAATTGAGCTTGCAAACAGAAAGCTCACACTGGCCACAGGGAAGTGGCATGAAAAAGGGGCCTCTCATTCCATGCTCATCAAATGCTCCAGCTGGGCCGGTGCTTGTACACATTGCATTTTCGTACATATATTTGGATTGTAAAACTGCATCACAAAATTCAGAAAAATGTTAATTTGCAATGATTACCTGCATTTCTGTACATGTATTGTTTTGAGAAGTGCAGATTAGGTAGATCCACATAAAAATGCAAACAAATGAATTTCTGTTCCGTCCCTACTCAAATGTAAAATTATATTTTCATTAAAGCATTGGAACAATCTAATATATGACTATTAGTGTGTTAGATCAAGAGACTAACATAGTCATAACCGTTTCATATTTATGAATGGCTTTTGTATTTTAAAACCTTTTTTAAAAAAGGAACGGTTGTACCACAATGCCTCCCTATCAGCAAAGTTACAATTGATTCCATTTCAGTTGACAGGAAAATATATCAATACACTGTTTGTTTTAAAAGCCATTTCTCAAAGCACTTAAGTCACATTTAGATATACACAGTTTTTCTATTGTTCAAGAAAATAGAAATGCCACCTTGTCTAGCAATATGTTTCAGTTTTAATAAAACTTTTATATTATTTCTTAGCATGCATTTCACATTTCTGTATAAGCAAACATTTTAACTATGCATAAAATCATTTTAATTGCATTATATCCAAAAGGAAGAGTCTTCGTGGTTCCTCCATGTATGTACTGAATCTTGTGGTCTGTCTTGCGTGCTGAAATTGATTGAGTATACTGGCAGAATCAATAATTTTTTACATGTCAGAGAATGTGTTTCTTGGTTCGTCAGACATACTCTGGCAAAAGCTCGCTGGCAGGCTGCAAAATTGTTCTTTCAAGAGTGAGGCTGTTCAGCAGACACAGGGAATGGCTTGGTCATGGTTCTGCTGTTCACAGTTCTTTTTTACTATGCTATACCTGCTCTTTTCATGTTACTGAAAAGAAAACATTATTCATAGATCATGATTCTGTTAGGAGTGTAGTCAAGGAAGCCAAATGTTCCTTTACAATAATATAAATGGACTACTGAACACCCTGAGAGGTGCCTCTGCTGTATCACTTCTGAGTCAATTACACTGGTCCACAACAAATTTGTTGTCTGCGTTTTTTCAGTTGATTTAGGACGAATCTGATGCGCTGAATCCAAAAATCACATTGGTTTTGCTCAATCAGGTCAAGTTTTTGAGCTATGGCCACATGTCGTTTTTTTACATTTTTCTTCACATGTACGTTTGTGTGGAGCATTTTAGAAGAAGTTGGTGGGGGTAAATTGCCATGTCGAATAATTGTTTTGATTGGAAATGATTATTTTAATGACAAGAAGTATTCAGGTCCGATAGTTCTGGGTGATTATGTCAAAAAGGGATCAGTTTGAAGTCATAAAACCTCGAAATCTTCCATAAATTGGTGCGGCAAAGCATAAAGTTGGGGGATCAAAACTAAGTTAATGGGGCAACCGCCCCACGAAGTATCCTGATCTTCAATCAGCACGTCGTCCTGTAGCTCAGTGTGATGAAATTCCAGTGCCTATCTTCAGAGAACTTCCTGACATTAGTGACGAAGATGCCTCCAGTGTTGAAGGACATGAAGAAGAAGAAGTGGTTCTTGAAGATGATGCTCCACATCCATTTTCCCAAAAGGAGTTGCATGATCTAATTCGCGACCTCAGCTTGTCAAAGGACTCTGCCGAACTGTTGGCATCCAGATTGAAGGAAAAAACCTCCTCTCTGACAGTGCTCACATCAGCTTCTTCCGCAACAGGCATCAAGAGTGCCTCCGTTTTTTCTCGGAAGAGAAGGACTTGGTGTACTGTGCAGATATTGCGCAGCTTCTGCTCAAGCTTGGAGTGCCACAGTACGAACCCAAAGATTGGAGACTGTTCATTGACAGCAGCAAATGATCACTGAAATGTGTTCTGCTACACAACGGCAACCAGTTTGCCTCTATACCCCTGGCTCACTCGAGTTCACTGAAGGAGAACTATGAAGTGGTGAAGTATGTGCTGGAGAAAATTGGTTATGATCAGCATAAGTGGTTTATTTGTGTTGACCTGAAGATGGTGAACTTTTTGTTGGGACAAAAGTCTGGCTTCACCAAGTACCCATGTTTTCTGTGCATGTGGGATAGTAGGGACCGTGCTCAGCATTACACGAAGAAGGACTGGCCTGTGCGGGAGGAATTGGTGCCTTGCAAAGAAAGGAACGTCATCAACGACCCTCTGGTGGACAGAGACAGAATACTCTTCCCACCGCTGCACATCAAGCTCGGCTTAATCAAGCAGTTCACCAAGGCTCTGGACAAGGATGGTGACTGCTTCACTTACTTGTGCCAGGCTTTTCCAGGATTGACCATGGAGAATTTGAAAGCTGGCATCTTTGACGGTCCTCAGATCCGTCAGCTCATCAGAGATCCAGAGTTCGGAAACTCAATGAACGAAGTGGAACTGGAAGCATGGAAGGCATTTGTTCTGGTAGTGAAGAACTTTCTTGGCAACAATAAGGCCAGAAACTACGTAGAACTTGTCAACAGCATGCTGACTGCTTTCAGAAACCTGGGCTGCAACATGAGCGTCAAGATGCACTACCTATTTTCACATATGGACCAGTTTCCTGAGAACCTGGGTTCAATGAGTGACGAGCAGGGGAAGAGATTCCATCAGGACATGAAAGAGATGGAGACCAGGTATCAGGGTCACTGGGACACAGTCATGATGGCTGACTACTGTTGGACTCTGAAGAGAGACCTCCTTGCCGCTGAGGATTCCAGGAGTTCCAAGAAATGGAAGTTCAAGCCCTGAAGTTTGAAAAATGGTGAAGCAACATGCAATTTACATGTACTTACCTTTATCAATGCCCACTATTCAGTTTACAGTAAACCTGACCTGACGGAGAGAAACGGATGCCATTTCCTGATTCAGCAGTGCAAAAATACCCTAAATCAGTTGTAGAAATCTAGACAAGATTCAAAAAGTAAAAAATTGTTGCCCAGTGTATAGATTCACCAGTATTTATACTGGTATCTACAACAAAATCCCCAATACTTTGAATCCATGTTAACTCCCATGACCTGCAAAATCAGGTATCTGAAGAAGTGTGCATGCACACGAAAGCTCATGCCAATAACAAGCTTAGTTGGTCTCTAAGGTGCTACTGGAAGGAAATTTTTTATTTTGCAAAATCAAGTGCAAGCTAGGAGCCTATGCCATGACTATTTGTCATGCACAAACATACATATCATATTCGTTTAAAACCAGTGCTTTTTTCTTTAAAAAATGTTTAGGGGTACTCTTATTTTCCTACCCATGTTGAAAGACTGCCCCTTAATGAGGCCAAACTTAGATTCACAAAATGCTTTGGGGTATATGTACCCCTGCATACCCCCAGAAAAACACACTGTTTAAAACTATAGGAATATAAGAGTATTCAAAAGATTTCATTAGAGTCTAGCATCTGACACCCAGACATGGCATTCTGGGTGTGCTTATGCACAAGAAAGGATGTGGTATTGCAGAGCTGCCCTAATTCTTAATGGTTCCTGTTGATGAATCCTGAAATTCTTGGTCTATATGCCTAAAAGGTGTGTGCACACAATGGATTTAGTAGTTTGCAGAAGCTAACAAGGAGCTAGTATGTCCATTTCCCCATTCCATTGTGACACAGTACATATACTCTTGTACATGTTGATGATCTAGTGACCTAGCTCTGCTAATTTGTCTATGCCATATGCATAGACTCATGAGTGCCTTGTCATCTGTGCTGACATTAGATTACTATTCCAAAGCGATGAGAGTCACCATTATGCCATTACAGCAGGAAGTGCTCATTAAGTATAACATTCTACAATGCCACATTAAAATGGGCTGTAATGCACTAACTACAGTGTGTTAATTCTCCAAAATGAATGTCTATGAGGAGTTTGAGATAGCTGATGTGGGCCTTCTTGGTGCATCAAGGCTGTAAACACAAATGGGTTGGACGTGATGCAGTAAGTAAACACAAATGGCTTGAATGTGATGCAGTGCTATGGCTAGCCATCTGATACAGTTCCCCACTCAGTTGCATCAAGGGGAGGTATGGCTGGCAAGGGAGAGAGAGGGTAGCAGCAGAGCAGCAGTGGTGCGCTTCTCCCTCAGCAAAAGCAGAGGCTGGAACAGAGTATTAGAGTGTGTACATTTGAGAAAATGCTGCTTTACAACCAACTCTTCCTCTTCGTATCTCATGCATTCGCCAAAAGATCTGCATACACCTAGACAGGTCCAAAGAATTAGAAAGAATAGGTAAATAAATATGTAGTGAAATGTTTGTAAGGAAAGACAACATGGAAATGCTGATTTATTGAGCAAATAACATTTAACTCACAGCAAAAGTTTGAAAAATATTCTGCATTGACGACTGACAATCTTTCAAAAAATATATAGAATACCTCACATAGATTTCCCTCCTTCCTTTCATCACCAGTTCTACCCCCACTCCCTGCCTGCCCCACTGCCTTCATAATGGTAGCAACAGCAGGTGAAATATCCCACAGGAATAATGAGGTATTTTGCAACTTACAATTTTGTTGTCTAATTAAAATTGAGATTATGATTCCTCAACTCATTCCCCCCCCTGTATATATGTGTGTGTGTGTGTGTGTGTGTGTGTGTGTGTGTGTGTAAAATGAATCCTTTGGTTATGACTATTTAATAGTATTATATTTTTATATTAGGTTTAGCCATAAAGGAGAAAGTGGAAAATACCAAAATACAGTGGTACCTCAGTTTTTGAACATCTCTGTTGCTGAACATTTCGGTCTTCGGACACCGTTAACCTGGAAGTAAATGCTTCGGTTTTCGAAAGCGCCTTGGAAGTCAAACCAGAAACATGGCTTCTGTATTGAGTTTTCCATTTTGAGGTTTCCATAATGAGTTTTTTATTTTTGAAAATATTGGAACTCGAACAGTGTTCTGGAACTGATTACGTTTGAAAACCAAGGTACCACTGTACCTTTAGTAAATTTACTGCATTATCCCAAACCATAGCTCTTTGTTGGCTTCAGTGTGGACGTGGTGATCCTGTGCATGCAGGTTTCCCTGTTCACTTCTATAGACTCCTTTTTCACCTCTTTTCCTTCCTAATCCTTGTTAGAATCCATGTTTTCCATGAAGCCTTTGGCCAAACCACCTTGAATGAATGAATGAATCTTTATTTGTGCCAGCCATCGGCCATAGCAATAAAACCACAATACTATATACAAAGAATAGAAATAAAAAGTCAATTTTATAAAATACATTTTAGGGTTTTGAATCAATAGTCAAATAGTGGATCCTATTCTGATTGCCCCAGCTAAAAACCTTGCAACGTTTGCTGTCACCTGATCATCTTGATCTGCCAAGAGAAATGACACTGTGGCAGTGGTTGGGTGACCCAGAATGGACAATAAAAGAGGGGTGATAATCTCATTCCTCAAGTCTTTATAAAAAGTGCAAGCCAGACGGGCTTGCGCCACCGATTTGGTACTGCCATCTCCACAGGGATATAAGCGTTTTTCATGTGGAATCTATTGGAATTGTCCTTCAAGTACAGCTGAGAGCAATACATTCAATCTTGCAAGAGTAAAAGCACGTCTGTATTTTAGAATTGCTAGATTATGCAGATAGAGTGCCAGAGGGTTGAAATGGGAAGGTGGAAAATAGTCATACCATGGGCAAAATTTCCTTATTGTGGCCAAGTTGTTCTGATGCCCAATATCATTTAGGTGCTGACAAATTAGACGGTTTGCTTTACTAAAAACCAAAATGAGTAGCTGTTGTGGTGAATTTTTTGATATACAGTTTTTGTCCAGGCACTCTTGTGACAATCTTGCAGCACTAGGTATATTAGACCGGGGGGATTTGAGTTTAGGCGAAGCCAATAGTTAAGGCAAACTACCTTAGTTCCCATGCCTTCCTGTAACTTCTTCTGTTTAAAGGTACACTTGCAAGAAGAGGAGTTCTGTGTGAGCATTAGAACCCTTGAATCTGCAAGGCACCACTGGGTCAGGACCATGATCTGTATGGTGTATGTCTGAGCTGGCCAAGGCTCACCTAGATATGTGTGAGTATTGTACTGCTAATGGATGAAAGAACATTTCTTAGGTAAAGTAGCAGTTGTACTAGCCTGACGGCATATCTATTGAATTAGATAGTTCTGGAATCAGAGGATGGAATGTTCATTTAACTATCGCATAGGTTTGAACTCATCCATGAGCTCATATAATCCATTTTTAAAGCCATCAGTGCCAGTATATTTTGTGACACTGAATTCCAGAAGTTAATTATGCATTATATGCATATGAAGAAGTCCTTTCTTTTATGTGATGAATTTTTGAACTGAGAATATACAGTCAGGAAAGTAGATGTTATGTTTTGTCAGAACACTGTTACTGTCTTATACTGCCCACTTGTACCACTAGAAGAAGGAAAGGCTTCTTTCTTTATAGAAATTAAAGTTTATTCCAGTTGCTGTGATATTGTCCAGTTGACTGCTATGCAAATAAGCAATAATAATAAACGAATTCCTGAAACATTCAGCAGCCATGATATTACATAACTAAAATGCTGACTGCAGTGCATCATGGTGCTGTGTGGAGTTCATGCAGTCCAAAGCATTTGGCGGGCAAGTAGCTTGATCTAGAAACAAAGAACTGTCACAACTAAAAAAGCCACCATAAGAAGCAGTAGCTAGATAACAGGAATTAAGGTTATTGTTTGATGAATCAAATTTTCCCATATTTTCATCAAAAAGGCAAGATATTAAAATGCACATGTGATAAAAATAGGAAGTAGCATTTAAATATGGCTTGATGAGACGCAGCATTCTTTAGGAGAGGGAAGCATCAGAGGTATCTCAAAGGGATTCTGAAGAAGAACAAAGTGGAGAATTATAAATGGGCACTCTTATAAACTTGAACAAATTAATGTGTCAGCACTGTGAATGGCTTCCTTTGAAAATAGCACTGTTTCCACAGCTTACACAATATATGTATAACAAGTCATCTAAATCAATGTTATACTTTGTCTTTAGGCAATTATTTTCTCTACTATTTGTCAAAGGCAAGAAGTAAATTGTAAGCAGTTTTGAACTGTTATTTTGCTGTAATTATACTTTCCTTTTACAAAGATATCATGATTTATGCTGCTGGCTAGGTGCTTCAGGGTTATTTTGTGGCATTTATTATGTCATGGAAAGAAATATTTTTTTAAAAAAAACCCAGGTACACAGCAGATAGGTAGATGCAAGTGTGTGCAGTGCAGCCTGAAATTAATTTGAGCATCTAAAGATTTATACGAGCACTTTAAGCATTTTATGATCACATTAGGTCAATTTACTACCATGTGGGCATAGTGTACCTCTGTATGAAAATTTAATTTTGACCTCTGCCTTCATGCTAGGAATGGTCTCGTAAATAGAGACAGCTGGTCATGTATATAAGATTCATGAACACCACTGGGAAATTCATGTTTTTAGGGTCCAAGAAGCTTAACAGTGTTAGAATATAGAATATTTGACACCACTAAACAGCATCAAGTAAAATTGTGTTGACTATGGTGTTACACAACATATATTGGAGATACAATTTTAAAAGTATACACTGGAAAGACAATTTTAATTATTCAGGTTTTATGTCTACATATCAACTTATGTATGTTATGTTCTCTTATACAGGTTTTAGCAGTTTGACTGATGCCAAGGAATCCCACAACAGTAGCAGCACCAGGAAAAAAATCGAGCGCAGGACACAAATGGGACAAAGCATTTTTTTAGGTAGGTGAGCTATGTAAAAAAGTAAGGAATTACTGCCTCCCATTCAGGACTTCATTTGTGCCTGGAGTCACAAAGGACTTCGCCCTAAAATCTGTTTTAGTGCCATGACTCTGCTGGGAAATCTCTTATTATTTAACTATTCAATAATCCCACAGAGTTGCATAAAAGAGAGTGGGGAGTGCTACCTACTATTAGACTCTTCCTAGAACTTTGTCCTACAGTGACAGTACAACCTGGTCCAAATTCATCATGTACATGATGAAAATGTTGGTACCCAAATTTGCTATACAGTGGTACCTCAGGTTACATACGCTTCAGGTTACAGACTCCGCTAACCCAGAAATAGTGCTTCAGGTTAAGAACTTTGCTTCAGGATGAGAACAGAAATCGTGCTCCGGCGGCGCAGCGGCAGCGGGAGGCCCCATTAGCTAAAGTGGTGCTTCAGGTTAAGAACAGTTTCAGGTTAAGTACGGACCTCCAGAACGAATTAAGTACTTAACCTGAGGTACCACTGTAATTATGTTAGGAGTTTAACAAAATGTCTTCTGGAGCTGCTGATTATTACATTATTTTTAGCAGAAAGTACTGATTAACAGGACATACAGTGGTGTCATAGCTGTCAAGTGTCCCTTATTTGAAGGGACAGTCCCTTATTCCAGGGCCATGTCCTGCTGCTGTCCCTTATTGATGGATGTCCCTTAAATGTCCCTTAAATGATGTCCCTTAAATTTCAAAGGAAGCAGCTCCTCTCCCTCCCTCCCTGCCGGCCAGGGAGGAGGAAGGCTCCAACTGTGTTGCTTGGCTGTGTTGCTCACCCAATAAGAAGTCTAAGAACGACTGGGGGGTGGAGCTTGCATGCCTTGTGTGTGGCTAGTTAATGCAAGTTGAGGGGTTTTTGAATGCTGGACGCCATTTTGTTGCACGTGCTGCTGCAAACTTTGCAGCACAAAGCCAGGCCGGGGAGCCATCTTAAGTTGAGGCTGCGTAGGCTTGTGGTGCATGTGATTCAGATTCTATTCAGTTGAACCTCTGGTTACAAAGTTGGTTGGACAGTGTTCTCGAAGCTACCAGCATGAGTTTGACCAGACTGCAGGAGGACAGGAAGACTGGAGTGCCTGGAACAGGTGAGGCTGCAGGTCCCTTATTTTGGCTGCTGGTCCCTTATTTTCAAGGCTGCTGGTCCCTTATTTTCAAATCTGTAAGTTGACAGCTATGAGTGGTGTTGATCTATTGACAGACACATTCGGGGAAGGGGGGCATTTTAGATGTGCTGCCGAATGCTACACCTCTAGGGACTAGTTTTGGGGTTGATGTAGATAATCCCATCCCATCTGTTTTTTGTGCTGCTGCTGGTGAAACTATTCCAGGTCCAGAAAGCCCTTTCAGACTGGCTGCCCCTGGCTAGATCACAACGCTTGTTTATAAGATTATGAATTACATAAACAAAAACGCTCTGACAGAAACCAGCCTTTGCTCTGTGTACATTCACTCACAGAAATATCATTACCATGTGTTTATTCCCCCTTCCCATAGTGCTATGAACTACAGGCTCATCTACATGCTAGGATAGGAGTGATTTTTCACAGTGCTTGCTTCTATGCTTGCTTGTCAAGTTTTGCATAGCTTCTTTGAATGTTTCATGTCCCAGAAAACTTGGCAGCCTTAATTTATCACTGATTCAGCTCAGTCGTGATGGAAACCCTGGAGTAGACGGAGGGTGCCTTTGTTGTCTAACCTAAAAGGATTATGTCATTAGGGAGTTATGGAGTTTGTATCCTTGAATTCATTTGTATTTTATACAGATTTATTCAAAATCATTACCACACATCGCGCTTGCAAAGACAGATATAGAGGTGGGTAGAAACATAGAATGAAATGGTTGAGGAAAAGACCAAAGAATTATACAGAGCAGAAGCAATTAAAGAGGATATGGTTGGCGTTCATCTGTCTTGGGGGACAATGGAAGAGTGAGCCATCGGGGGTGAAGTCAAACTGTTGGAGAGTTAACAGCACCTGCTACAGCTGTACAGCCCAATACAGGAGAGACATGTATTGTTGTAGCTGGGGCAGATGAAAGCATTCTGTTGTGCTGATGCAGGGGTACCATGGCGTTTCTTCTCTCTGTGCTCCTCCCAGTAGTCATTCCTCCTTTTGTCATTGCTGTGGATACATGTCCACATAGTATCTGTCTTAGGTAAAGGTAAAGGGGCCCCTGACCATTAGGTCCAGTCGTGGCCGACTCTGGGGTTGCGGCGCTCATCTCGCTTTATTGGCCGAGGGAGCTGGCGTACAGCTTCCGGGTCATGTGGCCAGCATGACTAAGCCACTTCTGGCGAACCAGAGCAGCACACGGAAATGCAGTTTGTCTTCCCACCAGTGTGGTACCTATTTATCTACTTGCACTTTGACGTGCTTTTGAACTGCTAGGTTGGCAGGAGCAGGGACCGAGCAACGGGAGCTCACCCCATCGTGGGGATTCGAACCGCCGACCTTCTGATCGGCAAGTCCTAGGCTCTGTGGTTTAACCCACAGCACCACCCGTGTCCCTTCTTGGTATCTGTCTTATTTCTATATAAAAATATGAGTATGTTCACCATGTATTTTATGGATCCTTGGCAAAATCTAGGCAAAATGTTTCAGCCAGGAAGTGGAATACATGTTCTTAATTCTATCACTGAAATGTTAATGATTTAACTTGGGCTAGAATGGAATTGTGCTAATGGCAATAATAATAATAATAATAATAATAATAATAATAATAATAATTTATTATTTATACCCCGCCCATCTGGCTGGGCCTCCCCAGCCACTCTAGGCGGCTTCCATAGAAACCAAAAATACAGTAAAATATCACACGTTAAAAACTTCCCTGAAGCCTTAAGATGTCTTCTGAATGTCAGGTAGTTGTTTATCGCTTTGACATCTGCTGGAAGGGCGTTCCATAGGGCGGGCGCCACTACCAAGAAGGCCCTCTGCCTGGTTCCCTGTAGCTTTGCTTCTCGCAATGAGGGAACCGCCAGAAGGCCCTCGGCGCTGGACCTCAGCATCCGGGCAGAACGATGGGGGTGGAGACGCTCCTTCAGGTATACTGGACCGAGGCCGTTTAGGGCTTTAAAGGTCAGCACCAACGCTTTGAATTGTGCTCGGAAACGTACTGGGAGCCAATGTAGGTCTTTCAAGACCAGTGTTATATGGTCTCGGCGGCCGCCCCCAGTCACCAGTCTAGCTGCCGCATTCTGGATTAGTTGTAGTTTCCGAGTCACCTTCAAAGGTAGCCCCACGTAGAGTGCATTGCAGTAGTCCAAGCGGGAGATAACCAGAGCATGCACCACTCTGGCGAGACAGTCCGCAGGCAGATAGGGTCTCAGCCTACGTACCAGATGGAGCTGGTAAACAGCTGCCCTGGACACAGATTTGACCTGTGCCTCCATGGACAGCTGTGAGTCCAAAATGACTGCCAGGCTGCGCACCTGGTCCTTCAGGGGCACAGTTACCCCATTCAGAACCAGGGAATCCTCCACACCTGCCCGCCTCCTGTCCCCCAAAAACAGTACTTCTGTCTTGTCAGGATTCAACCTCAATCTGTTAGCCTCCATCCATCCTCCAACCGCCTCCAGACACTCACACAGGACCTTCACCGCCTTCACTGGTTCTGATTTAAAAGAGAGGTAGAGCTGGGTATCATCCGCATACTGATGAACACCCAGCCCAAACCTCCTGATGATCTCTCCCAGCTGCTGCATGTAAATGTTGAAAAGCATGGGGGAGAGGACAGAACCCTGAGGCACCCCACAAGTGAGAGCCCAGGGGTCTGAACACTCATCCCCCACCACCACTGTCTGAACACGGCCCAGGAGGAAGGAGCAGAACCACTGTATGACAGTGCCCCCAGCTCCCAGCCCCTCAAGACGGTCCAGAAGGATGTTATGGTCAATGGTATGAAACGCCGCTGAGAGATCCAGCAGAACTAGGAAACAGCTCTCACCTTTGTCCCTAGCCCGCCGGAGATCATCAACCAGTGCGACCAAGGCAGTTTCAGTCCCATGATGAGGCCTGAATCCCGACTGGAAGGGATCCAAATGATCCGCTTCTTCCAGGCGTGCCTGGAGTTGTTCAGCAACCGCTCGCTCAATCACCTTGCCCAAGAATGGAAGATTTGAGACTGGGCGATAGTTGGCCATTGTGGCCGCATCTAAAGATGGTTTTCTAAGAAGCGGTTTAATAACCGCCTCTTTCAGTGGGTCTGGGAAGGCTCCCTCACGGAGGGAAGCATTCACCAGCCCACGAAGCCCATCGCCCAGTCCTTCCCGGCTAGCTTTTAGAAGCCAGGATGGGCAAGGATCCAGGAGACAGGTGGTTGGTTTCACTCGTCCAAGCAGCCTGTCCACATCCTTGGAGGTAACAGATTGGAATTGATCCCACTCAACTTGACTAGACAAAACTCTAGCACTCTCCCGCCCCGGCCCTGCTCCCACGGTGGAGTCTACTTCTTCCCAAATCTGAGCGATTTTATCTGCAAAAAACTTTGCAAAATCATTGCAGGAGAACATGTGGCCCGTACTGGGCCCCGATGTTGCAGGTGGTTCCGCTAAATTGTGAACCACCTGAAAAAGTCTCCTGCTGCTGTTTTCTGCAGATGCAATAGAGGCGGTGAAGAAATTCTTCTTCGCCGTCGCTATCGCCACTTGGTAGGCTCGACGTTGAGCTCTAACCTGTGTCCGGTCAGATTCGGAATGAGTTATCCGCCACCGGCGCTCTAGCCGTCTCAACGATTGTTTCATTGCCCTCAGATCTGTGGAAAACCATGGGGCTGTCCAGGCTCCATGCAATCGAAGAGGGCGCTTCGGAGCCAAACAGTCAATAGCCCTGGTTAACTCCACATTCCAGCGAGCCACCAGGGAATCAGCTGAAAGGCCATCAACATGGGATAAAGCATCCCCTACCACTCTCTGGAAACCATTTGGATCCATTAAGTGGCGGGGGCGGACCATCCGAATTGGTCCCACCTCCCTGCAGAGGGGAAGGGTCGCAGAGAAGTCCAGTTGCACCAGGAAGTGATCTGACCATGGCACTTCTTTCGTTTCGCTTTTACTTAGTGTCAGATCACCAACATCCATAGAGGTAAACACCAGGTCCAAGGCATGTCCGCGGCTATGGGTTGGGCCAGACTTATTCAGGGACAGCCCCATGGAGGCCATGCTTTCCACGAAGTCCTGAGCGGCCCCTTGTAAGGTCGTGTCGGCATGGATGTTAAAATCCCCTAGGACGACCAAGCTAGGTGTCTCCAGGAGAACATCCGCCACGACCTGAAGCAGCTCGGGCAGGGAATCCTTGGTGCAGCGGGGAGGTCGGTACACCAAAAGAAATCCTGTACTGCCCCTATTGCCCAACTTCCAGGACATGCACTCGGAAAACTGGGTCTTCCCAATAGGACGCCTGGTGCAAACTAATGACTTCCTAAAAATGTCTGCAACCCCCCCTCCCCACCCACATGACCTGGGTTGCTGTGCGTAAGAGAAGCTTGGTGGACAAGCAGCGGCAAGGACAGGCCCATCTGCTTCATCCAACCAAGTCTCTGTTACACATGCCAGGTCAAGTCCTCCATCCATGATCAAGTCATGGATGGCAGTGGTCTTATGAATCGTTGACCTGGCATTGCACAGCAGCACCTTCAGGTCATGTGGGTATCCCTTGCTGATTCTAGTATCCATCCGGTCAGGACCAGACCCGGAGGCAGGAATAGTCCTCAGACAACGACTAAACCTGCCCCCTCTGTAATGACATGGTCTAGTCTTAGCATAACTCCTCCTCCTACCCGTGATCACTGAGATCGGTTGTCCCAGTGCATCCCCCCCTGTGGAACATGCTCCAGCCATTTTGTGGGCTGGGGCCCACTCCCCGGCAGCCCTGACCCCTCCCCTTAAGAACAAAATAACACCTTAAACAAACAAACAAACAAACAAAACCAATAAAGCAATACAAACAAAAAACTGTAAAAATTACAAAAACATCAAAACATTCACCATGTGGTCATTCACCATGCACGAGGAGATCAGATGAATTAAATGTGGGGGCTTTAAAAATGTGAAACACTCCCTACTCAAATTGATGGACTTCAGGGTTTTTTGGATGGGTCCAGCTCCCTTTCACAGAGGGCCAAATGTGAAATAGAACTTCTTTCCTCTTCTCCATTATCTCTGCCAGTTCCTTTCCCCAAGGGCAAAAATAAATAAAAATACTTGCCTTAGGGAAGAGGAAGAGGAAGATTTCCAGTGGTGGCAGAGGACCCAATGAGTCTCTTTTCAGTGGCAAATCACATACACAATTTCATGCCAGTGTAATTGGACTCGAAGTCAAACACCATGACCCATTGTAGCATTTGTTACTGATGGTTTCACCAAATATTCACATGGTAATATTTTGTTTTGTTTTTTCCTTGGGGGAGGAGAAGCAATGGGAGAGGGAGGGGGGCGGACCCTTGAAAAAAGAATGTAGTTGAGTTATATAGGTAGAACACTCTGAAGACTTGGGGTGATTTTTCATGTGTTCATCCTGAACAGGTCAATAGACCCACTTGATTTTGGGGTGAGTAAGCAGGCAGTAATCAATCTCTGAAAGCAATGACAAAACTGGAAAAGATTTGTAATTCTTTCAGTTACTCTCAAAAAATTCATTCAAGGGTCTTTATAGTTAGGCTTTCAAAATAAAAACCCTGGGAAAACCACAGCTCAGTTGTTCAGCAAATGCTTTGTGTGTAAAAAGTCCCCATGACTGTCTGTGGTGATCCTAATTTTTTTAAAAAGTGTATAGCTGACAATGCTGGGGAAAACCTCTGCCTGGTATCCTAGATGGTTAGTTTCCAACAGAGTGGACAATACTGAGCTAGACAGGTGGATTTCAAATAGTTCTGGGGAAACTGCAGATCCTTGTAGACTAATCTGAGATCCTCAATGAGAAGACTATGAACTTTATTGAAAGACGGTTTGTTTTTCACTGCTGAATTTTTACCAGAGAAAAGTTAATTTAGAAAGGGTTCGTTGATAGTAGAAAGTTCAATATCAAATTGGCCAGACATACTCATGGCCTGATTGCTGTATAGACATGTTTCTGAGTGCATTAGAGAGATACAGATACATGTGATTTTTTAATATTTACTAAACAAACACTACATGGCTCTTAACTGGACTAATGGAACTTCATAGAATTGCACACAAACTCAAACGCCATATGAAATGCTGAACATGCTCACTGACCTATTCATTGCTTCAAGTTTTGTGTTAACACTTAAGTTTACTGTTTATTTCCTTCTTTCAACACTTGACTTTCATTCTGACCTTTAACTAGGCTAATAATGAGTTATTATTTTAAGCTCTACTCAGAAAAGTATATATATGGTTTTTGACCTTGGTTATTCATGTATCATTTATATCAAGGTCCCACACTGGCCTTTCCACTCATAGATTAAACCAGAATTCATATTTATCAAGTATTCATACATTTATAATACTGCTACAGCATGAGTAGTTCACCACTTCTGTGAAACATTAAGTACCGTATTTTTTGCTCTATAAGACGCACCAGACCACAAGACGCACCTAGTTTTTAGAGGAGGAAAACAAGAAAAAAAATATTCTGAATCTCAGAAGCCAGAACAGCAAGAGGGATCGCTGCGCAGTGAGAACAGCAATCCCTCTTGCTGTTCTGGCTTCTGGGATAGCTGAGCAGCCTACATTCGCTCCATAAGACGCACACACATTTCCCCTTACTTTCGGGGAGGGAAAAAGTGAGTCTTATAGAGCAAAAAATACGGTAACTTTAAGAGAAAAGGCACAAAAAACTACATAGCCAACAGACTGGAGAAATATGTAGCAAATCTTTTCAAAGGCACAAAATCATCATTTTCAGTTTTACCTTATACTTATACTTTGATATATCTGGGGTATCCTAAACCAAAATGATCTAATCAAATCCAGTATATAAAACCTTTTATTACAAAATTAAGGCAATGAAAGAACAACTGAAGTATGGTAATAATACACAGTCAGTGACAGAAAAGTGACTGTAAAATCTCCCTTGACTACTGCTTCAATGCAGGGTTCATGGTCTTCATTATCCTTGCAAGCACAGAAATTAGTATCTATCATGTTTAATTTTTTTAAAATAGGAGCTCAGCTCATCAGACATTTGGGTTAGATTTATTAATCACAAAAAAATGCAATTAAGAAAATGAATCCTGTCTTGAACATGTGAAGTTAATTGTTTCTCATCAATAGGACACCAACTATTATTGCTAGTATTTTTATTTAAATCTATTCATTGCTTGCTACAGAGAATGTCTCATAGTATAGAAATGACTAATCATATCCCACCCTACTAAAAGATGAGTACCAAAACAGACCATGGAAACATAATACCATACGATTCCAAATGCCAGAATAAACAGAAATGTGTTTGTCTAAAAGCTGATAATGATGGTGTCAGGCATATTTCCCTGAGGAAAGCATTCTACAACCAGGGAGCCACCAACTATGTTGCCATCCTCCATTCCTCCCTTGAAGGAAGCACAGAGAAGGGCTTCAGATGACAAATGCAGGGTCCAGGTGGGTTCATGTGGAGAAAGACGGCCCCCTAGGTCCTGAGGCACATAATGACATGCTGAGATAGTCCTAAGATTGTTATGCTGGCCACAAAGTCTTGAGGTGCTTGAGTTTTGAATATTGTGTTTAGACTTTTAATATAGTTTTGGTCTCCTTTCCTCTGCATGGTATTTTATATGGTTTTCAGAATGATAAAAAGCAAGGGGTGCAAAGTGACCATGGCCCAGTATGAAAGTGGGTGGTGATGGTAGTGGTGAAGGAAAGATGCAGGAGGTGTTTTATTTGCCTTCAGTGCAGTATGTTTTAATCACAGTGTTCTGTTACAAAGATTTTGCCATGGAGAGCTCTGTCTTGTTTTACAATGCATTTGACCTAGAACCATTTAAAAAAGAAAAAAAATCACATGGGATTAGTAATGATCAGCTGAAAGAAAAGCAGAAAATGTAAAAGAATAATCTTAGAGTGGTAAAAGAATGTATTAAATATACTTCTTTTATTTACTTTAACAGGACAACTTGAGTTTTTCCAGACTTGACATGTGAAACCTGCATAAAAATAATACCTTTGTAAGTGATAGCAAGGAGGCACTGGCTTATTTCATAGCAGCGCCCATCCATCCATAATCGTGTTACCAGACTCTGGCAGTGTTTCACAGCTGCAGTAGCTCATGCTAATAGGGTAGTTTCCAGTTACTAATGCTAAAAAACTTTCTGTACAGAAGCAATAATATGATCCCTTTGGCAAAGATTCACAGGCTAGTTTGATGGTCCCAGCTCTTCTCAGATTTGTATCCCCTGCTGAAAATTAAATAAAGTAAACTGAACCTCACCATACAAGGCCAAGTTAGGCAATTATTTAATGGTGAAATAATTGAGCACAAAATTAATAATGCAAGTAAAAGATGGATAGTGGTAATGAGTGACATTTCTTTCTCTCTCTGATATCTCACCTACTGCCATACTTGACCTTCAGTGTTGTAGAGGAAAAGGCTTGGAAGGCTGTTTCATGCAGCAATTGTTGAGCTCTGTAATGCACCAAGTCCCCCCCCCCCCCACCATTCAGCAATTTTTGAATCATCACAAATACCATTCCCTCTTTCCTCAGTGTGCCTAAAATAAAGGGGATTTTTGGAAGCACATCCATTTGAAAGGATTGGTAAGTTAGATGAATAGCAGCTGAATAAATGACTACGTCATGTGGCAGCATGCCACAAAAGTTAAAGCCCCCAGCAACAATGCCATTATAAAAAGTAAGTGCCGAAAGGCCCCATGGAAATCTTAGGTTCCATGAAGAAGATAGTAGGTTTTCTATGGCATCACTAGTCAAAAGGATCTCAGAGAGGAGGACTAGGAAAAGCCTATGTCTGGAAGCCTGGAAAGGTACAGTAGTCACAGTAACATGCTACTGGCCTACATGGTCTGCCTCAGTATGCTTGTATGTATATATGAAATTTATATACTGCCCATCATCCAAGGATCACAGGGCAGTTTACAGTATAAAAACATAAGAAATGCATAACATAAGTAAAGGTAAAGGGACCCCTGACCGTTAGGTCCAGTCGTGACCGACTCTGGGGTTGCGGCACTCATCTCGCTTTACTGGCCGAGGGAGCTGGCGTACAGCTTCCGGGTCAGGTGGCCAGCATGACTAAGCTGCTTCTGGCGAACCAGAGCAACGCACGGAAACGCTGTTTACCTTCCCGCTGGAGTAGTACCTATTTATCTACTTGCACTTTGATGTGCTTTCGAACTGCTAGGTTGGAAGGAGCTGGAACCGAGCAACGGGAGCTCACCCCATTGTGGGGATTCGAACCTCCGACCTTCTGATTGGCAAGTCCTAGGCTCTGTGGTTTAACCCACAGCGCCACCCGCGTCCCTTTTAATGCATAACATAACAACAAGCAAAATAATAACACCCCCAACACACACACACACACACACACACACACACACACACAGATTGTTAACTTAGCCTAAGGCCTGGGAGAAGAGGAATGTTTTCACCTGGTGCATCATATTGTTCCACCCCCTGTGAAAACTTTTAGTACTTATTATACAGATATGCTCCACAATTTAGTAAATGGAAGTAGAAAAAACATATCAATAGGTAGTCTCAAGGAAGGGCATTATAAAACATAAAAATAAAGTTGAAAATGAATGGGGATTATAGAAATAAAATCAAAGTGTTCACTCTGTTCTCAACTGAAAGAAACTTCAGATCAACAGTTATTTTTAGAGAAAAATCAATTTGAAAAAAAGGAAACAGCACATCAGTGGAAAAGTTAATGCAAAGTGAAATGCAATATAGATTCCTGGTCGTTTTAGATTTTTAAAAATGAATTAACAATGACATAAATCCAGGAGACTTGCCTTGCTGCATGCCTTTCCTAAATTTTAGACATCAGGCAGAGAGTCTTACTTATTATAATTGAAGAGTTACTTTTGGAAATGTCATGCGATCAATATAATTGACCTGAAAAGGAAAGCATCTTTGTTACTCTGTTATATGGGCCAGAGTAATGCTGCATTCTTTGTGAAACAATATGATTTGTAAGAGTCCACAGGAAATAACTAAAATTTCAGATATACGGTACTGTATTAAAAAAACTGAAAAAAAGTTACAGGCAAAAGTATATTAGATGTTGCTTTCCACAAACTTCTTTCTTATTTTTTTAGGAAGTATGAGTGCTCAGCTCTCTCATACTCGGAACCTAAACAGGTATGCATCCAGACCATCCGGAGAAAAATAATATATCCATGTACCTGAAACAGCACATTAGCTTAGAGGTTCCATTCGGTGGTTTACCTGTTATGTGCTGTGATCCATTATGTGCTATACAGAAATGATAGGTTACATTTCCAATTATAAAAAAATGTGGGGATATTGATAATGTTAAAGCTTAATGACATTAAGCTTAATGACAGTGGATTAATACCACAGGACCTGGAACAATAAGGGGAAAATATAACAAGTTTCAGTGTGACAGATTGCAAACCGGGTAGGAAACTAATCCACCCAGTTACTTGGCGAAGGGACAGAAAAACCATAAAAGCAATAAACCCTTTTAAAAGTAACGATTACCCTAGAGAATAATACTCCATCACTTTGTCCATTGATTTCAGAGCTCTTTTGTTTGTTTGAAGTGTGTGGAGCTGGGTATATCATACACCATTCATCTAAAATTATATATTTGAAGAAAAGGCAGGTGGAACTGTAAACATACTGAAGACTGATGTGTTTTTATCTAGTTTTTCTGAGGCATGAATGTTTTTATTATTATGCTTTTAGTGACTAGTTTCAGTGGTGTCAAAAGCTGACATTGTTATTCCAGTGTTCCATCCTTCCTCACCTGATGTGTATAGATAGGTATGATAAATAAAACTCAGTGTTCAAAACTCCCATTGTTCTGGGCGCATTTTGCGACAGGGAATGTCATTAGTGCAAGTATAGGGTCTTCTTGGTAAATTTGGCAGGGCAGGAGGGATCAAAGCAGTCTCCTTGGCCACCGTGTAATTTTTGCAGCAGAACACCACTAGTAGCAAAAAAGTTTTACAAAAAAGTTTTACACCACAGTAGCAAAAAAGTTTTACAAAAACAAAAAATAAGCAAACGTTTCTATTGATGCTGCTGCTTTTATGATAAAAAGGCCAAAACAAAATATTGCCCTCTGTAGGGGCAGACCTTGGTAATTTTATACCCTGTGCAAGGCCAGAATTTGACACGTCTCCAGCCCTTGTGCCGACTTCCGAAAGGCAGTGAGATCCCGGGCTTTGGGAAGGAGGTACAAGGGGCTCTAGCTGGGTTCTAGAGCCCTTCCATCTCCTTCCCAAAGCTGCACAAGTACCAGCTAGGCTTTGGGAAGGGGGTGGCTCAGCACCCTCTTCCCTCTGCAAATTTCCTAATTTCCTCCTATTCCTCCAAAATGTTTTCTCCTTTTGCCCTCCAAAGACTCCTCAGAGTTCCCATAAAACATTCACAGTGGAACATTCAATTCAGCTCTAACATAAACAGATGATACTAATGCTTGGAAAGTATGCAGCTGCTGAAATGTTGAAAACAACAACAATTTGAAGGCTATTTCAGCACAATCCCGGTGTTCTTGACTGTAGTGATGACATTTTACTGCTTTTGGCAAAGCTCTGGCAGTTGATGCTCTTACATGATATTTGCCTGCTGGAAACCTTCTAATCTAGCATTTAATGAATCCAAATGTAAATTGAACGAGTGCCTACTAGAATTCTATGGATCTATTTTTCTATCTTATGGGAGGTGCCCAGACCTCATGAAAAGGACGCAAATTAAGCAAAACAAAATAAGGTATTTGCATTGTTCAGATGTTATCCATTTTCAGCCAGCTGCGCTGCAGCACAAGCTTGTGCAACAGATCTCATCCTTGGGTGGGAGAACCTCATATAATTCTGCAGAAGTCAGTTAGAATGTGAGTTATATGCCAGCAAAAATTGCTGCAATCATAAACATAGTTGCTCTTACCATTGCTTTTTTTCTGGGGGTACACAGGGGTACGCATACCCCTAAACATTTAGTGAGTCTGAGTTTGGCCTCATTGAGGGACAGTATTTCAATATCAGTAGGAAAATGAGAGTACCCCTAAACATTTTTTTTAGGAAAAAAAAAAAAGCACTGGCTCTTACTATTGAAACCAAAATAGGAATAGGTCATCTGCAGGCTGTTCACTCAACCAGTGAGTTGAGTGGACATTGACACTTCCCCTCAAATATTGGGATATGTCATAAAGCCAGTTCCCCCTTGTCCTAGCCATTTCTTTCTGCCTGCCTGGTCTCTCACGCCCTACCAAATCTCCTTTCAAGACAGAAATAGAAGGCAGCTCTGTATGGCACTTTAGACTGAAGAACACACATAACTTTTTGCACGTATAAATTTTTTTGGCTGGCTAAGCTTAAACAGCTAGAGACTCTCTGAGTCTGTTCTGAATGATCAAGAAACAACCTTACTTACTATTTCTGCTTTTATGTCCCATTAAGGAGAATCTTAAGATTCACTGACATGTTCAGCATTCTGCAGCTAGATGTACATCCAAGGGCACACAAATAAAAAGTCAGCCAGAAATTTCACTGAACACCTGTGAGATTAAAACCGCAAACCACTTCCTCGCCAGAAATACTGGTTTGAAGATTGAAGTTTTTATGGACCAATCTAAAGACTTGCTGTGCCAGCGAATAAGTGATTTGGAACACAGAGAATTCCTAGCATCATTTTCTGTTCTACTTATTCTGAGGGGAGAGTTTTCCAACAGTCTTAAAAAAGCAATTAAAACCAGTTCAGGTATTTCTAATCATGGAGCCATATCCTCTAAAATTCAATTCCGGTTTAATGATTGAACTGGATGCCATTTCTTAATCGGCCCAAGGTTATTATTTTGGGGTAGAATTTTAATTCGATCCTCCTCAATATGTGTTGTCAATATTATTTATAGTTAAATTAAAAATCTTAATAGCAGAAACCCAGTGAGCATAGCAAGCCTTGTTGTTAATAGTTGCACAGTCTTGCTAGAATGATGGCCTATTATGTAGGTTCAACATGCCATGGAAAAATGCCACCATTTGTAAGCTTTATCACAGGAAATTAATTAACAAAGCAATACCAGACTCTTATCGAACACCTTTTATAGAGTCATGTGTAACCGAGGTGGCCATTATTAATATAATTTAATTAAAAAAATACGTCACACATTGAACTCTAAGATCATATATCTTAAGCTAATACAGCAAAAACATTTTTCTCTTGGAAGTTAAATTTCTGGTAGGGATCATTTACATTTGATTGTTTTCTGAATGTACAGGTTTTCACACATGGTAAGTCTTTGTAGTTTATTCCTCTTACACCAGTGGACTTTTGTTAAATTTAATAGAAAGGTAAACTATAAAATGAAATAAGCAAAAAGGTGCTTGGTCATGGTACAGTATTTCCCAGAAGCCCAAATATCACACATGTCTGTCTGTCTGTCTGTCTATTTACTTATTTGTTTAACTAACAAGTTTTATAATCTGTCTGATTGTAAGAAAAAAAGCAACAACTTATAAGTGGTTTACAAAAATATAAAATAATACATTAAAATTAGCATTAAAACCAAGTATTTAAAAATATTCAAAAAATGATTTAAAAAGAATAATTGTTAAAAAGAAACAAAACATATGTCAAGATTCTACATGTCTGATATAGGCCTATATAAACAAAAATATTTCAAGCAGGTGCCAAACCAAATACAGGCAACTTCCCATTTGCACACGTTCAGCACCCACCCTTAGTTTTCGACACCCAAAGGGGATGGTGCAGGAGTGGAATGGGGTGGGGAGGGTTCCACACCTCCTGCTGACATGTACGGTTCCTTGGAACACAACCTCCATGTAAATGGGGAGTTGCCTGTACAGTGAAGGTGCCTGCCAGAGGTTAACAAGCATGGGCTTACAGAGTGTAAGTGCTGCCACACAAGCACACAAAAACCCAATTTCTTACAAATGTGGAACAAGCTTTGTGTGTCCCCTGTAAGAGTGCCATTTCCATAGATCGAAGAGGTCAAGAGGACATATATAAGGCAAGGAAAGGAAATTGGTCCCAAGTTGTTAGGGGCTTTATGTACTAATAGGACCACCTCAAACTTGGCCTGCTAGCAAAAATTTCTGATCTCTGAGCAGAAATTTATATGCTGACAGAATTTAACTCCTGTCAGCAGTAACCGTGTTGCAGCATTCTGCACTAACTACAGTGTCCAGATCAAGCACAAGGGATTTTGACTCATGAGCTAAATTAACTAGACTTCTCTACCTGTCTTTGTACTAGAAATGGGGACCACCCAACCTATTAGCTGTAGGTTTAGAACTTAACAGCAAAAACAATGAATTTCTTTAAACAAGGCATAATTAACTTCTGGAACTCATGCTACAACCACTGCTACAACCCCCACCATCTGGCAGAGACTTCCAGAGGAGGCAGGAGGGCTCTGATTCATGGCCTTTTCCTCCCCCTTGCCATCTCCATCAGGGTCCTCAACAAGGCCATGACCTCATGCCAGCCATGGAGTTGGGCATTGAAGCTAGTGGGAGGCAGGACCAGAGCAAAGCGTATCCACTGCTTTCTCTCCCTTTCTTTTATCTCTGCTCTGCTTTTTCTTCCACCTAGTGCAGCGATGGCCAAACTTAGCCCTCCAGCTGTTTTGGGACTATAGCTACCATCATCTCTAACAGGACCAGTGGTCAGGGATGATGGGGATTGTAGTCCCAAAACAGCTGGAGGGCCAAGTTTGGCCATCACTGACCTGGTGGGTTGCTGGGAAGAGACAGGTCACTTTTACCAGAGGCCTGAATTAATTGCTTTGCAGAGGGCTTTTCGAATCAGGCCATGGGTCTACTTAGGTAGAAATTAGAATGAGGGGCACAGTTTCCTTGTCTCACTTTACAAAGAAAGTATATTTCTGAATATCCTAAGAGCAAATTACTAGGGGTATTTTCACATTATATTTTACCTGGGTGCAAATCATCTGTACCTGGTTTCAGCTACTCATCAGACAAGTACAAGTGTGGTGCTCAACTAGTTGACTGCCCAAGTGCACAAAGATTCTACACTTGTTGATTAAATGTGTGAACACTCCTAATGAGATAAAGGGATGCCATCTAAACCCCATTTTACTTATGAGCTTCCCAGAGGCTTCTGGTTTTTGCTGGATTAGTGCCAAAAGTACATTTTTGATTACTTGGTGCTATCATAAAAACTGAATCATGTGAGGACATACTGGAAATCATCACACCACTCATAAAACCAGATGAGAACATTTATCAAGGGAACTGTACATCCTTTTGCAAGTTAAACCTTAAAATACACCAGATTGTTACTAAATACAAAGATGTTAACAACACAGTGTTATGAATGCAAAGGGAGCACATTCTTCTATTACAAGTACAGTACATTTATTATTTCAAGGCAATTCATCTTTATTTTCTGTAAGTTCCAAAGCTGTAAATAGCTGGCAGCCTACACTTGATACAGAAGTTCCATACTAACAAATATTATCTGATGTGTATGTATATTTATATACTCAAGTGAAGCTCTTGCTGCTGGCTTTAGAGTCAATTGGGGTTTTGTATGAACTGGGATTAGGAGCTGTAAAACAGATTTTCAGATTCATCTTGCATAATGAACTTAGCTACAGGCAATGAGTTGGGAAACAGACTTTGATGGCTGAGTCAATATCTGTCCTTGGGCAAGCCAGTCGTCAATTATTTAAGAATTATTAAGTTAGGAAGTTCTTTGGAACTGTTATAATAAATGTGCATTCATGAATCAAACACAACAGAAGCAAACATACAGCCCAAACCTAACCATGTTTACTATGTAATAAGTCTCACTGATTACAGTAGGTCTTTTTTTCTGTGCAGGTGTGCTAAGGATCACACCCTAAAGCAGCGGTGGCCAAACTTGGCCTTCCAGCTGTTTTGGGACTACAATTCCCACCATCCCTGACCACTGGTCCTGTTAGCTAAGGATGGTGGGAGTTGTAGTCCAAAAACAGCTGGTGGGCCAAGTCTGGCCACCACTGCCCTAAAGCAACCAATTCCTTATCAAGAACTATGACAGAAATGTGTAATTGGTTTTGGTATTGGTGTGATAGAACTGCAGCTTATTTGCATTGCTAGGTTCCAGAAAATTAATAGAATTTGTCTCTTATATGACCATAGTGCTTTTCATTTCTTTGTTGTTGGGCATACTGTTTTCCTTAATAAAGAACCATTGTGACTCTGTAGTGATGATGCTGATGACGTTAGGAACATAGGAACCTGCCTTATACCAAGTCAGACGATTGTTCTAAATAGCACAGTATTGTTGACACTGAGTGAAAGCACCTGTCTTGGGTTTTAAGCAGCCTTACCATTGCTAATATTTCCTGGAGATGCTGGGGATTGAATTGGGGACCTTTTGCACAAAAAAACAGATTCTCCACCACTATCCTACAATGCTGAAATTCCTGATCCTGTGGTTGAGAGCAGTGGTGGACCTTGGGGTCTCAAATTTCAGCAGTGCCCTGTGTGATGCCAACCCTCCACCTTCCCCTGCACACACATCTTGCCTTCCATTCTAGAACATACGGTAGTTGTGGCGCCCCCTGCAGCCCCCCAGGCTCTGCACTCAGTGCAGCTGAACCAGTCGTGCTCCCCTTAATTTGACTCTGCTGAGAAGGTTGAACTAAAAAATACCAGAGCGTCAAACACAGAAGTTTATGCTCTAACATTGATTTTACATAATGTGCATTTTCTTTTTTCATTTGCGAACATCTAAAAGTGAAACCAGTCTGCATGAAAGTCAGTCAAATATGAGGCTTTTGCATACTACTGAGTGTTTGATTCAACCTGGGAGAAGATCTCATGGGCCAATTTTGCTGAAACTGGAGAAGTGTGGGGAATGTTTGCTGGGGATTCCAAATCATCTTCAGCCTCACATCAGCCCTGCAATATTAACAGAAATACTAAAAGAACTACAGGACAGGGCTTGCTGTAGGCTAGTCTCTCTTAAAATAGCCTTTCAACCAGCAGTAGGGAGAGTAACAATAAAATCACTGCAGAGGTGTTGTACGCTATTTTCTCAGCCAAAACTACAATGTTGGGATAACATTGCAGGGTTCTTGTATTCTGTCAGCTTGACCCCCAACCTGCAATAGGATCTAGCACTAGGGTTGTTGTAGTCACCAGGTACATGGCCTGCACTATTGAGCGTAAAATACGCAATAGAATTGTCACAAGACACTGTCACCCACATGCCACTAACCTTTCCAGCGTGCAACATGGAGAATTTGCATTAGTGGGTTTACTCAATGAGAACTGAGTTAGAAACAGCAGGAACTCCTCCTTTCATTACTTTTTTCGTTTTGTATTTGTGTGAATAATAATAATAATAGTATTCCGCACATCTGACTAGGTTGCCCCAGTCACTTTGGGCAACTTTCAACATATATAAAAACATAATAAAACATTAAATCTTATTAAGCTTCCCGATACAGGACTGCCTTAAGATGTCTTCTAAAGGTTATATAATCTCCTTGACATCTGATGGGAGGGCGTTCCACAGGGTGGGCGCTACTACCAAGAAGGCTCTCTGCCTGGTTCCCTGTAGCTTCACTTCTGTCAATGAGGGAACCACAAGAAGGCCCTCAGTGCTGGATCTCAGTGTCTGGACAATGATTGGGGTATAGACACCCCTTCAGATATACAGGGCCGGTGCTATTTAAGGCTTTAAAGGTCAGCACTGACACTTTGAATTGTCCCTCAGGGGAGAGACTCCATCATGCAAGGCCGTCCACCTGCCTTGCCCCACCCTCCGGCCCTGGGTCTCCTCATAAGGAAGCTGTGCCTGGAGGAAGAACTGTGAGGGGAGAGACTCCATCAGCGTGTAAACCGCCTTGAGTATTGTAAGATAGAAAGGTGATATACAAATTAAAAATGATGATGGTGATGATGATGAGCCTCTACCATCTGCACCACTGCCGCTGTCACTGGTGCCTCTGCCGCCTGAGCCTCTGCCCCTGCCAATGGTGCCTCTGCCGCCTGAATTTCTACCACCAGTGTCTCTGCCGCTGGTGCCTCCACCACCTGAGCCTCTGCCACTGATGCTGGTGACTCTGCCGCCTGAGCCTCTGACGCTGCCACTGGTGCCTCCGTCGCCTGAGCCTCTACCACCTGCGCCTCTGCCCCTGCCGATGGTGCCTCTGCCGCCTGAATCTCTACCACCTGTGTCTCTGCCGCTGGTGCCTCCGCCACCTGAGCCTCTGCCACTGATGCTGGTGACTCTGCCGCCTGAGCCTCTACCACCTGCACCTCTGCCCCTGCCGCTGGTGCCTCCGCCACGTAAGCCTCTACCACCTGCACCTCTGCCTCTGCCGCTGGTGCCTCCGCCACCTGAGCCTCTACCACCTGCACCTCTGCCCCTGCTGCTGGTGCCTCCGCCACGTAAGCTTCTACCACTTGCGCCTCTGCTGCTGCCGCTGGTGCCTCTGCCGCCTGAATCTCTACCACCTGCGTCTCTGCCGCTGGTGCCTCCGCTGCCTGAGCCTCTACCACCTGTGCCTCTGCCACTGTCGATGGTGCTTCCGCCACGTAAGCCTCTACCACCTGCGCCTCTGCCCCTGCCGATGGTGCCTCTGCCGCCTGAACCTCTACCACCTGCGTCTCTGCCGCTGGTGCCTCCGCCGCCTGAGCCTCTGCCACTGACGCTGGTGCCTCCGCCGCCTGAGCCTCTACCACCTGCACCTCTGCCGCGCCAATGGTGCCTCCACCGTGTAAGCCTCTACCACCTGCGTCTCTGCCACTGCCGCTGGTGCCTCTGCCGCCTGAATCTCTACCACCTGCATCTCTGCCGCTGGTGCCTCCGCCACCTGAGCCTCTGCCACTGACGCTGGTGCCTCCGCCGCCTGAGCCTCTACCACATGCGCCTCTGCCACTGCCGCTGGTGCCTCTGCCGCCTGAATCTCTACCACCTGCCTCTCTGCCGCTGGTGCCTCCGCCGCCTGAGCCTCTGCCACTGACGCTGGTGCCTCCGCCTCCTGAGCCTCTACCACCTGCGCCTCTGCCACTGATGCTGGTGCTGGTGCCTCCGCCGCCTGAATCTCTACCACCTGTGCCTCTGCCACTGGTGCCTCCGCCGCTTGAGCTGTGAGGGAAGAGACTCCATCAGGCAAGGCCTCCTTCCACCTGCCTTGCCCCACCCTCCGGCCCTGGGTCTCCTCATAAGGAAGCTGTACCTGGAGGAAGAACTGTGAGGGGAGAGACTCCATCAGGCAAGGCCTCCTTCCACCTGCCTTGCCCCACCCTCCGGCCCTAGGAGTCCTCATAAGGAAGCTGTGCCTTTTTTGATGTAGGTTGCCTATTTTAAAGTTATGTTTTATTATTACATTTTTGTATTGCATTAGATTGTTATAAGATGTACATTTTTTGTTTCTTCAGCGTGTAAACTGCCTTGAGTATTGTAAGATAGAAAGGCAGTATACAAATTAAAAAATGATGATGATGATACTGGGAGCCAATGTAGGTCTTTCAAGACTGGTGTTATATGGTCCCAGCCACTGCTCCCAGTCACCAGTCTAGCTGCTGCACTCTGGATTATTTGTAAACTCCAATTCACCTTCAAAGGTAGCTCCATATAGAGCGCATGAATCTGACCTCTGGAAGTTTGTAAATAAAAGCCATGTAAGCTTATCAAACTATGTTCATTTCAAAAAGGGGTTAGAAAGGGGAAGCGGCTCAAGACAGGATGTTTAAAAGCTCTAACAGCCTATATACCCAGCTTGACTTTGCTGCATATTTTGTGATTCTTTGAAAACTTCTGCTGAGGCTGTCTCTGGGGCTCTGGCAGGGTCCTAGAACACTCCATCCTCCTTTCCAAAGCAGGGAAAGCACCAGCTAGGTTTTGGTGAGGAGGTGGGAGGTCTATATGTGTCTAGGTTTAAATGCTTTCTTCTTGATTAGAGTTGCTGTTCAGATCTCCTTTAAAAAAACAAAGCAAAGAATTCATTTTTATATAATTATGCAAAGCCAGAAATGAGAAACAAAGCACCAAGGAGAAAATAGGCTTTCAAAAATCTCAAGTGTTTTGCTACAAACACTGGCAGAGAGAGGTGTTAGTGCTAGAGCATGTGTAGTAAACATGTCTTTTTGTCCTGCTTTGTTTTACACTCACACAATTTTGAACACAGCCTTGTCCTTCCAATGAAATAATTTGCATTTGGGACCTACTTTTTTTTTACTTACGTACAAAGTAAAGAGTTGAAATGGGAGTAACTACAATGCATTGCTAATAAATGCACCAGACCTATGTGCTGCTTTATATGCTACATTTTCTACTTGAGTACAAGATACTGTCAGATGTGAATAGCATATTCATTTGCCAGTTTTTGTTCAAAATGCTCACAGCTGGTTGCCAGTACTTTCCCTCTGCAGCTCACAAATATTTGGAAGAGGAAATCAACAAATACACTCCAGCAATAGTGACACCATCCTTGTGTATTTTGGACTCAAGTACATAGAATAATAGAATGTGAAAATCTGAAGAGCATCCCCTCAGTTCCTTCATCCAAGTCGTTCATAAGTACATTGAACAACAATGGTTTCAGGACAGAACTCTGCAGCACCCCACTTTTTTCCAGCATAACAAGGAACCATTAGGGAGCACTCTTCAGGTTCGGTCAGTCAACCAGCTACATATCCACCAAACAGTTACCTCATTAAGCCCACATTTTGCCAATGTTTTCATAATAATACCATGGAGGATTTTGTCAAAAGCCAAGCCGTCTTTCCCATTGGTCTTAGTGGTTCGTTGTGCCAGGGCACCAGCCTCTCAGGGGCGCCCTAGGGAGTGGGGGAGCTGTGTGGCTTTGCCAGCAGCCTCCCCTTTCCCTGCACACCCGCCAGTTGCGCCCTGCCAACTATATGGCTGGCGGGCGGGCGCTTCCCTCCCAAGCCTCTGCATCTGCTAAAGACGGCCCTGCTCCCAGTTGTTGTCCTCCTGCTGCTTCCTGGCGAAAGGTGGCGTGCAGCCTTCCTGGGCTGCCTTCTCAGGTGCCCCAACACCAGAGAGCCAGTCCACCAGCATGTTTTCCTGCTTGATCGCTGCCACCATGCCGGGGATAGGGGCGGTGGGAGAAGGAGGACATTTTCCACAGCCCCCTCCCTTCTTTTGGAGTGGCCGGGGGGGCGCCGGAGGGATCTTTGCACCACGGTGCCGGATATGCTTAAGATGGCCATGTCAAAAGCCTTACTGAAATCAAGATACACTATGTCCACAGCATTCCTCTGATCCACCATGCTTGTAACTCTATTTAAAACAGAAATGAGATTCCTCTAGCATGGCTTGTTTTTGAGTAATCACAGACCAGCAGTTGATTATCTGCTCTAGGACCTGTCCTGGTTTTGTCAAACTGACTGGTCAGTAGTTACCTAGGTCTTCCTTTCCCCCCTGTTTGCATATGGGGAAAACGTTTTCCTGCCTCCAGTCTGGAGCGACCTTATCCATTCTCCAAGAAATTTCAAAGATTATAGACAGAGGCTCTGGGATTACAGCCACAATGTCCTCCAGTACCCTTGGGTGCAGCTCATCAGGCCCTGGGGATTTGAATTTATTTAAAGTAGCTAGGTTTTCCCTTCCCACCTATTTTCCTATCTGCAGCTCCCTCCTTGCATTATTTATTCTGTTATCACCAGGTTGGACACTGCTTTCTTTTTGGGTGAAGACAGAGGCAAAGTCGGCCTTATCTCTGTAATCAAATAGCATTTATCCATCTTCTCAATGTAGAAGACCCACAGGCCGTAAAACTTAAGCATGTTGGTTATATGAGGCTAGTTATCTCACATGTACACATATAAAAAATGTTCTGAAAATGCTTTCTTTTTTTTTAGAAAAAAGTTTTTTTAAATGGTTTTTTAAAATTCATTGAATTTTCCATAAGGCTCACCATCGCCATCTAGTGCCACATTTTTTATCACACTTAAAACACATTTAAAATGTTTTATTTGCAGCTGTATTGTTGAGTTTCTCCTTTCCTTATGCTGCACAGGTTCATCACCTGCACTTTTTGTCCCCAACCCTGACTCTGAAGTCTCTGTTTCTTTAAAGGGCACCACCTCTTATCTCTGTTCCCCGAAGCTGCTCACTTTATAAGTGTCCTGACAGCTCTCCTTCTCTTTACCTCCTTGCTTCTCTCAGCTTTCTGTTTCCATTTCAAGTCCATACCTTCCTCTTGGCATTTCTGCTCTATCTCTGCATGCTGAGGGGAGAGGTAGGCCCTCCATCCTGACCTTGTTTATTGTGGGGGGGGGGGGCAGGGGCTCCTGCAAAGATTCCTGGAAGCACATCATTGCTGCCTCCTCACACTTCTTTCCTTTTCTTTGAATAGGTTCCTACTTCCTTCTAGCAGTTTAAATTGTATCACTTCTCACATCATTGCTGCATTTCTGGACTCTTCTTGGTGGCGAGACTGTGGATTCTGACTGGAGACATGTTTATAGAGGCTGTTGTGATGACCCCCTGCACTTCACCGTTTACTATTACACCACAACTGGGAGAGCCCAGAGGGGAAGTATCCATTTCTGTTGATAGTTTGTTAGAAACTGACGTGAATAGCATCAATTTTCATCCACTGCACCTATCTTCTCTTTCTCCTGCCACATCAAAGAGCAGTTAAAGGGGAGGGGGCTATAGACCTGGCAGTACATACTCAAAAGTGCCCACAAAATGTCAATCATTTGCACAAATGATCAAGCTCCTTTTGAGCAAGCAGAGAAATGTTATGTATCTGTAGTTCCTAAATGCCTGTAGACATTTCCTATCCTGAATAAGTGAGTTCCCTGCAGGGATAGAATCTGAGACCAGTGTTCTGCAGTGAGGAGATAAGAATGTGAGACAGTTGGCAGTTTGAATTTGAAGAGAATCAGAGGGAGATTGAAAGAAGCAATGAGAGCTGTGGGTTTGCTAAAGCATCCTGGCTTTCTTTGTAGGACCTAATACAAAATTAACAGCTATGCTGGCTGCCATAGTCCAGTGTGCACAAATGTTACAAAGACTACAGTGGTACCTCGGGTTAAGAACTTAATTCATTTTGGAGGTCTGTTCTTAACCTGAAACTGTTCTTAACCTGAATCACCACTTTAGCTAATGGGTTCTCCTGCTGCCGCTGAGCCGCTGCTGCACAATTTCTGTTCCCATCCTGAAGCAAAGTTCGTAACCTAAGGTAAAATTTCTGGGTTAGCGGAGTCTGTAACCTGAAGCGTATGTAACCTGAAGCGAATGTAACCCGAGGTACCACTGTACAACTCTCCAGAATGCCCTCATCTAAAACAATTTAAACTCCATAGTGCTACCCTTGGATATTTTCCACCACATATACCTGAAGGAAAACTCAGTTCTTCAGTTAGTGAAAACCAGTTGTACTCTAAATCATTTTAAACCCTGATTCTGTGAAGTGTCACATTTGACACTAATAATGTCTTGCAGTCTTAATTTTTCCTGGGAAATATCTACTTTTTCTGTATATCTGAATGCAAACCAATGCAGATTTATCTTTGTGCGATGCTTGGAGTCCATATATGAGCTGTAAGTTCAAGGCACAAATGCAATAAAAGAGGCTGGAAAATATAACATACTTCATGGATATAAGAACAACCGGGCCCATTACTAGGTGCAAGCACTCTGGAACGTCATGAGAATCAGTGAGGTTGCTGGCATGACTAAAGACTACAACACTTGAGCACGTAGAAATGTCTTCAGTGGAAGTGGTCGGATACTGAAAGTCAAGATTATTCTACGCACTTGACAGGCTCTAGAATGAAAGGGTTAGAGCTTGCACAATTTCCATTTAAATATCAGTAAATACACAGTACTGTTAGGTGGTCATCCTTTAGACTTCTTTTACACATCCTTTCTTTCTATGCAAATCATGCTATAATTGATCATTTTGCATTTCAAATTATATTATCACACATTTTCTTTTCTTTTTCTTGTTTGGTACTAAGGGCCAAGCAGCACATTCTGCTTAATGTGTAGCATACAGGCACATCTCCAGACTTTATTGAATTCATTACAGCTGCAGGGAGGAGAATTTTGTATCTCGTCTGCCCTCTGGTACTATCAGTATGAAAATCAGGGTCACTGCACAGTTAGGACACTTAAGGAGATGGTTTCCATTGGTGTCTAGGCTTCCTATCCAAGTTGGAGGGGCGAGCGGGTCAATCCTGATTGTGGATGGGGGTGGGAAAGGAATAAACCTTCTCTCCCCATGGGCTGCAGGCCAGATAACAATCTGGCTGTAGGTCAGAAAACATTCACCTTTTCACATCTGTAATTAAAGAAAATCTGGAGACATAGCTGCATACTGTGCATTAAGCTTAATAGCATGAAGATTGGCCCTGGCAGGTCATTATTTTGGAAGAGCAACTACTACATATCTCCATTTCAAATTTGATTTGATTTTGTTTTATTTGCAATGGGCTTGTTCTATTTCTATGGCTGCCCCCTTGTTACAAATCATCAGGAACTGGCATATAGTGTTGTCCATATAATTTTCTCTTGCATTTTCTTCTGTTCCCTGTGCCCAAAATTCTGCTGTAAAATCTATACTGCTACAAAAGTATGGAGTTTCCCCATCTTTGACAACACTGATATAGTGGTTTGAGGCTTGTGCTGAAGCAATAGAGTACTTGTGAATGAGGAAAGCCCCTTTTCATTATGCTGATGTGTGATTTTGCTTTGGATTAAGTAAATTTTGGCAGTCAAAAGCATGCCCAAAAAGATGTGAAATTAGACAAGATCAATACCAGCATTTGAATGGTGCATGTGGATAATTTTTTTGAAAAAGAATTTGGTGTAGCCATGTGCTTTCAAGAAACTATCTTTTAAAATCCTTCAATCCTGTCAATGTTGGATTGGGCCCTCAGCATGCTACAAGGGCTTTGAGGTTGGTCACCAGGCTTTCTGTGCTTTGTGTTGGAGATAATGCAATACAAGAAACTCAGGACCAAACTACGCAAGATAGATAGATAATACTTTATTCGGCTATAAGCCCACAAGGTAAAACAAATCAATAGATAAAAATCAATAGATAAAATCAATAACATTTTACAATCTAAAATATCAACTAAAATATTTCAACGCATAATCTCTAAATGTACCGTGTTATGGCCTTGAAGATAAAGATGGTGCATAGAGTTTACTGAATTTTTAATAGTCATGCAGCATTCCATGAAGTCTTTTATATGACAGAACTGAGATCAGGAATCTAGCAACCTGTAAAGTTCTATAAGAGTCAATGTCCTGGAGTAGATAAGCTAGATGTAATTCAGGTGGTTTAGCAGCAATTTCCAGAATGATTGAACTCAGGATCCTTGATCGGGGAACATTGTATAAGGGGCAATTAAACAAGATATGATAAAGGGATTCTATCGATTTGTTGTCACATGCGCACAAAACAGAGATTTTACCGTTAGAAAATCTATTGCTCAGCACATTTGAGGGGAACACATTAAATCTGGCTCTAACAAATGCGAATCTATGCGACGCAGCCGATAAAGTAGACAGATATCGAGGTATCTGGGACATAGATGTAATGCCCTGATATATCGGGGAACATGTACCTCCACCTGTGGTAAGATTTTGTTGTAAATCTACCTCCTCCAGTCTTTGTTTGATGACCTTTTTAGCTGTAATTAGATCTAAATTAAGTATATCGGAAGGAGAGATTCCATAAGACAACAGTTTGGAATGGATTTTTGTTGCCCATGGGCTGGTGAATTCATCTCTCCAAAGGCACTGAATAAGATGGTAGTTTGGCAATTTATGCCAAAGGGACAGCCAATAATTAAAGGCATGTCTCCACATCAGAATCTCAAGGGAGGGGGTCTTAAGTTCTAAGCGAATGGCAGAGTTGCTTACACAGGAGGGTAGTTTCAAAAGGCGTCTTAGAAAAAGATTTTGCAATGTCACCAGAGGCAAGAGGTTTACAAAGGCGCCCCATAAAGGGACCGCATAGGCCATAGTTGCAACCACTTTTGCACTATAAACTTTTAAGGCAGATGGAACATGCATAGCCCCCTCAGTAAAGAAGAAGCGTAGTAGAGCGTAGATAAGGGCTTTCACCTTGTTTTGTAAATATGTGATATGCGCTTTCCATCCCATATTATACTGGAAGTAAATTCCTAGATATTGAAATTTGTAAACTTGTTCAATTGGCTTCCCCTCAAGTTCCCATCTATACAGTTTACGACTCCTGGAAAAAATTAGGACTTTAGATTTGGAATGGTTAATAGTAAGTAAATTTGTTTGACAATATGATGCAAAAATCTTAAGGGCCCTCCTCAAACCGATTCGAGAATAAGAGAGGATCACCGCATCGTCAGCGTACAATAATAAGGGGCAGCGATAGTCTGCAAGCCTGGGTGCATGAATGGAGGTTTGGGCCTCAGCTAGGGGCGTCCTCATGTCACTAATATAAAGGTTAAAAAGATAGGGGGCAAGGATACACCCTTGTCGTACCCCCTTGTTTATTGGAACTGAGTTTGTGAGATCGCCCTCAGGTGTTAACCTCACCCTAGCGGCCGTCCCTTCATGTAATTTAATCAATAGCCACAACAGCTTTTTTTCTATGCCCCACTTTGCCAGTTTTTCCCATAACAGCTCTCTAGAGATACTGTCAAAAGCCGCCTTCAGGTCTATAAAAGCGGCACATAGAAGACCATGAGTAGGGGAAGAATACTTCCGCGCCAAATGATATAGAATTATAGCATGGTCAATAGAAGCGCGATTTGGTCTAAACCCGACCTGTTCATGGCCTATCAGATTGGAATCTTCGGCCCATTGGGTTAGTCTGGTTAGCAAGAAGCGAGTGTAGATTTTTCCGATGATTGATAATAAACTGTTATTACGATAGTTTCCTGGGTCCTCTGGTGGTCCTTTTTTATATATAGGAATTATGATGGACTCCTTCCATGATGTAGGTATCTGGCCCGTGGCATTGATTGCATCAAAGATTTTTGCAAGAATTTTAGCCCACCATATTGGGTGTTGTTTAATAGCTTCCGCCGGGATCAGATCGGGCCCTGGCGCTTTATCAGTTTTCAGTTTAGCAATTAAATCTACTATTTCCTCCGGGTCAGTATCTGGCCATATGGGCAAGAGACTTGAGAGAGTATCAGATTGGATGTTAGAGATGTCTGTCTGGGAGAAATATTTTCTTAGAAATTGTTCCCATGTCGGGGCTGGGATAACCGTCAATGGGTATTTCCTCGATCTTTTGTTGATTAAATTCCAAAAACCGCGAGAGCTGCGAAGCTTAGAGGCAGCAATCAGCGCTTGCCAACGTCTTAGCTGCCACTCGTGCTTGGCTGACTTCTGTGCCTGTTTGTAAGCAATTTTGGCCTGCAAGTACTCTGGGGGGAGAGTTTCAGCTCCAGAGGCTTTATATCTGTTGTAGATACAACAGAGAGAGAGTCTAGCTTGCTTACATTTGGCATCAAACCAAGGTGCACCGAACCTGGGTTGATCTCGGTTAGCCAGGTGAGCCGGCATCGTAAAGAAGCTAGTTAAATCTGCAGAGAAGTGGAAGAACCACTCCAGTATCCTATTTGGTTCAGACAGCTCCGCCAATGAAACAATAAGGGATTCGGAGCTATTCCTCTGGAAGAATTCTGCATATTTTTAGGCCTGTTTCATGGACCATTTAATGCCTCTTACTTGAGCTGTGGCATTTAAACCTACATGAATTGGGTGTGTTCCGCTAACCGGGTGCCAGTCAAGCGTTAGCTTGGCCGCTAGAGGTAGGTGATCACTGGATTGTACATTATCTACTTTGAGATAAAAGAAGTTTGAAAATAGGTCTTCTGAGACTAGAAGATAATCTAGGACACTATTTGATGTTGTGCCCAAATGAGTGAATTCACCTGGCACGTCCGGAGGGCAGTTGCCATTTAGAATGTTCAAATTCATACGAATGGCCAATTGATAAAGAAGGACTCCCGCCTCATTCACTCTGTTGTCCTTAGATCTTCTTGATGTGAAAGAGATTAAATCAGATTTTGGGTAGGGGGGAGATACCCACCACTTGGCCTTAATTATCCCATTCCAGTTGGCAGCTGTACGTGCATTGAAGTCACCACCCATTATCGATGGAATATTAGGGTACTTAACATAGCATGCCAATAAATGATCTTCCAGAGAATCCCATCTATAATGAATGTCTGATATCAGACCACCTGGAGGAAGATAAACATTGGTGATTAATAGTGAGAATTTTTCACTTGAAATCAGACCAGTAAAAGCAAAAGGAGGAAAGGTATGAACTAGCGAGAGTTTAGCTCTCATTTTAAGCGATATGGCGATTGCAAGACCGCCTCTGGACCGGCCACCTTTCTGGGAGGGGATAGCTGGAAGTGATATCAGTTCAAAGCCATTTATATCTATTTTATCTTCTTCCCATGTTTCTTGCAAAAGGATTATCTGGAAAGAGTTTATATAGGACAGAAATTCGGGATCTAATCTTTTCCTTTTCCAGCCAGCAATGTTCCAACTTAGGACTGCTAGCTGACCAAACTACGCAAGACACATAGGGTTGTATCCAGCTAAATCATTGTGCACATGGAACAATTTATGCAAGTGTAATGGAACTTCCTCTTCCTTCATCTGTTCTGGGGTCCTCCAGCCCTTTGGAACAGATTTGAGGGTGAGCAGGGAGGTTGGGGAAATGGAAGGAAAGTTCTGTTTCATTTTTGGAGCTTCTCCTGTGCATGCAGTGACTTAGTTGGATACAACTTATAGTGTCCTGATGGGGTAACTGCAGCAGGAGGGTTATTTACTGAAATGTAGCAGAGACATCACATTGCCAACAAAGGTCTGTATAGTTAAAGCTATGGTTTTCCCAGTAGTGATGTATGGAAGTGAGAGCTGGACCATAAAGAAGGGTGATCGCTGAAGAATTGATGCTTTTGAATTATGGTGCTGGAGGAGACTCTTGAGAGTCCCATGGACTGCAAGAAGATCAAACCTATCCATTCTGAAGGAAATCAGCCCTGAGTGCTCACTGGAACGACAGATCCTGAAGCTCCAATACTTTGGCCACCTCATGAGAAGAGAAGACTCCCTGGAAAAGACCCTGATGTTGGGAAAGATTGAGGGCACAAGGAGAAGGGTACAGCAGAGGATGAGATGGTTGGACAGTGTTCTCCAACAGTTGACCAAACTGTGGGAGGCAGTGGAAGACAGGAGTGTCTGCCGTGCTCTGGTCCATGGGGTCACGAAGAGTTGGACACGACTAAACAACTAAACAACAACACAACCATTGGAAACTCCGAATTTGATTGCAGCAGTAGCAGTGTGTGTGTGTGTTTAGGCTTTAGCTGCTCTGTGTGTAAGTTTAGCTGCTCTGGGAGGCTTTTGAGACCTAAAGAGCAGGATACAGATATTCCAAATGAATGGATACATTCCCCCCCAAGCAAAATCATACTCCCAGCTGCTTTTCTCCCAGCAGGAGAAAAGAGACATCGTTGAGTTGTGTCCTCTCACCATCAGAGCATGGAGCTCTAAGAAAGAGACAGATGAAATTATCTTACTGTATCCTCTTTCTGTGTGTTTTTAAGTGTTTTAGCCAGTACTATACGCACAGATGCTTGGTTAAATTATTTTAGTAGAAAATATTCTGCAGTCATTTTTCAATTTCTGTATCTTGAAGATGGCAAGGGAGGAAATGTTCTTTCATTCACTTCCTACAGGATGAATTCATGCAAATATAATTATTCTTATCATCATCTTCGGGAAGGAAGTGGTGCACAGTACAAAAACAATATGTGATTAAGTATTCTAGTTTATCTCCTATATGGTCAGCTACGTACTGCAGTGGCTAATTGTTCTTCCTTTCTCCAATGGAGCAGTCTAGCACAAGAATACAACATTCTCACATAAACGTGCTATGTTCCATATTTCCTTGTGGGTTTTGGATGAAGAAGTCCTTATACTTTTGAAATGGAAACAAAGCTCCACATTAGCAAACTTGCAAATGTTCTGAGTTTATCAGCTAATTTTACAGTGCTGGCAATTGTTTCTGTAGTATTCCTGTTATTAACAATAACAACCTCTGCACAGTGCACTTCCAGAGGTATTAATGAGTGGGGTTAATGGCCTGAAGCAAAACCAGCCACTCATGAATCCCCCAGAAATGCCCTGCATTTTGGTCATTATTGCTTCATTACAACATAAAACTAATCAGAAGCAATTACAGTATGTTGGAATCGTTCATCCAACATTAACCCCTTCAAGCTGGCAACCACTGTATCCTTCGCTGTTTAAGAGTCTAACGTAAGTAATTTTGAAACACTTGCCTCAAGTGCATTATGAGAGGCACTAATTAGCTACTGGTGATGCTGATACTGTATTTATGTAATATGTGGTATTTTTCTAGCTAAAAGCTTTCCTATTTCTTACTTTAAAGGTACTATGCACATTTGGATAGATGATTATTTTCTATTGTTCTTAGGTGGCATACAATTGAAAAAAATGCTGCATAATTTTCAATGTAATGCATTATTTCAAATTGCATATTGACCATCATTACTTTGTGACTGTACTCACCAGTATGGAAAACCATCACCCCATGGCGGCCATTTTGTGCTGGTATCCTTGCACTTTTATTGAGAGATGAGTACTGGTACATCTCTTTTTAACAACACCCCCCCCCCCAGTGTTGACGAATAAGATTTTACAGCAGGGATGGGGTACCTGTGACTCTCCAGATGTTGTTGGACTCCAACTCCCATCAGTCTCTCAGCTGGCACAAACAACAGTCAAGGAAAGCTATAGCCCAACATCTGGAGGGCCACAGGTTCCCCATCTTTGTTCTCTAGGATAAAATCTGCTTTATGAGAGGAAGCGTGAAGTAGACTCAATATACCGGGATAAAGAGTTTAAAAAAAAAAAAATGGTTGACACAGTGGTATCAAAAAACCAAGACCACACAAGAAAGGGTATTATTTCCGTGCAAAACACAAATGAATTCAAAGCACAAATGATTCAGTGTGGTCCAGTCCCAACTAACAAAGGAGAAGGGATATTTACACAAAACAAAAGTAGAAGCCTGATGGCACATCAACAATATTTAGTTTATTGGGCTCAAAAGTTTCCAAGTGATGGTTCTTTCATCAGAAGAACTGTGGCTGGAACTCTTAAGAACGCTTGCTAGAGAGTAAGCCCTATTTAAGTTCAATGGCATTTACTTCTGAGTAAATATGCAAATGTGTGCATTGTTCAGTCGGTGTTATTCATTGCAAGTATATCATCTGACAAAGAATCTCAATTCAAAAAAGTGTTGCTTCCAATAAACTCCCAACAGATTGCACCTTGGAGGCTTCTGATGATGATCTTCACGTCTAGAACCACTTGTCAGAAATCAGCATAATAAGCATACTAAATGAGACAATTACTCTCTATAGAGAGAAACCCACTACCCATTTTTCTTGTTCCTGGAATGGAAGATCTTTTCATAACTGGAATGAAAACTTTGGAGTCAACCCTGTAATTGTGGAATAGAAGAGTAGAACATATTAGGGATCAAAGGGGATTAAAGGCATGATCCTGTGAACCAGTTCACAAGACAGCAAACTGATGAGACAATTATTAACTGACAATTTCACCTGCTTCCTAAGCATTCATGAGCCCTAGATTTTCATACATAATACAATATGCAATTGTTTAGTGTTCCTGTCATGCAAATCCCATAGACGTGGTTGAGAATTATACAGAAGTGGTGCTTACTAAATTTTGCCAACAGCTGTGGAGCAGGGATGCTGATCTATTGAGATAATAATCTTTTGGCTGCTTTTTCCTAAACTGAAATCTAAAAATAGCATAATTATTTGAAAAGCATCATTTCCAGCGAATAGGGAAGATATGAAATCCCCAAAGCCATACTCTGTGCAGCCCCTATTCATTTCCATTCAGATTTTGATTGATTGTGCCCTTATTTTACTTTGCCTGCACAAAGGAAATTGTAGGGAGTCTGTTATTTCTCCTAATGGAAATAAGAGTGTCAAAGTTAGCAGCAGTAAAAATTTACTGCATGTGATTCTGTAAACTTATTACAGGTTTTCAAAGTCCCTTGGAGGGTGGTAGACAATTGCAACCACTGTCAAAACCAACAGCTCCTTTTTGTTTGTCTACAGAGTGCTGACGTGTTCAGAGATTCAGTGAACAAACAACTTACTCTGTGAACAGCTGAAGCAAGCTGTGTCAACAAGCCAGAATATGAATTATTGCATTCTGCTGCTTCTATTAAAGCAAAAGGAGGGAGTGCATGATTACAGTCTAGAATATGTGCTTAGGAAAAGAGTAATGGTAGCTCTTCAACATTAGTTTTTGATAGAAAACATCTGTTTCTTTTTCTAATTCCTTAACAGACACTTGGAAATATGCCCCAATGGGATTACTCTGAACCAGGTCACTGATGCACTTCTTATGTAGTACCTGAACCTCTGAGAAATCTTTTTCTTTTTAACCCTCCATTTTTGAACACTGTGATGTTTATTCCAGAACTGTTGGTTCCAATCTCACCACAAAGGAAGGAATTTTGTTTACTATATCATGATCACAATATCCATTCTTTTTTGAGAAGCACTTTATCTCCCTTTTCAAAATAACTGAAATAATTTGCCCTGAATCTTGGTGCTGGGAGCGAGTTGAGAATTCACAATGTACCAAAATGCATCAGTGTATGAATTTAAATACTTGAAGGCTGGGACAAACCCCACCCGCTGATTTTCCTCAATTTTAGCCAAATTGTCTTCCCCCATTATTATTATTTTAAGCAATAAGGGGCTGTGCTAGCTTTGTTTGCTGCTGCCATTTCAACACTGCATTGATAATAAACTAACTTCAGCATGGGGAAAATGTTTACATGACTTTCGTCCTTATTTTGAAGCCTAAGTTGCAATTTTTATAATCAAGATTCACATTTGGTCTGCTGAGCCATTGAAAATTCTGGTCCTCACTGCATATACATAATAATTTGCTGATCTAGGAAGGCCACATAAAATGTTTTATCTGTTGTGGTTAACACAGCAGGATGTCTACTGCACCACTAAGGACCAATTCTCACTATCGGTTTTGTTTTTCCTTTTCTTATGATGCCTTCTTGGATGAAAGTGTGCTATATGAATAGGGAAGGACATACCATTCTAAGATTCCTAAGAATTAAAACTCGAGAGACCATTTAGAAACTGCTGGTGTGCCATTTGCTTTTCTTACTATAGCTTGTGCTTCCAGCAGCTACTTACTCTATTGTCATAGATATGTTTTAGGTTTTGTGCAGCCAAAGGATATGGATCGAATTCTTGGACTATGACATCTAACTGTTCATTCCTTGACTCATCCTGCCTGATAAAGGTACACTCTGATTAAAAACGCACCCTGGATTCTAGGAACAGCCAGAATAGTGGGGTGGAACCGCAAACAAACATTCCCAACCCCATCATTGCTGCAGCTTGCCTGGTTGGGGCTGGGGTGGGCAATTGGAGGCTGCACAGGCATCCCACTGGAGCCAATCTGGTGCTGCTTTCAGTTTGATAAAGATAAAGTTGTCTATTGAGTATTAAATTTAATAAATAGAGGCAGACCTGGTCACAGTCCTCTAAGCCTGATATCAAGACTGAATTACCGTAATATTCAGCCAGTACAAAATGCAGTGGAAAAAATTCTGACCGGAACCTCAGAAAACTAGTGTAGAATCTTGATATCTGATTGTCTTTTTTTTCCTATGCATGACTACTCTGGTTAGCTGGGGATGCCCTCCTGTACAGCCATCCTTCATCAGAGTTGCGTTTAGTGGGGAACAGATGAAAGGTTATTTTTAATGTAGTACCCTAGGAGATCAATGTGGCTGCATCCCTAATGATGTTCTGATCCCTTCTGAAAACATTTTTGGCAATCTGGCTTCTGTCTGCCTGCTGTTTGAACTCACTCTGCTGGGCTTTGTCTTCTCCGTGTTTAATCTACTGTTATTTTGTGGTTTTATACAGTTTTTATTGTTCTTTTCCTTTTAATCGTTAATACTGACCCATCGTAGGCATTAGTCAAGAAGAGGAAAGGTGGGGCCTACATTTTAAAATAAAACAAACAAACAAACAAAATATATAATAAAACGGATGGTCCACAATATTAGAATGTGTGAGAATCTTTTCTGTTGACGTGTACCCAAAATTAGCTTGCTCAGTGTGCCAGTAGCAGCAGGGTCAGCATTGATGATGTTCTGTTGAAAGTTTGCCTTGACATCCCCTCCTGATGCTTGTACACACACTAAGAGCAACTACACAAGGGGAATTCTCTAGATCTTTGAATACTATGACAAGAAAAGTCCATTTCTGTACCCTAGGGAGACCTCAGAAAGTCATTAAAATGAAAGCTACTAGGCACCTGAGTGGAAGACAGACATGTGGGTAATCCAAAAAGAGATATGGATTTGGAACAATATCTTGTTATCTCAGAATGTTTCCAAGACAAAAATAGGAAGGACACGGAGAAAGTCATCAAATAAAACTTTGTAAAATGTGACTTTTTCACATTCTAAAGAGTAGTTTTATGCTGGATACCAATTTAACATGGTGGAATGTACTTATAAGTGAACATGCTTAACATTTGGATGCTAATATTCATAATTGAATCAACAATAATATATCTCATGAGTATTCCCCTCCCAAAAAAGCTCTTTTTCCCTTTTCAGGAAATAAAAATACAAGATCTATTGCAACAAACTCAGTTGATATAGAAGCTATCCTAAGAAGCCCAAGTTTAGCTGTTATAAAAACTTATTTTGTTGTTTATTTTGGATGAGCTTGAAATATGCTAAATCTCGGTGGGAATCTTTTTTTGCTATAGAGCAAAAGTCACTTGCAAGTAGAGGACAACCTTTGATAAAACTTAAGTTCAGAGTATTTTATAATAGCTACAGACTTTCAGTCTACAGCAGTTCTTTATTATTTGATTTTTCCTTAAACTATAGGAACACAATCCAGCTAAACTCAGACATGTTTAAGCTCCATTGATTGCAATGAAGGCATTAGGCAAATACTTAAATTTCCCCCATCAGAATCAATGAGATCTAATAATTGCTTTATCACCTAGATATTTTAATTAGTTTTAAAACATGTTTAGCAGCTATTCCTATTTATAAACTAAAAATCTATATCTAATCTATTGTTATGCATACACAGAGAGAGAGAGCTGGTATGTGTGGGACTTAAATGTTCCAACTTAACAGGATAGAGAAGCAGTATTCTGTACCAGATTCTGTTTGTTTCATGCCTTTGCCAGGCACATTGCATTCAAGGTAATAAAACGGCATTCACCTTCCCTGATGAAGTATATTTGCTTCAAAGGTATGCAGATATCTTCCCTTTATTTTCAAACACCCCTCCCTCTGCCCTGGTACATCTCATCTGCCCTCATAATGGCCAGTGTCTTCGATAGCCAGTTTTTCCAAACAGGACCTGCACTTGCAGAATTCTTGACCGCCTCCTCCTATTAAATATTTTGTACAAGCTTCTGCATATTACAGCTCATAGACCACATGACTGCAGATTAGTGGTGTTAGGTGTAGAGGGCAATGTGCACTCAGGATGCCTTGAAGTACCCTGACCGCATGTTGTGTTGTTTTCTCCATAGCTTCTATCATGGCAGGAGTGGAAGCAGAGGCACCAGTTGGTTTAGGCTTCAATGATTCTTGGATGCTGGGAATGATATTCCCCTTCCCTAAAAACTGTGTGAGTTTTAGAAATTCCACATCTTGGTTGGGAGGTGAAATCTTGTAGTTTACAATTCTTCATCCAAGGGGGCTGGACTAGATGACCCTTGGGTGCCTTCCAACTCTATGATTTATCTTGCTCACTTGAAAAAAAAAAAATTATACCATAACTGCAAGGAGTCTGCTAGTGAAGACTACAGGCATCTCTCTAATTTACTATTTCTCTACAAAGAGGCAGAGTGGCTGCTGGCAACTTAATTCGAGGCTTTCTGGCATGAGACTGGGGCGACCGAGCTGGATGGGCAGAGTATAAATAATAAAATTAGTAGTAGTATTATTTAGCTCCATTCCAATCTGAGTTCAGGCCCAGTTTTGGGATTCAAACTGTCTTGGTCACCTTGGTGGATTACATGTGCCAGAAAGAATGTTTGAAAGAATTTAACAATAACAACAACAATAACAACAACAATTACATATGCCAGGAACTAGACAGGGAACAAATATCCCTGTTGGTTCTGCTGGACCACTCAGTGGACTTCAATACAATCTACTACAGAGTCCTTCAGGAGATATGGCTCTATCTGGTGGATCTTCCCAGGCAATGTCTGGCCATTCTGACACCCATGCTATTTAATACCTACAGGTTGTGCCTGGATGCAGCCTTGCTCCTGGATGCCTAGGTGGCTGCAGTGGCCAGGGGACCATTGCCCAGATTCAGCTGTTGCACAATTGCCTCATAAAAGTAGGAGGCATTTTCATTTGTTTGGACAGGGCTGGCTCTGCCCTTGTTTTGCATTATCTTGCACCACAGAAACAGCAGGGTGAAGAATCATCGGTCAAGGAAGAGAGGACAGAATCCTTCTTGTTCTAAACCTAAAGCCACTCAACCAGGCTGCCACCTGTACCAAAAAGCTTGCATCATGCTGGCCACATATATAACTGGACTATAAATAATGATTAATGACTTACAAAGCACCAAAAAGGCCACCTGAGTCACAAACAATAGAAACTATATTAAATATGGTTTATGGATTACCTTCAGACATGGACACCATGATGCAATTATTGTGGCAGTAGTGGTGGGAAAAAATACATCCCCAAAAGAGAAGATATTCATAGTTACAAATAATATATTTTTCCCATTTGCAGACAATATCCCTGAGTGAATCTGAAAGAATTTTCTTTGCGGAATCTCTGTAATGACATACAGCAATGAGATAAACCTATGGGATATCCTCTCTCCAATTATACAGGAGCAATAACATTGGTAGCTTCAGTTACATCATAAAGGGACATATGAGGGTTAATTAGTAATAAAGTTAAGCAACAGAAGTAGATCTCAATGAATTTTTATAATTTTAGGCTTTGTGAGATGAAGCCAAAAGGCTCAGTTCATGAAACAGTGATTCATGGCTAATAAGGGCAAATGCCTTAGGGAGATGAATATATGCTAGCCCAACATATTGACCTTTGCAAAGGCATAGCAATTTAATTATCTACTTTGAAAAGCACAATTATAGAACAATTCAAAACCTGATTTATAGCCACTTGCTTTATTCTTATAAATAAAAGTAAATAGGCCAAGGAAGTAAGGAAAAACTTTCTCTAGCAGCTTTTAGATGTTTCCTCTTATTTTTGTGATTGGATTAATGCTGCTCTCTCATTTCCATATGAAATGTATGTGTATTTGTGGTATATCCACCATCACTGTATTTCTAGCTTAGTCATCAGTAAGTGGTGTGTTTGCTTGTCAGATAGTTGGGTACAGTGCAGCCCTCCATCTTAATTTGCCTAGAGTCTTCTATGCATATGAATCAGTATATGGAAATATGTGTCATGGACTTGTGCCTCAAGTCCTTTGAGTATCTAGTAATATCCCAGCTACATCTAAATAGTACACTAAACAAAAATGGCAATTGCCCAGTTTCTAAGTGAAAGATCTATACTCTTTTATCTGGGCGCACCCTCCAGATTTGGACGTACTGTAAACCTTAGAAGTGCTTTGGGGCTTCCTTGGCCTTCTGTGCAATTTGGTTTCCAGCTGCCTTTTTTCATCAATCCATATGGGTCCTTCAGAGAGAGATATGATGATAGATAGATAGATAGATAGATAGATAGATAGATAGATAGATAGATAGATGATAGATGATAGATAAAAGTACTGCAGCATTCCAGTTGCCAATTGCTATTATTTTGTCATCACATGTTGAAATATAGTGCTGTAAGCACAATTAAGAAACAGAATTCTTTTTATTCTACAGAATCATTTTAAATATTCCTTTAACACTCCTGACTGGACCGCAAATTGGAACAAAAGAAATAGAGAAAAATATTAAATAGCTTCAGTGGAACGTTTTCACTCTTGAGTGATTAGGTTGTTACAAATAAACTGGTTTATAATCACTTTCAATAACAAAATCAATCATCCTACTCTTCAATTAATTCTGCATAAGTAAATAATCTTCTCTTTTCTTTCAAGTGAGACCCTTCTACACTCTAAATGTATGTTAGTCTGAAGACCATTTGTCTTGCTTGCTTGTTCTCTGTTGTAGACCCCTTTTTCATTTGATGTTCTTTTTTATAGAAAACATGTGTACATAATGAGATTCATAAAAAATTGCATACCACATTTAAAAACATTAAAATAAAATAAAATGATTAAGCTTTTATTTATGTACCAAAAAAAAACCTTTTCCAAGGTAAAGGTACAATTGGTGGTGGCCTTGTTCTAACTGAGATCCTCCTGGCATATTTGTAAGGCACAAAGATCTTGATATAATCATGGGCATTGAACTAATTATCACAAAATACTGAATTAATATTGGATGAGAAAGGCACTGTAACATTTCTTAATGCTACATTTCCCTCTTCAAGTTGTCCTGTTGTCAATCAACTGACATTGAAGACAGACATAACATTTGTAGTGGTGTGAAGCTGGGCTAGAATCAATTGCACCATGTTTAATTCACATATAGCACTCTCTTACCAGTGTCAAGCTGCAAAGAAATGGACTGCAGAAACAGGCTATGGACTGCCTTCCTCCTTTTCTGAGCTCCCCGAGCAGTTTTGCACAGGGGACAAACTTCTAGCAAGTTTTGTTTCCGTATTGAATATTGGCCATGCTTGCCCATATGTTGGGCATGAGCATTATGAAGAACTAAAAACCCACATTTAGTTGAGAAACCAAACATATTACACTGTGACCTCCTTGGCTGAAACAGCATTTGACAGTTATGCAAATAGTGCAGCTGCTACTTCTGTCTTAATATTCCATCTGTCTTCATATCTTTATATGATATTCAGTGCCATGGACCTTCAGAATAATCTCTCAGGGAAACCATATCATTGATATGTAAGTCTCTATTATAACATTCCCAGCAAGTTCGCACTCCTGTCTCAGCAACATCTACACTGGCTTGGTCATGTCCACGGAATGGAAGATGGCGGGGTCCTCAAGGATGTGCTCTATGGAAAGATGACTTCAGACACTAGGCCCATTAGCAGACCAACTCTGCATTACAAAGATGTCTACAAACATGGCATGAAGGTTGGCAACATTAATCCCGCTGTGTGGGAATCCCTTGCAGACGACGGCAGCATCCGCAGACAGTCAGGTTCGGTAGCCACAGCAGTGATCAGAGGAGGGATGACAACTGGGAGGAGCGCAGACAGAGGAAACGTCATCTGCCCCAGCTGCAACAAAACATGTCTCTTCTGTATTGGTCTCTACAGCCACAGCAGGTGCCGCAACATTCCAATGGTTTGGCTTCACCCCTGAAGGGGGACTCTTTCATTGTCTCCCGAGACAGACAGACGTCAACAGCAATACAACTGATGCCCATTCCATTAACCTCAGTGGGACTAGGATAGGGTTGCTATATTTCAAAAAGTAAAAACCAGGACACCCCCAAAATTGTTGAGCTTCTTTAAAGGAAATAGACAAAACACATACCATTTTCTCTGTTCAGCACCATTGAATACCATTGTCAAAATGGCAGAACCCATGCACATATGAGAAGTATCAGCAGGCTTGGAGAAACGCTAAAGTTTGGAGAAGTACAAAAACCCAACAAAAGCATAACCCCAAGAGGATGGAGCATGCTCAAGTGTCCATAGCCAGCTGGCTGACAACTGAGGAAAAACACAAAAAAGTGGGTGGGACAGAGAATGAAATGGGAGAAATATGGTGAAGAGCTTGACTAACTGTCCTGAACAGGGAACAGGAACAGTCAATATTGCAACATTTTGTTGCAGGTTCCACTAGCTTTATATATATGAGAACCTCTCTCTCATATATAAATATATATCATCCTTTTTCATTTTCCAGAAAAGATTATGAAAATATAGAAGGAGCTGGGCGTTTTAATACAAGTCTGCCTGGATTAATCAGAGAAGGATTCTATGGAAGGAACACTATTTAAAATATATCCAGAACACATAGTGGATCTACTCGCATAATAGGGGATTTTAGAATCCATAAATATTTTTAAGGGTTTCTATCATACATTGATATATGATGCTATTAGGCTGGTCATTTTTAACCCAGTTTCTTAGCCATCTGTATATATCTACACATATTTTAATGATGCATTTCTTGTCAGAATGAGTGAGATTTTACTGGCTACCCTGCTGAGCCTGGCAGAGGGTTGATAAAACACTCCATAGAGCTGTCTATCTATCCATCATTTTTTATGCAGGAATATTGTTTTGAAGGGCCGCACTAGGCCTTTTCTTTTAGCTGAAAGACAACATAGAAATAAACTATAACATTACATGACATTATGTAAGTCTGCAACTTACATGTTCATAGCTCTTTTGAAGAAACCTGCCATACTATATTGGTGGTTTTTTGAAATCATTGTGCAGGTAGGTCCTGTTTTTGGTCTGAAACTGCAATTCATTTTCATTGACTGGGCAGGTTTGTCTTTGTGATAAATATTCCTTTATGCCTGTAAATATTTTTTTTTTTTTTTAAAGTCTTTATTTTCCATCTCTTCCCATTGCAGTGGAATCCAGATGGTGAAAATCTTCTTTAAACTCCGGCACTGCAGGCTAGTTTACGTGTTATGGTCACCATAAGGAGGTTACTTTCTATCACTCCATATGGCAGATGGAGTTAATTTCTCTGTCTCTGGGTTCCTATGCTCCAGGTTCTGTGATCCAGGTGATAAGATTGTACAGTACCTGAAGTTTGGCCTTTATTGTTTTGCCACTCTCAAGCACTCCCGAGAGTAGCTTTCTCCAAGCTGGTGCCAGTTGCTGCCACTCCAATCATTCTTAACCCTTGCCTCTGCTAGCTAGGACTTATGCAAGCTGAAATCCCAACAAAATTTGGAGGCACCATGTTGGGGAAGGCTGTCCTAGAGAGTATATTTATTAGCATCAGATGAATTGACTCGGCTTTTCTACATAATTGGACTCTCTACTCCCCCTCTACAGAGTAGATGGGCAGGGCAAAGGAGTTGCCAGTGCTTTCCCCAACACCCACTGATATGGTGGGTGGTTGCTGTTCAATTGTGATTTTTTGGACTACCAGAAGTATCCCTGAAATCGGTGTTTGCCCTTAAAAAGCTCAACAACTTTGGTCAACTACTGAATATTTGTATTCTTCTTTGCGTTGAAAATGGTCTGGGTCCTGTAGGGAGTTTTCACCAATGTCACAATGACATGATTAAGTGACAAATGGGTATTTTTAGGACCCACCTTATTACTATAATGTAAGTTATACTAAACTGTTTTTAATATTGTGTTGTAATGTCCCTGGGACCTTAGAGTAAAGGGTGGGTAAATAATAATAATAATAATAATAATAATAATAATAATAATAATACAGTACAAGGCAATTCTAAGTCACGGTACTCAGAAGTCACAGGTATGTGGGGTTAGGATTGCAGGCTTAGAATAGGTACCTTGTTATCCAGATGCAGTGAAGGGAGAAAGGACAACAAATTGACAACTTTGATGAACACTGATAGATAGAACACTGAGATGATAGAAGGTATCCTCAGACCTACCTCTCAACTGAGTCCATTATGCAAGGATGAGATCAAACCACCTGAATCCTGTCCGAGTTACTGACTCACAGATACCAAGATGCCTGAGTGGACGGATATGGTCAGGGTTCCTTTCTCAGAGTAAAGTGCTTCTAATCTCAGGGCCTGGATTCACTGTTATGGGAGAGCTGTCGTGTCAGCATTTGCTCCTTAAAATAGGTCTGGTAATATACACATTTAGTAAAAATGCTTGCACTGGTGTTACCCTAAATGTGAACTGAGAAGTGCATTATAACATGTATGCATTTCCCTTTGTCTCTGTAATAAAATAATATATTTTTTCAGTTTGTCTTGAACCTTATTGCCATATATTCCATTATTCAATACACTGCACTCGCCTAAACTAAATAAACCATTTATTGACATTTGTAGATCACAAATAGTGCAAAACCTTTGATGGCACAGCCTATTATTGTTCTATTACATTTCAAGATGTTACATGAGCATATATCAGTTCTTAGCAGCTTTTTAAAATTAATATACTTGAGTTGTTTAAATTGCTGTTGACCAAGCAAAAGTGGTATGGAGAGGTAAGAAATATGTACATTGATTGGAGCTTTTTAAAGGTTAACAGTGATTTATGGTTACAGATAATGATCATAGACAGAGAGTAAAAGCAGAGATATTATTGAAAATGATATGGAATTTACAGTAATGCTTTGTGGTCAGTCTGTTTTATTAAATGGATGTTTTGTCTATCAGCTAGGGATTTGCTGAGCATTTTTCAATGACAATACAATTATTGTGGCATGCCTGATAGATCTACTTTCCAACTATGAACATGTAAATGTTACATTTTTTCATTTTCTGTGCTGATTTCCTTCACCAAAGCAACAATTAAACCATAGCAACATACTGACTTCCTTAAATTAAGTAATTTGTACCTTGATGAAAGCAAAATGTTGCATCTATTTATTGTGAAATGGTATTCCAAATAACATTTTTATTTAATTCACTGCAGGATTCTCCCTATTTGGTAATATTTCTCACTGCAGGAGTGACAGTACATTTGTGGCAGTCTGAGATCCCTAATGTTTAACTGTATCCTTTACTGCTTCCCACAGGTTCAGTATAGATTCAATAAAAGCTTGAGCATGTTCCTAATGCTTGCACATACTTATTTGACAAAAAATATGCGGACTGGTGGGAATATTCCTGATGCTAAACAAAGGAGCAGTCTCATTTTATGGAATATCTTTAAAGGCTTTGCTAAATGTGCGACTTGTAGCATAAAATGGATTGGAATGTTTGAATTTTGGCTCCACAGGGTTGAGAAATAGGCATTATCCAGGAATAATGAAGCTAAGAAGAAGCTATGCGTTTAATCTCCATTAGTTGCCAGCTCAGCCCAATAAAATTGCCATGGTCATCACATCTCACTGATGCCTCACAAAAGGGGACCTGCGGAATGTCACCTTGCAAGGCTGACACTGACTTTTCCCAAGCCTCTGCTAGGTTTTAACATAGAAAAGAGGAGCAACAAATGCACCAGGGTAACGCCCCAGAGGTCCAAAATAAGAACAAACAGAAAAGGTTGTGCACAAAGGGTCTGATCAGGGCTAGCAGAGAGCCATAAGATAGTTGTTCCATCAACTGCCCTTCTGAGCAGGAACATTTGGGCCATGGAAGAAGCTGCTGGATTCCTTGCAGGATTGGGAGAGAGCACTGGTAGGCTTTGGCGAGGCTTTGCTCTGCCTGTCTCCCATAGCTGGTTGAACTTGGAGACTCTCTCTCCAGATCCCCACACAGTAATGTAGCAGTAATGTAGGTAATGGGTAATGTAGCAGTAGTGGCAAATGTGACCACCACCACTTTCTTTGTCTATGCTCTTTCCTGTCTTGCAAAAGAAGGGACAGTTTCTCTCTTGCTTCGCAGAAGTCCATCCCTCTTCAACACCTGAGTCTAGGGCTTGCCGATCAGAAGGTCGGCGGTTCGAATCCCTGCGACAGGGTGAGCTCCCGTTGTTCGGTCCCTGCCCCTGCCAACCTAGCAGTTCAAAAGCACATCAAGTACAAGTAGATAAATAGGTACCGCTCCGGTGGGAAGGTAAACGGCGTTTCCGTGCACTGCTCTGGTTCGCCAGAAGTGGCTTAGTCAAGCTGGCCACATGACCCGGAAGCTGTCTGAGGACAAACGTCGGCTCCCTCGGCCTATAGAGCGAGATGAGTGTGCAACCCCAGAGTGGTCTGCGACTGGACCTAACGGTCAGGGTTACCTTTACCTTTACCCCAATAGGTGTCACTCGCCTTGCGTTCTTTTGAAGTGGCAAGCTGGCATGGAGAAGACAGGTTATCAGTGGCAGTGCAGCACCCAGGACCAGGCAAGTGCAGAGATTGGGAGTAAGCACCAGGCATAGCCAGCTACAGCCATGACTATCAATACTTGTATGCCAAGTATCCTGGGGTTCACTTCAAACCACAAGTAGATTTTGCATATCCCATTCATTAATAATAATAATTCTTTAATGTGCCTTAAGTCCTACAGACTTTGCAGAGGGGGAGCAAGCATAATCAATCAAAGAATATTTGCACAATAAAACAGGCTTGCTGTTCACATGCAGAGGTTGTTCTGCTGTGTTCTCTTGACCAGTTTATAAATGGTCCAAGTATATAAAGTAGGTTGTCCATGTGGTAGAATAAAGAAGTAAACCTTGGGCTCCTGTGCCTTCTTGTACTACAGTATTCTGAATTAATGACATGGTGACTGATGAATCTTGCTACTGGAATCTTTACATATGAAATGATTCATTAGTTCTCACTGGAAGTTATACTTGTATTGGGAAAAGGGAGCACATGCCCATCTGTCCTTCCTGAGTCTTGCCATATCCATAAGCCAGACTGAGTGTGAACTGGCCCTATGAGTAGCATGAACTCATTCAATCAGGAATCTTAATGAATATACACCATTTCCCAGTTACAAAACAACACAGTACCTGGAACCCTGTGTTTAAAAGTCTAGTAATGTTCCTAATCAGTGGGTAGCTTTTGGACTGTAACACCTGAAAAGAATCCCTTATCAGTAGTAGATAGACTAGTGTGAACGATAAGAGTAATTTTTATATGTTGTGGCAAGAGCATAGGCTCCTAAGTCCCCATATATCTTTAAGACAATTCTCTTGATTTAGAGCTGTGGAGAGACTAAATGAGAACCTCCTTAGATACCAGCATTATAAAAACGCAGTTTGATAAATCCCTTTTTTATGAATAGGTAGCAAAGTCTCTGCATTGGGAAATTATTCTGTGGCTTCGCAGGCTCCTTATTTCAGGGATGAATAAATCTGTATTAAATCTACTTACTGGAATTTGTTCCTTCTGTGACTAGATTAGAAAGAGCATTTCATATTTTTAAATGCACCATCAAGATTAGGTGACCTTCATAGGTTTTTGTTGTTTCCCCTCCTCCTCCTATACTTTGCTTTTATACAAGTTACTCAAGGTGGTTAAGACAGTCAGCCAAGCATGTGTCTTGTGGGACAATTAACAAACCTTTGATCAGCTGTGCTGTACTATGACATTATCCTAAACTACTTTCAAACTGTTTGTGTCTTCCTGGTTGTGTGAACACAGTGAAAGCCTGGGATAAATGGCAGAGATATATGTTAAACCATCTCGCTCTAGAACACTATTATTCAATGCACACTGTATAATAAATATATATTTAAAAAATATTCTGCAGCTCATGGGGGAAAGCATAAAAGTTTTGTTAAGAATGTAAGTTCAAACCAATGATCTAGCCCAGCGAAATATTTTAAGGGCCACTTTGGGGGCAGTGGGTATAAAAGCAGCTTAACTCACCGGGCACGATACTCCAATATGTCCTCTTTTGCAAAAGTCCAGTCTAGCCCAGGATGCTGTTTACAATAGTGACAAACTGGAGGACTCCGAGAGCCTATAAGCAGGACAGTTAAGACATAAGACCATAAGAAGAGCCCTTGTGCAATTAGACCAAAAGCCCATCAAGTCCAACATCCTGTTCTCACACTGGCCAAACAGATACCATGGGGAAACACAAAAGCAGGGCATGAGCACAACAGCACTCTCCCCAATAGCTGCCTTAGGTTGTTTCTTCCAATAGATTATATTCAATAGCATATTGTTTCTGAAACTGGAGGTTGCAGATTGCTATGACTAGTAGCCCTAATTGTCCGTGAATTTATCCTATCTCCTTTTAAAGCCATCTAAACTAGAGCTCATTGCCACATACAATCATAGAGTTGGAAGGGACCCCAAGGGTTATCTAGTACACCCGGTGTTTCCTTAGATGCCTCCCACTTTTCTTGTGGTATTGTCTGCATTTCTGCCTTCAATATTTCTCCTTTTAAAAACTTCCATCATTCTTGGACTCCCTTCTCATTGAGTATTTCTGACCACAGGATCACACCCAGTAGCTCCTTCAGCTTTTCAAAATTGGCCAGAGTGTGTGTCCAGCTACACTCAGTTTTCCCTTGCCTCTGCATCCTGAAACCCAGGAGAAAATCCCTCCCAAGTTTCCAAGCACTTCTACTACATCAACCAGCTCCTTCCTATTGGTGAGGACCAAGTCCAAGATAGATGATCCCTTTGTTGGTTCTTCCACCTTCTGGAAAACAAAATTGTCAGCGATGCAATGGAGAAATTTGTCAGACCTTACACTCCTGGCAGAGTTTGAGTCCCAACAGATATCGGGGAAGTTGAAGTCCACCATGATTACTATTTCTCTCCTTTTTGAATGTTTGGTAATCTGCTCTAGTAAGGCATCATCCAAGTCTTCAGTATGGCTTGGCGGTCTATAGCAGACACCCACAGTTAGGTCACTGTTGTTTCTCTCCTGCAATTTTTGCCCATATACTCTCAATCTGCTTTTCATGCTCCAGGTCATGGATTTGTTCACAAGTGTACACATCCTTTATACATAATGCTACTCTTCCTCCCATCATGTTTAGTCTGTTCTTGTTGAACAGGTTATACCCCTCAATTCCTACATTCCAGTCATGAGTTTCATCCCACCAGGTTTCAGTAATGCCTACCAGGTCATATTTGCCATCCTGTATTAAAAGCTCCAGTTCATCTTGTTTGTTTCCCATACTCTGTGCATTTGTGTAGAGACAACTGAAACCATTAGCTGTTCCCTGCAGCTGCTTGTTTCCTGTAGTTTCTTGCCCTTTAGTAGGTTTCTGGAGCACCACCTCAGTTTTCTATGCGTCAATGAAGCTATTATCCCCAGTGTCAGGTGCTCTTTTGTCATTTGTATTGTTTTCTCCCTCCCCTTCAAGATCTAGTTTAAAGCTCTCCTGATCAGATTCTCAAGACTTGGCAAACAAATTCTTGCCAACTGCTGTGAGGTGCAGCCCATCTCTCGCCAGAAGTCCCACCTCAAAGTGGAGACCATGATCCAAGAAGCCAAATCCTTCCTGACAATACCACCTGCGCATACAGAGGTTTACCTCAAGTATTTTACTCTCTCTTATTGGGCCACGACCTTCAACAGGAAGGATTGATGAAAAGACTACCTGTGCCCCAAGTCTCTTCAGCTCCGACATCTTGTGGTAGCTGATTTCACAAGTATGTGCTGTCCACACACATTGGTTAAACGCTGTTCTGCCTGGCAAATTACATTCTAACTTTAAATAAGCTTATCTAAAACACTGAAAATGATTGGATTAAATGTATAATTTGTAGCATTGTAAACATTAATTATAGAAAACATATCATATTGACCCAGTAGGGGGAGCAAGAGGGCAATACTTCTGCCGAAGTCTTGATATAAATTCAAGATTGCATAATTAAGGAAAGGCATTTCTATGATGCCTATTATTCATTGTATACATTTTTAAGGCACACACATCTTGTACGCATAAAATATGCTTGAAGGAAACTGAATCTACCACTACTAAGATTTAAGTGCCCTCATTTTCTTGCAAGTTGAAGCTCTAATTGTTTACAGGAACACCTTGTCCCTGAAAAATGTGTTTTGCAGATGTGAATTGGAGGTAGTGGACAACTTTGCAGTTTTGCACAATAGATTAGAAGAACTGGTCCATAAGCAACCTCTGATAGTTACACTAGAAATATTAGCAACGTAAGAATTCTGTCGCTGGGTCAAATTAAGTAAGGTCTATCAAGTCCAGCATTCTGTTTACAATAATACTGAGCCTTATTCTGCTTGTGGGCTTCCCAGGGATACTGAGCTGGCCACAGTGGGAAGCAGGAATCTAGGCAGATCCAGAAAGGCTCTTGTGTTCTCATGCCTTCTGCAGGCCATGAGCGGGATACTGTCTCTTTTTTGGCTCCAACAATGTATATTCTCATCAGTCATCAGCACATCTCATGGTAGCAAATTCTGAAAGTCAGTTTAATCAGGAAAATGAACTCACTTTTATGTGTTTAGCCTGGAACTTGTATAACGACTCTTCTTTCTTTCACAAGAATATTGAAAGGAAATTCAGGGCTGCCTCAGGGTATGGATGCTGGTGGATAAGGCAGTGGAAACCACTCTTAAGCTAGACTCGTCAGGTGTTGTGCAGGATGCTGTCCTGTTGCCAGCGATGAAATAATATTCAACAACCAGACTGATTGGATTCTGCATGTGAAATAGGGAGTGCCCCATTGTGTTCTTTCCCTCAGACTGCAAAATGTTTGGTGCCAGCCATGGAAGAAATAAATTAATTACAGTCTGATGATAAAACACTGTAACTCAGGTTCTTGTCACATACACATCTTTATTCTTATTCTCAGGTGAGAAGAAGAAGGGATGGTTCTCAGGTTGCAAGCTGCCCTGGGCTCCTATGGATATGAATTTAAACCAATCAGTGTGCAGGACCAGAACAGAACATATCTCTCAGTATGTCAGCCATCAAGGATAGGGGATCTGTGGGCCTCCAGGTGTTGTTGGAGCACAGCTGTCCTCACCCCTGACTCCTGGCTATGCTTGGTAGGGTTGATGAGCACTGGGACCCAACAGCATATTGAAGGCCACAGGTTCCCCACCTGTGCCAAACATCAAGGGATAAATGAGGCTGAGCTAGACCGCGGTATCTAAGCTCTTTATAATATGCACACTTGGAAGTCTACATAAGTAAGCAATTGAAAAACAAATTAAAGTGAATGATATTGATATATCAAAGGCTACATGAGGCCCCACTGTTTATGTTAAAACCTTTAGTGATCTTGCCTCAACTCATATTCTGAATTCCAGCTGCAACCCCAAATTAGCCCACCAGACAAACCCAAAGCCCCATCATGTCTTCATGTGCTGTACACACCCTTGAAAGTTGGCAGAAATACACACACACACAGCAGCAACAACAACAACAACAACAAGCCATCAAAACAACAAATTACCTACCCCCCCCCTTACATATGACAAGCATCATGGCAGCAAAAGGGACAGACAGATGTGGGAAGATGGTGAGAAGGTAGATTGCAGCCAGTCCTGACTCACCTTAACTATGATTGGCTGGCTAGGTAATTGGCATTTAGCTGGATCAATCAGGGCCTGACACAATAATGATAACGCTCTGAGCTTTTTGGCAGGCTCCCAAGCAAGCATGCGTGCTCAAACACAGCACTGCCTGAATTAATGTCAGAGGGGAGCACAAAACATTCAGACTGCTGGCTGCACTTCACTAAAAACTGAGGATCCCTATGGCTGCAGACAAAGCAAACTTTTCTTTAACGGAGCCTGGTTACCTTTTTGTCTGGTATAATACCTCCTGGACCCCCTCGCCAAATGCAGAACCCATGCGTGTTCTACTACCCCTATTCCTTCCCTTTCCTGAGAATGAGGCCCAGATGTGTTCTTTATAAGAAAGAAAAGGAAGGAAGTGTTTATTGGGCATCTAATTGGCTGTTGTGAGAAAAGGATGCTGGACTAGATGGGCCTTTGGTCCGGTCTAAGAAGGCTATTTTTCTGCTCTTAAGGCAGGGCGTCAGGAGGCCAGTGAGTTGACTTGCTGTCTCCCACTCCAACTTAGAATGGAATAGTAAAAGAGAACTGCAACACTTGGAGAGCAGGAGAGTGTCGGGGGGGGGGGGCTGTATTTCATGGCTTTTTTTTGCGGAGGGAGAAAGGTTCTGGGAGTTTTGGTTTGTGTGCCATGAGTGTTTTGCCTGCTTTTATTTGTACTGTATATTAGGTGTGCATTGGTTGTTGTTTCTTTGGCCGCTTTGGGAGAGATTGATTGCTTTAAGATTTTTGGTGGGTACTTTGCCCACTTTTTGGTATGATGGTTTGGGGTGTGTTTTACGTGTTTGTTTGTTTGTGCGTGTGTGTTGCTGCTTTGTTTTCTTTCATTTTGGGTGGTGTGTTACCTGCTTCTTTTTGGTGTGTATGAGTGTATTTTGTCTGATTTTTACTATTTGGTGGGGTAGGGTTGAGTTTCTGAGTGTCATGTTCTGCAAAATCATTATTTTATGGTGCTTCTTTGATTTTCAAATGTGCCCCAGACCCAAAACGCTTGGGAATGTATGCTCTAATCTCTTTCAGGTAGTGGTTGTTCTCACTTTTCCCATATAAGAAAGCACTAGGAGTTTTACAATAGTTGAAATTTGACCACAGATCAGAACATTTACCCTAGTAGTATTTCATAGTTTGTGAGTTTGAGTTTTTCCTTTTTCCTGAGCTAATGGTCCTTCCATATCTACTCTCCAGACACTGATAACTGCCTAACAGCATCACCCCTTGTGTATATGAAAGCAGTAAACATATTTTTCTTCTTGAAGCTTGTATTAGCACCTTACGAGGGGTGGGGGAGAGAAATATTCTGGGTCTGATTTTTCTTTGGAAATTATGCCGTTCCTAGAACTCACCTAGGAAATTAGACTGACTTTAACTTGTAATGAAAACCGGCTAAATTTATGCTTTTCTTCATTTCTATTATTTATTACAGGCCTTGACAGAGCATATTGATTTTATGCCAACCTGTGTTCTTGTCACAATTTTTGTCACACAAATAAGGTTTCTGAAATGCAACGCCTATATTTTATGAAATATAATCCTATGCCATTTCCAGCTGACCTTTTCAGTATTCTGTATTTTGATGGGTTGCCCCTTTTCAGAGGGGCTTACTCAGAGTGATATTTTGTCCTCAAATTGCAGTAGTTAAACAATGTAATGTATCATAAAGACTTTAAACCAAGTTCACTAGTAAGCTAAACTGAAGTTTTAAGCCAGTTTGAAATCTAGTACAGAATGAGGGGAAGGGGCATTGCTATCATAACATTATCCTATCTGCATAAGATGAAACAAGTGGCCCTTTCCTCAAACAAACAAACGAATCAGGGAGGAAGTGATAGATGAAGTAGAAGTACTGGAAGTATTTGGAAAGATATTATCATGTCCTTTTGGGTTTCATGATACAGAGACAAGGGAAAGCTGACTGCAGTCAAACATGTACTCTGTACTTTAAGAATGCTGATTTTTATTTTAAAAGGCTAGAATGTGTGCAGAAGAAACGGACCAAGATAGTCAAGGGTCTAGAAACCAGGCCTTAAGATGAATGATTGAGGTAACTGGGTATTTTTAGCCTGTAAAAAAGGAGAGTGAGTGAAGGTATGATTGCCATCTTTAAATATCTTAAGGGCTGTCACATAGAAGATGGAGTAAGGTTGTTTTCTCCTGCTCCGAAGGGTAAGACCTGAACTAATAGTTTCAAGTTACAAGGAAAGAGATTCTAACTAAACTGAAGAAAGAACTTTCTGACAGTAAGAGCTGTTCAACAGTGATATGGAATCCCTTGGATGGCAATGGATTTTCCTTCCTTGGAGGTTTATAAGCAGAGGTTGAATGGCCACCTGCCATGGATGCTTTAGTTGAGATTCCTGCATTGAAGGGGTTCGGGCTAGATGACCTTCAGAAACTCTTCTAACTCTACAATTCTATGATTATACCAAGTGAATTCTGCCCAAGCCCTTGTGGATTTATTCCCAAGCCCCCCTTGCTAAACAAGGAGCAACACAATCATCCACAACAGGGTTCTGTGGCAGACAGATGGGGAAATCTTTAAAAGACACTGGAGAAGTAATGATAGAAAGTTTGAAAACTGCCATCACATAACATTGCATTTCTGGTTTTGGCACAATTAAATGCTAAATGTCACTGCATGACATCTATGGAATACTGTCTAATATGAACTGTCAGGTATCAGATACAACTGGGTGTTAAAAACAGTTGTTTGATACTTTCTATATTCCAGCATCCAGCATTCTGTGAGCATCAGAAAACTATCCAACATTAGCATTTACAGAGGACACATTTCAATGCTAAATTATTTTCTGCAACCCAAGAGCTATGATTTTAATATTTTTAAAATTCTACTTGATAAGGTTCTTCTAGTCTAGTAAGCTGTTTTCAACTGTGGCTAGTCAGTCTAGGGAGCTTGCAAGTAGGAATGACTCTTTTCAGCAACTGGTATTCAAAGGCACACGCTAGAAGTTATATTTAGCAAGCATGGTTAATAAACTTCGATAGACTTGGACCTCATGAGTTTGTCTAATTCCCCATTAATGCTATCTAAGACAGTCTCCAGCATCATATATCTGAGAAGTGAATTCAATGAGTTACGTGTTGTGTGAAGATGTACTTTTATTTATAATCATGAGCAAGGGGAGGGAAACTCTTTCTCTTCAGATTCCACTAAGTGCCACTAAGTTCCACTAAGTGCCAATTAAAGCTGGAGGAAGTCTCCTGTCATCTGCTTAATGATTATCTTATTCTTCCCTTCTAAAGTTAGTTTGTTTTTAATACTCATATTAAAATCTTGCCAGTTTAGTCTGTGGAAAAAGTCTTTTGTTCTATCTCGACTGTTCTTGAGATCTCCCTCTTGCTGAGTTTCTTTCAAATAAAGCAACATAGAACCATAGAATAAAAAAATTATAGAGTTGGAAGGGACCACGTATGTATAGAAAATGGTGGGACTGCCATGTTAATATTGATGACTCAGATGAGTTCTATTATAAAGGCTCTATTTCACAGGTAACCAATGTGGCTCCTTCCACATTTGCTGGACTACAAATCACATCATCCCTGACTTCTGGCCATACTAACTGGGACTCAGGGAACTGGAGTCCAGCACTTTCTGGACAGCACCATGTTGACCACCCTTGATCCAGTTATTTAAAATTATATTTAAATCTAATCTCCTGAAAATATTTGGAAACTGACTTATACTGTCTAAGCAAAGCCAATAGATAATTCTGTACCATTTTCACAAAAGAATGTCTATCGTTTAAAAGAAACACTGAACTTTAATGCTTTTGGTTTTTATTGAATCCTGGTCAGGATCCAGAGCAGCAAAAGACTATGCACTTGAAGTTGTGGTTTCATTCTCGCAGAGAGCCAAAGTTTCAGTGGATGAGCAGTAGCTGGTTTTTTGGTCAGGAAAGTGGAGAAAGGGACTGCTGGACTCAGTTGTATTTCTTCATAAGCACATCTATACTGTTAAGGACATCTTCAAAAGATATACACGTGTTGACAGATGGTGCATGAGTTACACTTTTCCTTCCATATTTCTTGTGTAATGTGTGAACTGAGAATTTGAAACAGAAGTTGTGTGAATTCGAGATCTGTGGGATATTTCATTTTCTCTACCAGAAATGTATGCCTTGTGTGGAAGTGCAAGAAAACATCTTAAGTCAATGTACTTTCTTCCCACTGCTTGTGTGTAACATCTGCCACTTTCCTAAGTAAAGCAATTTTCAAGAGCAAACAGGCAGCTTACTGATCAGCAGCCTAGCAGCATCCAGGGAGAGTTAGGAGAGAGCAAGGCAAGGACTAGGAAGCTTTCTGACATCTTCTTACAAACCAGTAATCTTTTTTTTATTGAGAGGAGTATCTCAGTGTAAATTGAACACTATGGGAATATTGCCAGCATTACCCACTAAATATTACACGTGGAACATATGTAATCTAGATAGTTCCTTCCCAGAAGTGATTACGGTTTTAAAAGAAGAATATGAATCTGAATATCTGAAGGTCAAAGGACAAAGTTAAATTGCAATATTCAGCAGACTACATTGGGTGTTTCAAGATGGGCATTTACTGTGGAATCAGCATTCCTCGTGCTTTCAAGTTTTTTTGCTGCTTTCACATGTTGTTGTCCTCAAAATGCTAGCCTATATGTCCAATCCTATTTAATCCAGGTTTATTTTTATTTATTTAACAAAATCTATATACCATTTGATAGTAATAAAAATATCTAAGCAGGTAACCCCTTTGAGGGGGGAGGGCTTTGTAACTTTTAAAAGTCTGTTCACTACCCTACATGGGAGTATGAAATTTACTTCTATAAAACTGAAAGCTGAGATCCTCAAGGATTAACTGGTTCTTGAATTTAAACCAGTGGTCAGCATGAGCCTGATGTTTTGCTTTTATATGGTATTCCAGGATTAGCCCTCTTTCAGAAGGCAACTTTACATGTACACCATGCTTAACAGAAGCAGAACAAAAAGACTACCTTTAAAATGTGTAAGTCTGCTCCAATTTATTATTTTAAAAGGAACACAAGCTGCTTCATTGTCACCTGTTATATGTTTCATCTATCAAAGAAAAATTCTAGAATTAAAAACAAACAATATATATGTCAATGTTTATATCATAAGTAAGAAACCCACTAGGATGATGCTTGGCTTCTTAGATAGGTGAAAGGATTACTGAAGGAAAACAGGAAAAAAATGAATAAATTATTTGTAATCTGTTATACACGTGCCTGTCTCTGAAGTCGGAAATGCAGCTTAATTCAGAGTACTGTTGCCAGACTGTTAACGAGGACTGGCGAACATATTGTTATAGGACTGTTCTCTGCAAATAGGATACCTTTCTTCTTTCTTCTTATCCAGCATGGGAGCCAAGCAAGCTGCTCGAGCAGGCACAGAACTATCTGCCTTCCACTGTATATCTGTGCCAGGTGGAGAGGAAGAAAGCCATCTTGCTCCCCACCCAGAAAGTAATCCAAGTGAGAGAAACAGGCGTAGGGAAGAGGGAGAGAGAGAGAAAGCCAGCCACTGTGAGGACAGGATGCTGGGCAAGATAAGCCATTAGTCTGATCCAAGAGGGCTCTTCTTGTTTTCTTTTGTTTAGGAAGACAGAGAACAGGGTAGCAGAAAGAGAGATACAAGGAGTGGCCCTGCCCACTTTGAATCTGGTCCTTCTCACTTTTAGCTCCAGCCGTTTTGGCCATCAGCTTTGTATCTACCCACTATTGGAATGCGACCTTGAACATAAAGATGCCCCCCACCCCTATAGTAGACATTGCATTCTTGGACGTCTTTCAACAAAGTCTATAATAAAGACTTTTGAGTAAGCATAGCTATCATGGGATAAGAGAAAAATTGCCATTATGGATTTGTAACTGCTTGATGAAGAGAATGCAGACTGCAAAAACAAATGGACATTCACAGGGAAATGAGTGGTAGGATCCCTAAAATATTGTTGGGACTAGTGCTCTAAATGAGAATGGAGGCATACTGAGTAGCCCTCCCCTCTACCCAAACAGAGCAGTCATCTGTAGCACATAAAGCTAGAAGCACGAAGACATCTACATAACTCAGAATCCTGAAGAATTGTTTTCAGGGGGTCACACAGACGCCTTTGCGTGCACATTTTGTGCTGCTCATGCAGGTTCTGAGAGGAGATTCTACCTAGTAAATCCCTGCTTACCACTCCCATGCAGAGCACATGAAAGCTCTAACACCCAGCATCTATAGGAACAGCAGAGGCTTCTGGAGTTAAGGGTAAGGTGCCTAAATTTGCATATAACGCTGAATTATTCAGGATAATGAAAATCAAAGACAACTCCAAAAAGCTTCCAAAGAACCCCTCTAATCTGAGTGTTTGGGAAACAAAATGGCAAATGACACTTAATGTAGGTAAATATAAAATCGGCACTGGGGAGATGGAAGGGGGAGCAGGGGACACTGAGCTCAAACATTACATTGGTATTTTATATGATGGCTACAAATACTGAAAAAGGAGCTCTGTGTTCATGATGAATAGTTCTATGAAATCCTCAGCTTAGTGGAATGATACTGAAAAAAGCAAATTTCATGCCAGTGATGATTAGGATGGGCTGAAAATAAAATGGATAGTACAGTGGTACCTCGGTTTAAGAACATTCCGGTTTAAGAACAATTCGGTTTATAAACTCCGCAAAACAGGAAATAGTGTCCCGGTTTGAGAACTTTACCTTGGTCTAAGAATGGAACGCGGGTGGCGCTGTGGGTTAAACCACAGAGCCTAGGACTTGCTGATCAGAAGGTCACACAACAGGGTGAGCACCCGTTGCTCGGTCCCTGCTCCTGCCAACCTAGCAGTTCAAAAGCACGTCAAAGTGCAAGTAGATAAACAGGAAGGTAAACGGCATTTCCGTGCACTGCTCTGGTTCGCCAGAAGCGGTTTAGTCACGCTGGCCACATGACCTGGAAGCTGTACGCCGGCTCCCTCAACCAATAAAGTGAGATGAGCGCCACAACCCCAGAGTCGTCTGCGACTGGACTTAACAGTCAGGGGTCCCTTTACCTTTACCTTAAGAACGGAATGTGAACTGTGGAAGGGCACCGGCAGTGGGAGGCCGCATTAGGGAAAGCATGCCTCAGTTTAAGAACGGTTTTGGTTCCGGAGTCAGCGCCATCGGTAATGGCGGAATTCCTCTGACTAGGAGGAATTTGCTCTGTGGGAACCGGGCCTGGCCGTCATGGCGAAGGCGGAGACCCTTCAAAAATCACAGGCGGGTGAAGCCTGTGAATGTGGGATTCGGCGGGCACCTTTTGCGCCCCGATTTGGGGCTCGGGAGCGAAGCGGGGTGCTGTGAATCGCCTGCTTTTTCCATGGAGCGAAGCCGCACAGCCGTTGCCGGAGCGCGCTGACTTTTTCCTGTGAACAATTGGACTCTAAAAGTATTTACCCGTGAGTAGGATAAATTAGAAGACCTTAAAGGGAAGAAAAAGATTTAAATTTGGCACCGAAGCGGGGAGGTTTAAACAGGAAGTCCGCCTTCCGGTATTGTAAATAGATCAAAGCAAAGAGACTGTAAGCTAAATCTTGGGGAATCGATTGGAAAAGACTAATTTTTCAACGTTAAAAAGAAAGTGAATTCCCCCCCTTCGGAAGCAGGAGAAGAGGGGGGAAGTTTAACTATATGTACCTGCAAGAGAGAGAGGGAAAGAAGCTAAAATTCCACCGCTCAGTACCTGGGAACGGGCTGCCGATAGAACAATAAGACTGCTGTACTTTGAAATGCGTCTTGACTATGAGTAGACCATCCGCTGACAGTTAACTGAGTAAGAGAGATACATTGTTTTTGCTGCCCACTTTTGACCTTAAAAAGGATAAAAGTAACTGTAAATGGAAACTAAATTTCGTGTTTGAGTTGTGGTTTAAAAGGTGTTATTTTGGATTAATGCAAGAGCAGACATTAACTGTTTCCCCCAGAGGAAGTTTTTGAAACTGTTATAAGAGTTGGTTCAGCTTTGGAATTTTCCACTGTCAAGACAAAGCTGTGGGACTGTGGGACTGACCTTGGGTTCTTCTTGTCTTAAAAAAAAAGTGTTATGGCAGATGGGAAAGAAAAAGTAGATCCATTATTCCCAGACAAAACAACAAGGTCTGGGAAGAATTGGCTAAGAAGAGCATCAACATCTGGCCTTTCTGCTTCATCTGCCTCATCTGCCTCATCTGTGGCTGCACCAACACAATCAAAAACAAGAGGAATGTCATCAGAAGAAGCCCTAGCTCTTGCATTGAGTAAGATAAATGAATCTTTGGAACAACTTAATAAGAAAGTAGATACTACAAATGTAAAAGTGGATGCTACAAATGCAAAAGTGGATGCTGCAGTTACCAAAATTGACGCAAATACAGAAAGTATAAATAGTCTGGGACAAAAGGTGAATGCCAATACAGAAACCATTGAGAAACTGATACAGGAATCCAATTCAACACGACAGATTACAGAGGAAGTTAAGGAAAAAGTTACCTCGGTGGAATTTAAGGTAACACAATTAGAAACAGAGAAAGTTCCAGACCTGCAGAGGCAACTTCATAAACATAAGCTGACGCTTTCTATGATTGAGCTGAAGGACAAACAGACAAATTTGAGGATCAGAGCAGTACCTGAACTGGAGAAGGACAGTTTGATAGACTTTCTCATGCAGGAACTTGCAGTATTTTGGGAGCTGGATTTGAAACAAGAGGAATTTAAAATAGTGAGGGCCTTTAGACTGGGAAGAGGGGGGAAGAAAGAGAAGAACAGAATAAGAGACTGCTTGATTACCCTCAGATCCAAAGAAGAGAGAGACAGAATTTTGGGTTGGCATTACCAGAAGACATTGGTAATACAACAGTCAAGAGTGGAAATATTCAAAGATATCCCGAAATATCTTTTGGATCTCAGGTCCAATTATGGAGATTTGGCTGCCCTGCTGAGAAGGAACCAGATCATCTTTAGGTGGGAATTTCCCCAAGGCCTATCCTTCAGCTTTAAAGGAAGGAAAATAAAAATAAGATCAGTAGAAGATAAAGCAAAGTTTTTGAATAGATACAAGGAAGATCTGCAGAAGGAACTTGGAAAAGAGTCAAGAGCATTGGACAGAGGATCACCAGACAGAGGACTAGAGCAAAGAGCACTGGACAGAAGATCACCAAAAAGAGGAATAGTGGATATTGCAACACTACCTTTTGGACTGGACCGACTAGTGACACCGACACTACCAACAGAAGAAGAGCAGGCATTGGGTGCAGTTGGAGGAAAATCAGACTAATCATATCATGGCACTGCAAGTATTAAGCTGGAATGTGAATGGACTGAACTCCCCGGAAAAAAGGCGGAGAGTATTTCATTTATTGAAAAAAGAACAATTGGACTTGATTTGTTTGCAAGAAACACATGTGACAAGGCTACACAGGAAGATATTGAGTAACAAAAGATTGGGCCAAGAATTTATTTCATCAGATAAAGTCAAAAAAAGAGTAGTAGTCCTTTATGTAAAGGAGAGCCTATCACCGAAATTTATATTTAAAGATGACCAAGGAAGATTTGTTGCAATTGAAATTCAATCACAAGGAGAGAAATTTTTGATAGTAGGTATTTATGCACCAAATGAGGGAAAATCGGAATTTTACAAGAAGTTACATGAGACTCTGATGGACTATATGGATTACAATATGATTTTGATGGGGGACATGAATGGACTGGTGTCTACAAATATGGACAAGGCACTGAGACAGGTAGTCACCAAGGATGGTAGACGACCAAAAACTTTTTTTGATATGACTGACAATATGGATTTAGTTGACATCTGGAGAATGAAGAACCCTTTGGGAAGAGAGGGAACTTTCTTCTCTGAGGCCAAAATGACATGGACAAGAATTGACCAAATTTGGGTAACTAGAGGGTTGGCTCCGAAGATTAGAAAAGTGGAAATTTGCCCTAAAACTTACTCCGACCATAGTGCTGTGAAGATGGAAATGAAATTAACACCAACTGGTTCCTTTAGATGGAGGATGAATGACACTTTGTTTAGGAACGAAGAAGTGACTAAGAAGGCCCCAAAAAAACCTTGAGAGATTATTTTGAGATAAATATGAATACCACTACTGAAAAAAGAGTAATCTGGGACGCAAGTAAAGCGGTTATGAGAGGATTTTTGATACAACAGAATGCAATTAAGAAGAGAGTTCAAAATGAGAAAAAAGACAAGATTTTGGAGAAAATAAAGGAAGGAGAGAAGAAATTGAGAGTGAAACCAAAGTCGCAGGAGATCCTGAAAGAGATAAAGTTATATCAAGTACAATATATGAAAATGATGAACCAGGAAATAGAATGGAAAATTAAACAGATGAGACAAAAGACATTTGAATCAGCAAACAAATGTGGGAAACTGCTGGCTTGGCAAATGAAAAAAAGACAAAAACTTAATACCATTACAAATTTGGAAGTGGAAGGAAAGAATATACAGAATCCAGTGGAGATCAGAAAGTGCTTCCAGAGGTATTTTAAACAATTATATACACAGGAGACGCAGAAAGAAATGGACATTGACCGATTTTTGAAAACAAATGGACTACAAAAAATCTCTCAAGAAAACAAACTAAAGTTGAACTACAAAATAACGGAGCAGGAGGTAGAAGGGGCCATCCAGAACATGCAATTGGGCAAATCTCCAGGACCGGATGGTTTGACCTCAATATATTATAGATCCCTGAAAGAATGGTTAGTACAGCCATTAAAAGAAGTTTGTAATGAAATATTGGAAGGGAAAAGGGCACCAGAGTCGTGGAAGGAAGCATACATCACACTTATACCGAGAACAGAGTCCGAAAAGACACAGCTCAAGAATTACCGCCCCATATCTTTGCTTAATGTGGATTATAAAATTTTTGCAGACATTTTGGCTAAAAGATTAAAAAAAGGTACTAGCAGAAGAAATTCATAAAGATCAAGCGGGCTTTCTCCCGGGCAGACATTTGTCTGACAATACGAGGAATATAATCAATATTTTAGAAAAACTACAAGTGAATATTAACACTAAAGCAGTTTTGATATTTGTAGATGCGGAGAAAGCCTTTGACAATATCTCTTGGAGTTTTATGATGAAGAATTTACAGGGGATGGGGGTAGGCCAAGGTTTTGGAAATGGTATAGGTGCAATTTACTCAGAACAAAAGGCTAAATTAATTGTAAATAATGTAGTGACGGAAGAATTTAAGATAGAGAAAGGAACACGACAAGGTTGCCCAATTTCCCCATTGCTTTTTATATCCGTCCTGGAGGTTCTCTTAAACATGATTAGAAGGGACCAAATGGTTAAAGGTATACAAGTCAGAGCTAAACAGTACAAATTGAAAGCATTTGCTGATGATTTGGTACTGACATTACAGGAGCCAGAATCTAGTACCAAAAGAGTACTGGAATTGATTCAAGAATTTGGTCAGGTTGCGGGTTTTAAGCTGAATAGGATGAAAACTAAGGTTTTAGAGAAAAATTTGACAGGGATTGAAAGAGAGAGGTTTCAGAAGGAGACAGGATTAACATCGGTCAAGAAAGTAAAATACCTAGGGGTTAACATGACTGCTAAAAATGTGAATTTATTTAAGGATAACTATGAAAAATGCTGGTCGGAAGTGAAAAAGGATTTAGAAATATGGTCAAATCTGAAGTTATCATTGTTTTCACCGAATTGCTGTGATAAAAATGAATGTATTGCCAAGGATGCTGTTTTTGTTCCAAACATTGCAAATTTTGGATAAAATGGATTGTTTCAAGAAGTGGCAGAGAGATATTTCTAGATTTGTCTGGCAGGGCAAGAAGCCCCCGAATAAAATTTAAGATATTAACCGATGCTAAAGAAAGAGGTGGATTTGCCCTGCCAGACCTTAAACTTTATTATGAATCGGCCGCATTTTGTTGGCTAAGAGAATGGCTGCTTCTTGAAAATTCTGATGTTTTGGACCAAGAAGGTTTTAACAACGTATTTGGGTGGCATGCATATCTGTGGTATGATAAGATCAAAGCACATAAAGCGTTTAAAAACCATATTGTCAGAAAAGCACTGTTTAATGTCTGGATAAGATATAAGGATTTGCTTGAAAACAAAACCCCAAGGTGGCTGTCACCAATGGAAGCGAAGGCCCAGAAAAAGCTCAATATGGAGGCCAATTGGCCGAAATATTGGGAAATTTTGGAACAAGAGGGAGACAGATTAAAATTGCAGAGTTTTGAAAAATTAAAAAACAGAGTGCGAGATTGGCTCCATTATTACCAAATAATGGAGGTGTACAATTTGGATAAAAAAATTGGCTTCCAGGTGGAAAAATCAAAATTGGAAACAGAACTGTTAGACCCCAAAACTAAGAACTTGTCAAGAATGTATAACTTGCTGTTGAAATGGAATACTCAGGATGAAACGGTGAAATCAACTATGATTAAATGGGCACAAGATGTAGGACATAATATTATGATGGCTGACTGGGAACAGTTATGGACCACAGGTATGAAGTTTACGGCATGTAATGCCATAAGAGAAAATATAATGAAAATGATCTATAGGTGGTACATGACACCAGTCAAGCTTGCAAAAATATATCATTTGCCCGATAATAAATGTTGGAAATGTAAAGAGACTGAAGGCACATTTTTTTCACCTTTGGTGGACATGCCCAAGGATTAAGACATTCTGGGAGATGATTTATAATGAAATGAAAAAGGTATTTAAATATACCTTTCTGAAGAAACCAGAGGCCTTTCTCCTGGGCATGGTCGGCCAATTGGTGCTAAAAAAGGATAGAACTTTCTTTATGTATGCCACAACAGCAGCAAGAATACTTATCGCGAAGTATTGGAAGACACAAGATCTACCCACCCGGAAAGAATGGCGGATGAAGGTGATGGACTACATGGAATTGGAGGAAATGACTGGCAAAATCCGAGACCAGGGAGAAGAGTTGGTGGAAGAAGATTGGAAGAAATTTAAAGTTTATTTACAGAAACACTGTAAAATTAAGGAATGTTAGAAGGATGTTGGAATGAAATAATGTGGTTTTAGCAGAAATGCTATAAAGGATTAAGGAAAAATAGATTGTTAAATGGTGAAGGAGGGAAAGTAAAATTACATTCTATTAAGATAGAATAGAGGACAAAAACTGGAAAAGATGGAAAGGATTTGCTGAAATAGTTAATTGAACTAGAATACAAAAAAGGGAGGTGTGAGGAGGTCAAGGAAAGAAGCAAATGAAAGATAAGTTATGGGAAGATGTATTTTTTTTTCTTTTCTCTTTTTTCTTTTTCTTTTTTTTGTTTTTGTTTTAATATTATCGTGTTGTGATGATTTGTATTTCTTAAATATGCTGTCTTTTTAAACTTTTTCTTTTTGTAACTTTTTAAAATGTAATAAACATCATTTGAAAAAAAAAATAAGAACGGACTTCCAGAACGGAGTAAGTTTGTAAACCGAGGTACCACTGTATTGTAATATCTTTACATAATACAATGGTATGGCTGCATTTGAACACCATACATTTTCTTTTTTTATATAATTTTTAATAACCGACCAATCAAATCAAATTAAATCACATCACATAAATTCCGAATTACAAAGCCGAATTTTAAATTTTTGTTGAGGGGACCCATATTTCAAGTTTCGAAGGGGGATTCCGATCATCATCTTGCTACTGCGTTAATATCCAAATCAGTCCAAATAAAGTTCATAAAGTTCAAAATTCTGTCCAGTCTTATCTTGCTGTTTCTACGTCTCATCTTGTTCGTATATTTTTTTCTTTTTTCTTTATGATCTCTTCTGATAATCTCCTTAAGCAGATATACACCAATTATAATCCTGTGTGAATTTTTCCGTTCCTCCAATCCTCATATCAAGATGGTTTCCATATATCATCACTTTCATAAATAATATCGCTCTTTCCATCATTAATCTTGCAAAACTGTCGCTCTTAAGTCCCTCTGAGGAGTCACATCCACAATATAAAAGCAGCTCTATTTCTCCTCCCAGACTTAAGTCCTCCGACAGAACTTGCCAACATGGCAACGGTATTTTTAACTGCGTCATTCCAAAGCTCTTATACTTTGCACGATCTTCTTAAAACATACTGTGGTTAGAAAATTTATCTCCACACATTAATCCACAGCTTAAGTCATTAAAACGACATTTCTGACTTGTGGGGGGGGGGAGGGATTCTTGGTTAATCACATAGAGGAGAAAAAAGGAAAGTTTTTCCCCCCTCCCCCCTCCGCTCCCAGAGCGGAGTCTGTAACTTGAAGCGTCTGTAACCTGAAGCGTATGTAACCCAAGGTACCACTGTATGCCTATTGCATTACCTATTGTGTCAATAACCAGCTGCATTATTATTAGTCTTATTCATACCCGACTAACATTAGTAACAGAGAATAATAACTTCTGTATATTTACCTGAGCTGTTTCTAAGGATGAAAGTGATTATTTTACTTAGTAAATAAATATGCTACATATGGTAACTAGGGATGCATATGGTACCATCACTATCCGGAAATATATTAGTTGTCAGTATAGGAATGAACCTATAACAGAAAGACACATCAATTATAGTTTCAGTTTGGATCTTGACAGGGCATTTTTCCCCTTTAGGTTCAATATTTGCATTGCATTAACAAGAAAACCACAACTACTGAAACACAAATGCAAGGAAGAGACAAGCCAGCCTTGTATACGTTAAGTCTATTTGGATTGATTATATTCACCATTTTCCTAAATTAATTAGCCTTTTTCCCCATGCATTGGCCTCATCATGATCTCAAGCAAGAAAGGAATAATATGTAGAGACAAATACTAGCAGAAAATAGCTGTTTCTGCAAAAAGTAATCTCTCCCTTTCTTTCCCTCACTCTCTCTCTTCCCATAGCTTCATAATTTACTCCCAGTCCATAAGGTCCTTCGCAGCAATGATTGGGATGATGGATGGTTCTACTTCAGCTGCAGCAAAGGAAGATACAGCAATGCATCACTCCGCTGGAAAAACAATAGAACAAACAAACCATAGGGACAGTATGGCAGGCAGAGGGCCAAGGGAATTCGCTTGGGTGGAAAACTAGACAGCTGTACCCTGGAGTTATGTAAAACAACAGCATGTAGATATTTCTCCTGTTGTGGTCATACTTGATAGCACTTGATTTGAAGCCTGATAGCAATTGAGATCCCAACCTTGCTAAAACTATTTTTATTAGACTTTTTGCACATTTCAAAGTATTGTGTCCTAAACACACTAAGAAGTAAGCCTCACTGAATACAGTATAACACTTCTGAATAAATTTGCATAGGATTGTACAGTATTGTTAGGTGACAATTCTTTACACTGGGGTAACCAACATCTTTGGGTCTAAGGGCATATTTGAGAAAATGCCATGGCTGTCACCTCCTTTGGATGTATCTTCTCCCATCCCCACCCCAGGTCAGTTTTCCCTCACAGACACACTCCAGACTGATAGAAGACACAATCACATACACACATTTCAATGGGGTCTGGGTTAGTTGGAGCCAGTAGAATGAAAAAATATCCTCTTGAATCTGCATTTTACACAAGATTCCTGGGGGGGAGGTGTGTGTGTGTTAAATATATATGGGTACCCTGCCAGTGTGTGGTCATAGATCCAGTGTTTTTGTCCTTGAGAGAACCTATTGTAAAAATATGGGGATCCATAAGGATTACTTTCAAGAGGATCCATTTACTAGATCCAAGGGGTGTGTGTGTGTGTGTGTACACACATATGGCTTTCCGGCACACCATTCTCTCTCCTGACTCCTGTGGCACACTACTTTCTTCCCCCTACCTCCCCATTACTCTATTTTCCTCCCTCATTTTCTCCTAGATTGCTTCCCTTTCCCTCCTACCCTTTTAGTTGCTCAGGACAGGAAAAAAAACAAGTACTTCATGCAGTAGGAACTTGCTTTCACAGGAGGCAGTCGTGGACATCAACTTGGATAGCTTTAAAAGAGAATTAGGCCATCAGTGGCTACTAGACTTGATGGCTATGCTTTGCCTCCTTGGTTGAAGGCAGTATGCTGGAAGCTGCAGGAGGGGAGAATGCTCTTGCGCTCATGTCCTGTTTGCAGGTTTCCCATGAGCGTCTGGTTGGCCACTGTCAGAACAAGATCCTGGAGTAGATGGGGCATTTGCCTGATCCAGCAGGCTCTTATGTTCAAGTAAATGAAGTTCTTCTGTGCCCAACATTCCCTGATATTTCTGTAACAGGCAGTAGCAAATCTGGGACAAGGCAAAAATAAATGTGGCATCAGCAACATCATTAACAGGTACACCCTGTTCCATTTACAGCATAGTCATAATTATTCAGTCAAGCGATCTGCATCCACTGAATATTTAGGTGTCCTGGTTAATTACAAATAGTACTTTAAAGATATGAATAAATATTCAGTACTTGAGTAAAATACTTGGCAATAAGTTTACTTTCTTCATATAATTTGTGCTCCTTTTAATTTTTTTGCTCTGCAGGTTTTTATTAAATTTGGTTGAAGATTATTTACTGTACATACATAAGGTACTATTTCATCCAGTTGAATTTAAAATGGGCTCTTTTAAAAAAAAATTGAACAGTTGGAAAGGTGTAAAAGAGCCTTTCAATACTGTATTTCTCATGCACTGCCCATGTTTATTAAACAAAATACAATTCTAGGGCTTTATTCTCCTAGTTCTGAATCCATAAAGTTATTAAGATCCTAGGTTTACAAGACAGTGGTGAAGTATGAGGCAGTTTTAATTTTCTTCCCAATGAGCACATTAACGGAAAGAGGTTGGGTTCTCCCGCTAGGCAGAATTAGTTTGTGCCAGTATGGGGGACCAGACCATTGCCATGCTAATGCTCAATAGCAGTAGGGGTGACATTAATCTCTGTGTTGTTATTTATGTCCTTGACTTGGCAACATCCACGACTCAGGGTTGTCAGGTATCGTGTTCCATTACTCAGTAATAAAGATTTGGATTATCAGGACCCCGGGGTTCCTTTTGGCACTGCATATCTTTTTCAGTATATGTGTCTTGCCACTAATTAAAAATATGTTTGGCAGCAGTGCTAGTGGGATGTTTCTCATGTGCCAAGTGTCTGCACACCCAGCCTTTAATGGGGTGTAAGAAAAGTAAGGGTGCAGGCTGGGTTGCATACCTTAGAAGAAATTATTAGCAGAGAATTTAAGGAAAGTTGGCATCTTGCCAAAATGCAGAGCTGGGTAGATTAATATATGCGATCTTGTGTTTCCATTCTGGTCCCTCATGGCCATTTTACATATGATGATAGTTAGGTGCTGATTGTAGAAATAGCTCCTAAATATGCAAAGTTTGAATGTAACAAACATATACCACTGAGGTACACTCATCAGCTGATATTGTCCATTCCTTCCTGTTATGTCAAACACATAGACATCTTTCAGTTATAGTCCGCTTCAGGAAATAAAGAGGTTTTTTTATTGGATTATATTCTTGAGTTGATCTCCCACTTCCTCCAGGTCATTGGAGACTTGAACAAGTAGAAAAAAGATGTTGTGCTGCAGGAAGCCTCACTTCAATAACATTTCCCTTGAAAAGACATGGCAGGTGGATTTTGGTCACATGAAGCCTCCTGTTGATTAGTATATCTAGGATTCAAGAAACAATTATTGCATTTTATGAAAGATTCTATTATATTTCAAGTCATCCCACTACTTTCTATGCTGGCACAATAATATGTCTGTATCTCCTGCAAGTAATGGACCTTTCTGGGTTTTAAATGACACATGGAATAGCACCACTATCCTTGCAAAGCATCAAATGTAACAGCCAGTTTGTATCTCTTGTGAAAGCAGCCGTTTAGGATCAGATTCTGGGTGGACCTGAATCAAAGCCTGCCAATTATAACAAGGCTGCGGCTGAGTTGTCATCCAATTTACAGTGCTTTGACTCATATCTAAAGCTCAAAGTTTTAGTAGTGCATGCAAACTGGGTGTTACATATATTTCCCAGGAATTGTATCAGATAATATTGAAGATATTGAAGTAAAGGAATACTGGATCTCCCATCTAGAAATATTATATTACTCATGAAGCATTGTGATGGGAAATATATTAAAAGGGGATGAAGCTTTACATCAATAATATAAACAACAAAAAAGAAAGGTGTTTAAAGTTAAAATATGAAGGATTTACAATCAAGTTGAGGGAAGTCAAAAAAAGAGAAATAAGATGTAACTAAGATGTACGGAGTGAATTTGAAAATTAATAAATATATATATATATATAAAATAAAAATAAAAAAATAGAAATATTATATTACTCCACTATCTTGTCACTTTCCTGAAACAAATAGTTTAGCCTATTTCATTATCTATTGTTTAGTGAGACAGAAGACCTGTGACCTTTAGTCACACACATTTATAGGATTGAATTACACATGCACAGCACAAAGTTTTCAGAAAGTACACATTTGGTTAAGGAAAAAGATGCTCCTCATGGTTAGAAATCATGGGGCATCATCTTCTTTGTCTTGAGTGCAAGTATGATATATTGGGATACAGCATTATTACATGGCATTGAGAAAGCTCCAGAGCTCTCAATTGATACATTTTGCTGTCTTAGTAAAAATGTACTACAGAAAAACAAAACAAGAATTGAACCAAACAAACAAACAAACAAACAAACAAAAAACCCTAACTTTTATCCTTTATGGCTGCAATTCTTAGCATGTTTCCCTACAATTCTGCAATCATGGTATTCATGATTCATTTATAAAGCTCCTGCTCTCGACCCCTAATATGCACATTTGTGCTATTAATAGGTAGTTAGATTCAACCTCTAGAATATATAGGAATACAAATGAGTACATATAATTAAATACATATATCCGTCTCTACGAGGACAAATTGCTTCAAGTTTCATTATAAATGTGCTTCCAAATGAGAAAGGTAGATTAAAAAGTGATTATGCAAATAGCATAATAATTAACATTTCAAACGTTGTAGACAATGAATATCTGAAATGTTCTATTATTTTCTATCTGGCACCCCAAATAGTTCTTCTCAAACGGAAGACAAGGAAATAGTTTCGTTGGAACTCGACACAGGCTTATATCAGAACACTGTTTATCATTTCACTTCATCAAGGCAACAATTACCAGGATTAGTGGATCACTAAAGATGATAGGTATTTAGCCATGGCTCTAGTCTAGCATTGCTTTAGGGCACACAGATGGGCTCCCAGGAGCCCTAAGACATTGAACCTTATTCTACCTGCAGGCATGAAAGCAGGTGTGTTCTGCTGCTGATGCAGCTTCAAACAGAACATACTACAGGTGATGCTAATTAAGGAAGTCCTGGGAATATAAAGGAGCTCACATTTTATTGCTGATGGTGGAGTGCCAAAGGTTAGTGAAAAGCTGGATTGTCTGCTGGCCTGGGGTAGATAAGAACACAAAAGGGCACAGAAATGGATTTGAATACCGCCACTTATCAGTGTGCCTTTTAAACTACATTATGCTGCATATAATGGTGTGCTTTTAGTGCTAAAATTGGAAGTCTTTTTATGAATGTACTAATTTATTACCATCAATTTGTGTCACCATTTCAGTGGCTCCTCTTATTTCTTCAGCCAAGAAAGAGGGTGCCAAGTCAGCATTAGGGCAACCTCAAGTGGTTACATTTCCCCTCTCTTAAATGTTGACTGAGAAGTAGTTCTCATATTAAAAGGTACCTTGTCTCCATTATGTACTATCATTCAAACCCTCCCACCTTGTATAAAATGAAGATGTTGGTAAGAAATAGAAGCCGTTAATATGATTTATTCATTAAAAAGTATACTGGTGGTTGTTTTTCCCCAAAATTCTCTACGTAGACAGTTTCAGTCTACAATAAAATGACAATAAAATGTCCAATGGACAAAACATTGTGACACTAGTTTGTCTGTGCTGTAATACAAGGTTGATTTCATTTTGGTACATTATTATGCTTGTTATCTTGGTGGCAAAATGCTGTAATTATAGATCTTGCTCTAGCAGCCATTACTGCTGCCTCAGTTTCCAGCTTCAGCAGATATGTAGTAAGGGTTCAAGCATATCCCATGTTTTCATTTGCATTGGATGATTTAGGACCTTTTTGCTACTCACACTGCAGCAGTTTATCTCGGATTAGGGCAAGCATCAGGAAGTACTGTATTTTTTGCTCTATAAGACTCACTTTTTCCCTCCTAAAAAGTAAGGGGAAATGTGTGTGCGTCTTATGGAGCGAATGCAGACTGTGCAGCTATCACAGAAGCCAGAACAGCAAGAGGGATTGCTGCTTTCACTGCGCAGCTATCCCTCTTGCTGTTCTGGCTTCTGAGATTCTGAATATTTTTTTTCTTGTTTTTCTCCTCCAAAAACTAGGTGCGTCTTGTGGTCTGGTGCGTCTTATAGAGCAAAAAATACAGTAATTGCCTGTACCCTGGCGATTACTTCCATCCTAGCTAAGCCTTATTCCAACCATTAGGGCCACAGAGCTATCAGAGGGCCCCAACACCATGTTTTCTAATCACAGACTCATAGGCTTGGAAGGAACCCTGAGGATCATCTAGTCCAACCCCCTGCAATGCAGGAATATGCAGCTGTTCCTTACAGGGATTGAAACTGCAACTTTGCCATTATCAGCACCATGCACTAATCAACTGAGCTATGGACTCAACTCAAAGAACCTAGTTCAAGGGAAGCAATTTATGTGTGTTACATATTCATATTTGATGGTTTCATAGTAGGCTGAAAACATATATGACACCAAAAAAGAGAACAAAAGAAGTCTCGTATTAGCAAACCAAACTAAACTGCATATACCGATTGGTATGTAACAGATGGATATTGCTGTAATTTAAATAGAATTACAATGCATCTCACCATAGTCTGCCGTCCACGTGTAAATTGTTAATGGGCAACTTCAAGGCTCCCACTGCTTCTTATGGATCTTCATCTTTAAACTGGACATGGACTGGCTTTCCAAATAGAGGATGTGTTGCAATCAAGGACTGTCCTTTAACAGCCCTTCAACTACAGTAGACTACTGTCCTTTGTAAAGGAGAGCACGGGGCCACATTAGAAATGGCTCACAGTAGTGAGTCGTCCCCAAACCAGGACTTGCACATGCAATTAATGTGCCTTTATTAAAGTTTTTCATTGAGGACAAAAGTGATAAGGAAGGAGCAACCAAGTCAAATGGGTGGGGTACAAGAAATAATTTTTTATTATTCTAAATGTCAGGCCCATGGAGTGAATGTCAAAATGGCTGAGCTCCAGTTGGGAGCTGGGGCCTTTACACCCCAAGCTAGACATGGCCTCATGTTGGTTAACGCATCTACGGGTTGTGGCCAGATATAGTAAGCACGCAACTTACGCACATTTAACTTGTGCACATTCAGCTTTATGCACTTGACAATAAATAAATAAAAGGGGTGGAAAGGGGGTGGGCATCTGAGGGGGAAAAGACTTTGGTGATGCCACCCACCACTGAACCCAATGTGTTTTGACTATATGCGATTTGGTTTTAGGCGTGATCACTGGAACGTAACCCCCATGTAAGTTGCGGGCTTAAAGTACTGAATGGACGCATGAAGCTGTTCAACAGAAGTGCTCCCATTTTAAATGTGGCTTTCAAATTGCATACTGAATATTTCATTCATTCATTCATCCATCCATTCTTTTCTTCTTTTTTGGTAGAAGCTATTAGAAGATAGTACATCACACAGAATGCTGGCTGAAAGCTCACTGGGTTGAGAAAGCCTTTTCATTTCATACATCATTTACTACAGCAGCTACACAAAGTCAGCAGATCTTTTACATATATCTTTTAAAATGAGAGCATTTCCATGGCACATTCTGGCCAATGACCACTCTCCACTAATGTTTGCCATTATTTTTTCAGTGTCCCAGACCTTGTGGCTTGGGTAACATAGCTCTTAGAAAAAAAGGACCTTAATTTGTCTAGCAGATTGTGCTGAACAGAAAACATGTTATTAATGTTTACATTGCCTTTAAATATATATTCAAAAGGGCTATTTTAGGCACATAGGTATTTCCAGTGGGTTTTATTTTGTACCCTATGCCATCTGTTCAATAGTTGTGTGGCTCAGTTTATCCCATTAGTTGTACAAATGTATTAAGATTGAAGAAAGTGCTAATGCTATATGCTATCTTTATTTAAGGGATTAATTTAGAGTGTTACCTTTTTATCAAGATAAGCCATCCAATCCACTTCGTATTGGTTTCTAGATAACTCCTGTCACGTCCAGGTCTTGAACCAGAAACATTCCACCTGCTACCAAGGACATTTTGCCATCTAAGAGGAACTGCAGAAGATACCAAAAAACAGATGGTGGGTAAAACCATTATGAGAACATGAGAGGAGCCCTGCCAAATAAGACCAAAGGCCCACTTTGGTGCTGCTAATGCGGGGGTTTGACTTCACCCCTGAAGACATACTCCATTGTCTCTTGAGACAGATGGATGCCAACAACAATTGTAAACCAACAATGCCCATTTACACCACAAAGAACTCATAACCCACCTACTTTCAGCAGCCAGAAACACCATAACCAGACACTGGAGAGACCTGTCAGGAGTAAACATGGACCAATGGTACCAAATAGTATGGGAAACAGCCCTACTAGAAAAATTAACTAATAAACTGAAACTGACACAGGGACAAACAGAAGAAGACGCCTTCACCCCGGTATGGCTCCCCTTTATCACATACACAGCCCAACAGGACAATGACAATAATCCACCAACAGCATACAAATCAATATGGCTAACATGATCCAAAACACCCACCCACCTCACTCACACACGAAAACAAAGATCACCACAGCCAATCACAAGCAAACAATCACACCCTAGGCCAACCCCAACCTCTCTCACCACCAAAGGAACACAAGTGAACAACACAAGCAACGCTGACACCAAACTCTACATACATTAAACATAATAGAAACACCGCCACCCAACCCCACCCCCATCCATCTTCCCTCTCTCCACCCCCCTTTCTTTTTTCCTTTTTTTCTTCTCCCCCTAATCCCTCAACAAATGAAACAGATTTGTAAAAATGTTACATGGGGGGAAAAAATACGAGGCATTACACTTACTTCTGTAAAACAAGAAAATCCTTAATAAAATATTTGAAAAAAACCCAAAAACAATTGTAAACCAGAGACACTGTGGCGTAATGGTTAGAGTGTCAAACTGCAGTAACTGGGGAGACCAGTTTCAAATCCCCATTCAGCCATGATGAAGTTCAATGTCACACGGTTGTTATGAGTATAAAATGGGGAGAACTTGTTACAAGTATGTACCTGGACTCACATGTGCATAGCCAGCACTCAAGTATGTTCATATACACACTGCTAAGAGGTTTAGGGTCTGTTACTGGAGTTGTAATGCGCACTTGCCTATGAATATGTGTTTTACCCTTAACACTATGCCCACAAGAAGGTCTCACATGGAGGAATAAAGAAAGTGTTGTTTACTACATGAAATAAAAGTGACAGAGTATATAAATGCTGCTTCAGACAGCAACATTACAATTTAAGCAGGCAGCAAATTCTGGAATACATACACACCTTGATCTAAAGAATGACAAAGTCCTTAACTTTCCAAAGCCTACAGAACATGGGCTTGACAATTTTGCCATATAACCCACACTAGAAATGGAGAGGGGAGAAAAGAGAAGTATGTATTCCTGTTCTTAAAACGAAGTGAAAATGTGATGATTCCTGGAGAGCGCTGGGTAAGCTCTGTTTTGTTGGAGCTGGAAGAGCTAACTGCCTACTAGCAGAGCCAATTGCCTACTGGAAATCTTGGGTTTTGTAATATTATTCTCTTTCTCACCATTGCCCATTCTAGAGAGAAAATTACTGAAAACTGGCCATCTTGTTTGTGTCTCATTCTGTGTGTTTTGTTTAACAAAAGAGTAGAGGACTGTGATAGTGAGGCATTATCTTTGTTTGCACTCTTCCTGCAAATTACCTCTACTATTGTGTGTGGATGGCTCCCATTGAAGAGCTGAATATCCTGTACTTCACAACTAAATTTGCATGTGTGGACTTTTACAAGGTGTGAAGTATATCCTGGGATGAGGCTGGTATCAGGCATGTACCAAGGTCAAGCAAGGTTCAAGATGCAGAACCTCATGTGATATTTAAGTTATGTCAACCTTTACTTATGCTATGATCTACATACATATACATATACATATACATATACATATACATATACATATACATGCTTGGCAGGGGGTTGGACTCGATGGCCCTTGTGGTCTCTTCCAACTCTATGATTCTATTCTATTCTATGATAAACCACAGAAATAAGTTCAGATTCACACACTCCTGTTCACAATCCATTTATGATACCTCCAGCTCCTCAGGGGACAGGTGGGATGTAAATATAATAATTATTATTAATGAAGCCTACATTGTTTTGAAAAGTGAATAACATTTTTCCTTTGAACTGTGATAACCCAGGAATTGGCACAATTTTGATTATAACTACTCCCAAAAAGTAGAGGGAAAGAAGTTGCGGTTCTTTTTCTTAAAACACATACACAACATTTTATCACCCTTTTGAGGTTCCATAAATAGTTTTCAAAGTTCAGATGAAACTGAAAAAGAATGAGAGTTTTACCGCTTCTTCAGTATTTGTGCCCCAAAGAATAGTCAGAAAGTCTGACCTTATGTACCTAAGGGATGGATCTTCACAGGAAAATATGCATGAACCTTCAATAGGGAATACACAGTGGGTTTGAAAGGTAAAAGCAATGGAAAATGTGTTCTGACATCTGAAAGAAGAGGAAGCCAGATGAACAAGAATACCATTTCACAGTTTGGTTAGGAATCGTTTAAAAGTAGGCAGTTATCCATGAGAAAAGATTATGACCTGGTAATGTGCAAATGGAAACTTCTGATTTTGTCTGAAGCAAACATAGGTACCGTACTTTTCCATGTATAAGACTAGGGTTTTTTTTTACTTATGTGAAAAACTGTGGGTCGTCTTTTACATGGTTAGTGAATGGTGGGGATTTGTTAAAGTGGAGTCCCTAAAAATAGGGGGTGTCTTATACATGGGTGTGTGTTATACACGGAAAAATACGGTATATGTCTCAAGGTCCATAACCTGATTCATTTCCCTCTTGTGTTTAGTTCCCTTCCACATCATTAAATTGGCTCTGAGATGTCCAGCAATGACTGGTCTATGTCAAACCATGTGGCATGTGATGACCCTGTAAAATACTGAAGGACGTTCAGCATATTTTCACATATAAGCACAAAATTAGTAGAGAAAAAAGAAGAAAGAGAAGGAAAAAAACCAAGTCATTTACTCCACCAGAGCTTTTGTGAATTCCTTCTAGTAGACGTTGAAGGTAACATGGATATGAATTATCATTGCTCAAAGGTGAGAATGGCAGAACTACTATGAAGCCCCCCTCTGCCGATCTTAACACCTAAGAAGGTCTGTAAGAAAGGATAGTCTTCCAGATCAGGTTCAGTAATCTGATATTTAGCTGGAAATCCTTTCAAGTACAAGGAAATGTAGTATTTGACAGGGTGTTTTCACACCTTAGAAACTAACCAGATTATTTTACGAGTTTTCATTAATTTTGTATTATTTATTTAACAAAATTTATATACCACTTGATTGTAGTAAAGCCTCAAATAAGTTTACAATAAAAAACACTAAAACATTAAAGTTATCAGTAAAATATAGTTAAATAAAGTCACTTGCATCTACCAGAACCTGGGCTCCACCATTATGAAACAAGATCTTCAGTCTGATGCTGTAATTGTTCAATGAATTTCTTGGCCCTCATGGTTTATTGAAACTGATAGGGAGAGGACAGTGAACAAGGAAAAAGGGATGCTTAACCCTGCATGATGAGATGGGCTGGTCCTGGGCTGCCTAAAAAAGGTTGAAGTACGATCATGCATAAAAGAAACCTGCACTGCATCCATAAGATCTAATGTAGAAGGGTTTATCAGAAACACAGGTGACCTAAGGCCTGTTCACAGATGCATGCGCATCCTTTGAGTAATGTAGCATCATTTAATTACTTGTATGCATTAGACAGGCACAGCAGATCCAACACTATACATACAACATTCATATAACCCGAAGCATTATGTCTTTTACTGGAGCCAATACACACATTCAGCTGAGAATGATTAACTTATGTATATTCAGTGGCGTAGCGTGGGTTGTCAGCACCCGGGGCAAGGCAAGTAATTTGCGCCCCCTAACCCCCAGATGTTGCGCCCGGTGCGGCCGGCCCCCCCTGCACCCCCCACGCTACGCCACTGTGTATAATCAAATTATAAATGCTAAGAGATATAAATGCAGCGTGATTTGAAGCATTGTAATAAGTCAGCTGTGTGAAATCTAAACCTATTGTATAAAACTCCCAAATGATAGGGTATCCAACTTTTGTTTGTGTGTGCAAAGGACCTCCACTTTCCCAGGTTGGCTTTGCAAAGTTTTGTCTCAGCTGTCCAAACCCTCCATACCTATGCTATAGTCTTATTAGATACAACTTTCCTTGGATTTATTAGGATTATAACAACACAGAACCACAGTAATCTATTGTGGAACTGGGATGTCACACATCCACATAAAGATTAGCTATTTTTGTTGGGAACAAAAAGTCCACCTGTGAAAATGTTTTGTGCGTATCATTTCAATTGGAAAAGACCGGGTGGGACAATCCTTGTCCCATGTCTCACCGGAGGAGATAAAGATTGCCACTTCTTCAAGTCCTGCATATCCTCAAAGTTTTGATATTGTGTGTATGCTCTCTCTTTCTCTCTGAGAAGGCACTTAGAAACCATGAACACAATTTGACCCCCTACAGTACAGCCAGTTAGCTAGCCTGCTTCATCAACATCTCATGCCATAGCTGCTCACTTCAGCCTTAAATAGTACCTGAGGCAGTGGGGAGGGGGGACACACAGTCTTGGCCAGGACCCTCAGGGGGAATATCCTTTCACCAAACACAGCAGCCCCACGCGGTCCCAGATGAGCTATTTCATGCATACATATACCCATTTCTAGAATGGTATACTATATACCATTGAATATATTATTAATTTACATAAATGAAGAGCTATGTTCAGCTTCTGTAGTATAGATATTTCTATATATTAGGCATGGACAGAGATGTTAGTACTTTATTAAAATATCACAATCCAATGAAAATGTGAAACAATAATCTCTTTGCACAATAGATTTGGTCACATTTGCTAATGAGGCAATTTTACAGTGGGATTTGTTTCTGAGTAAACATACACAGGATTGAATGGCATAGAAATGAGCTAAACAGTATTTGACGCTTGCAGTTCTCACATTGTGCGACCAGGGTGGTAATTCTCAACAAGGTAGGCAGTTTAGCTTAGTACAGAAAGAAATTAAATTCTCTCATAGCTTGCCATATTGTGGAATCACAAAGCTATTCAGAGTTCTTCAGAAATGAAATGTTTCATTATTTCAAACCACTGAATGCACATGGTTTGCCAAGTTGGTGCCTTATTTCATAAAGCAATAAATATTTTTTTTGATACAGACAGATTGTGTATGTAAGTTTGTGTGACACATTTTCCCAGGATCAATGCTGAGACCTCTGAACTAAAGTAAAATCATCTTTCTAAACGGAATACTAATTTTTGCTAAGCTGCTTTTTGAAGACTAGGCTCTTTTTAAAAACCAAAGCTCCATACAATGGATGGAGGGAAACGAAAAGGGAGACTGCAGTTGATGAAATGCAAATGAGGCTTTGCTCAGACAGCTGGCTGCTTTAGGATGACATGTGTGATGAATGGCTCTTAAAACATGAGCAGGCATCAGGCTTCAATTCAGTGTCAGACTGGCAAAAACAGCAGCATTACTGGATGCTTCCTTTAATTAATGCAACATTTCTGCATTAGTCCGGACACTGCCGATAAATGGGAAAGAACTGATATCAGTGGTAATATCAGAAATCTTTCAACCTTGAAGCTGGGATGTGTTAGCCAAAAGCTGCAGTATCGTAAAAGGTTTAATTGTATTTGTAATGTACCAGTGCACCATGACAAAAATGGAAGATAGTGTAGGCAAGGCCGGGTAAGCCAGTGATAAATGAGTGTGAGTGATTATAAAGCAAAGAGGACTGTGAAAACAGACAAAAGACAAGCAAAAGGAAAAGGTGGGGGACTAAGGATATCAACAGCTACTCTGATGTGTGAAGTAGGTGCAGAGAGAAACCTGGTTATAGTTTCCTGTGGGGATGGAAGCACAAAGCAGCTTAACATAAATCTCTCATCCTAAAGGGATTTCATTGACAAAAGTGAGATTTAGCACCAAAACTGCTTGCCGGTGAACTTCACAGGGAAGAACCTTTGCCAGGCAGTCATGAGTTAGGAAGCTCAGTAAATCAACTCAGTAAATCAAACACACAAGTCAAGGTTTTCTACTAATTACAGATCAGAACAACAGGTTCTGTGAAAATACACATTATTCATCCATTTTGTGCTTTTAAAGGTCATTTTTGAGTCATGTAGCACTAAACTGTTACGCAAGGTTGCAATGTGACATTTAAAAGTTTCATGCAATATCATCTGACCACTCTGAAATGTACTCAAAATTCTTTACAGACATTGTTCTTTATAACTTGGGAGGATACTTGTTTATATTAGAAGAATGTCAGCTGGACGCAAAGCTCAAACTGGATTACAAATTTATGTCTAGCTTACAGAAATAAGGATCTCCTTCTGAGAAATGTGGTTAGTCTGATCAAAACTCTTTTAGAATCCCTCAGATTTCCTCATATGCGAGTAACCCTGAGGTACACTTCAAACTTTACTGTAGTTAGAATTCTGTGGTAACTGTATAATAGAAATAACTGTGTGCCAGTAGATATTTAGAGACTATAAATATTCAATCTGATAGCCACAAAGTATTAATGTTTAAAGAGTCAGATGTAGTCATGTATCTGTTCCAAGTTCCCATATATCTGTAAGCATTTCTAAATAATATATTACTTTTTATAAACTGATACATCATTCCCTTCAACACTGAATTCAGGAGTTCAAGTGCCTATCAGTTTTGAAATGAAACAAGGCCACCAAAAGACAAGGTAATGGTTTCTACCTGCCTGAGACTCCTTAGGTCTTAGGCGATCAATCGTGGCCGAGTAACATTGTCTTCTATGACTAAGGTCTTAACAGGAAGTCTGTAAGTGACTGTGGAGGCCAATTCTGGATCCACATGTCCTTCCAGACTGGGGACAGAGGTTTCTGGGTGGGAGTTGATCAGGGTGAAGGTTTATAAGGATAAAGTATAAGTAGGTATAAGTATAAAGTTTGTAACTAAAAAGAAAAAGAAAAAAGTTGGAAAAACTGCAAAAAAAAAAAAAAGGAAAGTCTGCCACAAATTTCTGAGTTTATGGAAGACTGATGAAATTTGAGCTGAGAGAGAGAAAATGGCATCTCAAGAAACCAGAAGTAAGGTGCACTGTGAAAGCCACCTAGAATGCTTATGTGTCAGCTAAAAATCATACCCAGCCACCCCACAAAAGAAAACGAGGGGTAGGGAAAGAGAGGGAATTAGCATGATTATGCCCCTGGCAGTTTAAATATCCAGGATGGGGTGAGGATTGGGAATACGTGCTGTGAAATGAATTCTCCCTGCACAGTATACAGGATTGATTCAGGATGAAAGGCAAAAACACATCCTTTCATTTTCTCAATCTCGAGAACTGCATATGCACACACACACACACACACACACACACACACACACTCTAAAGCTAGAGAATGTTCATGTTTGGGGCTGACAGTCTTTTATAGTAGCCTTTCCCCAGCAGATGTTGAGTTCTCAGATGTTGTTGGACTATAGCTCCCACCAGCCCCAGCCAGCATGTAGCAATGGTCTGGAATTATGAAAATTGTAGTCCAGTATATGGTGACCAAGGCTGGGAAAGGCTGCTCTGTAGCACTGCAGAGAAAGTTCCTGGAAACAGGAGGGGCGAAATAGTGTCCTTTAATTCCTGAAACTCTTACCACCTCAAAGAGGCCTGAGAAGCAGTACAAAATAGAGCTGTGCCAATTGCCAAACCTTCAGAATGTCTTCATTTCAACCATATGAGGGAAGGTGGGGACAAAGTGAAGGTGCTTTAGGAAAGGGAAGTGGTATGTGTGTAGAATTTTGCTTTTTTAAAGGATAATTTTCAAAGGGCTGATATGTGTGTGCACGCACGTGCTTGTGCTAACCTTGCAAGTGCAACAAGCGGACAGAGGGATTCTGCTCCCCACCCCTGCTTTAAAACATGTTTTTAAATGCACTGTTTGTGATTGCTGCAGCTGGGGCTAGAAAAGATTCTAGCCCATAGTCATTCCTGGAAAGATCATGTGACCATACAGTCACATATGGTCATATCAGAGGTGCTACCAATCTCGAAGCCGGTCTTCAGAGAGTCCTCCTCCACCACTGTGCCTATAAAACTGGAAGCAAAAGGGGGCCACCCAAAAAAACAAGGCAATAGAACTCTAGGTTTGTAACATAAAAGAAAAATTTTAAAGAAGGTAAGCATCCCTCAAGGCCTCGCCCTTTACACCACCTTTTCCTAGGGAAATGAGGGAGCCAAGACAGCTGCTACATCCAGCAATGCTCTTCTTAGTACTGGCTAAGAGCCTCCTACCCACCCCACTGCTTATTGTGCTGGCCCTTTGGGCCCTGAAAGAACTGGGGCCAAAAGCAGTGCTTGTGACCTTGCCTGATGCTTTCACAACACTGGGCTGAGTTTCACTGCTCTTTCGTGAGGGAAGGCTGAAGATGCAGGTGACTACAGTCAACTCTGGTGGGCCTTGGAGTTTGCATGACCATGCTGGGTGCTGACACCACGCTTCCTAGCAAGGACCCATGAGCTTCCAGGGTTACAGAATATTTTTAATACGGTAGTTCAGTAGCACTTTTTTTAATCTTACAACAAAACACAGCACTGTGGCATCTGTTGAATTTTCACATATTTGTTTTGTACGCTGCCTGATAAATCTAATCTAATTATTATTATTATTACTAGTACACCACGATCAAACCTTTGTGGAAGACAACAACCCAAAACTTAACTTCAGCAATACAATACCGGGAAAATGGCCCTAAATACCCCTGCTTTATGGGACGCGGGTGGCGCTGTGGGTTAAACTACAGAGCCTAGGTTTTTCCGATCAGAAGGTCGGCGGTTCTAATCTCCACGACGGGGTGAGTTCCTGTTGCTTGGTCCCTGCTCCTGCAAACCTAGCAGTTCGAAAGCACGAAGTGCAAGTAGATAATTTTGTACCGCTCCAGCGGGAAGGTAAACGGCGTTTCCGTGCACTGCTCTGGTTCGCCAGAAGCAGCTTAGTCATGCTGGCCACATGACCCGGAAGCTGTACGCCGGCTCCCTTGGCCAGTAAAGCGAGATGAGCGCTGCAACCTCAGAGTCGTCCATGACTGGACCTAACAGTCAGGGGTCCCTTTACCTTTATCCCTGCTTTAACACCTAAAACAGTTAAAGCAAGAGTTAAAACTGCATAAAAAAATCTATTGTCAATAAATTCATGGCATTTCTGCTTTACCCAAAACATAGGGCATTATCCCCACTCCTACACGCCTGTCTTCCTCCTTGTTTTTCTATAGCCAAGAGGAAGGTGTGACGTTTGAAAATCCGTTCCGGGTTTTCTAAGAGTTCTTGTTGTATACCAGAATCAGGAGTCGCTCCATTCCAGGTTTTACTTGGTCACTAGTCATGGAAAAGCCTGGTAGGCCTCAATAAACACACTGGGACTGAAGGTGTGTTAACTTGAAACTGGAGTTTGGTTAAGGTTAGTAAAACTGGGCTTTCCCCCCCTTTTGCCTTTGTGGGCCTGGGCCCGACTAGAATCTTGAGTGTGATTCTTTCTTTCTTTCTTTTTACTCATGCAGAGCAAAGAATCAAGTTTGGTAACAGGTTCTGAAGGCTCTTCTGGAGAAGGAATCAGGGTAAGCGCTTACTTTGAACATTTACTAGCATTTCACTGGATCTGTGACAAAAACTATAGCAAATATTCCTTTCTGAATAGAAGATTAGGACTTGCTTTCCTGGGTATTAGCAGCTGTTTCTCGGATCCCCATGGCCCTCTCTCGCCTATTGGCTTGCCTAGTACCTGCCACAGGTGAAACAAAGGGGAGAGGCCCAAGCTCCCATGTGTAACAGTTGTGGAAGCAAGATGGGTGAGAGCAGTGAATTGAAAATGCTCTGTAGGTCAGTGAAGGATTTGGGAAATAAGAGGTTGAGGGAGGAAGTGGGTGCTAAGGTTAAGAAAGATAAGGCCAAGGTGGGACAGGCACCTACCTCACTATTATTACATTATAAACCACCAATTTTCAAGTCAATAATTTTTCCTTCTCCCCCTCTTTATATAAGGAACATTTAAGCCCTCCTTACAATAATGAGAGAAATAAACTGAAGTGGATAGCTTTGTACCTGAATCACTTTACTGTAGCAGTTGATTTTATTTTTATATTTTAAACCCATTATTACTTCTAGGAGCTCAAGGTGGCATAAATGGTTCTCCTCCTCCATTTTATCCTCATAACAACCCTGTGAGGTAGGTTAGACTTAGATATTATTACTGGCCTAGGGCAACTCAGCCAAGCTTCATGGCTGAGTGGGGATATGAACCCTGGTATCTCAGGTCCTAGTCAAACAGTCCAACCACCTACACCACATTGGCTTCCAATAATAAGCTTTAAAAACACAAGTTGGGGGTTATTTGGATGAAGAATGCACATTTTGAACTTAAGCTTGGCATTTTTCTATAACTGGAAAAGTTATTTCCTGTTGCATATTCTTTTAGTTGGTTTTTGAATATTCAGCTAACCAGACTGACCATGAAAAAGAGAATATAATCCCCACTTCATAATGTACTGTTTGTGAGACATGAGGTAATTGTCCCCTGGCACAGTTAGAACTGTAGCATTCAGAAATCCTAAAACATTCCCTGTGGTCTCCTATGAATATTTGTTGACTTTGCATTCAGGACTAATGGAAGCTAGTCATGGAGAAAGAGTTGTAAATCATTTTGACCAAGCTGACCGAAAGAACGGTGCCAAATTTCAGTGTCAGAGTCTCTAGCACACAATCCATGATAAACAAAAATTGTCTTTAGCAGAGAACAAACAAACAACAATAAGGGTTAGACGGAAGTCATCCAACCACAAAGCTATATACAGATGGCTCAGTTTTCCCTTTAGGAGTCCATAACAGAACATTAGTGATTTATCAGTGTGGGCCCACAATCAAACAACATTAGAGAGGTGTGCTCATCATTTCTTCAGTTAAGAGGGGAAAGTTACTAGAAAACACAATCAAGACAGGAATAGTAACAACAAAAAATCCACAAGCTCCAAACCAATGTGCAAAGCAAAATTGAAAATAAAATGTCTCGCACACATTCTCAGCTTACTCTCTGTTTACAAAAAATAAATTGTTTAAAGACTCTGTTTTAGCCACTGAGTGATATCCCAAGGTCTTTGAGACATCTTGAAGGCTGTGAACATGACCTCTATAACCCAGTCAGTTTATTGTAGGATGTGAGACTGACAAGAGGCTAAGAATCCAATATGGAACATTTCTAGCTGTACTGAAGTGATGTCTCTGCATGGTAGGGAGGTGAGAAAGGAACTGAAAGGTTACAATAAAAAATACAAATACAATAAAAAAATGGCAAAATGCACACTTGCCTGAAGTCTTAGAGATATGGAGTTAAATCTAATATTCCTGCTACTGAATTGTATGTACTTTAGAATTACGCTATACATTTTCCAAATAGAGCTGTATATTAAAAAATAATAATAACAAACACGACTGCTTTAGTTTAATGAAGAATATGTGTCTGGCTGGGGTGGTGCAAATTTATCCATGAGACCTTTTCTAATTCTATGATTGTAATAAGACACTCATATTGAGATTTCACTAACATGGGAAACTGTTTGTTTTTAAGGCTGTTTCCATACTGGGCATTGATTGTGAAATAGCTACAATAACATCTGCACCATGTCATTAACTAAACACCTGCATCTTGTTGCCCCCCCCCCGTTCCTTCTGGTTCCCACCACCCCCATAGCTAAGAAATTCTGATTTTTCAAACTTAATGGAATAGCTATGATTTCTTCAAGTATGGATGATCCATTTTGTTGCTACTCTGGTCAGATCATGATCTCTATTGATTGCTCAGCGATCTGATTTTAGGTTGTGATCCAGCCATTTCCTTTTCTATGATCCAGCCCTCCTTTCTAGGAATGAGCACTTTCCCTTTAAGTCTTCATTTCCAAATAGCATTGCATTGTGTATCTGTTTCCCCCCTCCAAAAAATCTCACAAAGAGAGAATCATGATTGGTACTGTAGTGAGGGAGGATATAATGCCCCCCTCCCACAATAGTCTCAATGCAAATTACCCCCGTAGCACCCTTCCTGCACTGCTCACTGAGACAAGCCTATCCCAGCAAGCAGCAAAACATGGGATTTGCTGAGAACCTACATATAAAATCCAATATTTGTAGACCTTAATATCATGGTTGTATACCAGATTCTTCTTTTTCTTTGGGGGGGGGCATGTTTCTCATGATTCTATGTGGTCTCACACTCCCCCAATTCAAAATCAGAGACAGACAGGCTGGAGTTAGACTTTGTATTATCATTTTTCGTTTATCAATATATATGTAATCTATTCGTACAGGCATATATATTTGTACAGGCATGGCATTTGTAAACATATTTTATCCGCTACACCTGAAACTTGAAATTGAAAAGTAATTATTTTTAAGAAATCATTGAGATTGTTTTGAAGGATTTTTAAGTATTTGAAGGATTTTTAAGTATTTCTGGAAATACTATTTAAAAAATACTATTTAAAAAGAGGGGTATGTGTGCTAATTTTATATAATCGATCAGCCTGAGAACCTAGTCGACTATAAGCACATTCTTTTAAGTTGTAGACACAGTGAAGATTATTTGAAGGTCAGGGTAGGAAAGGGTAGGACCGAAAAACTGCAATGCTCTGAGTGAATTTAGAGATTGGCAGCACCCTTTTCAACAGATGGTGTCCTTTTGTAGATGAGATAGAGGCTCCTGGGGAGCCATTACTCAGGGAACATCAACAAGCCAATTCCTACGTCCTTCCTATGCTCCATATTCAGCAGCCTTTGGGGTGCTGCCAATGCTGGAATTTTTAGTCCCACTCAGGACTCAAGTATATCCTACATTCCTTTTGTCTCAGAATAGCAGCAAACTAACATGTTGATTTTTCTTTCTTTTCTAGTAATCATGTCCCCCTTAAAACGTATTGTTTTCGTATTGTTTCGTATTGTTAAGATTAAAAAAAAAATGAAAGGGAAATAAGCAAATAATGGTACAAAAAATGACAGTTTTATAACTACCTGATTGAAAAGAAAATGTATTTCTGGGCAGCTGTGAAACACTACAAAAGCAGTAGCATGCTGTATTGTAGCCAGTCACTTTTATGTTGGATATGGCTTCCAATTCTTGTTATCCTGTCTCTTTCATCAGACAGAATCACATAAGAGCCACCATTCTGAATATAATAAAGATGATATTGCTCTAATTATCTTAAGATTAGGTTCATAGGAAGTAATTGGTGATATATCGGGTTAAGGATGAATGGCTGTTTATATTTAAGGACAGTGCTGCTGCTGAAATTCCTCTTTTAGCTTGTTGCTCTGTAGGAGTCAGACTGGGGCAAATCTAGATGTGACATCAAGGATCCATGACTAGGGCTGGGCGATATCAGCTTTTCAACATCGCGGTGTATTGCCAGCCAAACATTGCAGTTTGGCAATATATTAAAAAAATAGGATGCATTGGCCTCTGCCTGTGAGACACCGGTTGAAACTGCCCCAGCTTTTGCATTGAGACCTGAGGTGGTTTCACCCAGGCTAGCAGGCTGGGACAATGCAGCTTGCTTGTGCTGCTCAGCTGGGGGGAGAGAAGGTTTCCCCTCTCCCAGCTGAGACAGTCCCGGTGCTCTCGCCACTCGTGCAGGAGCAGCAAGAGCAATGGGGCTGCTTTGCGCAGCTCAGCTGGGTGGAGGGAACATCTCCCCCCAGCTGAAACAGTTCTGGTGCTCTCGCGTGAGCATCGGGGTTCCTTTAATTGCTCACTGCGGGGAACGACAACTGCACTCCCCTCAGCTGAGCAGTTTCAGAGAGCCCCCACCCTGCCACCGGCTTATGGGATCCAGCGCTGGGCTGGGGGCTCTTTAACTGCTCGACTAAGGCAAGGGCAGCTGCACACTCCTCAGTTGAGCAGTTTAAAGATGCAGAGGGAGGAACAAGCTATATTGGTGCCTTGCTGATACAGCTTGTTTCTCCCTCTCCGTCGTTTGAGGGCAGAGTAGGATGGTGGTTTCACTCAGAGATATATCGCTGGTGAAACCGCCGCCTCTCCCGAGTCCCTCTACTAGTAGCAGTCAAGAGTTCCTTCCTCCAGTGGGAGCTTCTAGTAGAGGGACTCAGGAGTGGTGGCGGTTTCACCAGTGATATACCACTGAGTGAAACCGACATCGTGGTCTGCTCCTTATACTGATCCTGGGCGATATATCAATATATCGCTGAGGCCTATCCATGACTGTATTTTCCAATGTATTATTGTAGCATGCTACCCCAATCTGGGAGAAGTGTGAGATTCCAGGGGTTCTAGGTTCATGTTTCCTTTGGAATGAGATGCAGCAGAGACTGTGGTGTATTTATGATACACAATTTATTTGCACATATATACAACCTGAACCTGTGATGGTGGGGTTCACAGCATTAACACCCCAAGACGGTCTTACTTCTCCTATAGCCGCACCCTTGGATCACAGCAGAAATCAGCTTTGGCGCTCTCACCCACCCACCCACCCGATCTTGGCGCTACCCACATGACCCATCTCTGTGTTCCTTCCTTCACCCACCCAGCCAATCTTGTTGCTACCCGCCAACCCCATCTCTGCACTGCTTCACTCACTCATCCACCTGATCTTGGTGCTTTCCACCTGCCCCATATCTGTGCTTCTTTTACCTGCTCACTCCCTACCTTCAGTTGCCACCTCCACCTCCTGCTCCTCCACCAGCACAGCAGATATATTTCTGGAAGCCGGCTTCTGGAATTGCTGTGATGGAAGGAGGAGAAAGAGTAGCAATGTGAGAGGGGACAAGGTAGGTTTTGCTTTTGTTTTTTGGTCCCACATTCTAGTGTGAAGCCAATTGACTTCTGCCACAACGCAGAAGCAAAAAACAACTGTCTTTTGGTTCTACCCTCTGGCATGGCCAGAGCATGGGAGCCAAAACAGGACATTGGTGATTGAGATCAGAAGCTGGGAAGGCTGCTCTCAATCCAGGATGTCCCGCTTTAACCAGGACACTTGGAGGTTATACAATATTTTGATTTTAGCTTATATGTTGCACTTAGTAACCTCAACTGAGCCTATATTGTGCTTATACTGAGGTTTTTAAAAGTGCAAGTTATTTTGTAGTTTTGAGTTGTAGCTATGTCTCGTTTAGAAAACTGGGCAGATTTTTAACCGGTTTTAAACTGCACTGAAAGCTGAAACTTCTGCATTTTTCACTTTTTAACCTAAAGCACTGAAGCACTTGATCTAAATGCTGTGTGTCAAACATGATGAACTTTAAAAAAAGCAACACACAAATATTTTTGGCCAGAGGTGATAGAGAGAGAGTGAAAAACAAACAAACAACATATATGTATATGATGGGCAACAAACGCTCTCCTTGTAGCCTTGAATTCTTGTAAAAATCAGTTACCTGCCTGTAGCTTACATTTCTTTTCTAGATGGCAGATGCTCAGGAACACATTATTATAGCTCTGAGGTGAACCCTCCCTAAGCATATTTGATATGCTGACACAAGCATACGAGGTATATGTGTAAAATATATTTTAAGTCAGCTCCCTCTGTAGTTCAAAACAACCCAGGAAGGAATCAGATGTCAGATATTGTGCGATTTGGTTCTAGCACTAAAAGCACCGAAATGACAAAAAACAGCAATTAAAGCCACTATTCCAAACCCACTATTATCCAGACTCAAAAATATTACTGAAGAAGTGGGTAGACAATATAATACTCTGCTTGATAAAGGTCCTGGCTTATCAACTTTGTTTCTCATACTAAAAGTGTGCAAAATCAAGAATAACTACATGCAAGGGTACAGTCTGCTATGCTCCCAGCTTGCAATACCTAATGCAAGCTACTCATGGGAGAGTGATTTGTTAGGAGGAAGCAAAATAATCCCTATTATATTCCCCTCTTCCACAATATGAAAATAGAAACTAAGCCTAGAATTGTAAAAGATACTCAGGAATGTCTTTGAGTAAACATTCACTCGCTACCCCCGAAAAGCAAAGAAGTTTATGATTGCAATACTATACCATATTTACCAGGGATTAAATCCTATTAAAGTCAATGGAGTTTGCTGTGTATTCAGCAGGTAGAGGATTGCAATGTAAGAAATTTACTTGGTGTAATAATCATCTTTCTCCCCCCCCCCATAGTCACTTTAAACTCCAAAGTATTTTCTTTGTTCTTTCTTTTTCTGTAACTCCCTCCAGATTAAATATTTTAGGCAAATTGTATTTGTAAAAGAAACCTAATAAATCACCTTTAACATGGTGATTTTCCCACCTTGGTTGTCAGAGAGCAACACACTGTGTTGTCGTAATATTATACCATCTTTTAAAAGATGACTCCATCTGCATTGTACATTATCACATTATATGCATCATTACACTGTAACCATAAAAATGAAAATGAAAATATGATAAGGCCTTAACATCTTTATAACAATTTCAAGTTTGTGGGCATGTGAAAAGCAATTCTCATTTGCAGGAGGTATATTCATTTCTAAAAAATAATGACCTAAAACTGATAAAAGTACAGGCATTGAATGTGTCTGCTTTGCAATTTTGCATGTTTCTGCCACAGGCTCTGGATATCAGTTGTAATGAAAAAAGTATGACAGCTCTCCAGTAGAAAGAGACATTTGCCATAGCAAGGTGGGGAAAGAAGGTACTCCCAAGGTTTCAGGAAGAATCGCAGGCCTGAAGGGATACTTTGGAGTCTGTAGCCTTTGGAACAATATGTGTGGTGCTCAAGTAAAGTATAGCAAGCAGAGGATTTTGAAAGTGGTGCAGGAAGTAGAAGAAGATAGATGGACAGAGGCAAGGACAGAACAGTAGGCCCTCTAACTCCTCTATATGAATCAGTTGTTTGTTTTATGTTGGGAGTTTCTTCTTTGATTAAACACACAGTGACTCATGAAATGATTTTGTGGGACTTGGGTGTGCTCAAGATCTCATTAGATTTTCAGGTGAGAGGCAGGAATTGTTCCTTTATAAGGCTTTTTTAGACATCCAAGATGTTGACTGTTGCCGTTGAAGGCTTGTTACGGGGAGCTATGTGCCTCGTTGGGAGGAGGTGAAAATTTAAGTTTCATCAGAATCTTCTTTTCCCTTTTGGGATCTTTTTGGGTAGACTCCAGAGAGCTAGTGGTTTCTGCCTTGGTTTAAGGAAGCATGAGACAAGTTTGTTGGCCACTTTTTGTATTCTAATATTTTATTTTTCTTACGATTCAGGCCTAAGGGGAACCAAAGTAAGAGCAAGGCTTTTAAGATCATACAAGGTAATGTGTGCAGGTACAATGAATAGGACTGTAAAGGAGAAAGTCACTTGGAAGTAAAGGCATAGAGATAGGTCAGGGAAAATGTGTAGAAAACTTAAGGTAAGAAAAATGAGTTTGGTCGATATATGAGGGGGTGGGAAGTATAGAGATCTGAGGAACAGTATCACATGGCTGTAATCATAGATGGATATCACTGGGCTAAGCTGAACTTCATATTCTCCATAGACAGTAGTTGTGGTGACAAGTAGAGTACCCTGTGTTAGTCTTTGTTGTATCAATGAAGTCTGTAGTTCAAATATATTTAGGGTTTAGCTTGCAGCTGCTTGCAGTGGAGACTGGGGGAAGTAAACAAATAAGCAAGAAATGCATACGATTAACAAGTCTTGCTTGCAAAAAGAATAATAATTTGGAAGTTGTGGCTCTTTTGGAAACAGTCATAACTTGGAATTTGTCATACCTGCTGTATTGTTTTGCAAGAGCAAAAATGGGCTTCCTAAGAAAAATCAGTGAGCATTGATTATGAGATGTGCAAAGCCAAATGTATTCCATTATTCTGCATGATGGATAAAGAACAACATCTATGGAATTTATACCCCAAGCCTGCAGTCCAGCAAGGGCTGTAGTATGCATATATATATATATATATATATATATATGCTGTTCCTACATATGTGGGTCTGTGTGCTTCAGGGGAGTAGCCCATTTTGCTCACTCACACACTTGATTTATTTACTTGGGATATTTAAATACCTGGGAAGATTACAATAAAAATCTAGGGGGGGAAACGCCATTTAGCTAAAAAGATTATAAAACAATAAATTTCAGTAAATTTCAGGCAGCACAAAACAATCACAAAGTGCATAAAATGTTAACAGGTGTTATTTCCTAGTTAAATTTGGTATAAATACAAAATTAAAGGGAAAAAAAGATTAAAAGGCTTGCTCGGCACCAAAAAGAATGATGAAATGGTTGTGAGGCAAGTGAGGTGAGCATTCTGTAACAGGGGTGCTCCCACTGAGAAGCCCTTTGTCTCAGACCTGCTCACCTACCCATTGAAGGCTTTCTACACTTATCCCTTTGTGCACAAATAGGTGTACCATAATTGAAGTTAATGGTGCAGCTCACAGGAATGGCAACACAGCACTTGTGCATCACGCACATCACACACAAGGAGGGGGAGATTGCGGCCAGAGAAGGATTTTGAAGCACTTTTATAAGTCCATCCAAAGCAAAATCAATAGAGTTATGCACCATTACCCTGCTTTTTTTCATTTAAGTAGCTATTTTTTATATTGGGGATAATATTTTAGATACTTTTATGTTACAATTCATATTTAGAACTTTGAATTAAAAGATGTTAATATGTTAAACTTATTTTCCATCATGCTGGACTTTGTCAGGTAGCCTAATCCAATGTCAATTATATCTATATCTATATCTATATCTATATCTATATCTATATCTATATCTATATCTATATCTATCTATCTATCTATCTATGAATAAGAATCAATGAACATTTCAAAAATTAGTTTTTTAAAAGTCAGTGTCTGTTGAAGTAGACATGCCACCAGTTGACAGTACCTAAAGTCCCAGTCTATATACTGTACAGCAGAGGGTGCCCAAACTTTTTTCAAAGACGGCCAGATATGATGAAGTGAACATGCGTGAGGGCCAACCAAAGTTGCTTTTTTAGGATTGAAGTTCTTTAGCTACCGTGGAAGCTAAAGGTGTCTTGGTTTTGACCATCCAATGCTTTCTTGTCATTTTGCCACATTCTGAGCTAGTTGTAGGAGGCTAGCACCACATGCTGAACACAAGTTGGATGAATACAGGGTGACAGAAAGGATCATGTGAATAAATCCTCATACTCTGTAAATCAGTTATTTCATTGCTCATTCACTTAGATTTGCTTGCACCACAGCCATAGATAGCAATCTAATACAAGTCATTCCCATATTGGAAAAAAATTCTTGCTCAATGTACTCTAGTGATTAAGCCATGCCATTGCTTCTATGCACTGATTTAAAATGCATAGAGAATCAAGAAGAATGTCATGGCTGAAACAACTGAAACATAAAGAAACAAAAGTTAGTAATTCTTATCAACTGGGTTTCCCATCTGTTTATGCTGCAGTGTACATGTGTGGGATAGGAATGGACAATAAAGACGAGGTACTTCTGTGCATTTTAAAAAATAAGTTATTGGTGATAAAAGCATAATTATTCCTCTTTTTTCTGTCTGGACAGCTGTGTTGGCACACTAAGAAGCATCAAATGAATGGTCATCTTGATACTCTAATGTTAGATAATTTCCTTTGCCCAGGTGGTATTAATAATCATTAGTCTGGTACAGAGAACAACAAAAGGAAGTCCATCAAAGATTAATCACTGGAATTAAGTTTGTAGTAGGTTTTCTAGGGAAAATTGAAGTCTGTTGGAAAAGTGTTTCATCCAGAGATAATTATTCTATTTTTGAAAGAGATGAGGTGAAGAACTGAATGACCACAAACAATAAAATATATTATCCTCTTGCTCCATCATCAAATGACTCTCGTTAGGTCCAAGCGAAAGGGCTTTATCAAAGCTGCTTTCTGAATTCAGAGCTTGCATCTGTCTGCTGCATCAAAAAGGAAGAGAGAGAGAGGAAGCTCATCCATGTAATTGTACTTCCCATTAAATTTGCAGGCACATTTCATCTTTGCCATGTGGTGATCCTAAATTAGCAGGATCTACAAACAGAAGCTGAACTTATTACTCTGAACAAAAATGAGTCCAAGTTTAGCATCCATGAGCAATTCATTGCCCCATAATTATATCAAATGTGAAAACCGTCCATTGTTTACAAAAGCTGCCACTGCTGTCACAGGCACAGCCCTATCATAAGCAAAAGAATTAGATTTTTCCAAATTACTTTCAACTGGTTGAGCAGCAGAGTCCTTCTATCTGTTCAACACATGAAGAGAGAATCATTCCAAAGCGTGATGTGCTTTTGCAGGTTTTAATACAGCTGATCTAAAATTTGAGAAAAAGAAAGAAAAAACAAACTTGAGTAAAGGTTTGAGCATAATTAGATATTTGTGTTTGTCTATACATGCCTAATGTTGCATCTCAGTTTTCAAAAATGCCAGTAATCAGGTTAGTATAAGATAAATATAGTTGCAAAAGATTCAATGTAAACAGATTTTTAATAACCTAAAAAGTTTACGTGATTTTATAAATGTGGTGTGAAAACCACCATACAGTTTAATATTTATTACATTGAAATACCTTTCTCTATGGAGTTCAAGGCAGTGAGCATGAACATGCCCTACTTTTCTTCCAATTTGATGTAAAGGTTCCTGAAGTTTAAGCAGCAGTTTTGCCCTGTGTGTTGATACCATTAGACTCAATTTTGAATCAAGATTGATTAGCCCATTCTAAATTGCAAAAAGTGGACACCTCCGAAGATAACGTGACCCAATTTCGCACAATGGCTCCTAGGATGGAGGAGTGAGTTTTGATATATATTTGAATATTATTGGATGGCATTTTGAATCAAAATGGAGTGCTGAACCTTTCAAAGCTGCAGTGATTTTAACCAAATTTGGCATGAAAGTAGGACTGTGCCTCAGATTTGGCCTGAGCTTAAACCAAATTAGGCTGATATCAAGCCAAACTAAATCATTCCTTTTCCACAGTAGCAGCAGAGCAAAAATTTGACACGAAGGGTGACAGTAGGCTGCATCTCTTTCCAGTCATGAAAAAATGCACAGGCCTCAAGGTAACTTGGGCTGCCAGAGAGGGATATGCAGGTGGATTTCCTGGCCTCTCCCACCTCTCTGCTCCCTACCACGAGGTTCAAACAGCATTTGGTATCCTCCCTGACATTGGGGCCAAACGAAATGAGATGCCGTTCATGATAGACTCAGAGGTGTAGCAAGGTCAGGTGGTACCTGGTGCAGATTTTCTTTTGTCACCCCCTTCATTGAAATTATTAAAAGAAGGAAAAATAGGATGCTTACAGTTGCAAGTGTTATTTGCTGGTTTATTTACTTAACATTGTGAGCATAAGCAGTTAAATCCCCCCCCCAACTTTGTTCTCACACCCACCTCTGCTCCTGTGCGTTCCAGGGTTTGGGTCCTGAGTTGAGGAAGCTTTTGCTTCTCTCCTCCCCTCCCACCTCCGCTTGTTTGCTTGCTTGCCTGCCTCCTTCCAATCCTCTCCCTGCCTGCCTGCCTGCCTCCTCCAGCAGCCTGGGAGTGCGGGGGAATGGCGCACACCCCCCCGCCTGCAACTCCCAAGCCTCCCCCGAGCTGTCAAAATGAAGGGTGAAGGGGGGAAGGCTGCTGGCAAAGCTCAGGGTAGGCTTGGGAGTTGCGGGCGGGGCACACCGAATGTCACCCCCCCTCAGCGATGACACACGGGGCGGTTCGCCTCATCACACCCCTCTTCTTACGCCTCTGGACAGACTAGGACTGGGGTAGACTGGCACATTATTCATTTAAGATATTTTCCATGGTCGGGGGTAAATGTGCTAAATGACACTACCGTCTCACATAACAGCTGCATACTAGAGGATGAAAATGTACTACCACTATACACTGCAATACCCGATAATTCCATGTAGACACATGAAGTAGGCAATCCCCCCCCCCTTTTTTTCTTTACCAAAGCTCCCTTGGGTGGCTAATTGGTAGTCAGTTGACTACATGAAGCAGTAAAAAATTCCTAGGCCACTACTACTTCCTGCAAAAGGAGCAAGGGAAAACGTGAAACTGGAACAAAGAAGTTTTCAGGTAGCAAACTTCCATAGCCACAACTCCAAGCATTTTAGTCATACCACTTATATTAAATTCAACATATTCTTATATGCAGGTGTCCACTTGATCAGGTTAATAGCCCCATCCAGTCTTCAGTTCCTAAATCATTTGTGCTCTGCAAGAAAAGAGCTGTCCTTGTGATGTAATTTAAAAGATAAAGGAAAACAGAGGCAAGAAGAGCTGTAAAAAACCTATATGATTTAAGCGGTTAATCAGTAAAAACTCTGGCATGTACGCACAGGAAGTTTTGCATCTGCTAGCATAATTCTCAGCACTAAAATAATCCACCAATAGGAATGGAGAGAAGTTACGTGATGAATTGCTAGCAGCTGCATCTTAACTGCATAGTCAGGATTTTATAATAAGCCTGTAGGTAGTGCATCTCTGCATATATTTTTCTTTGGGATACCAAAAATATCCTTTCCAATGAAAGGCTTCAAAAGACTATATCAGCTTGTAATAGTTTCTTTCTCTCTCCATCCTTATAGCAAGCACGTTAAAAATGCAAGTCATAGCAAATGCCAGTTATTTAGGCTGGGATATGTCAGCACCCTGATAAGTGTAGCAGCACATAGTGATTTTGCACTAGCATGTGAAGAGCTTATACTAATATGGCAGAGTGATCTATTTGTACAATATTTTTAGAATGAAGGAATCTAGTTTCTTTATTCAGACCTAAAGCTTACTTTATGACGCTGAGGTAATTACTACAATTGACTTTGGGTGAATGATGCATGCTGCCTGCAATCCTCTGTCCATACACATGAGGCTAAGTTGCATCAAGCACGTCCCTTAATTGACCAGGAAACAAGTCACAGAGTGCTTGCAGGTGGAGCCCAAGGCATGATAAAGTTGCAATAAACACAGGACAACCAAATAGGGATTGAAACAGGCCGCAACTTTATTGATTACAGACCTCAGCAGATTTTGGCGTAGGCATTGGGTGTATATTCTGAATAAACTAGTGTGTATCCAAATAAACATAGCCTGCCATTTCATGCTCGGCTTCCACTGAAGTATAGTTTTCATGGTCATAAAATGCTGTATGCAGTTGTGTATTTCAAGTATGTACCATTTAAATCAAAACAAGAACACTTTCTTAAATGAGTGTAAGCCACTGCAGAAGAAACAAATATGGTCATAGCAGCAAAAATGTAACAGAGGAAGAGCTTCAGGCAGTAATCTATTTACAGATGTGAAAGGCTGGGGGCAGGCAGGGGTTGCATCCAGGAGCATTTTTATAAAGTGTTGTAGAGGACCTGAGCCCTGGGTTTTCTGTGGTGGGCTTGGGATATCTGGCACTTTCCTCCTCATAACTTTTTTTTTTTTACAAAATTGCTTGCAGGTTGCTGAGTACACCAGCCACCCACCATTGTAATTTCCCAGAGGATCTATACATAACAAATTAGCACATGCAAATTTGTGCCATGGGCCTGTGCTCCAAGTACCTAGCAGTGGCACTTGCATCATCTTTATCTGGAAGCCGATTCACTTTCAGCCTGTTGATCCTCATGACCATGGGTAGGCAAACTAAGGCCTGGGGGCCGGATCCGGCCCAATCACCTTCTAAATCCGGCCCGTGGACGGCCTGGGAATCAGTGTGTTTTTACATGAGTAGAATGTGCGCTTTTCTTTAAAATCCATCTCTGGGTTATTTGTGGGGCATAGGAATTTGTTCATTCCCCCCCAAAAAATATAGTCCTGCTCCCCCACAAGGTCTGAGGGACAGTGGACTGGCCCCCTGCTGAAAATGTTTGCTGACCCCTGCTCATGACTATAACATCCAGCCTTTCTTTCAGTACCAGAATTTCATGCTCTGTTTTTCCTTACCACAGCTCCAGAGTTCACTTGCCAAGCTAATTTGAAATGCTGTGGGTTTTCAGTCCCCACCCCCATACAATGTGTGGAGCTGTTGTTTGCTGAAAGAAAGTGAAACATCCTGGTGCTCAACATGCAGAGTGTTTTTTGTATGGCAGCCTTTACTTGTTCTGCTGATAAGAAGATCCATTGATAAAAAATGGAACTTGCTTAGGGTCACAGTGGAAAATAGGGGAACAATCAATCTCTCGGGTGTATTAGACTAACAGTGTTGGGAAGGTTGAAGAAATGATTTAGGAGCAACTACTGGCAGAAATCTAGCATCTCTGGTTAAAATGTACTGTATGTTTAGTCCCCGTCCCCCGCATTACAGAGCAGGATTGTTCCTGCATGAATTATTCAAAATATAGCCAATGGAAGAAAAGCTTTTCTGTCACACATTTCAAAGGTCACAATCTAAAGCTGCTTACACTAGGACTAGCCCATTAAAGACCAGAAAAAAAGAAAGTAAATATTTTACATTCTGCACCATCAGTGCATTTGCATGCAATAATTTCTTCCCGTAGCCAAATTACTACAGTGCCCTGCTGACAAAATATTTTCAAAGTCTGTTTGAATGGCCTCAGCTTTCTGCCATTCTTTTCCAGGTGGTTGCTTTGGATCCATGTGGTGCTGGGTTCTGCTGTTGTGTTTGTCTAACTAGGCAGTTTTCATTTCCCTAATGCCTTTAGTATGTTAGTCAATTCCAGCATTCAGTTTTTCCTTTGTTTTACCACATAGACAGATTGCTGGGGAAATGGAGATTTAAATAAGTCACAGAAACTCTCCAACACAGATGACATAAAATCCACTTACAGAAGTAAATCATGCCCCTTGCAAGTTAATATTCTGCAGTAATGAGAAAATCTGAAGTCAATCGTACTAACGAAAGATCATAGCATGGTATCTTCATGAGCTATAAAAAAAAACACAATGGAGAAAGCACAGCACTCATTAATAGGCCAATAGCTCTGGAAGCAAACAGAATGTGCAACTTGAAGTGATAATGGCTGGCCAGATATGAAATTTGGAATTTATTACTTAAGGTTTATACAAAGATGATGGGAAACTAAGAGACAAAAATCATTTTATAAATATTTTGTTTTCCATGCGGGAGGCCCCATTAGCTAAAGTGGTACCTCAGGTTAAGAACAGTTTCAGGTTAAGAACAGACCTCCTGAACGAATTAAGTTCTTAACCCAAGGTACCACTGTAATGCAAAAAAACAACAAGAGCAAACAAACACATAAAAAGGACAGTTTAGGTCTGCTTCAGTTGAGAAGGAAAACTGAAATATACTCAAAGTCAAGTTTGAATTTCCTAGTAGCAATGAATGAAACTTTCCCCAAAACGTCTAGCTATATATACATTATTTACACAGTGGGCCCCGCGTGATTGGCTAATTCCAGGCTGCTCCTGTAGACCAATCAGGTTGCTGGTTCACTTCCACCTGAAGCTGGATTGGGTGGCTCCTGCAGACCAATCAGACTGCTTCATTCTGGATCCTATTGTTCTAGGATTCAGCTCAGTACATAACAAAGATGGTATCAGTGCCTTTACAGGAGGGCTCCCCAGCACCCTTGGCTTGAGATAATCTGACCAAAAAGTTGCCTATTTTCCCAGGGGTTTTGCAGTTACGGTTAAAATCTCTTTATGCAAGCTCCTTACATGGAAAAGGCAACCCTGTGTCTACAGTAACATAGGAAGCTGCAAGAGCATGTCTACCTTTTCATTTTAGCCTTAGATTTTGGTAACACCCCAAAGAACAAACATTCTAAAGTAGTTTTTAATGGCATATCATCTTTCCGTGAAGGAAACTGCTAGTCACATGAATAATGAGGTCGGTGCTATGCTGATATCATGTTACATAAAGGTGGGGGAGGAAGGAAGAAGCTGTAATGGAGATTTATGTATACTTAGCACTTCCCAAGATTGGGTGGTAAAATAATATTTACAAAGTGATGGTCATCCATGGTAGGGGAAATGTAACTACTGTCAAGAGTGACAGACATAACGAGTTTCTGCTGTATGAACGTAATTATACAAAGACAGCTGACGTTGCTTTGAACCTTTATTCTAATCATCTACAAGGGCGGGGGGATATAGTTGCCTTGGTGTGAAATGAGAAAAAAGTATAATTGAAAACTACAAAACATGGCAATAGGTTCCAATAGAAACAGTATTGTATAGAGATTTTAAATGGTGCCAGGCTCCTGTTATATTGACTACTCTGGAAGAACTGTTCCCTTTGCAAACAAGTGGGCATTCTGTTAAAGAAGTAATAATCTGAAGCACCACTCTTTACTATAGTAAGTCAGTGTGGTTCTATAACCATATGCCATTAATTTCTTTCAGGTGAGAATATGGTCTTTGTAAATGCTTGAAAACAGCATATGATTAATGCTACACATTTCTGTATAGCCAAGTGTAGCTGCATTTCTCTTCCCAGACTATGTGCAGCATTTAAACCAAACAACAGACAGCCACATTCTCTTGTACATACTACAGTGTAAAGTACATACTGTCTCTATATGTGAAACGGCTTTCTACATTCTGTTCAAAAAAAGGGCAAGGTTTTAAACTGAATTTTCACATCTCAAGCCATTTGCATTCTTACTTCTGCTGTCACCCTCTCTGCTTGATGAAATCAGCATCTATTGCTGTTTCCAGCTGATAGCTACAGATCAGTGCAGCTCAGACATCATCTGATCTACTGAGATGGCACTAAATGGATGTAGTTGCATGGCCATGTAGAGTTGTAGTTTTGTGCTACAGCTAAAAGCCCATTGTCTGCTTCAGTGGAGATATAAACTGAAACAGCTGATAGAGTGCAACCTCATTTGAATACCTAAACACCCTCCCCATTTGAGCAATACCTAATTTGCATAACAACACTCCTGTTCACCGTCTATTACTTAAATGATGACTTGTGGAACGTAGTTCACTAAGCACCGTAATAGGTATAAAGCATCCACTTGCAATTGTACCTGTAGCTGAAATCTCTACAGTAGAATTAAGAAATCTAAAACAATGTGCAGACCTCCATTCAAATTGAGAATCTATCCAGGCATAGTGTAAAAGTATGTGAGAAAGAGCACACACAGAATAGCAACTAGGTTCTAGAACCCATTCCAATCAGTGTTGGGGTGGGGGTTTTTTGGACATTCGTGAAATTTTCTGGAGTATGCTGGCTTAATGGGTGTCTTGCTGACAGTTCATTGAGAACTGGAAGAAAAACTGAAAAAAATCCAAAGAGACCAAAAGGGGAAAAATAAGAAGAAAATATTAAAATAATCAATGTATGTGAATGGGCCTTTTCAATTGTGGTTCCCCGTTTGTGGAATGCTATAGCCAGGTGGCTTTGCTGGTGCCATTGTTATATATCTTCAGACACCAGGCAAAAACATTCCTTTTTAACCAGGCCTTTGGCTGTTTACTATCTAGGCCATTTTAGAGAAGGTGTGTATGTTTTTAATGTATTATTTCCTCTGGTTTTGATGCATGTATGAAGTTCTTTCATTTTTTGTAAGTCGTTTTGATTTGTCATGACAAAAAAAAGCAACTAATAAATTTAATTAATATAATACTGATATATTAAAAACCAGGATTGCATTACTAGAATAAACTTGACATAAGCGCAAAGGCTTCAGCAAACTGGGCTGCAATAAATGATTCAGTAAAATTGGCTCTTAGAGTAGCTCTGAATGTTTTTCAAATTGGAACTTTCAGTAAAGGCTGTGCCTTGATGAATGCACAAAAACTTTCAATTACATGCACAACTCTGTGTAACATAGGGATTTGGGGTTGGGCGGTTCTCCAAAGAAGAAGGTTAATTTATCTTTCTTACTAGGCAACAATGAAGCCATACCTCTTGTTGACACATACTACCTAGAGCCAAGTTATGAGTAATGGCTTTCAGCCAGGATACAAATATGGTCCTTTTGGAACCATAATTTGCATTCCTCAGTTCCTCCTTTGGAGAATATCTACTCTCAATAAACCCTCCATCCTGATAAACAATGCACCTCATTACATGCCTGTAATGTTTTCTTAACTCTATACAGTATCTGTTTCCATGAAGACTGAACTCAGGGAATCTTGGGTTGGAAGACCAGCCACATACACTCCCCTTCCCTATTCCAACTGATAGGAGGGTAGCTCATGTGGGGGAATGGACAGGGGATGCATAGCTTTCTGTGTCTGTGTGGGCAAGTACACACATATACATATACATTTAATTGTTTTTAGACAATTGTTTTTTAATGTTATGTACTGTAGTTTACCTTTATGCTTACATAATAATACAAAAACATTTCATTGCAATGCTGCATTTAATACATGATGTCAGTAGGAAAAAAATGTTGCCTGGTCAACTCTCCTACCATCATTCTAGGTCCTAGAGAATATAGCACATCATTCTCATTCATGCCTACAGTAAATATCATTTCATGTAAATATTGTTTTAGTATTTGCCTCACTAAGCATGTGTGCATTTTAAAAATGACATCTTAGGTTTTCAGTCCTATAATTTAACGTACCATTGATAGTGTCTTTTATGAAGGACTTTCTTTTGAGAGTAATACGCTTAAGGGCTTGGGCTCCCCTCCAGTTGCTTGTATATCAGCTCCACTGGTGGTCATCTTTTTTTCATCACCATCTGGAGGTCCATTCATTTACACTTTAGTTTCTGCTCGTCCTGATTATAGTATCCCACTGATCCTGTCCTGCACCTTTTGCTTTTTAACAGGATCCCCCTTCTGTGCTCCGACACTATAAAGCAGTTAATAGCACATGATTAGCTTGTACATCAATACATGAGTCTTTTGAGGACTGAAATTGGTCTTCATCTTCTTTGGCTTCGGAAGACAAAGATATAGCCTATAGAACCAACAGCTTCCCTTGGGTATTAAGAGAACAGTTGAAGTACAGAAAGCTGAGTGATTTCAAATAAACCTATTGGATGATACAGTTCCATAGATGATAATGGTCTGGTGTTGCCTTTATATCTACTGGTTGCATATTATGTGTTTCTTGGGTACAAAATTACTATATAAAATATTAATATATTGTATGCAACTAGGCAGTTATAACTATGCTACTGTGATTGTGCAGGAATGCTCTACATATTTAGTAACCAGCATATTTCCCTTGATATTACGCTGTTTTATTGTGTTGTAAAGGGTGAGTAGACTTAATAGCTTTTGGGCTACTTATAGGACAAAACCAATCATTGTTATGGAGATTTGGAATTATGTCTTGCAAGGCAAAATTTGATAGGCTTAGGGTCTTCCCCTGCCTTAAATCTCTCATTTAACAAAAGGACTTCATTTTTTCATGTCAACCACAGTGAATCCTTTGATCAAAATTCTAGTTCTACAATGTTATGTTAAAAAAAACCACCAAGCCAACTACTCTCTGAAGGTAGTAGAGTGGCATTTATAAAATATTTCCACCTGACTCTGAGGTCTTTTTCTCGTGTAAAGTTCTGTTTAAGAGTGTCTTCAGTTATTGTATTATATTTAAGAGTGTGACTAAGGTGAAGTATGAATCAGAAAAATGCAGGACAAAATTGGGGTTTTGTCCACTGTGTGCAGAATTGCTTGTGGCATTGTGCTGTAAGTCTACATTTTTGGCTCCTTGGGCCAGATCCTTATCAGGGCTGACCTTGTGGGCTAGGTTTGACAGGTAGGCAGGGCTGAGAACATAACAATCACATAAAATCATCATCATCATTTATTATTTATACCCCGCCCATCTGGCTGGGCTTCCCCAGCCACTCTGGGCGGCTTCCAACAAAATATTAAAATACAGTAATGCATCAAACATTAAAAGCTTCCCTAAACAGGGCTGCCTTCAGATGTCTTCTAAAAGTCTGGTAGTTGTTGTTCTCTTTGACATCTGGTGGGAGGGCGTTCCACAGGGCGGGTGCCACTACCGAGAAGGCCCTCTGCCTGGTTCCCTGTAACTTGGCTTCTCGCAGTGAGGGAACCACCAGAAGGCCCTCGGTGCTGGACCTCAGCATCCGGGTAGAACGATGGAGGTGGAAGCACTCCTTCAGATATACTGGACTGAGGCCATTTAGGGCTTTAAAGGTCAGCACCAACACTTTGAAATGCGCTCGGAAACGTACTGGGGACCAATGTAGGTCTTTCAAGACCAGTGTTATGTGGTCTCGGCAGCCGCTCCCAGTTACCAGTCTAGCTGCCGTAATCTGGATTAGTTGTAGTTTCCGGGTCACCTTCAAAGGTAGCCCCACATAGAGTGCATTTCAGTAGTCCAAGCGAGAGATAACCAGAGTATGCACTACTCTGGCAAGGCAGTCCGTGGGCAGATAGGGTCTCAGCCTGCGTCACTTGATTGACAATTGGGTGCCCACTTCTCACAATCCTTTGTGTGGGGTTTCCAGGTGCTAGACATCCAGCTGGCTGTTAAACACTTGGGAACCTGCAGTGGTCCGGAAGCTCAAACAGGAGCATAGGAACTGCCTTAAATTCTTTTTCAAAAGCACTCTTTGAAGCAGCTCTGTGTTACTCCTTTAAGCAGGTAGGTGGTATGGGGGGGGGGTTTGAGGGAGAGGATAAAAACTTATATGGCACAAGCTCATCTTCCCTGCTCACCCACTTGCTGAATGAAGTATGGAGCTGTTACAAAGAGCACTTTCGCAAAGGCCTTTAACCTCTGTCCATCAGCTGATGAGTGGGGATGAAATCCTGCTGCCTTTGTGATTTTGTTCTCTGCTGGGAATAGGGCACACAGCCAATGCACATTTAACCCTGTCCTCCTGTCCATTAGCTTGCATCACCAGTGACACCAGCTGATGGGTGTGATTTGGGGAAAATAGCATCGTGGGCCAACTAGACCTCAGAGCGAGCCAAATTTGGCCCACAGGTTGAAAGTTCCTCACCCTTGAACTATGATATAGCACAGGATGGGAGCAAATGTTACCCAGTAGAAGGCAAACAGGGATTATTGCCTGGTTGTCAGCACTATAGGTACTAGACTGGAGCTCAGGATAGAGAGGGAAAAAATATATTTCCGCATTACCAACACAACATGGTTCTTCTGCACCCTAACCCTGTGCAATACGTGAATGTTACTCAGTTTTGTAGGGTTGCCCACCCTGACACATCACTGAAATGGAGGCCCAACTTCACACACAGCATGCAAATGAGGCTGCAAAGTTATAGGGGTTGTCTGACTCATCCCTATATATTGAGGAATGGTCTATGCCAGGCTTCCTCAACCTCGGCCCTTCAGATGTTTTTGGCCTACAACTCCTATGATCCCTAGCTAGCAGGGCCAGTGGTCAGGGATGATGGGAATTGCAGTCACAAAACATCTGGAGGGCCGAGGTTGAGGAAGCCTGGTCTATGCTTATAGTGTGGATGTGTATAATGTATATCCCCCTATAACATTACAACTTTAGTTCACATGGGAAATCAGAACCCCAGAAGACTTTGGACTGTGGCTAGATGACATTACTCCAATGAGAACACACAGTTAAGCATAGGAATATTAACTTTATGGGACGCGGGTGGCGCTGTGGGTTAAACCACAGAGCCTAGGACTTGCCGATCAGAAGGTTGGAGGTTTGGATACCCGCGACGGGGTGAGCTCCCGTTGCTCGGTCCCTGCTCCTGCCAACCTACCAGTTCGAAAGCACGTCAAGGTGCAAGTAGATAAATAGGTACCGCTCTGGCGGGAAGGTAAACGGCATTTCCGTGCGTTGCTCTGGTTCGCCAGAAGTGGCTTAGTCATGCTGGCCACATGACCCGGAAGCTGTATGCCGACTCCCTCGGCCAATAAAGCGAGATGAGCGCCGCAACCCCAGAGTCGGCCACGACTGGACCTAATGGTCAGGGGTCCCTTTACCTTTATTAACTTTATACAGAGGGAGAAGGCAGGGACAATATTTATTCTTTCACACAATAATCACATCTTTCAGCAGGACTTAAATGGGAACAGGATTCAGTGAATCTGGGCCCAGTACTGCAGTTCTGTCACATTGCTGTGCTTTTTTTTAAATGTGGGACTTGCATGCTATTTAACTGGCAGTGTATCACATCCTATATACTAGAAGTGATCTCAATTATCCAGATACTCGTCCTATGGCCAAAATGGCATGGCACCATTAAGGTAATGGCGAGCTTGGAGGAACCACAAAGTTTGCAGAAGTGTAGAAAACACTTTTTTGGGGGGGACCCTTAAGGGGGGGATCCCCAAAACAGTCTGATGAAGACTGAGCAATGGTCAGTGGGCATGAATGCTATCTGACTGCTAGGAGTTGGGATAGAATAACAGATGGAAATGAAATGGAATGGACTTTCCTAAATAAGCACACTCCATACTGCAATATTTTGTTGCAGGTCCGACATGTAATAATTGGTTTTGGGCTTTTCCTTGAATAGCATTTACAGTAGCTGAAAATATTCATTTCAACAGTATTCATGTTTTTTTGATGCTGTTTGGTGCCCTTTTGTTTCCTTGGCTGCTTCTGCTTCTCAAAGCCATTATCTTTCTTTCTTTGCCCTCAGCTTCATTTGTTTTCTCAGCTACTTAATCCTATTAGCTCTGAGATCCATGTGATTGTGTGTTGTGATGTCATCAAGAAAATTGCTAGAGTTGCCAACAACCTGAGAATGGTGGCAGTGAGACTAAAGAAGGGGGGAAATGGTGCAAAGTAGCAGCAGTTAGATCAGTATACAAGTGTCTAGATAGGGCTAAGCCCTGTCCATCTGCAGTGATGCATAGAAGAAAATGTAGTTTGTGGTGTTCTAGTGGTTTATACCTTTAAATATTTTTTGGGGAAATAATGTACAAATCACAGAGCTACATTTCAAAACAGCTCTGTGAAATGCATTTGCAAAATGGAGCACAGCAGCCACCCCTTTCCCTGCTGTACAATATCGTTGTTTAATTGCTTCATACTATGTGCCCTGTTGTGATGTTCTAAATGTATTGGGAAGAAGCATCTATTCTGTAGTCTGATTGCTTACAAAGGGATGCTGTGCCTCTTTGGTCTTTTCCCGGAGGAGTTGGGCAGTTTGCCAGTGTTTCATTTTGAAGTGCCATTGTTCACCTAAGGCCTGTGCAAAAAGCTTTGGCTTATTTATTACTAATCCTTGCCTAAGTAATGACCATTTTAATCCCTTTAGTCTGCCTAACAAATTTATCAGACAATGACACCAAACACACAATGTCACAAATACCTTTGACATTTATTTTTTCCATTTAATAGGTAATTCTGAAATTCACACATCCCTTGAATGGCTTTATTGGTTCATGAAGTCTGGCTTTATGAGCATCCCATTGACAAAATATAAATCTAAATCACTTTTGGAGGGCTCTTTTCAATGTGGTTTCATTAGTTACCATCTTGACAACATAGCAATTGAGTGAGTAGCCAGGTTTATTACCATCCTTAATCCTTCTGAATGTGAACCTTTGTTGCATGCTGAGTACATATCCATATAGACTCATTCAATATTCATATGCATTATAGGTTTGGAAGAAAATTGTTTTACTAAATAACTCTCACTGTTTTATTGATATACTAGAAAGACTGGGGAAATGCATGGTTTAAAAAGATCATGATTTCAGGATGAGTTCATGCTGTGGTCCTAAGTGAAATAGGTTTTGCAGAACAAGTTTAATTCTTACAAGCCAATCCTACAGGTATAGTCATAGTGGCTTAACCCATGTGTATGAAATGCTGCAGCTTCAGTGGCAACCTATGCCAGACAGTGTCATGCATGCCAGTTGTGGTCCAAAATTAAATGTTTATTATTAAATATTAGGCATTTGTGGTTGTGGGCTGCTTTCTCTCTGGTCAGTTCTGTGCCAGGCAACAGCTTTTCCTGGTACCACTATGCCATACCTGCCTATCATGTCATAGCTGAAGGTATGCCATAGGAAGTGTGATGGTCACTTTGTCAAAGAGAATCTCACTCCCACTAAATGAGGACTGGAAGACAAGGAGAAGAACTTGTATGCTAGGTCAGTGGCTGTGTAGGTTGCTCAATAAATAACTATTGTATTGTGCCAAAGCTAAGTTTTACAGTTTTGTAGCCTTGATCTCTGGCTGTGAAGTGGCACCTTTCATTTCAGTTGAGCTGTGAAGGTGTTGTGGGACAAAGCTCATGTGTTGAACTGTCTAAACTCTTCCTGTTTACCTTAGCTAATCTATTTTGCAGCTGTTTGTAGCTGCAGAGGTAACAGCAATTTTGTTCATTCCTGCCAAGTGCAACAGAGTGTAGCTCTGGAAGAGAGGGATGAGTCGCCCGATGGCTTAGGCAACTCGTTTCTGCATAGTGCAGGAAGACAGGCAAGCCTTCTACACTGCCTTAATCATCAGACAATTTTGCATTCTCTTCTGCCTCTGTACTCTGCAGTACAGAGATTATTGCACTGCTGAGTGGACCTAGGTAAACTCAGCTTCCCAGTGCAAAGGTTTGGTCATGGTGGTATACTGGCATAGTTAACATTGCACCTCATCTTAAACTGATATTTGTCAGTGCAGCAAATGCCTACATTAATGCCAGTAGCCAAAGTGATATGTGGTGATTTCTTGTCTCACAGCCTAACAGTATAATTTAGTACAACTGTTTTTGACTACCAGTATGCAGAATATTGAGGGACGCGGGTGACGCTGTGGTCTAAACCACTGATCGTAGGGCTTGCCAATCGGAAGGTCAGTGGTTTGAATCACCTGACGAGGTGAGCTCCCATTGCTCGGTCCCAGCTCCTGCCAACCTAGCAGTTCCGAAGCACGTCAGAGTGCAAGTAGATAAATAGGTACCGCTCTGGCAGGACAGTAAAAGGTGTTTCCATGCGCTGCTCTGGTTTCGCCAGAAGCGGCTTAGTCATGCTGGCCACAGGACCCAGAAAAACTGTCTGTGGACAAATGTCAGCTCCCTCGGCCAGTAAAGAAAGATGAGCGCCGCAACCCCAGAGTCGTTCGCAACTGGACTTAACTGTTAGGAGTCCTTTACCTTTACCTTTACCTTTTTTATGCAGAATAGTATATTCAGTATCATTTGACACCCACATATATTAAATGCAAATACCCTTTGTGTTTGATGGTTAAACTCTATACAGTGGTACCTCGGTTTACGAACTTAAACCATTCTGGAAGTCTGTTCTTAAACCGAAACCGTTCTTAAACCGAGGTGCACTCTCCGTAATGAGGCCTCCCACTGCCAGTGCCCTCCCACCGTTTTGATTCCGTTCTTAGACTGAGGTAAAGTTCGCAAACCGGCAAACTACCGGTTTTGTGGAGTTTGTAAACCGAATAGTTCCTAAACAGAGCCGTTCTTAAACAGAGGTACCACTGTAATTGCTAAGAAATGCTACAGATATCAAATGCCACTTTTCTGGTTTACAGATTAATTTACCAAGACTTAATCCACAATCATTCACCTAACATTTAGCTAGCTGAAAATGTCACAAAACATGTCTTCTAAGCCATTCATAATAAACAAACACTGCTTTCTTGTTTAGGCCTAGAATTTGGCAGAGCATCTGATATTGGTACTGAAGTCTTCATTTCACATTTTAGCCTATATATTTATTTTCTATGTTAGCCGATTACTTGAGCTTTTCATGCAGCACTCAATATTTTTCTTGTGAACAGCCATTTATATTTCTTCAGACAGTGCCAGGGGCACACTTCAGATTGGGTGATTACATGATTTCTATTCTATGCATCAACAGCGATCTTGTGAGAAAATAGAAGATGCAGCTCTGGACTGATATTCCTACTTCAGCTCAGCAAATAGGCATATTAGGCAACCACATATTTTTTTATGTTTACATATACGGAAGTAGAATGAAACGTTGCCATTGAATAGGTTTTTAGCAAGTGGAACTCAAATGTCAGTATTCCCTCCCATTGGGGGGGCATCCATCTGCCTTGGGAGACAAATCAAAGTGTGCACCTTTGGGGGTAAAGTAAAACAGTTGGAGGGTTCTAGTGTCTTCTGTGGCTGTAGACCAATATGTGAAAGACATGTTTTATTGCAGGTGGGGCAGATGAAGGTGTCCGGTTCTGCTGCTACAGGTTGACCATGACATTTCTTCTCTCTCTGCACCTCCCAGTAGTCATTCCTGCTCTGCCCACTGCTGTGGATACACAGCCTGACTGATTGTCTCCTAGCACTGTGGTTATCTGTAAGGGATTCCCACATGGCAGGGCTAATGTTGCCAACGTTAATTTCATGTTTGCAGATGCCTTTGTTACACAGAACTGGTTTGCCAATGGGCCTGGTGCCTGAAGCCAGCTCCCTGTAGAGCCCGTCCTAGGGGATTCTGCCATCTTCCATTCTGTGTATGTGACAAAGCCAGCATAGACGTGTTTGAGAAGTGTGAACGTGCTGTGAATGTGGGTTTGGGAGAGCTGCCACCTGTTCCCACATACGACCCCTTGGTTACCTAGCTGTTTAATCCAATTGGCTCAGGGGAAGACCATCTCTGCCCAGTTAGTCTACAAGGGAACACCTGCATTGTTGTACCTACTGGTAACTCGGTACCTGTGTTTATTGTCATTTCATATCCCTTCCATCCAGCTTTGCCCTTTCACCAGATAGAAAGTTTGCATATGATTTGTGTGTCTGCCATTCAGTATTGCCCCTCCCGTTTTATAATCTACTTGTTTTGTTTTGTGACGTTATAGCTAAACAGTTGGGATTAGTGGTGGGAATAAAACAATTTTTCGGATTCTGCAGTATTTCCCTTTGAAATTTGATATTTTTACTAATCCGTAATTAAAACTCAAATTTATATGTATACTATTCTTAGTATGATCATTTTTAGCTGCTAAGGATTTGGGAAGAGAGCCAAGTATACATATTTTTGTTACTTTTGCATAAGTTACTAAATCATAAGCTACTAAGGCTGGGTACACACTCCCATTCACTTTGCATCCAGTGTGCTCCCACTGCTGGTTTGGAAGCAGTATACACAAGGCATTAGCCACAATCCATATCTAACTTGCATCTATCCTGCCATTTCTTATGAAATAAGAAGTTTTGATGTGTTTTTCTCCAAATCAGCTTCAGTACAAATTGAGAAAAAGAATGACCCAGCTGTGTTTTAAGCTTGTAACATGTGCACAGCCTAAGTATCCATCATTATAAACTAGTATACATATAACTTGTTCTAATTCTTGACAGATACAAATATAATAATTGAAAGGAAAATACAGCTGATGCTGAAAAACAATTTCATTACTATTACCCCCAAACATTGTTTAGCTATAATAATTTAGTGTAATAAAACAACTGTGTTTTCAAGGCAAGGGTTTGTTATGTTGGTGGGAGTGGTGGCACATTGGATAACAGGCCAGTAAAATTCCCAACTGGCCAGAAGCAAATTTGGGTGCTCATCAGGTTTTAACAGGACTTTACCATGCAGAATAGAGCAGGTGACACTTTGCATAGCAGGAAGCTAAACATCCTTACCTGCTAATTGCTGCAGATCAAAAGGACAGCTTTAGGGGCCAGTTCAAAAGCTGATTATAGAAACCAAATAAACCAGGATTTTTTTGGCTATTAGTGTTGCCAAATTTGAAGCAGCCCCTGTAGCTGTCTAACAGCACTTTGATCTACAGCAATTAGCAGGTGACAATGCTTATTTCAAGGCCATGGGAATCTTTACCTGCAAAGCAAACCTCTGTTGAAGGCACTAGAGTAGGCTAGGGCAATTTTTTTCTAGCCAGATGAGAACCCTATTGATTTTTCTATTGCAAACCGGAAATTAATTTTATTTGTCAGTTCTTAATTTTGTACAATTTTTTGCTTACTGTCATTAATTTTCTAGCTGATCTGTTGCAAAAATAAGAAATCTTTATCTGGGATTTGGATACTCTTTGCTGTGAAATATTTGACTAAAAAATCATATTGCGCACTCTTGAGTATGCTTGAAGCTCTCCTTCGCTTTCCATACCTGCAATACCTCCCCCAGCATATCTATATTCTGTGCAAACTTTCTCCCCATATAAAAGCAATCAGGTGAAGCAAGGAATTCATAAGGCACAATGATAAATGGGTTGCCAAAGCACCATAATCCCCCTTGCCCCATCTGTAGAAACACTTGCTGGCTTTCTCAGTAGCATCACTAGTGATGAGAAACATCTTAAGGGATTATTTCGACAGATGTCATTTTCTAGCAATAGCTCCTCAAAATGTCAATGAACAGAAAAGAAAATATTGTTCTTTGATCTGCTATAACTCATGGCCTATATACATTTTTGTAAACATGCAGTAGTCTGGTTTAATGGACAAAAGGTTGCGCTGTTTCTTCCTTCTGGAAAGCTCCAGTTCTCAGTTGCAGTCTGTATTAGGAAGAGATGTTTGTTGCAATCATTTTCTCTCTACAAAACACGCACACACAGCCTTTTGACTGAGGTTTTGTGCTCCTTTGTGAGAGGTGAGAAACTCTTTGCAAGGCATATTGGAGGAGGTCACACATCCATATTGTTGAGAAATCATGGGCATTTCTCACATACATGATTCAATTTTACATTTTGAGTTGAACTGTTTCAGTGGGGCGTCATTCGCTTACTAATATAAATGCATATACCCATCTCTGTTTTACCTCACCTAGTTATGAACTTTGTGCCACTAGAATTGGCCTGAGACAAAAGATTTGGCATGCAACACTGGCAGAAAATGAGACTGCCAGAGCAGTGTAGACGACAGGGCATATTGGCACAGTTGCTTTGCCATAATGCAGTGTCATCCCTCTTCTTCTTAATTCAGGATAAGGACTAAAAGGGGGCTTAATTTTCCCGCGTTATATCCAAATTTGATTAGATATGTGGTCCCATGAAATCATTTCACTATGTGATCCTGATTGGCTGATATCACATGACGAAAAGTAGGGACAAGAGGAGGAGGACCACAATTATGGACTCTCCCCAAACATGCCTCCAAGTGTGGTTGGGCCATGTATATAGGCTCTCTATGTTGCCCTCCACGTATAGAACGAAGACATGATCCAGCCCACTCTCAGATACATTGCAGAGGCATTGGATGAATGTAAAGTATTTGAGGTGGTGTGGAGAGGTGGTAGAGATGAAACCTGGGGAGAAATTTGTGGAAGTAGTGTTAGAGAGTATCAATTCGGTAATGACTCAGGATATGAGATAAGATAAACAGCAACACATAGAAAAAGAAAAACATGGGGAGGGAAATGAACTTTTGGATGAACCCATAAAATGAAACAAAGGTAATGTCCTTGAATAACTGAGGATCTGGTGCTTCCCAGTGTGTAAAAGGGAAATCCCAGACAAGAGCCACAACATAAAATAAAATTAAGAAATAAAGCATTTCCTTGACATCAATTAAGAGATTTTATGTGTACTAGAAGAGAATATCAGATATTTTGGCTGCAGTCCACAGGCTGATTATTCTGGAATAGTGCCATTGTCTTTAATTTTGTACTTCAGAGTAAGCGAAGGCTGCTGCAGATGTCATTTCAACCAAATATTTAATGTGGTTATTGTATCAGAACTCCAGTTCCATTCAATTTAAGCCAAATGTAAATATGGTTATGTATATGTATCTATAGACATAATTTCATCAGGCCATTTCTGAATGAAGAACATGACGTCAGAACTGCCACTGATAGTTGAAGTATAAAATCCAATGTCTTCATGATCATTTAGCTTGTGCAATAGTCTACAATTAGGTAGCACCCAACCCTAGGGCTGCATCATTGTATTAGAAGTACCACCACCTTTTCCCTTTTGCTTATTCGTTGTTGTTTTTTAAGTGATGGATAGGATGGAAAGATAGAAGCACATACAATAGAGAAAAATTAAAGTGGGTCCCGTGGTAAACTGGGTTTGAAAAACTTGATATATTACTGGATTAAGAGGATTTACACAATTTATTTGATGTGCTCCCACATTCATGCCTGCTGGAGAGAGCATGGTAGGTTTTTTTTTTAAGCCCTGGGCAATATGAAGATTAGGGAGAAAGACTGATAAAGGTATTGTATTCCTCGATGTCATGCCCTTCCTTGAGGACTTATGAGGATAACGAGTGGGAGGAAGAGGCCATGATTCAGAGCCCTTCCAGTCAAGCCTCTGACTCAAAACTGGGCCTTGCAGTTGAGAATTTTCATCTGGAACTCTCACAGGTCCCTTGTTCCTTGTTCTAGGGAGAGGAGGTCAGGCCATTCAATGCTGAGGAGCCCCATCATTTGCCAGGGGAGGGCAAGGTCTCCACAGCACAGAATGAGGTGTCAGGATTAGAGGAAAGCCAGACATTTTCTCTAGGGCAACAGTGGCACATCAATAGGCAGGAACAGACCCAGCCTATGAGGAGTGCTTCACTTCAGGCCAGGAGCTGTTGGCAAGAAAGACAGTCTCACAAGTAGCTGGACTTTCCCCACTTCTATTTAAAAGAGTGGTGGGTAGGCAGGGCCAATTGTTGGAACAACTTCATGCTCCTGTGCAGCTCTTGATCCTGGAATCCTGACTCCTGGTCTTTACCTTGAACTGCTTTTAGGGAACCCTGAAGCTTCTCTCCTGAGCTGGACTGATCCTTACCTCATCACTGGTATCCCGGGGTGACTGGAATAATTTTTGCTCTTATATTCCTAAATTTACACTGTCAGAATAAAGTTTGGCTTCTTACTTGCAAGAAAGCCCAACTGTTGTTATTCTTGGGTGGGAGTCAGGATATGCTGCTATTTATTTGAAAGTTGGGTAGTGTGATCAAACCGTGTGGGATCCTTTCCATGTAGTAGTTGGTTTCAAGGACTCAGTTGGTTAAAGCAATTTCTACTATGTCAGGGAAAGCCTTTTGGCTGAAAATCATCCAAATCACATGAGCACAACTTCACACATCATTTACCATGTGACTCTAAACCCATGCTGATGGAATACAAAATGGTAATATTTTTGTGTGACTGTGCCAAAGACATTCAGGTTATGGTCCAAAGTGATGATATTTGTTTTATTGCTGGTATAGCTCCCATGGACACAGGATGCAAACAGTTATCTTGTGGCAAAGTAACACAGTACATCAAATGCATCAATTCTCAACTTATTTGGAACCACCAACATAACCACTGGTGAGATATTACTAAATATGAGTTCCCCTTCTCTGCTATTACATTTGCAGGAAAGGAAGATTCTTATCATTGTTTCACTCAGGAATGTGCATGAAGAAGCAGTGATGAAATTTGCTCACCAAGCATTTTACTTAAATATCCACTTCTCTAGCAGTCTGAAAATGATTCCCTGAGTGCCTGCCATTAATGCTATAGCTGTAGTGAAGCCAGGTGCCTTACAAAGCTCCTAGATGGTTTAGGCCAGTCCAAAACCAATTAATCAATGCCAGGCTACATGATGATTTATGACTTAGTACATTGCTTTATACTTTGCTGTTCTGAACTGAAACCATTCCAGAGAGCTCACTGGAAAAACAGATATACCTTTATTTTAGAGAGACACTGTGATGGCATTGATTGAATTTCATAGACTGAGACTGGGATCAAGTAGTGATGTAGATCTTTTCAATGCACAAAACTTAGAATCTGGCATAGAGCATCTGAAAAAAATTCAACTTTCTAGAAGATGCAAGATCCGTTAAATTAGTGGTGGTCTGTATTTTCTTTCTGACTGTCTTTCTGACAGTGACGAGCAACTGAAGAGACCTCCAACTTCTAACTGTGAAGAGTGTAACCACCAACTTGGCAAAATGCAAATGTGTCAAACAGTAAGTTAATGTTTATACAGAAGCCACTGGCTATGAAGATCTGGAACTCCCCTAGCCAGACAGCAAAAGTTGTAATTTTTTACATCTTAGATGAAAATGTGAGCTCTTATTTACAATATGATATATGAGTAATAAATGCAAAACTAACGTTCAGAAAATGAAAGATGAGATAATCCTTTGAGGAACTAGAATGACTTATCTACGTATTAATAGGAAAGGGATACGGGATAGGTTCTCCATATCGTAAAGTTTGGGACAGTTGACAACCAAATTTGCACAGTAAGAAGGTATGTTGAATGAACTTAAGTAAAGAGAGGCATGTGATGGTTGGGACAGTTTTTGACTTTGATAGCTAATTTGCTGTTCAGGCTAGATTTACCAAGCCACTAAAGTTGTTGAAAGTTGATTGATTGTGAGTAGAGCATGTTGATTGTGAGTAGAGATGAGATATATGTTTAGTCTTATGGGATAACAGTCGTGTACTTCGCCATGTGCAGAACCTTATTTTACATTTTGATACTGGCAAGAACTACTCAGGGAAATTAAGCTAAACTTAAAATATATATCTGAGCATTACAGATTACTAGAAAAGCTAACCAATAGACTGTAACTGACACGGGGACAAATAGAAGAGGATGTCTTCACCCCAGTATGGCTCCCCTTTATCACATACACAGCCCAACAAGACAACAAGAAGAATCCACCGACAGCATACAAATCAATCTGGCTTGCCTGACCCAACAAGCCCTCTCTCACCTCACAAATGTAAACAAACCCCATTGCAGCCAACCACAGACAACCCAGCCACACTCTGCTCCCAATACCTCTCACTACCAAGGAAATGTAATAAATGAATAGAAAGAGAACTTACCCTGTTAACGCTGACACAAAACCCCACACGTACACTATACAAAAGAATGTAAGCCTTACCATCTCACCCCTCCTCTCCCCCAACCCTATACTCAACGCTAATGTCTCACAACAAATGTACATGATTTGTAAGAAAGACTGTACAACCTGAAAAAAGAGACAAGGCATGTACTTTTTGTAAACCAAGAAAATCTTTAATAGAAATAAAAAGTTTTTAAAATAAAAATAAAGAAATCTGAGCATTGCAAAATGGAAAAGTACACATTCCAAATTAGGTGATTATGCGTAATGAATTTTAACAGTATCTCTATGGACTGACCCTGGCAACCTAAACCCAATATACCAAGAACAAGCATTTGGTTCATGTGCTTCCTTCTTCCGCCTTCCTGTGCATTATATAAAGGGAAATTTGCAGGGTTTGTTAAACTACAGGCATTATGTGGTCACTGGTTGGGTTCTGGCTCCATTCTGGTAATGAAGGTGGGGCAAAAGCTCTTTAGGAAGTGGGAAGTTTCTGATACGTTTTTCACTCCTTCCTGTACAAAGGAATTGTCTTGCTTTTTGCCTCACATTTCCTACCTCAAACAGTCTAACACCTTCTATTCTTACCATCCTTATAAACTCTGCTATCTTATGCTAGCTCCCTTCCTCCTGGAATGGTTTCTCCCACCCGATTTCTACTTTCATGCCTTTTATGCTCCCCTCTCCCCCCCCTCTATATAGCCAAAAAAGTTTCTTTTCTGTCACCTTTGTTCCCGTCCTTGAATGGTTTTTGGCAGGCAGTTGTTTCTATTTAGCCCACATGAGGCTATTTCTTTCCACCAACCAATCACAGCGGTTCACTGCCTTTCAGCTCTGTGCTCCTCGTCAGATCAACAAAAACGTTTACAGAACAGCCACTGTACCTCCTATCAGGCACATTTGTTGACTGCTTTCTTCTGTCTGCTTGCTTCCTTCTCCATCACATAATCACAAGATGAAGTGCACAGACACCATTTGAATGGCAATGCCCATCAACTTTGGGGGCAGTGGCCCCATCAAGTATTTTATTGGGGGCGTCAGCGAAGGGACCTTGGCCTCTAGGAGATGGCTTCTATGCCCTGGACTAGAGTCCTGGTGAAGGTTTAAATGTGGATTTCATTTACCCATTCATTTTATATTCCTTTCACCATTTCAAATGAATCAAGGTGGAGTACGTGAAAATTAGATAAAACATAAAAAACCAAGGTGAACCAGGACATGGCAAGTCCGAATCTGGACATGTGTTGAAGCATTTACAAGATCAATCCAGCATATTAAATAGCCACAGAGAATGCCAAGTTGTATTAAATTCAACAGGTAAAAAAATAGTTGTATGAATCAGCCCTTATTTCCTGTGTTACCTGTCAGCACATCTTGGCCACATATGGTGCGTTCCTCCATTTATAGTCAGAACTTCAAATTACATCTGACAAAGAATTACACATTCCCATGTCCTCCCTTAGCAGCTGCTTTCTCCTGAGTGACCTGCTATTTTAGTTTTGTGTGACACACATGCATTCCTTGTAGTTTGCATTTGCTGCAGTTTGATAGATATTGCCACTGACATTCTCCATATTTCATATGCCAGGGAATAAAATAAAGAAGAAACTGGAAGGTAAAGCCATTCATAGACTGTTAGCTTGCATTCTTCTTACTGCCAGTTATGGTATTCAGGAATAAAAAGATTCTAATTCGATTGCATTGTCTTGATACGATTCTCTGATTTGTATAAGGCATGTATGCCCAAGATACCAAAAGCAAATATTGCACAGGCAGCTTAGTCATAAGTCTCAGTGGAGCCTTACTTTCAGATAAGCGGGCTAAGACTCCAGTCCTATGGTGTGTATGTGTGTATGCTAGAGTGAAAGTGTAGGCAGTTTAATGACCTTACCCTAAGCCCATCTGGGTTCTTACTGGCAAGGTAGAAGTGAGGGTGGAATAGCACACTTGTGTTTTTCTGTCCCATTATTCTTCCCATTGGAAAAATATTGGAGAGAGAGGGGCGTGAGAGGTTTAGGCCAGCTTCTGAAGTGGTCCAAATCTTTCCTCAGGTTGAGGGATGGAGTCAGACTATTTCCAAGTCCTCCCTTGGCACACCCCTGCACTGCCCCTAAGGCAGCCTCTTTTTCACCTGGCTGATGTTGGATGGTAAAGTTAAAATTCAGTGCAGTAGCTAAACTATTACTGCCCCAAGTCTGCTCAGAAGTCAATCCTATTGAATTCAATGGTAAATACTTCCCAGTAAATGGGATTACGACTGCAGCCTTAGTCTCTTTGCTGCCTATAACGTATTTTGAGTAAACATGGGTATGAACAGGTTAATTTTAGTCTTCTACAGTAGCTCCAATTATGCAATTGCAGTTAAACCAATGGGATTTATAAAATATAATAATAGTAAAATTATTATTATTATTATTATTATTATTTATTTCTATACCACCTCCCTGCGAGGATCATAGGGTGGCTTATAATATAAAAACAAAACAAAAACACATGCCATAATAACAAACCAAAGCAATAATGCCCCACTCCACATACTCCAGTTTTAAAGGCCATAGATAGTTCAATTAGCCAAAGTCGTGGGAGAAGAGGAATGTTTTTTGCCTGGTGCCTGGGCAAGTTATGTTACACAGGTACCGGACAAGCCTCTCCAAGGACAGCATTTTACAAGCAGGTTAGTTCATATGGAGAGAGGTTGTCCTTCAGGTATTGCAGTACTTGCACGTTTGCTTAACAGATATTTAAAAGACAAGAGAGGGATGGTCTCAAAAGTTGAATTTCAGAATTCAAAATTAAATTGGAATAAATAAATGCTGCTGAATTTTAGAAGTAAAGAAACTCATTTTCCTGTGGTTTCGAGTCTGCTATTGCATTGAAAACATTAGTAAAATGTGACAAATACAGCTGTTGGTAGTGTATCCCATTTGTGACTTCTTTGAAACCTTTCTATTTATTTTCATGAGCAGAGTCCTTCACAAGCTGTCAAAACCTAAACAGTACTACATATCAAACCAACTCACGCTACTGAGTGAATGTTGTGGGTGCATATACATACACAGGTCCCACTCCCCCCAGTGTCCCTATGCACACTAGCTCTGCTTCTGACTTTTGTGTGTGAGACGTCTATATGTGTTCAGCTGGATGTGCTTAGAAGCTTCTCCACAATTGGGGACTGTGCAAGTTCCTTCCTCACTTTAAACCCACGTCTTCACTCTCGGTTCTTGAACAGGGTTATAATATGGTTGAAAAGGCTCAGAGGATCTAATTTCAGCATAGCAGCTATGACAATTATAGGCCTTTCTGAATTATATAGTGAGGATGTGCCAGCCAGAGAAGAAATGGAAGAATTGTGGCATACAGGGGGAAATACTTGAGCGTATGCCCTTGACCTAACCAGTGATGCCTGTGCGATCTCTGTCATAGCATTGAGTCCAATAAGTAATTTTAGACTTTGAACCACATTGCAAATTAGCTGTAAGACTGGGATTGCTGGTGTGGTGGGACATGATGATCATGTGGGATGCATTTAAGCAAGTCCCTTGTCACATTAAAACAGAGATAGTCAATCTTTTAAAAATGCTAGTTATAAGTAGATCCTGCCACCTGTAGGGTTCCCAATGATCTCCATCCCGGCTGATCATTTCCACCCCAACTTAGCTTAAATATTCATAATTCTGGCCCTGAAAAAGTCTCAAGACTGTGCCATGTCGGTGACTGAAGGTTTGACTTTGCTCTAAGATAAACTTCAGTATACAGTATTGTCAGGGAACTGCCATCGGAAGGAAGGGAAGTGAAAGGGCTCACACAGGTTGGGAGAGACTCAGCAGCTGAAGAGGGAACCAGTAGGGGGAGAGGAGCTGGGCTGAGGGAAAGGGAGCTGGAGGGATGGCTCAGAGACACTTCCAGCGAAAACAGTGGGGAGGTTTCAGGACCTCCTGTAGGGACACCCACTCCTCGCCGGAAACTGTCACGCAGAGAGTCCAGAAGACGTGTTTCCGTTAAGGAGCTTTTATGTTGGAAGCGATTCCGAAAGCAACCACTGTCGGAATCTGCCAGCGACTGACGGAGCCATGTTTAAGGGGCTCCGTTACAGACAGAGGTTTGCAAACTTGACCAAACTCTGAGGGACTAGGATTTTACACACAAGCAGCTCATCGTCCCATCACAGCATTCCGACAGTCTTCGTGAGCAGCTTGTGCAGGAGAAGGCATCATGAGCAACCCAGCCGGAACCGGAGAAGCAGGAGCTGGAGCGGGTCCAAGCCTGGAAGAAAGGTACCGGGTGTTGGAGGTCCAGCTAGCGCTGCAGACGGCGAGGCTTGAGGAGAGGAGGGCTCAGGATGCAGACAAAAAGGGGAAAGACACCCAGCTCGTCAGAAAGGTACCAGGATTGGTGCAGAAGTTTGGGGGGGAGCCCAAAGACTATCATGGCTTTCGGACAGAGATGCAATATGCCCTCAATCTGCAGTTTGATGAATTCCCTGACGAGGAATCACGAGTGGCTTTCGTGATTGGGCATCTTGAAAAGGGGGCGAGAGACTGGGTTAGACCCCTGATGGCAGCGAATAGTGACGTCCTAAAGGACACGATGAAGTTCTTTCGCGCCATGGATCTGATGTTTTCCAGTGATATTGAACAGGGAGTGGTCCGCAGACAGTTAATGGCTTGCAAACAGGGGAGCCGATCTGTCCGTGAGTACTGGACTGAGTTCACCATGTTGATCCATAAATTGGGGTGGGATCTATCGGCGGAACCCATTCAAATGCTCTTTGAAGAAGGGCTTTCTTCGGCTGTGAAAGACGAACTTTCCCGGGCACCCAGGGCGGAGTCTATGGACCAGCTGACCAAATCAGCGCTGACCATAGGAGCGCGCCAGGAGGCGAGAGCATTGGAGAGGCGGGAAGGGAAGGGGGAACGTTGGAAGGAGTTCCGCATTCCAGACATTCCAGAGCCAACTTTCCCGCCGGCAGAGCCGATGGAAATCGGAACAGCGCGCGCGCGCGCAGTTTCAAAGCCCAGTGAGGGGGGAAAGAAGGAGGGAAAAGGCGCCCGGAAATGCTATCTCTGCCAACAGCCAGGTCACTTTGCCAGAGTCTGCCCCCAGAGGAAGGAATGGCAAGGGATGGTAGGAGCTGTGGAGGGAAGAGAGGAAGAAATACCGAAGCAAGTAAAAGCCAACGCCTGGCTGCCACCGTCGGGGCACAGCAGCCAGGCCAAAGAGCAGTGAAAGTGCCCACGCCAGAACCTCCTAAACCCGCCCTAGTGATAGAAGTGGCGCTAGAGCTGCCAAACGGACACCCTCTAAAGATAAAGGCGCTGTTGGACTCAGGCAGCTCCTGCAATTTCATGAGCAAAGAGTTTGCAGCTGAACACCAGATACAGACGATCCCTTTAAGCAACCCCCTGCAGGTGACCACGATCGATGGCAGGGAGCTGTTGGGAGGAGAAGTCAGCTTGCAGACCGTCCCAATGATAATGAAGGTGGCAAGGCACACCGAACTGATAGCGTTTAATGTGGCCACCTTGGGAGGAGCTCCCATTATATTGGGGATGAGCTGGCTAGCGTTACATGATCCGCTGGTGGGCTGGCATCAGAGAGTGGTTTCTTTTGGTTCAGCACATTGCTTAGAACACTGCAAAGAGGGAAAGGGTTTGGCAGGGGCCCAAGCCACCCTAGCAGGGACTGAAGTAACGGAGAACGTGAAGGTACCACGACAATACGCAGATCTCCGCGACGTCTTCAGCGAAAGGGAAGCTGACCAATTACCCCCGCATAGACCCTTTGACTGTCAAATCAATTTACTCCCTGGGGCACAGCTCCCTGTAGGCAAGCTGTACGCCATGTCAGACAGAGAGATGCAGGAGCTAAGAGAGTTCATTGACAAGAACCTGAAGAGAGGGTTCATCAGAGAGTCCAGGGCGGTGGGGGGCAGCCCAGTGTTTTTTGTGGATAAAAAAAACACGAACAAGCCGAGGCTTGTGTGTGACTTCAGGGCCTTAAATGCAGTGTCAGAACCAGTGGCTTTCCCTATGCCCAGGATTGACGACATTTTGACAAGGGTCAGGAAGGGAAAGATTTTTACTAAACTGGACCTAAGGGGGGCGTACAACCTGATACGAATAAGGAAGGGGGATGAATGGAAAACCACCATGTTCACCCCTTTGGGGGCATTTGAATATTTAGTTATGCCCTTCGGCCTACAAGGAGGCTCCGCGTGCTTTCAATCGTTTATGAACCACGTCCTGGGGCCTTTGCTTTACAAGAATTGTGTGGCCTTCTTAGACGACGTGTTGGTGTATTCTGAGAATGAGGAGCAGCATGTGAGAGACGTCAGAGAAGTGTTGAGCAGGCTGCAAGCCAACCAGCTGTGGGTGAAACTGGAGAAGTGTCAGTTTCATACCAAGGAGGTGGAATTCCTGGGGTATCGCCTGTCAGACAAGGGATTGGCCATGGATCCCGGCAAGGTCCAGGCGGTGCTGGAATGGAAAACACCCAAAACAAGGAAGGATGTGCAGAGGTTCCTAGGATTTGGGAACTTCTATCGTAAGTTCATCCGAAACTTTGCCCACCTGACGGCGCCCATTACGGACTGTCTCAGCAGTAAGAAGAAGTTCGTTTGGACTGAGGAGGCGGAGCGAGCATTTGAGGAACTAAAAAGGGCCTTCGCCTCGGAACAACAACTCCTGCATGTGGATTTACAAAAACCGATGAGAGTGGAAACTGACGCATCAGACAGAGCTATTGGGGCGGTGCTTCTGCAGCCAGGGAAGGAGGAGTCAGAGTGGAGACCGTGTGCCTTTTTTTCGCGAAAGCTGAACAAATCCGAGAGGAACTACACGGTGTATGACCGAGAACTACTAGCCATTCATGAGGCGTTCCGGAGATGGAGGCACCTGCTAATTGGCGCACAACATAAGGTGCAAGTGTGCACTGACCACAAGAACCTAGAGTATTGGAGGACGGCACGAGTGCTCAACCAACGGCAAGTGAGATGGGCCCAGGAGTTCTCCAAATTTAACTTTGAGATTTGTTACGTGCCAGGCCCAGAGAACATTAGGGCGGACGCTCTCTCACGCAAACCTGAATATTTGGAGGGGGAGGGAGCACCCGAAGAGAGACATGTCATTCCAGAGGACCGCTGGGTGTGTGGGGCGGCATTGGTGGGACAAAGAGAACTGGTAGAGGAAACAGAGAATGATGAATACGCCCAGAATAAGCTCAGAGGTCTTAGGGGTGAGGGAGAGGAACCAGGGGGTTTCGAGGAAAGAAATGGAGCTTTGTATTACAAAGGGGCACTGTATATCCCTGAAGGAGACTTAAGGGGGAGGGTACTCAAGCAGTTGCACGACAGCCCCACGGCGGGGCATTTTGGACAACACAAAACCATGTGGTTGGTCACCAGGGAATTTTGGTGGCCTAAGGTGAGGGAAGATGTACGGGAGTATGTAAGAGGGTGTGAGCAATGCCAGCGAGCCAAAGGGGAGAGGCGGGCACCGGCGGGGCTATTAGAACCCTTACCAACCCCAGAACGACCTTGGGAGGCAGTGTCGATAGATTTTATGACTGATCTGCCGAAGTCCAAGGGGAAAACAGCCATCATGGTGGTGGTAGACCTACTAACAAAGATGTGCCACTTTGTAGCCTGCTCGCATGCAGTCACGGCGGAAGAGACAGCGAAGTTATTTGTAGAACACATTTTTAGGTTGCACGGGGTGCCATTGAGGGTGGTCTCAGACCGAGGAAAACAATTTACTTCCAGGTTCTGGAGGAAGCTCATGAGCTTACTGCAGGTGGAGGTCAACTTTTCGACTGCCCGGCACCCTGAAACCAACGGGCAGGCGGAAAGAGCAAACGGGGTCCTCCAGCGATACCTGAGGTGTTATGTCAATGACAGAGAGAATGACTGGGTAGAAAAGTTGGCGCTGGCGGAATTTGCCTACAACAATGCCGAGAATGTGTCCACAGGGATGAGCCCCTTCTTGGCTAATTATGGGTGTCATCCCAGGGCTTTCCCAGGGGGAGAAGGGGAGAGATGGGGTGTCCCGGCAGCCGAGCATTTTGTAGAAGAAATGGAAGCAATCCATCGTCAGCTCCAACTCAACTTAGAAAGGGCGAAGGAAGAATACAAGAGGCAGGCAGACAAGAACCGAAGGGAAGGTGAAACCATAAGGGTGGGAGATAGGGTGTGGCTGTCAACCCAAGGGTTGCCGTTCAAAGGAGGTTGTAAGAAATTAAGACCCAGGAGATTGGGTCCCTTTGAGGTCATTCAACAGGTCAACCCAGTGGCTTTCAGGCTCCGGTTACCCAACCACATGAAACTGCACCCAGTATTTCACAGGTCGTTACTGTCACCGTATGAGGGGGGACGAGAAGGGATGGCCACTCGGGGACCGGTCATAGAAGAAAGGGAATGCAGCAGCCATGTGGCAGAAATCCTCGACGCCAGATGGAAGGGGGATCAGGTGGAGTATTTGGTAGCGTGGGAAGGAGAACCGGAGTCAGAAAACACTTGGGTAATGGCAGAAGATATCAATGACGAGGTATTGATAGAAACGTTCCATCAAAGGTTCCCAAGGAAACCTCAGCCTGTGGAGAGGTTCCGGAGGGAATACTTTGGGACCACCGATGAGGAGGAGGAGTTGGAAGGATTCTCGGAATCGGAAGGGGAAGGGGAGATGGACTCTGAGGAGGAGGAGTACTTCGAGACCAGGAACCGCAACAGGTGGAGAGAAGTGTTCGGGACATCGGAAGATGAAGGAAGTTCATTCCGGGGTTTTGCCTCCTCACCGCCCGGAGAGGAGGGGGCGAGAGGGGATGAAGGGGGCCCTGGAGGGGAGGTGGATGTCAGGGAACTGCCATCGGAAGGAAGGGAAGTGAAAGGGCTCACACAGGTTGGGAGAGACTCAGCAGCTGAAGAGGGAACCAGTAGGGGGAGAGGAGCTGGGCTGAGGGAAAGGGAGCTGGAGGGATGGCTCAGAGACACTTCCAGCGAAAACAGTGGGGAGGTTTCAGGACCTCCTGTAGGGACACCCACTCCTCGCCGGAAACTGTCACGCAGAGAGTCCAGAAGACGTGTTTCCGTTAAGGAGCTTTTATGTTGGAAGCGATTCCGAAAGCAACCACTGTCGGAATCTGCCAGCGACTGACGGAGCCATGTTTAAGGGGCTCCGTTACAGACAGAGGTTTGCAAACTTGACCAAACTCTGAGGGACTAGGATTTTACACACAAGCAGCTCATCGTCCCATCACAAGTATACAGTGGAGACAGTCCCTATTTTTGGTACCTGGTAAAGCACTGTCCCAGTTTTTTCTGCTGGACAACTAGGATACTTTTTAAAAATTGTTGGTGTAAGTTGCTAGAGTTGTTGTTAGTCTTTCAGTTTCTGCGTCTTCCTCAGTCTTCAAGAACTTAAATCTGTGCAGGGTAAACAGACACATCTTGTCTCTAGTGCACATGAATGTAAATACATGTACACAAGTACTAAGGACCTACTTCCCATATTTGAATTATTCAGAACACATTGCACACTCTCGTCTCCGCCTCCTGGTATATCTGTACATCTGTAGTCAAGAACAAGATCACACCCAGCTTTTAAATCCATGGGGAGCAGAAATGCTATACAGCAGGAGCAGTAGACCATTCAACAATGTGTAACAGTTTGTGTATGAGTGTGTTGGGGAGACAGACATCTTGTTATCATTGGTATTAGAACTGGAACATTGAATACATGGTCCCTATTTCCATCTGTGAAATGGTGGAGGGTATGACAGTCCCTAAAAGGACTGTAAGCAGACTTATTTTCCACTTCTGTAGAATGCTAAACTAGGTTGACCTAGTGAAAAAAGGAGGTCAGAGAATTAAAAACTTTATAACCCATTACTCCTGCAGCACAGCTACAGCTCTTCTACTTTTTGCCATTAAACTCTGGGCTTCATAACTTTAAAAAAGTCTATGTGGCTTCCCTTTTCTTGTATTTTTTTCCCTTGCCACTTCTACAGTATTTGGTGATTTGGTAGACTGTCACTCTAATTCCTTTGTATAGGAAAGGACACAGCCAATTGATATAAAAGGTCAAAACTGTACTAAGAATATGCACTAGATTTCCTAGTTCCAAGGCATGAAAGCACAGAACCTGCTGTTTGCAGTGTATTTCCTACATTTTTGAAATTAATGAAAGTGTATGTATGACACATTAGATAACATTCTATCAGATCATATACAAGTCAGACTCTTGAACGTTGAGAACCCTTTCACTTTGAATGTAGGCATCCGAATCAAATGTTAAAGGCATGGGGATACAGGTTGGGAATGGAAAAGCCACTTATGGGCAGGGAAGTTCCTGCATGCAATAGAGCTTGAAACTTCCTTATGATGGTCTATAGACATGACATGGTGGGCAAGTCAAACTCAGGTGCCTCACACCGAGCATTTACAGCCACTTTGGGAAATGTGCCACAAAGAGGCATTCAAGTGCCTACAATATGTAGCTTGAGCATGAGATTTTTAATCTCAGGGTTGTGGGTTCGAGCCCCACATTGGGCAAAAAGATCCTTGAATGACAGGGAGTTGGACTAGATCATGGGTAGGCAAACTAAGGCTCGGGGGCCAGATCTGGCCCAATCGCCTTCTAAATCCGGCCCACAGGTGGTCTGGGTATCAGCTTGTTTTTACATGAGTAGAATGTGTCCTGTTATTTAAAATGCATCTCTGGGTTATTTGTGGGACCTGCCTGGTGTTTTTACATGAGTAGAATGTGTGCTTTTTATTTAAAAAGCATCCCTGGGTTATTTGTGGGGCATAGGAGTTCGTTCATTTCTTCCCTTCAAAATAGAGTCCTGCCCCCCACAAGGTCTGAGGGACAGTGGACCGGCCCCCTGCTGAAAAAGTTTGCTGACTCCTGGTCTAGATGATCCTTATGGTGCCTTCCAACTCTACAATTCTAGGATTCTAGGGGTAGTCTGCTCAGGTGTACATTGGTAAGTCCGCTATCAAGTGGCTAAAAAAAATTATATCCACATTATTGCACCCACTATAAGCAGTTTTGTAATAGACAATTGTGATGGTTGATAAAGTAGACTTTAAGTATATATACATAAGTTTCTGCCTCCTGGTCCTTTCTTTCTCACAGTCCCTGTAGCAATCATTCCAGAAGCTCACTTTTAGATTATTTCTTCTCTAGAAACATTCCCAACAGAGAGCACAATGTGATTAAATAAGCACAGTAAAACAAATATTTCTTCTTTTTTCACACCACCTTGGTCAGCATTTACAGTATAAAAACTCTTTTGTCATGTTTATGGATTTTGTTAATGAGTTTTGTAACAGGGTCCAGTTTCCCTCCCCCCCCCCCCTTACCGTGGAACATCAGTGAAGTTAATGACATTTTGGAGAGTTTAGAAAACCACAACAGGACTTTGTAAGGCCAGTCTACCTGGAAGTGAAGTGTCACGGAAGAAAAAGCACAGCATGTTTTATAATTACTTGATGCTCCCAGTTCAGGTTTATACAGTCATCATGTAGTGATAGTGCTAAATTCAAGTTTCTTTAACATAGGTTTGAAATGTGTAAGTTTTATTTCCCCCAGTAAATATACAATACACACTGAACATTACGATTAACCAACTTTATGCCCATTAAACTTTGCTTCACTAACACATGAAACACATTAAGAGGTCATAATTATTATTTTTTTGTGACTGAACAAACTGTTGTCAATGAACAATTTTATAAAAAAAATGTAGAAAACAGTTCTAAGTGTTGCCACTACACCCCTTCCTTAAGACACATTATGCACAAGAAATATTTTCAATTATAAAAAGGAAAAAAGTTCTTTTAAAAAAATGTTAAATTACATTACATTTTAAAAAATATGTTCTGTGATTATTTGAGGTTCACTGAATGGGTGAGAGACAGAAAGATGGAGAAAAAGAGAAAGCTTCACTGTTGAAATAATGGGGTTTTGTTATACATAAAAACTCCTCTTTATAGTAGCCTATAATAGACAGTGATATTCTAGTACTCCACAGGTTTAATACTGACACAAAACTTCCCAACTGAAGTGATGAAGACACATATGAAGGAACCTGGGATGGCTACTTTTACTCAGACTAGATTTGACAAGAAATCGGCTAGTAAGGTGTTCCACCAAAGCTCAGCACAGGTTTCTAAGAGACAATTAAAACATTAAGGAAGATCAAATAGTACAGTCCTCAGGGGCCTGTACAACTTTAGAATGCTAATGTTTCAATGTGCTCTTGAAGTTTTCCTACATATAGAAAGTTTGTGATAACTGATATATTTCAAAGGTAGAACAGGACTCTGAGGACTCTACCATACACATATTGTTATAAGATCAGTTATGAGATCAACTTCTCATAGTACCTGTAACAGCAGTATGGGTGCAACTACCACCGTGGCTGCTCTCATCATGTGTGGTTAGGCCAGGCTGCATGGTTATGTTCTGTAGTAGTGGCATGCTACCTACTAGGGTCAGTAGCACCAGCATACTTGCAATCCACCTTAGTTACATTGGTGGAAAACAGTTTTAAATCCAAACCCTTTATTCAGTTAGTATGGCTTCAAGTAATCACTTCTAGTTTCTTTTCTCTCCACCCAGTCTACTCCATGCCAGATATTATCATGTATCACTGTCTCAGCTGTTGTCATCTCAGGAACCAATTTGCATTTGGATGCTCTTATTTTTGAAAATTAATTGCTGTTCTGTAGTTTCAGCACAAGTCTTAAGATGTGCCTAGAAATCTAAGTCACCTGGTAGATCTTTTAAAAAAAGGTTATATGAATCCTTTATAAAATTGCAATCCACAGAAGCAAAAATTGAGGCCACGTACTATTCTGACTGGAGAGCAAATACTTGATCTCAGGTCAGATGGGAGTTGGGGTAAGGGATCATCTAGACTCAGCCCAGGAATGGCTTTTCCCATTCCTTCCCAGTATGACTAGTGCTGTCCAAGGCTTCTGAAGGAAACTCACAGCAGTGGTCATCAGATTGAGTAAGAAGGGGGAAAGAGACATGCAGACTGAATCAAATGCCCCTCGGTGGTATTCCCGCCTAACAACGGATTAGTGCTTTATTCAGTTGTCTAGCATAGCACCTATCCAATTTGAGGGTTGGGGCATGGAGACTATTCTCCATTGCAGATACCTCTGTGTCAGGTGCTGAGATAGGTTGCTAGAGTTGTGGAGTTTCTCCCCTTAGTAGCAGCTTACTGTGTCTTCATTACATGGATCTGTGTACAGAAAACAATGTTTGTACCCAGAATACTATTGCTGGAACATGGTGTCAACACATTAACATACTGAATTTAGGAAAGAGAAAAGAAATGTCAGTTTTTATACATTTGTTGAATATTTCTGTACATTTATAAAATAATGGCTTTAACTATATCCAGCATTTCAATAAGCAGGAACATTACATAAATTCCTTGGTCACATACACACACAAAATATTTATCCTTGATTTGATGGGGGGGTTTTTTTGGTTTGCCAATGCCCTGACGTTACGTAAATGAGATAATTTTATATTTGCAGTGCTGATTTAGAATTGGTAATGACAATGTTTTATCTTAACAGCAATCTCAATGCAATGTAATAAAAAGCAGCATATAGCTAGCAGGTTTTTTTTCTAAAAGTGTATGTCACTTACAACAGTGTGAGAGCTAAGGCAAAGTATTAAAACAACATGGACTGATAGTAAGTAAAATGTGTTTAAACGCAAGTGTGTAATAATGATGTGACTGAATGACATAAGCTCTGTGATGTAAACTTCAAACAAAATATTTAATGCATTTGATATACATTTACAGTATTTCTAACAGAGAAATAAAAATACTGTAGAGGAGTTGGAGAAAAACATGAGAACTAATGATGAGACAGGATGCTTTTGTTAATGTCCACTTACAGAGAGTTTGGTTTATTGAAAAAGTGTATAAACATGCATCATGTTTTCATAAGAAGAGGCTTGAAATTTACTCATCAAAAATAGGTCAAAGATGTTTTCTTTTCTTTGTTTCTATCCAGTTTCCAATAATGTACTGAATTGGCAAAAGACATATTAAATTCAAAACCGATCATAAATTTACCATTGTTTTCAAACATTTTAACCCAAGATTTAAGGTACAAATGAATTGGGTTGCAGTTTTTGACAATTTTAGATAATACAACACAAAAATATGTTTAGAATGCATAAAAACAATTATGCCATGGATTTCAAGTGATGCAGCTCTACACCTTCCATTGTACTGTACATGTATTGGAAAGATGAACTAAGATAGTCTAGCTTTTTTGGAAGCAGCTTGGATTTCTCAATCATAAATTGCACCTTTAACTCTTGCTAGGTATTCCTAGCTCATATGGTTCATGTTTCCTGGAGGGGAGAGTGACTCAAGCATAGTAATTTTTAAAACTATAGTATTAAAGAATAGCTTTAGTGAAACACCTTAACTTCCTTCCTTTGTTAGCAAGATCAACTGTGTTGAACAAAGGAAAACTGATACTAAGAAGAGAGGAGGCTTGTGTTCTCGTCTGGTCTTGAAACTCACACTTCCATCATTTGACCCCTTTTTTAATGGTAAAAGCAACATGTTGCTTATTATTTCATATAGGATTCCATCCCTGATGCCCCAATAAGCCTTTGCTAACATCAGTTTGCCAGTCATCTTCCTAATTCTACACCCAATGGAAAACCACCTAACATAATTCATTACATCCAGCATTATCCAACATAGCTTACAGTACATAGACTCCTTTCACATTCAGACTTTTATTTTCTTCTTCTTCTTCATGTCACGAGGAGTAAGAGTTTTGTGCTTATCACCAACAAAAAAAAATTGCAGTGCAAACTTTAAACATAAAAAGTTACACAATTAAAAGTTATTATATGGCACCACAGCCTATTAATTCACATATAATACAACAGACCAATAAGAACAGACAATAATATGAACATAGCTAAAAAGAAGGTGAGCTTGCATAGCAATGCAATAAAAAGAAATTATATACAAGGGAACTGTTTCATTCTGCAGGGTGATTTTTTTCTCTCCTTTATATATGCTTGATAAGAAATAGATTAAGGTGGAAGGTGTAGTATAGAGAAGAACACAGGT